>NC_140588.1:379487226-380087226 GCF_964204655.1 Triturus cristatus
TGGTGAGTTCTTGTGATTCTTCAGCCAGAACCACTTGGTGGTAGGCAGACCTTAAGTTGATCAAAGAAAACCATTTGGAACTACCTAAAGTGGCTAACAACTCTTGTATTTTGTGGAGAGGATGGCAGTTTATGAGAATGTTAGCATTAAGACTCCTTAAATCTACGCATCTCCC
The DNA here is from genome assembly GCF_964204655.1 of Triturus cristatus. NCBI lineage: Eukaryota > Metazoa > Chordata > Amphibia > Caudata > Salamandridae > Triturus > Triturus cristatus. The sequence continues at coordinate 379,487,402 of NC_140588.1, forward strand.
CAGATCATTTACACACCACTACTATAGGTGCAACCCAAAGTGAAGAATCGCAAGGTTCAATGATACCATGGGAGCACACACTTTGTAGCATGAGTTTGAGCTCTTCCCTCACGCTCAGGGAAACCTGTCTTACCTTATGAACCATGTGTTGTGCATGAGGTTTTAGTTTTATATAATGCTCAAAACCTTTTACACTGCCAACTTACTCATGAAACAAGTTCTTAAATTGATTCAGAATACCTTGCACTGGGTCGTTAAGGTTACATATATAATCCACTTTGTTAGTTCTCCCAAAATGATGGGATTTTCAGCCCCAGGTTTTAATAATATGCCCATTTTGGCTAAATCCTGCCATCCAAAAATGTTTTTACCTTTGCCAGCTTTGTATATTTTAGTTACGGTTTCCCTACCCAAGCGGACCTATTTGGTGGAAAAGAAACCTAACATTTCTATGTCTTTTTCGGGAAATGCTTTAGGATTGACATCGGTCAAAGTTAATTTTCTATGCCAAAGCTCATGAAAAGTGGTATCCATCAAGATGGCAATAGGAGAGCCAGAATCTGCTATTACTTGCAAGGTAAAACCATCAATTGTAGCCTCACAGTTGGCACCCTTTACCGGTATACTTATAGAATTGCATTCCATGGTCAATACTATATTATTGATTGAGTCAATGAAATCATCTACTTCTGTATCTACAGAGCTGACTCTTATAGTGTTCTTGTTGCTTCTGCAAACTGATTGAAAATAGCCCAGCTTTTTGCAATAAAGACAGCATATTCCTATAGCTGGACACCCGGCAAAACTACCATTGTGACTCCTAGAACCACATCTAAAGCATATGGCCCCGGGTTTACATTGATGAATGTTTTAATTCTTGTGCTTCGTGTTCACAAGGCATATGTGGTCTGGTTGTGGGCCATCTTCAGTTGTCAAGGCACTCACTGAAGTCTCGCTATGTAAAGCTTTAGTAGAGATGAGGGAATGTTCGATACTTTTCGCTAAGTCTGATGACCTCGCCGAGCGTGGGATTGCAGCAACTCAGTATTCTCTCTTGTATTTTGTGTGAAGAACGTCTAAACACAAATTGTTCACATATGCTTGTGTCGACAGTGGGACAAAATTCGCAAGTGGATGTCAGATTTCTAAGTTCACACTTTCACCCTCAGCCTGTTTGTGCTTGAAAAAATTATTGTGTTCCAACATTATGTTGGGTTCTGTTGCAAATTGTTTTTTTAAATGCTGAAGAGCTTCAATATGAACGTTCCATTGCAAATCCCCAGATCGGCCAGGTGGAGCTTGAATTTGTGGTAAGTTGTCTAAATTCTGTTGTGCGGCATGCCCTAGGCTGCCAAATGAAAATTGCAAATTTCCATTGGGGGTTATAATTGCCTGCATCAATTGCTAGCAGATGATTTTCCAATAATCTGAGCCATTCTGACCATTTGATTGATGGTTTGCCTGGCCTGGCTAAGAAAGAAGATGTCTGGTTGATTTGTTGAGGGGTTGCCATGGTGTGTGGTATAAGAAGGAGTCAAGCTCCAATGTTTTAAGGAGAATGGATAAAACAAATCCTGTAAAATCAGTACAATTGTGGTGTGCCAAACTAAAAAAATGAACTACGTATTATGCATCAAAAACAACATAATACAATACAATAAATACTGTAGCTTACCAAATAACTTCTTGAAAAATTACACGGTAGCTGTTGATTTGAAGAAACCAAAATCATTGCTTAAGGAGTAGAAGGCTGTGAAGACTCCACAGTTTGCTGCTGAGGCAGACTGCATCAAGATGGCCACTGCATTGGAAGTCAGGTGACACCGGGAGCTGCTGCCATAGGCACGCTGTGCGTGTCTCACTGCTGGTAAAGACTCGCGCGCAGGACCTTGCCTGTCGGGTTTTTAACATGGACCCAGGGTCATGCAGCCAGTTGCAGGAGAAAAGCGTACCAAAATGAAATGGATGAAATGGAGTTGGGAAGGCACTCGACTCCGGAATCCAAATCCGTTGAAATGCAGGATCTGGAATAAAACCAATCAGCACCAGCCAGGACTTGTGGATACCAACGAGGAATCGATTGGGCGATTACAGCTCAAAAAGAGGGTCTGATTGTCACTAATATGTTGTGTAAAGGATCACTTGGTTGGCAATTGTAGGTCTCAAACTGGTTTATTTCTTTGGATCACCCACGGCGCACCCAGAGCAGCCAGTCAGGGCACAGCTCAGTTTCAACTGCACTGGAATCTCCAACAATCGCCTAGGAGCCATGAGGACCCTTCATAAGTAAACATACAGGTTACGAGGACACGCGGGGCTATCGAGTGCCCAGCAATGCATACCAGCAAAAAAATTACAATGTCATCACTATGCATCGTTACTACAATATGCTTGACAAAGTCCACCAGTGTTAGGTTTTCATAGCAAAGTTGGCCTTGCCCAATCGCTGGTAACGTCATGCCTCCGTCATTGTAACAACATGTGCAAAGAGCTCAAGAGGAGTTTACATCAACTTCAGCAGATCAAAACAGGCAGCAAGACAAGTCCTACCTGTGAAAACGTCAGAGCACATCACTCTTGCCCTTCAAGCCTTACGGAGTATGCCTCTACGAAATGAGGTAGCCTTCAAGTTGTGGGTGCCTTAAACTGATAAAAAATGCATAACATTGGTACAAAGGTAATGAAATCGAAAGTAACAGGAGCATGGTACAATTAGTCACAGTAAGTACAAGGAAGGGGCTCTAAAAACACATGATTATTACACTGAGATGCTAGACTGATTGTAGCGTTTACAAAAAATTGATTTGACAGTAGTTACATTATTCAGTAATAGACTATCTACTTAGCAACTACTAAGATGGGCTAACGGTTCTGGGTTATATAAAGTTTGTGTGTTTATGAAATGCCTGAATAAAGGGTTTTCTTCTAAACTCAGGTGACTGAGGTCTAGAAGAAAGAGACTGACGAGAGAAGTGCTGTTGCCGAGCATGAGTTGTCCGGAAATTTAGAATTTTCAATAGAAACCTATTTTTGCTTCTCAGTCCTTTTTTGCCACCAGCAAATGTAAGGATGGAAAATGTAGTTGCTATTCGTTTTTGGTTAGGCACCCTAATTTAAACTTGATTACCGAATCAATTAGCAGTCAATATAGATTTATGTAAATGGGGGTGATGTGATTGTGGTTTCTGTAAGAAAATAAAATTCCTTTTGTTGAGATGGAACATTTTGATAAGGATTAAGTGCAAATGGCTAGAACCACATAATCAAAGCCTAAACAGAATAGCAGGACCATCAGATGAAACGTAGTTAATTTTATGACTGTTAATCACAAGTGAAACCAAGGGCGATAACATTGAAGGACAGTGAAGGTGAGAAATTCAAGTTCCTTCAGTAGAGGTGGGCTGAAAGGAGCTTTGTGTTTGATGAGAGTAAAACGAAGGAATTCACTCCTTAGGAGGTCGGATATGAGAAAGAACGTTGTCATTTATGAGAGAATATTTATGAGTATAATGTGAAGCGCAAAGAGAAACCACCATCTGTTTGTCGTGAGCATTTTCTGATGAACAACAATTTCATCAGAGAATCTCTTACCATTTGTGATTTCAGGGTAAGACATACAATGAAAAATATATTAGTAATATATGAATCTTTTTTTATGACATGTTTGAGGGTAAGGCTAAGTGGTTAAGTACAAGGAATTGATAGCAAGTGGTTAAGGTTAAGGGTAAGGAGTTATGGGGAATGGCGGTGGTATGGAGCTAAGAAGTTAAGGTAAAAGCTTAGTTGAAAGAGGTGAAAGGTAAACAAGTAAAGTGCTAGGTGTAAGGGGTAAAGGATAAGGCGTTAAGGATTATTTATAGGTAAGGGTAATAGATATGTGTTATTAGGTTTTGGTAAGAGGTTAAGGATAAGGGGTAAATGGAAAAGATACACTGGTAAGGGTGTAGGATGAATAATAAGGTATGTTATGTTAGTTGATTTGCAGAGTGTGGCTTATTACCCATGAGGGTTTCCAGGCTGTAGGAGGGTGTTATCTGAGTCTGGCTGAGGATGATGGAGGGACTAGTGTACTAGTCAAAGAGCCAGGATATCAGCTTCTTACTGAATCCCATCAGTGGCATGGACGTCCTGATATGGAGGGGAAGGTCATTCCAGAACCTCGCTGCAAGGTGGGAGAAAGATCAGCCTTTGAATCTCTTTCTACATACATGGGGTGCATGGGCGAGTGAGAGAGAGGCAGAGCAAAGGTACCTGGAGAGTTGGCGAAAGTTGATGTTGTGGTTGAGGTAAGAGTGTCTAATGTTGTGCAGTGCCTTAAATGAATGTGTGAGGACCTTTAACTGGCATCATTTCTGAACTGGGAGCCAGTGCAGAAGCCTGAGGTGGGGGGTGATGTGGGACCGACAAGGGACATCAAGAATAAGTCTGGCGGCAGCGTTCTGTATGATCTGGAGTCTTGAGAGGAGGTGGGCTGATATTTCTATTTTGGGGGTCAAATTTGATTGAACACTGTTTTTCCATCAGCAATCCTTAGCAGTGGCTGGCACCTGCTTCCACCTGATAAAGTCACTTAAAAAGTTATTTGACTTACTCCCCCAGGACGGCGAGACAGGCAGTCGCAGTGGCCTTAATTACATCTAGACTGTACTACTGCAACAGCTTCTATGCAGGAGCTAACAAGTCGGTCCTACACAAATTACAGATGGTACAACACGCTGCAGCCCGAATAGTGCTAAAATGGCCCAGGAGGTCATCAGCATCCGCTGCACTGACTTTCGATCCACAAAAGAATTCTGTTGAAAGTCCTGATAATTACCTTGCTGTACTGTCAGATCATCCAATGCAAATCTACGAAAGCTTCCAGCCTTCAGACACGTCTCCAAAGGGGGGGGGAATCAAGTGCAGTGATTGGGTCCAAGGCCTGAAACCAACTCCTCAATAACCTTTCTTCCATCCAATCAGAAACTGCGTTCAGGGAAGCCCTGAAACACTGGATTTTCACGGTCCCTGATGCACAATGTAGAGCACTCCTCTAAACCATTTCCTTTCTTTCAGCCTCAGCCACAGCATCTGCCTAGCAAACCGCTCAGTGCCATGATGCTTCCTGGAGTGATAGCTGTGCTTTACAAAACCTTCTAAACATAGCATAACATTTCTACATATAGGGTGTTGCCGTAATCCAATCAGCTTGTGATGAGGGCCTGGCTGATGGTGTGCCGTGAGTCCTGGGGAACCACTTGAACATTTTTCATAAAAGCACAGGATGAAGATGCACCTGCTTCCACCTGATAAAGTCACTGAAAAAGTTCTTTGACTTACTCCCCAGGACGGCGAGACAGGCAGTCACAGTGGCCTTAATTACATCTAGACTGTACTCCTGCAACAGCTCCTATGCAGGAGTTAACAAGTCAGTCCAACACAAATTACAGATGGTACAATCCGCTGCAGCCGGATTAGTGCTAAAATGGCCCAGGAGGTCATCAGCATCCGCTGCACTAGAAGCCCTACATTAGCTTCCGATCCACAAAAGAATTCTGTTTACAATCCTGATAATTACCTTTAGAATCTTTCACTCCTCGGGCCCCCACTGCCTTCAGCCTAGATTTGCGCACTATACACCTTGCTGTACTCTCAGATCATCCAATGCTTCCAGCCTTCAGGCACGTCTCCAAGGCGGGGGGAAATCAATTGCATTGATTGGGTCCAAGGCCTGGAACCAACTCCTCAATAACCTTTGTTCCAGCCAATCAGAAACCTCGTTCAGGAAAGCCCTGAAACCCTGGATTTTCACGGTCCCTGATGCGCAATGTAGAACACTCATCTAAACCATTTCCTTTCTTTCAGCCTCAGCCACCCCGTCTGCCTAGCAAACTTCTCAGTGCCATGTTGCTCCCTGGAGTGATAGCTGTACTTTACATAACCCTCTTAACATAGCATAACATTTCTACATATAGTGTGTTGCTGTAATCCAGTCTGCTTGTGATGAGGGCCTGGCTGACGGTGTGCCTTGAGTCCTGGGGAACCACTTGAATATTTTGCATACAAGCACACGATGAAGATGCACCTGCTTCCACCTGATAAAGTCACTTAAAAATGTATTTGACTTACTCCCCAGGACGGCGAGACAGGCAGTCACAGTGGCCTTAATTACATCTAGACTGTACTACTGCAACAGCTTCTATGCATGAGCTAACAAGTCGGTCCTACACAAATTACATATGGTACAACACGCTGCAGCCTGATTAGTGCTAAAATGGCCCAGGAGATTATCAGCATCCGCTGCACTAGAAGCCCTACATTGGCTTCCGATCCACAAAAGAATTCTGTTCAAAATTCTGATAATTACCTTTAGAATCTTTCACTCCTCGGGCCCCCACTGCCTTCGGCCTAGATTTGTGCACTATACACCTTGCTGTACTCTCAGATCATCCAATGCACATCTACGAAAGCTTCCAGCTTTCAAACATGTCTCCAAGGGGGGAAATCAATTGCAGTGATTGGGTCCAAGGACTGGAACCAACTCCTCAATAACCTTTGTTCCATCCAATCCGAAACCGCCTTCAGGAAAGCCCTGAAACCCTGGATTTTCACAGTCCCTGGTGCACAATGCAGAGCACTCATCTAAACCATTTCCTTTCTTTCAGCCTCAGCCACCCCGTCTGCCTAGCAAACCGCTCAGTGCCATAATGCACCCTGGAGTGATAGCTGTGCTTTACAAAACTGTCTTAACATTTCTACATAAACTGTGTTGCTGTAATGCAGTCTGCTTGTGATGAGGGCCTGGCTGACAGTGTGCCTTGAGTCCTGTGGAACCACTTGAATATTTTGCATAAAAGCACAGGATGAAGATGTACCTGCTTCCACCTGATAAAGTCACTTAAAAGTTCTTTGACTTACTCTCCAGGACTTCGAGACAGGCAGTCGCAGTGGCCTTAATTACATCTAGACTGTAGTACTGCAACAGATTCTATGCAGGAGCTAACAAGTCGGTCCTACACAAATTACAGATGGTACAACACGCTGCAGCCCGATTAGTGCTAAAATGGCTCAGGAGGTCATCAGCATCCGCTGTACTAGAAGCCCTACATTGGCTTCCGATCCACAAAAGAATTCTGTTCAAAATCCTGATAATTACCTTTAGAATCTTTCGCTCCTCGGCCCCCACTGCCTATGGCCTAGATTTGCGCACTATACACCTTACTGTACTCTCACTTCATCCAATGCAAATCTACGAAAGCTTCCAGCCTTCAGACACGTCTCCAAAGGGGGGAAATCAATAAAAGCACAAATGAAGATGCATGTAGATGCTACGGCATTGATTTGTGTTAGCACAGAGAATTTTCTGACATGATCAGTCTGGGTCAGTTGGGGCAGAGCTCCGAGGTTCACCATGAGGAGTCACATGGGGAGTGCTTGCTTGTGAAGATCAACACCTTTGTCTTGTCGGTATTGAGCTTCAGAGAGTTCTCCTACATACAGTCTGTGATGCTGAAGGGGATAAGGGGTACAAGATAAGAGAGTAAGGCTAACATGGCAATAGGTTTTAGAGAAAGTTCTGAATAGGGCTGTTAGAGGACATAAAATAGTCCTGTATTTCAAGAGCTGCTACCGCCCCATCCAGAAACTGTGTTTATGTATTCCTTTGTGATTTTAGAGCAACTATTCTAAGTAGTTCCCAGGCACAGCAGTTTGCAGGGCATCTTACCAGTCCTGGAGCCAAAACAGAGGATTCAAAAGCCTTCATAAATCCTCTAAAAAGACTTTCCCCATCCAAAGTCTTGGGGTTCAGGATATCAACAAGTGCATTATTCTTTGACAGGGAGGGACATTAAGTCAGCATGTGTGCATTACATTGCATAGTGAAAGGAGTTTGCTTACAATTAATGAGTAAGGTCCGACAAGCAGGGAAAGAATGTCAATAATCATAGATGGAGTACTCATGTTGTCATTTACAGGCAAAATCCCAAGAGCGATTTTGAGAATTCTAAGGGTGGCAGAAATTGTCCTGATTTTTAAGCCCCTGAAACTCTTTTGGGGCTGTACCAGCCTGAAAGGGAAGAACTTTGCAACACTCACTTAGTCTTGGTTGAACATGTCTGGAAACATGTCTACTTTGTTAATAGATAATCAACCTTAGCTATTGCTGGTTATCAAAGAAAGGCTACGTGGCATTTAAGTGTGAAACATGTATACACTTTAAAAGATGTACCAATACACTATCAAAACATGAGAACTGTTTGGTTATAAATGCAAGACACATTACTGTTACAAAATTAATAAATGCTGCATGAAACACATCAGTGCTTGGCTAAAGCAAAATGGTCTAGTATGTCTGCCACACACATTTAAAAAGATATATAATTAGCTAATGGATGTTTGGAGGAAACAAAATGGCCAACTCTGCTTTTGCTACAGTAAACAACACGCAAGGATATAATAGCAGAAGTGTGCTTCATATTACCAGATCACTGCATGTCAGCCAAATGCAGTACCTCAACTTGAGCTTTTCTTTTATAAATCATGGATGATGTGGTCTTGCAGCTAATGCTGTGCAGCATGACTGAAAGATGTTTTTTAAAAAAGTAACGCTATGACGTGCACAGCGCTGGATGTGTCATATCGCCTTTTTAAAATATTGCTGATGGGAGGGTGGGAGACATCATGGAGATAGGGAAGAAGTATGTGCCACATCGGGGGTCTGGAAATAAAACTGTTATGCCATACCAGCAGTGTCTGCATTACAGAGCTTTTTTTGTTATGCAGGTGCATGGGGGACAATGAACAACAAGTGGAGGGAAGGGGGTGCATTGCTGAAAGTGTTTTTTTTTTTTTTAAAACAAAAGCACTATGACGTAGCCAGCGCTGGCAGCTTTCTAGTGCTTTATTTGTTATGGCAGGTGGAGGGGGGAACATGGACAGAGGGAGGATGAAGTGAAGAAGAAAGCAAGAGTACCTACAGCAGTTGGGGTCAAGCAAGAACACAAATACAAGCAATAATAGGGACAGCAGGAGGGGCACCAAAGAACATGGACAGTGGGGGGGGACAAGCAACAACACATGACAGTTGGTCGGGCAAGCAACAACTTAGCAGGAGAAGGGTGGGAGGGGGCAAGTAACAACAAGGACAGCGAGAGTCACAGCGAGAGGGGCAAGCAGTAACATGGAAAGTAAGAGTGAGCAAGCAACAACACGCATTTTGGGAGGAGGGCAGGAGGGGCAAGCAACAGCATTATCAACTGGAAGAAAGTTGGAATGGACAAGCTACAACACAGACAGTGGGCAGGATGGGGGTACGCAACAACAAAACCAGCACAAATAGCGGAGGGAGAAGTACATGAGGGAGCAAGCAGAAAAAGATGCACTATGGTAGAGGGTTAAACATAAAGAAAAAATAGTGCATAATAAAATGAGAATCGGAAGGAGACAGTACTCCAGGGGAGGAACAAACACATGAAGAGGAAGCAAACCTACGGCAGCTAACCAATAAGGAGCAAGCAAATGAGAGTGACAATAGGGCCATATGCAACCTTAAAAAATGCCTTTTGTAATGTAACAAACGTAAATTGCAGTACAGTAATGCATTACTGTATCATAATTTGTGAGAGGAATGTGTAGGGCTTCCCTTCCAAATACCGATTTGGAATGGGATGCATTCATGTTTTGCAGAAATCCGGTCGCAAAACATTAATATTTTACTTATTACAGAAATGTCGTGGTAAGACCTCCCCTTAGTGTATAGTGACAAAACCTTTTCTAGAGTACTCTTGCAAAAATGTTGTTTAAACTTTTCTTTTTTTTTTTAAACATTCCATTTTCCTTTAAAGGAAATGGGCTGCATTAAAAAAAAAGTGATTGCTTTATTTAAAGAAATCGCAAACATTGTGATTTGCTGACCTCAGCAGGCCGCCAAACCTGTGATGCCTGTGAATAAGAATGGGTCTCATTTTGTGACCTACCTTTTTAGTAGCATTTAATCAAACGGGGAATGAACCACGAGTCTTGGAATGACAGGGTCTATAAGTGTTATACAAAGGCCCTCATACACTCTAACTATATAGGTAGCAGTATATCTTGATTCTCCGCTTGACGAAGTTAGGTGACTATTTGATCATAGGGTCCTTTTCTGCAGGAAACTTTTGAATAAATACTACTATACATGGAAGCTGAATCAATCACTGCTTCTTTCTCCCCATTCTGATTTTTGGACTACCTGATTAGTATACATGAGGTAGGTCGAATTGTGATCCACTAAGGTTTGGCATTTTGCAAACCAACCTATTAGTATCAGGTGGCAAAAATACTGATTGCGAAGCTTGAACAGTATTTTGCAACCAGTGCTTCGTATATCTGGCCCAAGACCTTTAGTAAAAAGACTTTTTTGGTGTCCTTTTACTGTGATCAGTTGTGTCTAGAGCTAAAATTAAAGAATGTCTGTAAACTGTAAAATTTAGAAAGGTAGAAACAGAAAATAGTCTACGCTGAAAAAGACAAAATATGATTTTTTGTAATGTTTTTATACTTTAAATTTACAGTGCTCTGTTTATTCCATTATAGTCTAATCTGTAGCACAGACAAATATCACAACAGTAGCAGCCCACAGTAAACTACCTCACAAGGTCAAATATGGTCCATTCTGCTGTGCTTTAACTAAAGAGAGGCAGTTAGCTCTGTCCTTTGTTGTTCTTTTTATTGTTGTCGCCCGTGTCTTTGTTTATTTTCAGTTGCACTTTCACAACGTAAATGGCCCATAAAGATCTGTACTGCTGATCAGCAGAAGAGCCCTTAATGATGCATGCTCTAGAGGGCCTCATGCATGGCGATAAATGACAACGTGAGCAGCCACCCAGGCGCGCACTCTAGAGTGAACAGTGGTTAAGGTAGATAAGGTTAAGGTGTAAGGGATAGAGAATAAGGGTGAGGGGTAAGGTTAATGGTTTATGGATAGGGGTTATGGGTAGATGTTAGATCTGCCAGCCTTAAGGTGTCTTTCCCCAAACCTTTTTATCCTGCTTCCCTCCAATGTTTGCTTCTATTGGCCTTAGGGTCTCTGCACTTTACCACTTCTAACCAGTGGTAAGTTCTTGTGCTCACTCCCCTAAACATGGTTGGATTGGCATACACCTGATTGGCACATTTAATTTACTTGTAAGTCCCTTGTAGAGTGGTACATACCCAGTGCCTGTAAATTAAATGCTTTCAGTGGGCCTGTATAACTTATTGTGCCACCCGCTTAGGTAGCACTCTAAAACTTGTCCCTGCCTGCCATTGCAGCCTTAATGCATTGTCCTGCCATATCGACTTAGCATTTAAAACAATTTGACAAGCCTTAAACTTCTCTTTTATCACATAAAAGGCACCATTAACGTAGCAGGGTACTGTGTAAGCAAAAGGTAAGGCATGCACTTTTAAGTTTTACATGTACTGGTAGTGAAAAACTCCCAAAGTAATTTTTGACTACGGTGAGGCCTACACCTCTCATAGTATAAAAACGGGGATTCCTTATTACATCTAATGAGCTGTATTTCTGATTTAAGAGGAGGTAGATCTGTTATGTTTGGTACCTATGGAATTGTAATGATAAACCCCCTTTAATGGTAAGGTCAGATGTTTTATTATAATTTTGAAAATGCCACTTTTAGAAAGATGACATTTTCCTGATCTTAGCCCTGTACGCCTGCAGCCTGTCTCTGATTGCATGTCTGGGTTGGGTGACAGCTGCCCTTTGTGTATACCCCCCTAGACAGCCACACACAATGGGAGCTTAGTTGTGACTTGATGGCCCATCCTGGCAGGATGGGAGGGAGGAGTTGGGCACAGCATCACTTACACCTGAATAGGCTGTGTCCTGTCCACACACAAAGGACTGCATACTTCCCTGTAGTGAGACTGGAGCCAGGGCAAGAAGGGAGGACCTCTGTGCATTTAAAGGCCTGTCTTTGAAGTCTCCCCTACTTAAAAAGCACCACTGGGTATAAGAACTGGACCTCAGACCCTATTACTTCATTACACTTCAGGACCTGTTGATACTCTGCCAGAAAAAAGGACTGCTGCTCTGCTGGAGGACTGCCACTCTGCTGGACTGCTGCTCTGGTAGAACTGCTGCTCTCCTGTGCTGACCTGCTGCCCTCCTTGCGTGGGTGAGAAGGACTAGACCTTGCCCACTTGAACCCAGAACCCAGAGTGAATACTAGGACTAGTTGGCAGGACTCCTGATCTGAAGTCTCAGGGACATAAAAGACTTCCAACCAGCCTGATTCTGCACCTGGACTCTGCCATCTATGAGTCTGCCCTGCCAAGTGGTGCCACCCCAGTTATGGACCCTTGAAAGTGGGCCAAAGGTGCTTGCTTCAGCAGAACCAACACATCCTCTGCCAAACCAATGCATCTCCACTGTTGCCCAACTCACAATTGGTGCATTGTCCTTGTTGCATGAATCCAAATTGGTGCATTGCCTCTGCTGCATGAATCCGAATCGGTGCATTGCCTCTGCTGCATGGATTGACACCGACGCATCGTTGCTGCTTGGTGGATCAGACCCATTGCCGCCTTCGAAATCACTACTGCGTGAGGCTCTTCCCAGTGTAGGGTACTCTTATCTCTATTGACAGCAGCCTTGGCAATTACGCCAAACCTCAGCATCACAGCGCCCTGCTCAATGGCCCTGACACATCACCACTGTTGCATGGACCAGAACCAGCATATCACCACCACTACGTGAACTGGAGCTTCGCCTCGTCTGGACCAAACATCCTTGATGTCCACAACACCTGGATTAAGGTGCTTTTGTTCAGTGTGCATCACTTTGTCCCTGTATACGCCCGAGCTCCATCGTGGTCGGACTGAACTTTTGACTTTGTCCTAGTCCAGCACGGCCATATATCCCAAGTAAGTGTTTATTGCTTCAAAGGGCTATTTTGCAGTTTATTCTTTAAAAATCAATATCTCAAGTTCTAATTCTTAGAAATTTGTCATTTTGATTTAGATACAATTTTTTAAATATTCTCAAATTTTCTAAACTGGTATGAGATATTTTTCTGTGATGTTTGCACTGTTTTTATAGTTTGAAGTGTTTAACAAACCTTACACATTGCCCTTAAGTTAAGCCTGACTGCTCTGTGCCAAGCTACCAGCTGGTGAGCACAGGCTAATTTGTGGATTGCTGGGGCTTTACCCAGACTAGGATTGTGGTTACTGCTTGACCTGGGCTCACACTCCAGTCACCCAGGAACCCACGTTCTAACAGTAGTGGTAAAGGTGTAAGGACAAAGGAAAAGGGGGATAAGGAAGCAAGGGTTTGGGGCACTGGAGTTAAGAGTAATGAGTTAATTGTACAGGGTTAAGGGTAAGAGGTAAAGGGCTGGGTATCAGGTGTGATGAGTTAGGCTTATGGTTAGGGGAAAAGTTAATGTATAAATGATGAGATGTTGACAACAACAGAGTAAGAATTGACAAGCCAATTGGCAAATCAGAGAGGAGAAAGCATAAGATAGCAAAGAACAGTATATGAGGCCACAGGACGGGAGAAGACACACAATGGCATATGTCGCAAAATGGAGAAAAACATGTTTTCGGAAGAGAACTGTAGAGAAGAGTACAGGGTGAAAGGGAGCACAATGCAAAGCAGAAAGAGGGCTGAAGACCGAATGAAAGTGCAGAGTATTTTTGAGTTTAAAATCAGGGAGAGCAAGATGAGTAGGGATATAGTGGGAACGCATAGGATGAAAGGAGGCGAGCGTGGGAGAAAGCAAAAGATAGCAAAGCAGCAAGCAAGATAGACTTCAGAATAGGAAGACGCACACAGAACGAGAAAGTATATGAGAACGCAGGTTGTGGAAAAGCACGGTAAGGGAGAGAGCACAGGATTGGATAGAGCATAGGACATAGGAGCTGCAAATCACAGGTCTTGGTGTTACTAAATTTAAATACTTAATTTAAAGGTACCCGATCATGACCTTAAAAAGCATGAAAGGCTGAGTTTACTCTGCTGGGATTTAAAGTCGTGACACGTTGGCTGCGTGTACCATTCAACCCTTTTATCTACTTCGCTGGCATGCAATTGAACCTTGAGGTTCGTGGATAGCCATATGTCCAGGATCCCTGGCATTGAAACTTGTTTATTTCTATGTTAACTTCTTAACTAACCATCAATGAACACGTTTGTATCCATCACAACAAATGTGACTGTTGGTGCCACAGCAGAAAACAATTTTCACTTGGGTGGTTTACAGACTGCCTTACAGTGCAGTCTATTTAGAATGTTGCTGTTTTCCTAAATCTCAGCACCCAAAGAACACCTTCTCGTATGTGTGACCTATGAGAAGTTTGCTACCCAGCACTTGGTTAGCTCAGAGATTAAAAATGAAAATAAAACGCACACATTACATGATAAATAGGAAAGACCCTTTCAGGGGAAAAGGCCTGCCAGAGAAGTAAGTATTTCCTGTCTAATTAACATTCCCATGCTTCATGGAAAAATCTTAAAGCCCTGAAAAAAAGAAAAGACTGTGAAAGATAAGTTAATGGGTGCTTAAAAAGGAAGGAGGAGGGAGCATTGCTTTAATTCACTTGCAGAACTCCTTAGCATTGGGTCGTACAGGTTTAGTGTCTCCTTTGAAAGGCTGCAACAGGGCATCAAGAAGCTCTCACAAATAAATAATGGCTACCTACTGTTTCTCATAGGGAAGGCAAAATATGGAGGGAAAATGTAAAGTGAACCTATCTATGAAAGTTCGACTCCAGCCCTTGTTGAGGAGGCTGGCCATCTAGTGAAAACATGCCTCGCATGCCTCGCAGACGAAGCTTAACATGAAGGAAGCGGAAGGCAGCCTCTCCATGACAGCTTTCCACAAACATTGCTGGTTAGACCAAACCTCCAGGGAGAACAGGCTTTGCTGAGGTGACCCAACAAGGAGGGACAGCAATGTAGCACTAAAGTGTACTTCTGTTAGGCAAATGTGTGCATGTGCCCAAGAAAGAGAGCTATCCCTTCCCCATTGCGAATGGATTACCACCTCCTTTGAGGAGTTGGTAACCTATCAATGGTTTGTGACTGAGATTACAGTGGTAAACCATTGCTACTTAACATTGCAAATAGGAATTTGAAAGGTACGCCCTAAACACGCCCTCTTCGCATTGTGTTTTGTAATGCATTTCTAATTTTTTAGTCACTGGTTACTGAATCACAAAGTAGGTTTAATACATTTGTACAAGCCAATTAGTGATGCAAAAGCCTGTGATTTAGTGACTCACAGGCTCCATACATCTGGTCCTAAATCATTCCACGCCTACAAGCCATATTGGAATCTGAGATCAGCATACAAGAGCAGAATGAAGATTGTATCCTGCAATAAGAAGGGTGCTGGTGGGAAAACCCTGAGAACATGTGCTCTGCCCTCCTGCAATAGCCTGTCCCCATCCCTGAGACTGGAGCAAGACCATGTCAAGTTCAGAATGGCACTGAACACTTTCCTAATCCATCAGGTTTTCCTGAAGCTTGGTCCCTGTTTTGACTGGCTGTCTTATTATGATTCGGAATGCCTAGACAACAGATCAATCTTTGGTAAAACAGTTGGAAATTTCAGATTTGCAGCATGGAACAATTAAATGTTGATCTCACTTTGGACTGCTTTATGAAACTGTTATATATATGGATAAAATGGACTGAAATGCAACAATTTGGGTGCTGTGAAAGTTGCTTTTTTTTTGACTAGCTTACATCTTTATCCATTTCCTCTTCTTCTCACTTTCTCATTTGTGGCACTAAGATCTCACTTTTAGGCGGCATGGGTTTCTTAATGATTTACCAATCAATACATGAATACCTATCTTCTTGGAAAATTGTGACTTTCTGACAGTTTAAGGACTACTCAACTACCCCTGCTTAAGAGACCCGTGATCCACAATATCGTTTTTAGCTTCACATTGTGGTCCCCAAGCATAGGAATCACCTTTACAACATTCTCAATAGCACACACACTTTTTTTGTGAAAGAAATCCTCAAACTTGTTTGTCTCTAGAAGGATATGCAGCCCCCTTCCCTGCAGCCTATATTCATAGACTTACAGCCCAATTGTTGTTACATCCCTGGTTGTTCTTTTACATTTAATTGTAACCTCTCAGTATATGCTAATACTTGCTGTATTTCGTTCGGTGGGATAAAAAACGCAACAAAAATTGAAATAAAAAAAGAATACAGCTCTAATTTGATTGCTCAGTATGCACTACAGGCTTTAACATTTAGCTCTCACTGGACATTTATACTCTATGACACAGACCTAACTATTGGGTTTGGCAGACATTTAAATAACGACGGTGAAATGTTAAAATTCCCAACTAATTCCATTTCACAAAATTTGTGAAGACATTTCTGTGTGCCGTTATGTTGCATAATTGTGTTGTGGAAGGTATGTCCTTGCAAGAGAAAAGCCATGCGTGATACCAGGACACGAAGTTCACATAATTTTGTGACATTTTCATGATGTTTCATAAAAAAATATCATGCAATTCCGAACATTCCTAATAATTACGAGCGAATTTTAGTTGGGGGTAGATGCACTATGTTGTGTCAGTCAGTTCGTTCCCAAGAGGTGCAATCCGGGCTGCCAATTATTTTTCTGAATGGTGAGAAGGACTGAATTTAGCAATTAATCTTGCTGGACATCCTTAACTGAATGATATTCTATGACTAGATTTTCTTTTAAATCATTACTAATAATTATTTAATGTTCATTCATATACAGCTGCATTTTTTATCCAAGGCAAGACTCCCTACAATGCTTTTTTTCTTAATAATTTAAACGAAACTGATTTGTAACACTTGTGCAATCGAGAAAGTGCTGATGGTTGAGCCATCCTTGTATTTGACTGGATTTTAACTCCCAAGTGACCATTCTTTTTTTACAAGCTTTTCACTCTTTTTTTTCTTTTCTCAACTGAGAGATTTAATGTGGCCACTAACAAGATGTAGCTCTCTGCAAAAGTGTGTAATACATAAATGAATCCTTGCCGCTTAGTGCTGAATTTGCACCGGTGGTAGCAGGTGGTGAACACCAGAAATCATTGTTTGGTACCAAGGCTTGTTTTTCATCATCAGACTTTCACCCAGATTAGACCCATAAAAGGGAGAAAGAAGGATGAATATGAAAATACCCTTTTGACCCAATGTGACTCTCAATCGCCTTAATACAGTAATTGAATCGCGATATATACAGCACAATGAAGATCTTAACAAAGACTTCTTTCAATTTCCATCCATCCATGGGCCTGATCCACAAAGGCAAACTCACACTTTTTTGTATTTTTTTTTTAATGATATTCACAAACTACGGGCGTTAATTTTACTGTTAGTAGTTTTACGACTGCAGAGACCCCTCAGTTGTGGCGGACTGCAGACTCCGCTGCACTAAAAATGTCCTTAGTAAAATTAAACTCGTAGTTTGTGAATATCAAAAATATTAAACTTAGACAAAAGTGTAAGTGTACTTTGTGAATAAGGCCGTATATGTCTAGCGATGATTATTTAACGAGAGCAGATGAATATTCAACTGGACACTTTACATGCAGCCTCTGATAGTATCAATGCTACATATGTGTGTGCATATTCTAGGGCATTCTCAAATGTACATGCATGTTGCATTAACTGATTAAATAGCTTTCATGATCTCGCTTAGGATTAATAACTGTCCATTTCCTTACTTGTTTTCCCATTAATTCCACTTGTCAGGAGCGGCTTCTGGTGGTAGTGCTGCGGGGCGGTGAAGCGGGGAGGGGGAGGGGCAGGGTGGGGGGTAGTACACCACGGAATACGGCCCAACGGAGGTAAGTACATAAATAAATAAATAAAACGAATTACATTGCGCATGCTGCAACGCCAAATGGCGATGCAGCGTGCGCAATGTAATTCGTTTTGTGTATTTATTTATGTACTTACCTCTGTCCGGTCGTATTCCGTAGTTTACTACCCCCCACCCCGCATCCCCACCCCGCATCACCGCCCCGCAGCACTCCCACCAGGAGCCGCTACTGCCACTTGTATTGAGGCACAGTGTTGATAAGTATACTTCGCCTGTGCTTCCTTGGGTTAGATCATTTCACTTGCTTGCTGACAGCACTCCCGTCTGTTCGCACTACAATAATGATAATCCCTTAATTATCCATCTTAAATTATACTTAATTAGCTTTTCATTTCTATTTTAAAGATGCAGTTAAGAAGTAAGCGAAAAACGAGAAAAAGGTTGAATGGGTTTGTTCACAGCAGTGGCATTTGTATGCTAAATGAGTTTCTTATCTAGACTCCTACTATTTGACAATTCTGTTTAACACTTTCTCAGCTGTGGAAAAACAGGTTAAAAAAGCACAACAGTTCACAAGAAAGTGTATTTTTTAGGTGGACCTGAGGTATATACAAGTTTATCTTCCGGAGTACATTGGTAAACGTTGTGGAATGTTGCATTCCATTTTTGATCACATTGTTTTCTTTCATCTGTGTCTGCCAAATAATATAGCATATTTTTTAGCTTATTGTCATTGGTGATCCTCTGGAAAGTACTATGAGTCCTATTTCAATTTCCAAAGGAGACAATATTCCATCTAACACATTCGATCATACATGTGGCAAACTTTTACTTGACACCAGGACTGCAGAAAAATGCACGAACAGTATCTCCCACACAAGAATTGGCCAGAGCAAGGCACTGCTAGTCGTGTAAGTCTGTGACTAACCAAACACATGTACATTTTCTTATGGACATAAAAGAACAATGTGCACTGATACATTGGGCACCGTGTCCCCGGTGCTTAAATTATGTATATTTAGGAATTGGTCAATCAGTCAAATGGCATCTCTAATATTACACCTAGAAATCTGCATCCGGCAGAGCTTTTCAGCTGTATTCCTGGAAATGTTTGTGAGTTTCATAAAATAGTAAGTCTGCACCTGTTCACAGGAGAAATTTCAAGGGTGCATAATTACAACTTTTATGTGAATGAGCCCTATTTTTATTGTCTCATATCCTCTTATGTCAATAGGCAGCGATATTATCTTGTAGCTTCCTTTCACTATGTGGAAGATTGCTGTCTCACCTTAAGTACTTCAGTTAAAATACATTACTTCAGGTAGAATGGTTTCTATCAAACCCTGTTTCTGAGAAAATAAAAACATCAGGACATGCTATTGTCTAATGCTTGAAAATTCAAATAATTTGTTTTTCCTATGCTCAATTTATTATTAAATGCTACTAGTGGGCCTGCAGCATTGATTGTGTCTCCCACTTAATAGCACTTTAAACATCTCTCAGGCCTGTCATTGCAGCCTGTGTGTATGCAGTTTTAAAATGTCATTTCGACCTGGCAAAATAAACCTTTTGCCAGGCCCAAACCTTCCTTTTCAATTCATATAAGTCACTTCCAAAGTGTGCTTTGGACAGCCCAGAGTGCAGGGTGCACTTTATTTAAAAAGTTGGATATGCACTTTTGTGTTTTTCATGTCCTGGTAGTGAATAACTCTTACATTTGTTTTTCACTGCTGCAAGGCCTTCCTCTACCCATAGGGTAACTTTGGTATTACCTTATTACATTTTATAAGTGTAATTTCCAAATAGAACCAGGTAACCAGGCCATGTTTGACGTCTCTGGAACTGCAATAAAAAAATACTAGCTTTTGGTGAAGCCAGATTTTAAATTACAATTTCGAAAATGCCACTTTTTGAAAGTTGGCATTTTCATGCCTTAGCCACTTTGTGCCTGCAGCTTGTCTCCGGATTACATGACTGGGTGTGGGTGACAGTTGGGCGTTGTGTATTCCTCCTTGACAGCTGCATATGATGGGGAGTTTAGGTGTGACTGGATGGGCGATCACTGGCAGGATGGGAGGATGGGAGGGAGGATCTGGAAACCATTCCCACTTAGACTTGATTAGGCTGTGTCCTCTCTCCGCACAAAGGGCTGCATACTCCCTGTAGTTAGTCTGGGGAAAGGACCAGAAAGACAGGGCCCTGTGTACTTCAAAGGCATTCCTCTAGAATCTTCTCCCCATTTCAAAGGCACAGCTGGATATTAATACTGGACCTCAGACATCAACTCTTCAGTACAATTCTGGACCTGTGGGTACTCTGACAGGAAAAAGGACTGCACTCTGCTGGACTGCTGCTCTGAAGGACAGCTGCCCTGCTGTTCTGACCTGCTGCCCTCTTGACTGATGGAGAAGGACTAGACCTGCATCACTTGAACCTAGAACCCAGAGTGACTCCAAGTGGTAGTTGGCTGGGCTCCTGATCTGAAGCGTCAGCGACACAACAGGTTTCTAACAACCTTACACCTGCACCTGGACTCTCTCATCTGTGAGTTTACCTTGCCTAGTGGTGCCATCCTAGTCCTGAACCCCTGGACGTAGGCCTAAATGCTTGCCAGACTCTGTAGATCCAGCGGAGCGGACGTATCTCCTTTGCAGCACAGCACAACCCTGAGCAAAGACGACGCATCTCTTCTGCTGCGTTAAATGGCCAGGTTGCAAAGACCCGCATCGCCTCCGCAGCCCACAATGCATTGCTAACCGCTGCTGTGTGACCCATCCTCAGTGGCGGCTCTAGCTTCCCTCGTTGGCGGCAGCCTCAAAAACAAGGCCAGACTCCACATTTTCAACCTTGCAGATCAGCGGAACCGACTCATTGCCCCGACTTCGCGCCGCATACTCGACAGCGGACTTCGGATCGCAAGACCCATCAGCGGGATCTTCAATAATGATGCT
The DNA here is from genome assembly GCF_964204655.1 of Triturus cristatus. Classification (NCBI taxonomy): domain Eukaryota; kingdom Metazoa; phylum Chordata; class Amphibia; order Caudata; family Salamandridae; genus Triturus; species Triturus cristatus. The sequence goes on from NC_140588.1 coordinate 379,508,145, forward strand.
GGCCCTTGCATCGCAGTATCTCAGTATCGAGGCCCATGCTCCATTACAGTCGGAGAGAACTTGTGACTTTGTCCCAGTCTGGCATGGCCATATGTCCACAGTGGGCGCTTTGTGCTTTTTGATGCTATTTTCTCAAAAATCTTTCAAATTACACATCTCCGGTTCTTCTGATTGGATTTTTGATGTTTTGGCCTTGTTTTATTTATTAAACTGCGATCTATTCTTCTAGCTTTGTGTGAATCTTTTTTGTGTGGTGTTTTCACTTATAACTGTTCGAAGTGTTGCACAAATGCTATACACACTGCTTCTAAGTTATACTGACTGCTCTGTGCCATGCTGCCAGAGGGTTGAGCACAGATTAATTTAGGGTTGACTTGTGTCTCACCCTGACAAGGATTGTGGTTGCTGCTTGATCAGGGCTAACACCCCAGTCATCAATACAACCAAACCAGGTTTCTAAGGCACTTTTTATTAACCTTCCAACTTTCATCAACGTGTGTGAATTACTGCCATTTGCTCAATTGTACTACTCTATTTTATATATATTTTTATAGTAGTCACACTCCATGTAGTCACCTTTCTTTTTTAAATAAACCAATTTTTACAGAAGGCAGTTCTCCAATAACAGGGTTTCTTCAAACTAGCCTGATGTAAACCCCGCAATCACAAACTGTGAGAAATAATACAAAGAATTTGGAAAGACAAAATGACCCCTCACGTGCGCACCACCAATGGCATAGCTGGTTGGTACTCACCAGTTGTGCCCACTTTTATCATCATTGGTGGCCATTTTGTTAAAAAGGAAACGAAAAAGTGTCCAAACAAAAGATTATAAAAATCAAGTGCAGTGAAGTGAAATAGGTCACATCCCTCGAAGTAACCAAGTGTGATGTTAAAATTGAGAAAACACTCACAAAGCAATCCTTTATTATTTACTGAGTGTTTTTATTAAATTAAAATGAATAGGTTGCCATTCATGCATACCTTTTGAAATGCCAACATGTTTCTTTGCCGCAATAATTTAGGCAAATTCATCAGGGCCAAAAGCACTTCGTCAAAGCACTCGTATTGGACACAGCGTTATGGAAGACTGTCAAATGCAAAAAAAGAGAAACACACAACAAAATACTTCAGTTTCAAAACCCGGACTATCACCCATTTAGATATCTGAGACCCAAACCGCCCTCTATCTCCTTACTTCTCGGGGCCTCACGGAGCGCTTTGTCAGCTGCCGTGGCGTCCCATCGCAAACACGCCAATTTTCAAACTCGCCCCTGAGATCACGTGCGCGTCAACAGTCACGTACCGGGGGTCTTTTTTGGTACAACTGAGCAAATGGCAGTAATTCACACGCATTGATGAAAGTTGGAAGGTTAACAAAAAGCGCCTTAGAAACCTGGTTTGGTTGTATTGATGTTTGATGAGTGGAGGGCGACCAGGCTTTCTTTTCCCTCTGTTTCTCCTTTGTGAATACTAACACCCCAGTCAACCAACACCTCAATTTCTTTCACTTCCACTTGGTCTTTATGGCAGAGAGGTGTTAATCTGGAAGGAAGATTTTGAGTGGTGCTAACATGGTCGTACCAGATATTGCCCCTCATTGATCCAAGGGTCGAATCCAAAACATGGTGACAGCAAAGGGAAAATGGCTTTTCTGTGATCTGCTTAGCAGGAAAAACAACAGCGCTTCTCAGCAGAGAAGCTGGTAATAGTGTGAAGGCCAGAGTGTGCTGGATTCAATTAAAAGAAAGCTGACACTGACAGCCAATCCTGCAAGCAAATTCTGAAAATCATAGAAACTGCAAAACCAATGGAAATAGCTTTGCTTATTAGTAAAATTCAGGATTCTAAAATACTAGTCCTGGCTACCTCCTATAAGTAAACAAAAACATTTACCAGCCCTGTACCTATACTAATATTTCATTTCAATAGGCCAAGTTCAAATGTGGCTCAAATCTCTGCTTGGTGTTATCATCACCCGAGTCTGTAAATAAAACTGAAATAGTACAATAAAGTCTTAAAAACCGAGAGAAGTACTCTAGAGTATACTGCATTAAGACCAAGAAAAAACACTAAACATTCTTTTTGTTTCAATTAGCAACCCTTACTTTTATGAAAATGCATTTTTGTGCAAGATCACCCCTAAACGCTTAGAGTTATGCTGATGGTTTTTCTACTCTGGAAGTGCACTAAGACCTGCCACGCAGGTATCAATGCCAGTGTTCTTAAAACATGTAGGGAGGGAGAAACCGTTGTCAGACTGGTTTTTCAATGGGAGTGTAGCACCCAGGTAGCCACACGTCCAGATTGGACTAGGGAGCTACACACACCAAGAGAAGGATTCTGTCATGTTGGGAGTGGGCAGAATAGTGCATTCTGGGAAAGTTAGATTCCACAATTAATAGGAATGATCGATCATCAGGCAGGCAAGGACATGTTAGCCCATTGGTTAGTTAGTTGCCACATCCCACTAGGCTCGTAGTGGGAATTTAAGTTGAACCCCTGCTACCCATACCTCAGATCACATCTGTACTGGAAAGAGGACCGAAGAAGGACTGCTCTCCTGTTCCCTAAATCCAGCAAAGAAAGGCTGCACCAAAGACTGGACTGCACCTTCTGAACCTTGGACAAACAAAGGGTTGAGCAGCCGTGCCTCATTCATTGAAAAGTTACTTATGAGCCTAGGCAGAGAAGGTGACGCCAAGAGTCAGTTGGCTTACTCCTTGTTACAGCCACTCGGCCATAAAAGCTGAGAAGCCTGCACCCTTAAGATCCCTGTACCAAGAAGCCAGACCGCCTCTGGACATGAAGTCCAATCTGGAAGAGTGAGACTTGACCCTCAATAGTTGCACCCGAGTCCCCTGGACCTGAGAGAGTTGACAGAGTGTCATTTGGTCGCCCATCACAGAAGTTACTGCAAGTTGAAAGAAAACACTGGTTTTGCTGTAATCGGAGGCCAGTAGACTAATGGAAACAGTTTTTTGCTGGACTTCACCTTGACTTTATGGGACATTGTGTACAACAATAAGGAGCTATAGAGGGAACAAAACCTAGGTCGCCCTCCTCTCAATCACCATGTTTCACAACAGACCTAGGTCTTTAGAAGGTATACTGGTCAAACACAATATGGTTCAGAACCCTTTAAAATAGGTTATTCCATGCTCCCCATATTTTCAAATTTTGGGGTAGTAACCACAAGATTCGCCACCTTCAATTTCAATAAATAAACACTTTACTTGAAGCAGTCTCCCCAATGAGCCTCCTGGTGTAAAGATTCGTATAAAATGCACCAGATTTTTCTCTAATCAGTCGATTAATAGAAGAAACGTGACAACAAAAATGTGAAAAGAGACGTGATGGCACCTCACGTGCGCAACACCAATTGAGCCTGCTGACTGGTACTCATCAGCTATGCCCACTTTTATCATCATCGGTAACCATCACGCTCAAAAAAAGGGAGTAAAGAAAGTGTCCACACTGTAAACCCAAAGGAATTTGTTAAAGGTAAGTGATGCGACTAAATAGTGAAGATTAAAAAATGAAAGGGATGCACCCTCTATAGGTTCCAACTTTATTCTTCCTTAGAAGTGCACCCAATCCAAAGCTTAAAAAGGTTGCTAAATATGCATACCATTAGCATGTGCCAACATGTTTCATCGCCAGGTTTATTTGTGGCGATTTCATCAGGGCAACTACAGTCGCTAGGCACACGTCAAGGACACTTCTTAGAGTTTCATCAGGGGACTGCCAAAAGTAAAAAACAAAGATACACACAACTTAACCATTACCACAACTCGTTATATAAGGGAACAAAAATATCTCTCATCTTAATTAAAGATATCCGTTACCCTTGTGGAGCCATGGTCTCTCGTACCGGCTCATTCATGAAGGTCACCCAAAGGCTCCTAGTGTGAGTCCTCGTGATGAGAAAGCATTCAGCCGTAATGCCAATCTATGGATAGTATGGTTTCGATACATTCAGACATCCAATATTTACAAATCCAATATTTACAAACTCGTGACCACTGACTCACATCAAATAGTAATACTCTTTACCCCTTGTTACCGCTGTTCCCATCATTACTCTCCACCTTTATCAGCGCTATACTGGGCAAAGATTTTTCAGCGCTATAGAGGGCAAAAACGTTTTCGCACTGATCTAAGGTCACTTATGAGCCTCAATTCCCCATTAGTCTTCTCAATCAAGTGGTGACGAGCTATTTATCTTTCACCATTTCTTCGATGTTCATCCCATGCGTGGATCACTCAAATCTACGGGATCCATCTATGTTTTACATACCCCCTACCACCTCATTCTACTCCTCCTTACCACCCAAAGCCTCACGGAGCTCTTCCTCTCGGCCGGTCAGGTGTGTTATGCCAACGCGTCTGCTTATATTCCTTCGCCGTAGCCGCCAATCGGCTCACGGAGTGAAAATGCGCGCCATTTTGGATTGGGGAGGTATTTCATACAGGAACCAACTTATACGTAAATGCATGCCTTTCTTAATTTTACTATTTTTTGTTTATTGCTGTTGTGTGCAATAACGTAATGAGCCCACCTCTTAGTGCATAACCCGTGGTGTGTTTCTATGGGGTGTCACTGTCGGTTTACAGTGTGTTATGAAACCGAACATCTACCATACATTAACTGTGGGCGCCATGTTGACACATAGAGTTAGAAAGTTGGCTATTAGCTTGCCAGTTGGGTTTATAGTGTCACGTCTCTATAGCATACCCTAAGTTGTTCTCAAAGCGAATCTCATGAGAAGGGGATACTACATAACCAGAGAGGGGTTCGGGCACAGCGTTCAGGATAAACCAGAGCGCATAAATTTCTATTTGAAGTTTCTGATGGTTTTACTAGGCATCTGTAACCTGTACTGGGCAAAACAGTTCCCCGATAGTTGTTATCTGGTGATTCCATCCCCACAGAATTAGTAAGGACACCACAGGGGAAACAGCAGGGGAATCAACAGGGGAATCACAGAGGAGGGTGATCAATTTTCCACTATGATCCTCAGTTCAATATTTTGGACGTTCAATATCTTGCCCTTCCCCACTCAATTTGATCATTCAATCCCCCTTGATCAGATTTCTCCTGAAAAATCCACCTAGCTTCTTTAGAGGCCAGAAGATCTTCGACGTTTTGGGATGACCCCATTATTCTCTCCAAAACTACCCACATGAAGGTATGCTTGTTGTTGTAACAGTGTTGTACCAATTTAGTCGTGAGCTTGCCTCCTCTGATAGTGCTCAAATGCTCCTGTATTCTGACTTTCACCTTCCTTGTTGTGAGTCCAATATACTGTAGGTTGCATTGGCACGTCAGTCTGTAAACCACATTAGCAGTATTGCAATTGCTAAAGTGCTTCAAATACCAGATTTTTCCTGAGTTAAGGGTAACACTTTGGGTTTTCTTAGTTATACTGCACACGGAACATAGTCCACAAGGGTAATGACCTGAAGGAATGGACGACTCGGTCGGCCTTTGTGTCACTTCGACGCGTGTATGTACAAGTTTGTCACCTAGGTTGCTAGATCTTTTAAAAGCAAACCTAGGGGGAGGCATGTTGAACTCCTTAGTGGACAACAGTGTCCAATGTTTACGTATGGACTGACGGATCTGCGTGGCTAAGGGGTCAAACGTCATGACTACAGGTAGGCAGTCATCTTTTCTTTTTTCATTTTTCTGAAGCAAAACACTCCGCGGAGTGTTCATTGCTCTTTTTTTGGCCTGTCTGATGATTTTTCGGGGATATTGCCTCATTTCGAGTTTGGCACTTAGTTCCTCTGACTGGTCCAAGAAGGTTGTAATGGATGAACAGTTCCTGCGGTACCGCAGGAACTGTCCCACGGGTAGGTTATCCCTAAGTGCTCTAGGGTGATACGAATTGTACGCCAGGAGGGAGTTTTTATCAGTGGGTTTTTGATGCACTTTGGAACATAGTCTGCCCCCTTCTACGTAGATATCTAGATCCAGATATACTGCTGTCTGGCGACTATAGTTCCATGTAAACCTAAGGCTGGGGTCCTGATGGTTGAGCCAGTTTAAGAACTCTAGTAACCCATCCTCTAGGCCGGCCCAAACGCAGAGCACGTCGTCTATGTACCTCTTCCAGAGACGGATGTTACTCTGGAAGGGATTGGACTGGTGGTAAATGACGTGCTCCTCGAACTGGCCTACATAAATGCAGGCCAGGCTCGGCGCCATCGTCGCGCCCATAGACGTACCCATGGTCTGCAAATACATGTTGTCTTTATAGCAGAAATAGTTACGTGTCAGGGCAAGTTCTATGCATTGTAATACGAAGGATTGTGGAGCATCATAGAACCACTCTTGCCCGTTCAAAGCATGCGCTGCTGCCACCAACGCTGCATCTTGTGGTATACAGGTATAGAGTGACTCTATATCGATGGTTACCATAAGCTCGTTACCTGGGTCAAAATGGAAATCCTCAAGAATATTGAGGATTTCTGTGGTATCTTTTACGAAAGATTTTTGATTGACAACTGATTCCCTCAGGAAAAAGTCGGCAAATTGCGAAAGGGGTTCTAACACCGACTGAATCCCCGAAACAATGGGGCGGCCGGGTGGGCGGCGTTGTGGCTTGTGGATTTTGGGTAGAATGTAAAATGCCGGAGTTCTTGGTTTTTCATTAACCAAGAACTCTGCCTCCTTGGTCGTTATCCACTTTCTCTCCTTTGCCACCCCTACCATCCTTTTAATAATTTCCAAAAGTTCTTCCAATGGGTCCTTTGTAAGTGGACGGTAGTTTTGGCGCACACCCAATAGTCTCTTCACTTCGGTGTCATAGTCGGTGGTGTTCATAACCACTAGAGCTCCACCCTTGTCTGCAGCGTTGGTGGAAGCAGCGCATGCTTTGAACGGGCAAGAGTGGTTCTATGATGCTCCACAATCCTTCGTATTTTACAATGCATAGAACTTGCCCTGACACGTAACTATTTCTGCTATAAAGACAACATGTATATGCAGACCATGGGTATGTCTATGGGCGCGACGATGGCGCCGAGCCTGGCCTGCATTTATTTAGGCCAGTTCGAGGAGCACGTCATTTACCACCAGTCCAATCCCTTCCAGAGTAACATCCGTCTCTGGAAGAGGTACATAGACGACGTGCTCTGCGTTTGGGCCGGCCTAGAGGATGGGTTACTAGAGTTCTTAAACTGGCTCAACCATCAGGACCCCAGCCTTAGGTTTACATGGAACTATAGTCGCCAGACAGCAGTATATCTGGATCTAGATATCTACGAAGAAGGGGGCAGACTATGTTCCAAAGTGCATCAAAAACCCACTGATAAAAACTCCCTCCTGGCGTACAATTCGTATCACCCTAGAGCACTTAGGGATAACCTACCCGTGGGACAGTTCCTGCGGTACCGCAGGAACTGTTCATCCATTACAACTTTCTTGGACCAGTCAGAGGAACTAAGTGCCAAACTCGAAATGAGGCAATATCCCCGAAAAATCATCAGACAGGCCAAAAAAAGAGCAATGAACACTCCGCGGAGTGTTTTGCTTCAGAAAAATGAAAAAAGAAAAGATGACTGCCTACCTGTAGTCATGACGTTTGACCCCTTAGCCACGCAGATCCGTCAGTCCATACGTAAACATTGGACACTGTTGTCCACTAAGGAGTTCAACATGCCTCCCCCTAGGTTTGCTTTTAAAAGATCTAGCAACCTAGGTGACAAACTTGTACATACACGCGTCGAAGTGACACAAAGGCCGACCGAGTCGTCCATTCCTTCAGGTCATTACCCTTGTGGACTATGTTCCGTGTGCAGTATAACTAAGAAAACCCAAAGTGTTACCCTTAACTCAGGAAAAATCTGGTATTTGAAGCACTTTAGCAATTGCAATACTGCTAATGTGGTTTACAGACTGACGTGCCAATGCAACCTACAGTATATTGGACTCACAACAAGGAAGGTGAAAGTCAGAATACAGGAGCATTTGAGCACTATCAGAGGAGGCAAGCTCACGACTAAATTGGTACAACACTGTTACAACAACAAGCATACCTTCACGTGGGTAGTTTTGGAGAGAATAATGGGGTCATCCCAAAACGTCGAAGATCTTCTGGCCTCTAAAGAAGCTAGATGGATTTTTCAGGAGAAATCTGATCAAGGGGGATTGAATGATCAAATTGAGTGGGGAAGGGCAAGATATTGAACGTCCAAAATATTGAACTGAGGACCATAGTGGAAAATTGATCACCCTCCTCCGTGATTCCCCTGTTGATTCCCCTGCTGTTTCCCCTGTGGTGTCCTTACTAATTCTGTGGGGATGGAATCACCAGATAACAACTATCGGGGAACTGTTTTGCCCAGTACAGGTTACAGATGCCTAGTAGAACCTTCAGAAACTTGAAATAGAAATTTATGCGCTCTGGTTTATCCTGAACGCTGTGCCCGAACCCCTCTCTGGTTATGTAATATCCCCTTCTCATGAGATTCGCTTTGAGAACAACTTAGTGTATGCTATAGAGACGTGACACTATAAACCCAACTGGCAAGCTAATAGCCAACTTTCTAACTCTATGTGTCAACATGGCGCCCACAGTTAATGTATGGTAGATGTTCGGTTTCATAACACACTGTAAACCGACAGTGACACCCCATAGAAACACACCACGGGTTATGCACTAAGAGGTGGGCTCATTACGTTATTGCACACAACAGCAATAAACAAAAAATAGTAAAATTAAGAAAGGCATGCATTTACGTATAAGTTGGTTCCTGTATGAAATACCTCCCCAATCCAAAATGGCGCGCATTTTCACTCTGTGAGCCGATTGGCGGCTACGGCGAAGGAATATGAGCAGACGCGTTGGCATAACACACCTGACCGGCCGAGAGGAAGAGCTCCGTGAGGCTTTGGGTGGTAAGGAGGAGTAGAATGAAGTGGTAGGGGGATGTAAAACATAGATGTATCCCGTAGATTTGAGTGATCCACGCATGGGATGAACATCGAAGAAATGGTGAAAGATAAATAGCTCGTCACCACTAGATTGAGAACACTAATGGGGAATTGAGGCTCATAAGTGACCTTAGATCAGTGCGAAAACGTTTTTGCCCTATATAGCGCTGAAAAATCTTTGCCCAGTATAGCGCTGATAAAGGTGGAGAGTAATGATGGGAACAGCGGTAACAAGGGGTAAAGAGTATTACTATTTGATGTGAGTCGGTGGTCACGAGTTTGTAAATATTGGATTTGTAAATATTGGATGTCTGAATGTATCGAAACCATACTATCCATAGATTGGCATTACGGCTGAATGCTTTCTCATCACGAGGACTCACACTAGGAGCCTTTGGGTGACCTTCATGAATGAGCCGGTACGAGAGACCATGGCTCCACAAGGGTAACGGATATCTTTAATTAAGATGAGAGATATTATTGTTCCCTTATATAACGAGTTGTGGTAATGGTTAAGTTGTGTGTATCTTTGTTTTTTACCTTTGGCAGTCCCCTGATGAAACTCTAAGAAGTGTCCTTGACGTGTGCCTAGCGACTGTAGTTGCCCTGATGAAATCGCCACAAATAAACCTGGCGATGAAACATGTTGGCACATGCTAATGGTATGCATATTTAGCAACCTTTTTAAGCTTTGGATTGGGTGCACTTCTAATGAAGAATAAAGTTGGAACCTATAGAGGGTGCATCCCTTTCATTTTTTAATCTTCACTATTTAGTCGCATCACTTACCTTTAACAAATTCCTTTGGGTTTACAGTGTGGACACTTTCTTTACTCTCTTTTTTTGAGCGTGATGGTTACCGATGATGATAAAAGTGGGCATAGCTGATGAGTACCAGTCAGCAGGCTCAATTGGTGTTGCGCACATGAGGTGCCATCACGTCTCTTTTCACATTTTTGTTGTCACGTTTCTTCTATTAATCGACTGATTAGAGAAACATCTGGTGTATTTTATACGAATCTTTACACCAGGAGGCTCATTGGGGAGACTGCTTCAAGTAAAGTGTTTATTTATTGAAATTGAAGGTGGCGAATCTTGTGGTTACTACCCCAAAATTTGAAAATATGGGGAGCATGGAATAACCTATTTTAAAGGGTTCTGAACCATATTGTGTTTGACCAGTATACCTTCTAAAGACCTAGGTCTGTTGTGAAACATGGTGATTGAGAGGAGGGCGACCTAGGTTTTGTTCCCTCTATAGCTCCTTATTGTTGTACACGTTGAGAACGGCGGATCAGCCGTGAGAGCATTTTTTGAAATTATTGTGACGTTTTAGATACACACAGACCATACCATTCTCACTCCTGGTTTTCCTCCCTTTCCTCTTCCTACACAAAAATCTTCCACATTATATATTATATATTTTAGGGGTTTCATTTACTTCACTTTTTCCAAATGGACAGGAACTGTCTAGCTTTCACCGATGAACAGATAGCAGCAATCCTATCAGGTCCCTCACTGTTTCCAGATGCCCCCCTTCTCAATGTAACATCAGTACGAGAAGAGTGGGATAGACTCAGTACAACTAAGAAGAAACAAGTCAGGATAGCTCTCCATGGGGCCTTAATGACAGAATATTTAAGAGCAGGGGCAGCCCCGGCGAGTCTCATAGTAAGGATTGAGCCTAAAATCTTCCTAGAAGATAAAACATTCAGGCTAGATTGGAGCTATTTAGCCAATAAATGCACACGGGATTGGCTAATCCTCATAATTAATACTGCTAAGAGACTAAGCGAAGAGTTACTTAAGGAAATAGTGGACCTAGAAGAGAGCATAAGGAGGGACACCGCCCTTGTTGATACTAACAGCTCCTGAGGATCCAAGAGGATCTGAGTGATTAAAAAAATTATATGATCAATCAGAAGATCAAAGGGTTGAAAAGAAATCTAGACCGTTTCTCTCACGAATGGGCGTTTCCCTATGTGGATGAAAAATATTACGATCCTGTAATAGAACATTCATTTAGAGGAGGTAGAGGTAGAGGTGGGAGACAACAGAACAAACGGACACCCACTAATTGGACTTTCGACAATACCTCCAGCGAGGAGGAAGAGTTAGGCCCCCAGTCAAACCCTCCCCGGGTAAGATTTAACGAACAACAGGAGAAGAATAACGATGACCTAGCCGCTATCCTTCGTTCTTTTTTAGGACAGAGCCACAGGGGCAACAGAGGGGGAGGTTCACGGGGCAGGGGCCGAGGCAGGGGCAACCAAAACCAACAATGGCAAACCCACTCCCCCAGAGTAACACGGAGTCGCGGAAGGAACCAGCTATGATCAATAACAACATAGTGGTGAATCTATCAGACCATCAACTCACCATCAATGAAGAAAGAGTTCTTAATAAAGGGCTAGGTTTTGTCCCCACCCCTACACATGACCTTTTTAAATGCAGGATTGAACTACACGAAACTTTGCGAAGAATAAAATTGAAGAAATTCTTCGCTAACAAATCACAGGAGTCGCCATCCTTGTTTAACACCACACTCAAGAAACCATCCACCTTCTGTCCACCCAATGCAATGGTAGGCCCGGAAGTATTGTTTTTTGAAAATAAGGTACTGCAGGATATTTGTCGATTAGTACAGGAAAGTGCAATCCCGAAATTTAACAACATGAGTCGGGTGGATTAGGAAGCAGTTAAGGGCCTCCAGAATAACCAGCACCTGACAATTAAAAACGCAGACAAGGGTGGAGCTGTAGTGGTTATGAACACCACCGACTATGACACCGAAGTGAAGAGACTATTGGGTGTGCGCCAAAACTACCGTCCACTTACAAAGGACCCATTGGAAGAACTTTTGGAAATTATTAAAAGGATGGTAGGGGTGGCAAAGGAGAGAAAGTGGATAACGACCAAGGAGGCAGAGTTCTTGGTTAAGGAAAAACCAAGAACTCCGGCATTTTACATTCTACCCAAAATCCACAAGCCACAACGCCCCCCACCCGGCCGCCCCATTGTTTCGGGGATTCAGTCGGTGTTAGAACCCCTTTCGCAATTTGCCGACTTTTTCCTGAGGGAATCAGTTGTCAATCAAAAATCTTTCGTAAAAGATACCACAGAAATCCTCAATATTCTTGAGGATTTCCATTTTGACCCAGGTAACGAGCTTATGGTAACCATCGATATAAAGTCACTACAGATATAGATACCTGTATACCACAAGATGCAGCGTTGGTGGCAGCAGCGCATGCTTTGAACGGGCAAGAGTGGTTCTATGATGCTCCACAATCCTTCGTATTACAATGCATAGAACTTGCCCTGACACGTAACTATTTCTGCTATAAAGACAACATGTATTTGCAGACCATGGGTACGTCTATGGGCGCGACGATGGCGCCGAGCCTGGCCTGCATTTATGTAGGCCAGTTCGAGGAGCACGTCATTTACCACCAGTCCAATCCCTTCCAGAGTAACATCCGTCTCTGGAAGAGGTACATAGACGACGTGCTCTGCGTTTGGGCCGGCCTAGAGGATGGGTTACTAGAGTTCTTAAACTGGCTCAACCATCAGGACCCCAGCCTTAGGTTTACATGGAACTATAGTCGCCAGACAGCAGTATATCTGGATCTAGATATCTACGAAGAAGGGGGCAGACTATGTTCCAAAGTGCATCAAAAACCCACTGATAAAAACTCCCTCCTGGCGTACAATTCGTATCACCCTAGAGCACTTAGGGATAACCTACCCGTGGGACAGTTCCTGCGGTACCGCAGGAACTGTTCATCCATTACAACTTTCTTGGACCAGTCAGAGGAACTAAGTGCCAAACTCGAAATGAGGCAATATCCCCGAAAAATCATCAGACAGGCCAAAAAAAGAGCAATGAACACTCCGCGGAGTGTTTTGCTTCAGAAAAATGAAAAAAGAAAAGATGACTGCCTACCTGTAGTCATGACGTTTGACCCCTTAGCCACGCAGATCCGTCAGTCCATACGTAAACATTGGACACTGTTGTCCACTAAGGAGTTCAACATGCCTCCCCCTAGGTTTGCTTTTAAAAGATCTAGCAACCTAGGTGACAAACTTGTACATACACGCGTCGAAGTGACACAAAGGCCGACCGAGTCGTCCATTCCTTCAGGTCATTTCCCTTGTGGACTATGTTCCGTGTGCAGTATAACTAAGAAAACCCAACTCAGGAAAAATCTGGTATTTGAAGCACTTTAGCAATTGCAATACTGCTAATGTGGTTTACAGACTGACGTGCCAATGCAACCTACAGTATATTGGACTCACAACAAGGAAGGTGAAAGTCAGAATACAGGAGCATTTGAGCACTATCAGAGGAGGCAAGCTCACGACTAAATTGGTACAACACTGTTACAACAACAAGCATACCTTCACGTGGGTAGTTTTGGAGAGAATAATGGGGTCATCCCAAAACGTCGAAGATCTTCTGGCCTCTAAAGAAGCTAGATGGATTTTTCAGGAGAAATCTGATCAAGGGGGATTGAATGATCAAATTGAGTGGGGAAGGGCAAGATATTGAACGTCCAAAATATTGAACTGAGGACCATAGTGGAAAATTGATCACCCTCCTCCGTGATTCCCCTGTTGATTCCCCTGCTGTTTCCCCTGTGGTGTCCTTACTAATTCTGTGGGGATGGAATCACCAGATAACAACTATCGGGGAACTGTTTTGCCCAGTACAGGTTACAGATGCCTAGTAGAACCATCAGAAACTTGAAATAGAAATTTATGCGCTCTGGTTTATCCTGAACGCTGTGCCCGAACCCCTCTCTGGTTATGTAATATCCCCTTCTCATGAGATTCGCTTTGAGAACAACTTAGTGTATGCTATAGAGACGTGACACTATAAACCCAACTGGCAAGCTAATAGCCAACTTTCTAACTCTATGTGTCAACATGGCGCCCACAGTTAATGTATGGTAGATGTTCGGTTTCATAACACACTGTAAACCGACAGTGACACCCCATAGAAACACACCACGGGTTATGCACTAAGAGGTGGGCTCATTACGTTATTGCACACAACAGCAATAAACAAAAAATAGTAAAATTAAGAAAGGCATGCATTTACGTATAAGTTGGTTCCTGTATGAAATACCTCCCCAATCCAAAATGGCGCGCATTTTCACTCTGTGAGCCGATTGGCGGCTACGGCGAAGGAATATGAGCAGACGCGTTGGCATAACACACCTGACCGGCCGAGAGGAAGAGCTCCGTGAGGCTTTGGGTGGTAAGGAGGAGTAGAATGAAGTGGTAGGGGGATGTAAAACATAGATGTATCCCGTAGATTTGAGTGATCCACGCATGGGATGAACATCGAAGAAATGGTGAAAGATAAATAGCTCGTCACCACTAGATTGAGAACACTAATGGGGAATTGAGGCTCATAAGTGACCTTAGATCAGTGCGAAAACGTTTTTGCCCTATATAGCGCTGAAAAATCTTTGCCCAGTATAGCGCTGATAAAGGTGGAGAGTAATGATGGGAACAGCGGTAACAAGGGGTAAAGAGTATTACTATTTGATGTGAGTCGGTGGTCACGAGTTTGTAAATATTGGATTTGTAAATATTGGATGTCTGAATGTATCGAAACCATACTATCCATAGATTGGCATTACGGCTGAATGCTTTCTCATCACGAGGACTCACACTAGGAGCCTTTGGGTGACCTTCATGAATGAGCCGGTACGAGAGACCATGGCTCCACAAGGGTAACGGATATCTTTAATTAAGATGAGAGATATTATTGTTCCCTTATATAACGAGTTGTGGTAATGGTTAAGTTGTGTGTATCTTTGTTTTTTACCTTTGGCAGTCCCCTGATGAAACTCTAAGAAGTGTCCTTGACGTGTGCCTAGCGACTGTAGTTGCCCTGATGAAATCGCCACAAATAAACCTGGCGATGAAACATGTTGGCACATGCTAATGGTATGCATATTTAGCAACCTTTTTAAGCTTTGGATTGGGTGCACTTCTAATGAAGAATAAAGTTGGAACCTATAGAGGGTGCATCCCTTTCATTTTTTAATCTTCACTATTTAGTCGCATCACTTACCTTTAACAAATTCCTTTGGGTTTACAGTGTGGACACTTTCTTTACTCTCTTTTTTTGAGCGTGATGGTTACCGATGATGATAAAAGTGGGCATAGCTGATGAGTACCAGTCAGCAGGCTCAATTGGTGTTGCGCACATGAGGTGCCATCACGTCTCTTTTCACATTTTTGTTGTCACGTTTCTTCTATTAATCGACTGATTAGAGAAACATCTGGTGTATTTTATACGAATCTTTACACCAGGAGGCTCATTGGGGAGACTGCTTCAAGTAAAGTGTTTATTTATTGAAATTGAAGGTGGCGAATCTTGTGGTTACTACCCCAAAATTTGAAAATATGGGGAGCATGGAATAACCTATTTTAAAGGGTTCTGAACCATATTGTGTTTGACCAGTATACCTTCTAAAGACCTAGGTCTGTTGTGAAACATGGTGATTGAGAGGAGGGCGACCTAGGTTTTGTTCCCTCTATAGCTCCTTATTGTTGTACACGTTGAGAACGGCGGATCAGCCGTGAGAGCATTTTTTGAAATTATTGTGACGTTTTAGATACACACAGACCATACCATTCTCACTCCTGGTTTTCCTCCCTTTCCTCTTCCTACACAAAAATCTTCCACATTATATATTATATATTTTAGGGGTTTCATTTGCTTCACTTTTTCCAAATGGACAGGAACTGTCTAGCTTTCACCGATGAACAGATAGCAGCAATCCTATCAGGTCCCTCACTGTTTCCAGATGCCCCCCTTCTCAATGTAACATCAGTACGAGAAGAGTGGGATAGACTCAGTACAACTAAGAAGAAACAAGTCAGGATAGCTCTCCATGGGGCCTTAATGACAGAATATTTAAGAGCAGGGGCAGCCCCGGCGAGTCTCATAGTAAGGATTGAGCCTAAAATCTTCCTAGAAGATAAAACATTCAGGCTAGATTGGAGCTATTTAGCCAATAAATGCACACGGGATTGGCTAATCCTCATAATTAATACTGCTAAGAGACTAAGCGAAGAGTTACTTAAGGAAATAGTGGACCTAGAAGAGAGCATAAGGAGGGACACCGCCCTTGTTGATACTAAGGAACAGCTCCTGAGGATCCAAGAGGATCTGAGTGATTAAAAAAATTATATGATCAATCAGAAGATCAAAGGGTTGAAAAGAAATCTAGACCGTTTCTCTCACGAATGGGCGTTTCCCTATGTGGATGAAAAATATTACGATCCTGTAATAGAACATTCATTTAGAGGAGGTAGAGGTAGAGGTGGGAGACAACAGAACAAACGGACACCCACTAATTGGACTTTCGACAATACCTCCAGCGAGGAGGAAGAGTTAGGCCCCCAGTCAAACCCTCCCCGGGTAAGATTTAACGAACAACAGGAGAAGAATAACGATGACCTAGCCGCTATCCTTCGTTCTTTTTTAGGACAGAGCCACAGGGGCAACAGAGGGGGAGGTTCACGGGGCAGGGGCCGAGGCAGGGGCAACCAAAACCAACAATGGCAAACCCACTCCCCCAGAGTAACACGGAGTCGCGGAAGGAACCAGCTATGATCAATAACAACATAGTGGTGAATCTATCAGACCATCAACTCACCATCAATGAAGAAAGAGTTCTTAATAAAGGGCTAGGTTTTGTCCCCACCCCTACACATGACCTTTTTAAATGCAGGATTGAACTACACGAAACTTTGCGAAGAATAAAATTGAAGAAATTCTTCGCTAACAAATCACAGGAGTCGCCATCCTTGTTTAACACCACACTCAAGAAACCATCCACCTTCTGTCCACCCAATGCAATGGTAGGCCCGGAAGTATTGTTTTTTGAAAATAAGGTACTGCAGGATATTTGTCGATTAGTACAGGAAAGTGCAATCCCGAAATTTAACAACATGAGTCGGGTGGATTAGGAAGCAGTTAAGGGCCTCCAGAATAACCAGCACCTGACAATTAAAAACGCAGACAAGGGTGGAGCTGTAGTGGTTATGAACACCACCGACTATGACACCGAAGTGAAGAGACTATTGGGTGTGCGCCAAAACTACCGTCCACTTACAAAGGACCCATTGGAAGAACTTTTGGAAATTATTAAAAGGATGGTAGGGGTGGCAAAGGAGAGAAAGTGGATAACGACCAAGGAGGCAGAGTTCTTGGTTAAGGAAAAACCAAGAACTCCGGCATTTTACATTCTACCCAAAATCCACAAGCCACAACGCCCCCCACCCGGCCGCCCCATTGTTTCGGGGATTCAGTCGGTGTTAGAACCCCTTTCGCAATTTGCCGACTTTTTCCTGAGGGAATCAGTTGTCAATCAAAAATCTTTCGTAAAAGATACCACAGAAATCCTCAATATTCTTGAGGATTTCCATTTTGACCCAGGTAACGAGCTTATGGTAACCATCGATATAAAGTCACTACAGATATAGATACCTGTATACCACAAGATGCAGCGTTGGTGGCAGCAGCGCATGCTTTGAACGGGCAAGAGTGGTTCTATGATGCTCCACAATCCTTCGTATTACAATGCATAGAACTTGCCCTGACACGTAACTATTTCTGCTATAAAGACAACATGTATTTGCAGACCATGGGTACGTCTATGGGCGCGACGATGGCGCCGAGCCTGGCCTGCATTTATGTAGGCCAGTTCGAGGAGCACGTCATTTACCACCAGTCCAATCCCTTCCAGAGTAACATCCGTCTCTGGAAGAGGTACATAGACGACGTGCTCTGCGTTTGGGCCGGCCTAGAGGATGGGTTACTAGAGTTCTTAAACTGGCTCAACCATCAGGACCCCAGCCTTAGGTTTACATGGAACTATAGTCGCCAGACAGCAGTATATCTGGATCTAGATATCTACGAAGAAGGGGGCAGACTATGTTCCAAAGTGCATCAAAAACCCACTGATAAAAACTCCCTCCTGGCGTACAATTCGTATCACCCTAGAGCACTTAGGGATAACCTACCCGTGGGACAGTTCCTGCGGTACCGCAGGAACTGTTCATCCATTACAACTTTCTTGGACCAGTCAGAGGAACTAAGTGCCAAACTCGAAATGAGGCAATATCCCCGAAAAATCATCAGACAGGCCAAAAAAAGAGCAATGAACACTCCGCGGAGTGTTTTGCTTCAGAAAAATGAAAAAAGAAAAGATGACTGCCTACCTGTAGTCATGACGTTTGACCCCTTAGCCACGCAGATCCGTCAGTCCATACGTAAACATTGGACACTGTTGTCCACTAAGGAGTTCAACATGCCTCCCCCTAGGTTTGCTTTTAAAAGATCTAGCAACCTAGGTGACAAACTTGTACATACACGCGTCGAAGTGACACAAAGGCCGACCGAGTCGTCCATTCCTTCAGGTCATTTCCCTTGTGGACTATGTTCCGTGTGCAGTATAACTAAGAAAACCCAACTCAGGAAAAATCTGGTATTTGAAGCACTTTAGCAATTGCAATACTGCTAATGTGGTTTACAGACTGACGTGCCAATGCAACCTACAGTATATTGGACTCACAACAAGGAAGGTGAAAGTCAGAATACAGGAGCATTTGAGCACTATCAGAGGAGGCAAGCTCACGACTAAATTGGTACAACACTGTTACAACAACAAGCATACCTTCACGTGGGTAGTTTTGGAGAGAATAATGGGGTCATCCCAAAACGTCGAAGATCTTCTGGCCTCTAAAGAAGCTAGATGGATTTTTCAGGAGAAATCTGATCAAGGGGGATTGAATGATCAAATTGAGTGGGGAAGGGCAAGATATTGAACGTCCAAAATATTGAACTGAGGACCATAGTGGAAAATTGATCACCCTCCTCCGTGATTCCCCTGTTGATTCCCCTGCTGTTTCCCCTGTGGTGTCCTTACTAATTCTGTGGGGATGGAATCACCAGATAACAACTATCGGGGAACTGTTTTTCCCAGTACAGGTTACAAATGCCTAGTAAAACCATCAGAAACTTGAAATAGAAATGTATGCGCTCTGGTTTATCCTGAACGCTGTGCCCGAACCCCTCTCTGGTTATGTAATATCCCCTTCTCATGAGATTCGCTTTGAGAACAACTTAGGGTATGCTATAGAGACGTGACACTATAAACCCAACTGGCAAGCTAATAGCCAACTTTCTAACTCTATGTGTCAACATGGCGCCCACAGTTAATGTATGGTAGATGTTTGGTTTCATAACACACTGTAAACCGACAGTGACACCCCATAGAAACACACCACGGGTTATGCACTAAGAGGTGGGCTCATTACGTTATTGCACACAACAGCAATAAACAACAAGCATTTGCAATGCAAATTGGTCTCGCTTTTGAGAGAGTTAGATGTTTTGGCGTTGTAAATGACAATGGCTTTTACCTACCAAAGGAATGAAAGAGGAAAGAATATGGAAACAGAAAGGATGCTGGAGAAAGGAAGAAAGTGAAACAGATGGAATGAAAATGAGGAATGGGGAGAACTGGGGTGAAACGAAAATAGAGGGGAAAATAGAAACGGCGCAATAAAGATAGAATGAGGAAAAAGAGAATTAAAGAAAGCAAAAATGTCCATAGATCAACGAAGTAAAGACAGCAGGCAATAGAGTCGAACAAATAGAAACAGGAGAAGAAAATAACAAATCAAAGTAGAGAAAAACAGAAAAATGAAGCGAAGGAGCGAAAGAGAAACTGGCACTGAGATTAAGAGAGACAGATGCAAGGACAGACTGAGATATGCATAGTATAAAATAAAGTGAAAGGAGGTACAAGGGCAGAGACTTTTACGGACAGGTAAAAAGAGAAATGGAGAAATATTCGAAAAGCTGAAGTATACAACGAAGTCCATGTGTGCGTGAGGTGGGCTTACAGTCAGGGCAACCTCTTTAACGCAGTTTGCTCTGGGGCTGCTAGTAGGCGGCGGTGCTGACGAGCACTTTTAAACAGGATGGTGGCAAATAAAAACGTTGAAACTAAAGTGTTTCAATAAAGACATTTGATCATTATTTTGTATCGCACACCGATGATATTGCACACTCACTGTGCTGTGTTATACACTGCACTGTCTTACATGCTAGATCTGTGCTATGCAGATACTGCAAATGAAATATGAGTGCGCCTGTGCACTGTCAGTGACCAGGCCTTAGAGGGCATAAAAGAGCTGAAACTGGTTACATGAATTGAAAGCTGTTACAAACAGGGGTCCCCAAAATACGTTTGACCCAGGGCCCCCAAAATCCTTAAAATGTCCCTGTTAAAGAGGAATATTTTAATTGAAGCAAAAATCTGCACCACGCGTGTTGTGAAGAGCTGCCATGTGCTATCAGCAAATCTGCAGTACTTCTGTCCATCGCCATCAAGGTGGAGATGCTGTGTACTCTTCAATTTTTATTCATGGATCTTCTTCCTTCTTTAGTAGTTCTCCATTTACATTATATTTGCAAGTCACAAAACGCCCATGAAACCTTTCACCACATTTTGTAATTGCTTGCTACCCGAGTGCTTTGTTTTCATGGCAGTTGCCTTTATTCTAATTCCACACCCTGGGGTGGGGGCAGAGAGAGGGTGTAAATAACAGGAGAGGACAAGGGAGGGAGCACAGAGGAGGAAAGAGCAATAGAGGGGAGGCGGAGACAGCTGAGAAGGGAGGGAGCACAGAGGAGGAAAGAGCAATAGAGGGGAGGCGGAGACAGCTGAGAAGGGAGGGAGCACAGAGGAGGAAAGAGCAATAGAGGGGAGGCGGAGACAGCTGAGAAGGGAGGGAGCACAGAGGAGGAAAGAGCAATAGAGGGGAGGCGGAGACAGCTGAGAAGGGAGGGAGCACAGAGGAGGAAAGAGCAATAGAGGGGAGGCGGAGACAGCTGAGAAGGGAGGGAGCACAGAGGAGGAAAGAGCAATAGAGGGGAGGCGGAGACAGCTGAGAAGGGAGGGAGCACAGAGGAGGAAAGAGCAATAGAGGGGAGGCGGAGACAGCTGAGAAGGGAGGGAGCACAGAAGAGGAAAGAGCAATGGAGGGGAGGCGGAGACCGCTGAGAAGGGAGGGAGCAGGAGCACAGAGGAGGAAGAAGCACAGGGGGAGAAGAGAAACTATAGTGACATCTATTAAGAATGGATCATGTCAGGCATAAACATGGCCGATGTGCCCATTTAGTTAGTTCCCTTTTACCTTCTCTTCTACTACGTCTGCCTTGAGACACCTTACTTGGCAATCGAGTTTCTCTCAGTTAAGATCCTGTGAAAGGATAGCTGAAGTGCACGCGGACGGCTGCAACACAGAATTAAACCCATGGCAAATACATTCGATCAAGTTTAACATCAGACTGAAAAATTCATAGTTCTGGGTATATCCTCGGATCCCGACTGGAGTGGAGATGTTTCCCACATGGCAGAACTTTCTTTTTCCTTGTTTTGCATTCTTGCTACAGCGCTGCGAAGGAGGAAGGCACGCTTCCCTTGTGGTGTGTACGACACTACCAGTGCACTCCCTGGATTGAACGGAATTATTGCGACATGGTATATGGTGGGCGATTATGTTCTCCAGCACGGCTTTCCTGCTATCAAACCCTATGTTAGTGACTTGTGTTTCATTAAGGAGGTGACGAGGGCCGAAGAAGCTGCATGGATAAACCTCAGAAGCACTACCGGGAGATGTGGGGGCTGTGGCTACGAGCCCTGATGGGGAAGGGTAAGAGAGGCCATCCAACACATGGAGGAGGGGTGGGGCTGACCACACCCCCACTGTATGCTTCTAGAGTTAAGAGTGTGGCCCGACACAAACAATTGCTCGGATGAGGGCTGTTTTAGCATAGAAAGATAACAGATCATTGTCTCGCAGTTAGGAGGGGCTGTTTAGTTGGGTTGGAGTAGCTGGCTGTCGGGGAGGGGCAACCGAAAGAGGCGGGATCTGCGAAGGTTCCTGTGTGACGGGACCAAGAAGACCTGATTCTACTCTAACAGGGATGGAAAGGTAAAGTGTATGTACACTAGCCCCTGTATACTTTACATGAATATTCAGTATATCGCCTGGGTGTAGCCCTAGATATGTGAGAAACAAGAAGGTACACGGGAAAAATTAAAAGCATTCCTAGTTATATTCAGATACAGTTAAATAGGAGAACCACTAGTGCCTTGGTGACAGATGATCGTAATTCATGTAAATGCATGCTCATCACACGTAAAACAAGCAAATAGAATGCACGCAGACGCAGGTGTCACCAAATGGGCTGTGCACTCACTGAATTCAGCTTTCAATTGGACAGCGTTGTATTGTGACCTGAAGAGAACCCTGCACGGTCAACGTTCCCTGCTGCTCAGTGACCTTGGGATTCAGGCAAGTGAACTCCCATGACCTCCCCCCACACCAACCTCCCGATTGCTGAAAGAAAGAATGTGTTGCGTGTAGAACGTGATTTGGTGATTGAACGGTGACCATTTAACAACACCAATTACACCACAGACATTGTGTGACAACGGTGCTCTGTGGGCTTTTGCTTGACTTTAGAGGGGTCTTGAGTCAGCTACATGTTGAAACAGACCCCTAGGCGGTGTCACTGTGGTCAGTGCTGCTCTACATGGGCACGGGATAAATTCTCTCTATGAACCTCTGCGCGCTTTGTTTGGCTCTACAGTGTTATGGAGTCATTAGTTCTAGTGCTTTAACGAGTTCGGCGCGCCTCTACCTGGATTTCCAATGCACCACAGTCAGAGCTCTCCTTTGCCCACCAATGCTCTTTGACGCTTACTGAGCCCATGTACCTTCTACAATACCTTCCCTTCGTTCTAGTCTCTGAAGAGACATGCAGATCCCTATATGCTTCGCTCATTTACATCCGATTAAAAAAATACACATATATGCTGGTTTGCAGGACTCCGTAGGGTCCGCTAAAAGACTATACCGGGCTTCATTGGCCTCAGATAGTTTTCTCCAATACAAAAATGTCATCTGTCATAAATAATAAATACTTCATCGAAAGCGCCAAGACTACACACCACAGCCCGCAGCAACGGTCTTCCAGCGCTGGGGTCATTCCTCATGTTTACGGAAGTCCAGTCACGGTGCATGTCAGCGTTCACGAGAATACCATCATGTGAGTGTCAGTGACAATAAACAAGTGACAACAAACAGCTGCGCTTTCTATTCGTGGAGCACCTGAAGGGTGCAGTGCGAGTACTAAGTTGGGAAACACGCCGGTCTCCGGGAAACCACTCAGTCAGTAGACGGATTTCCCAGCAAGAAAGGCACGCTGAAGTGGATGCCTTATTGTGCCCCGGAGGGACCGCAGAGTGCGTTCTGGTAAAGAAGCACTCTAGTAGGTCCCTGCTTGTGCCCCAGGGGCACTATAAAGTGCACGCAATGTCGAACACGTTTGAAGTTTTTGAATATCACGCGCTTGCCTCAGGTAAAAATAAACGGGAGTGCGGGCGATAATAAGACACGAACAACGGAAGTGGGGGGCGGGAGAGAAGCCTCGGACAGAGTGCACGCAATGTCGAACACGTTTGAAGTTTTTGAATATCACGCGCTTGCCTCAGGTAAAAATAAACGGGAGTGCCAGCGATAATAAGACACGAACAACGGAAGTGGGGGGGCGGGAGAGAAGCCTCGGACAGCGGGAGGGGTGGCACGGGACCAAAGTAGTGCTCAGAAAACATGCAGTAAAGGGGCCAATAGCCGTGGAAGGAGACATGGCCGTCATAAGGCGGGACTAGCAGCCTCTAAACCAATCAGAAGGCAGCACTTCGAAAGGAAAAAGCCACAAGCCAATGAAAAAATTGATGGAGGAGTGGGCGGGGCTTCCCTCACCTATAGTGTATACTGCATGCCTTGCAAAGCGAGCAGCGCATGCGCTGCACCGCTAGGCGAGACCTAAAAAATAGTAAAATTAAGAAAGGCATGCATTTACGTATAAGTTGGTTCCTGTATGAAATACCTTCCCAATCCAAAATGGCGCGCATTTTCACTCCGTGAGCCGATTGGCGGCTACGGCGAAGGAATATAAGCAGACGCGTTGGCATAACACACCTGACCGGCCGAGAGGAAGAGCTCCGTGAGGCTTTGGGTGGTAAGGAGGAGTAGAATGAGGTGGTAGGGGGTATGTAAAACATAGATGGATCCCGTAGATTTGAGTGATCCACGCATGGGATGAACATCGAAGAAATGGTGAAAGATAAATAGCTCGTCACCACTTGATTGAGAACACTAATGGGGAATTGAGGCTCATAAGTGACCTTAGATCAGTGCGAAAACGTTTTTGCCCTATATAGCGCTGAAAAATCTTTGCCCAGTATAGCGCTGATAAAGGTGGAGAGTAATGATGGGAACAGCGGTAACAAGGGGTAAAGAGTATTACTATTTGATGTGAGTCGGTGGTCACGAGTTTGTAAATATTGGATTTGTAAATATTGGATGTCTGAATGTATCGAAACCATACTATCCATAGATTGGCATTACGGCTGAATGCTTTCTCATCACGAGGACTCACACTAGGAGCCTTTGGGTGACCTTCATGAATGAGCCGGTACGAGAGACCATGGCTCCACAAGGGTAACGGATATCTTTAATTAAGATGAGAGATATTTTTGTTCCCTTATATAACGAGTTGTGGTAATGGTTAAGTTGTGTGTATCTTTGTTTTTTACTTTTTGGCAGTCCCCTGATGAAACTCTAAGAAGTGTCCTTGATGTGTGCCTAGCGACTGTAGTTGCCCTGATGAAATCGCCACAAATAAACCTGGCGATGAAACATGTTGGCACATGCTAATGGTATGCATATTTAGCAACCTTTTTAAGCTTTGGATTGGGTGCAATTCTAAGGAAGAATAAAGTTGGAACCTATAGAGGGTGCATCCCTTTCATTTTTTAATCTTCACTATTTAGTCGCATCACTTACCTTTAACAAATTCCTTTGGGTTTACAGTGTGGACACTTTCTTTACTCTCTTTTTTTGAGCGTGATGGTTACCGATGATGATAAAAGTGGGCATAGCTGATGAGTACCAGTCAGCAGGCTCAATTGGTGTTGCGCACGTGAGGTGCCATCACGTCTCTTTTCACATTTTTGTTGTCACGTTTCTTCTATTAATCGACTGATTAGAGAAACATCTGGTGTATTTTATACGAATCTTTACACCAGGAGGCTCATTGGGGAGACTGGTTCAAGTAAAGTGTTTATTTATTGAAATTGAAGGTGGCGAATCTTGTGGTTACTACCCCAAAATTTGAAAATATGGGGAGCATGGAATAACCTATTTTAAAGGGTTCTGAACCATATTGTGTTTGACCAGTATACCTTCTAAAGACCTAGGTCTGTTGTGAAACATGACATTTATGGGACATTGACCTGTGCAGCCAAAGTCACTCCACTTGCCCACTTGTGCTCAAGGACCATGCGGCAGCCACAGGAAGCACCCAGACATCAGATTAGCATTGTCAGCATCCCGCATTCCTTGCATCCGGACCACTCCATTGGCTATTATGGCGGTTTACCCATAGGACTTGGAACTGGATTGAAGACTTCCTAAACTGACAGGCAACTGGCCCTCTGGACCTGACTGGTCTCTGTGACTTGCTCCCTATTGGAGTTGGCACCAATAAGAGCACCCATATAGCTGTTTCCAAGCTGCTTGTTGTGGCTAACCCCAAAGCACAGTTGCAGTAGACTGCAAAGATTTATTGCATTTAGTGAAAAGTAGTGATTTATCGTTTCTTTGAAAATTCATATCTCCAGAAGCCTCTCATGAATTTTTGTCTTTGAGGTATCTATTTAAAGAAAAACATAGAGGCACATGCATCAAGGTAGGCTTTTGCGAGCCCTTAATTGCGATTAATAAGGAATCGCAATTAAGGGCTCGCAAAAGCCTATGCATGTAGGAATCGCTATTAAAATAGCAATTCCTAAACATTCCTTAATTGCGACTCGCAAATTGCAAGTCGCAATTAAGGAATGGCTTGCCATTCAGAATGAATGGGAAGTTGCATGCACAATTTGCGAGTACCAATAGGTATTCGCAAATTGCACATTCAATTTGAGTGCAAGGGGGCCAAAAGGCCACCCTGAAGCACCCCCCAAAAAAGCTAGGTATTCACTTGTGGTGCACACATATGCCCTAAGGGCATCCTGTGTACCACAATGCACTTTGAAAAATGCATTTATTTGCATTTTCCAAAGGAATTGCAAATTACCATCAACTTGAAGTTGATGGTAATTTGCGGTTCTAAATTGTGAAAACACAATTTGCAATTGCATAATGCATCGCATCTAGGGGATCGCAATTTGCGATTCCTTAAGTGCATTCGCAATTAAGGGAATCACAAAAACTTGCGATTTCCTTAATTGCGAATTGGTAAAAAGGTACATACATCTCAAAAGGCCATTTTGCGATCGCAAACAGACAAATTTTGCGATTCGCACTATTTGCGGTCGCAAAATGGTTTGATGCATGTTCCCCATAGAACCTATTTTTGTATAAATTAGTGTAGGATTTTGATTTATTGTTTGTCTTCTTATTCAACTGTTTCAGTACTCCTTAATGCTTTACACTAATTCCTTTGATAAAGTCTGACTGCTCTGAGCCACAGCTACACAGGACTTAGCTAATATTTTACAAATAAACCTGACTGGACCTTATAATGGTTTGTGTCAGTATTACACGGTAAGGTTGCACAACCACACCATATATATTCCACATTTCCTCTCATTTGAAAGTGATTTCTGTCAGCATGTCAGTGTTCAGAGATTCCACCCTGTGGCAGAGTATGTTCGCTGGCATGGTTAAAGACGTATTGAAGGGCCCATACCATGTTTCGTTATCTGGGCTGTATCATTGAATTGTGCATCATGTTTGAAATCAAGTGCCATCTTGGAACTGAAAGTTAAAGCCAAGGGATTGCAAAAAAAGCAAAATGTTTCAGAATAAAGGAAAAATATGAATGATAAAACATCGCCATTTGCCAGTTCTAGAAAACATGAACTCAAAAAAAACGTTTCATTTAACAGCCTATAAGAGAAATATATGTGCAAGTGGAAGACTAACTGTGCTCCTGTGTACAAATGTTATTGAATTAACATATCGAGGTATTGGTCAGATCTATTAATAACACTGTGGCTTGCACAAAATACCATTTGCTTAGCCAAGAAAGTCAACTTATAGCATAATCGAAGGTATTGCCAGAGTGCAGTACTTTGTACAAACTGTTCTATATCATTGTTCAGTCAGCGCACTAGAAACCTAAGTGGAAAGGTGTTGGAAATAGTGTTGGTACTGACGGTATTACAATTAATGGTATTGGTTAGTACTTCTTCATGGATACAGCAGACATCTCCTCATTGTATACATGCCCACAATGTGTACATATGGTCCTATATCTCAGTTGAACTTGGAGAATAGGTGCCTAATTAGGTTGGAGAATGCAGCTTTCACATTAGTACAAGAATAGTGTGGTTTCTTACCAAGAATTCAGTAGACTCCATTTGATATTTTTCTAGAGTTTGGTGATTGAGGTACCTCTTCTAAAAACGTCAGCTGTCCCATCCACCCTAGTTAGGGTGTATATGCCAAATAGAACTCAATTGTATAATCTAGAAAGGGAGAAGGGAACAATCACCACTGTTTGATGGATGTCCCATCTTCACAAAAATCTTTATGCATTTCTCCATTCTAAATGTTAAATCATTGTTTCAATATCCTATTCTGCATGTATAGGGTTCTAATTCAATGCAAGGTCATCACTAAAGTTAAACTGCTTACTCACTAGATGATTACACATCATATAATGTAGTTATGTTTCCATATATAAGGAGAATCAAGGATCACTCACTGCATTATCTTGGGAAAAGAAAAAAACAAATGTCATGCTAGAAGATTCCATGATAGAACAAGCCTATGTGCTAAATGTGGGGAACTGGGTATTACCTCGTGAAGGTCAGCTGCTTTTCTATAAGCAAGACAGATTATGAATTCGCAAACCCAGGTAATCATCAACCTCTCCATCTAGTTTTTTTAATCACTTTAGTTGTGAACACTGCACAGTGCCTGGATGCTTCTCCAACCTTTACCACTGAATTCTTAAGTAGTAATCTACTTCAAGCTCCCAAACCCACTGGACTGATGAATCTTGCCAGCCCAGAGTGTGGATTCCTTACCACAAAATCCTACTTTAGTAATTGGAAACCAATTGTCAGAAGGAGATGCTGCAGACACAGCTTTTGCTTTGCTTCTTTGAACCTAATGCTGTGACTGTCTCACTCCATCTTGACTGCATGATGACAGGGGAAACTAAGTTAAATAATGCACTTCTGAAGGTTTTCATGGTATCAGCTCAGTGTAATATATGGTACAGTGTAAACTGTAGCTAGCGCTTCTTCCCCTCTAACCATTTGCCGAGAACAACATTGATATGGGTCAATTAATTTCCTGCTGAAAACCTAGTGATACAGTTGGAGAAGTGTTTCTGCCAAGTAGACAGCTGCAAGACTCTTTTGACATTCAAAGTTATTTATTTTTTTGCAAAATCTTTTTACTGCAAGTAAAGTGAGCAATAATATAGTAATAAAGAACCTCAAAAACGGTAGCATTATGTCACTGCCATGAAAATATAGACACTCATTAAGCCCAATGACCCTCCCGTTCCCTTTACCCCATGCTGTCCGTAGGGCGTCAGACCACATCAACAGTAGGGTGGAAAGTATCAGGTCCAGTGTGAGAAAGAGGAGCACATAGTCTTCCTCGGAAATTGTTCCTTTTTCCCAATATTTTGGTCCATTTTTTGGGACAGCTCCTCCCTTCATAGACTGTCCTCTCCACCAACATGCCATGTCTTCTTCCCAAACACTCAGTCACTGCACCTGGCCCGCCCTCAATTCTTGAGCAATATTATGCTTAGCCACCATCAACCCCAATTTCATATAGTTCTGGCCAATGTGGGGAGGTCCATAGCCTCCCAGGCGTTTTGTAGGCACAACTTAGCAGAGGCCTCCATATTGCCTCCGCACATATCATTTAATCATGTTACCACTGAACTCCAGTATTGCTGAATGGCAGGGCAGCTCCATATCATGTGAAACAATTTATCCTCTTGGTTACAACTTCTGTGACACAATGGGGTTGATGCCCTACCCATTTTTCCCATAACGGTACATACGTAATAGCATGGGTGCAAGATTTTTAATTGTACGAGGCAATATTGAGCCCTACTAGCCACCTCCCAGGGGAATGCCAATGACTCCAACCATTCATCGTCCTCTAATATCTCCGGGTCGCTATCCCACTGCTCTTTTAGCCTAACTAAGGTGTTGTGTGAATTGTTAATCAATTTGCGGAATGTGAGGAAAATTTCCTTTTCATGCGTATGTTCATCAAGTGGCATATCCTCAAGCGGTGAGAACTCAGGGAGCACCTCCCCTCTTGGCAACACCATCTGCAGTGCATGGCGTATTTGCAAGTATCTGCATGTCTCAGTGGGCACCATTTGATACTCTTACTGTAGGTCTGTAAGTGGGATGATCCCTCCCTATCTTCACGGGTCAACCAGTGAGGAGATACTGGTGAGGTTCCACTTGTCAAATCCTTGCTGCTTTCCTAGCCTCACTAGTTGTATGTTGTCCCATAAGGGAGTGGTCGATGTAAGTTTATCCCACCAGTCCAAAGCATGTAGTGTGGTGTGCCAAAGAGTAAGCGTGACTGCTGTGAGAGTCCAAAAGGATCTAAGGGGCGTGCCCCGTAAATAGCCCGAAGCTACCCCCCTAAGAGCATGGCCTGCCAGTCCATACGAAATTCTGGTTCCCCCTCTAGGAGATGGGCCCAATGATTAATTGTGATGAGCTGCGCTGCCCAGTAATACTTTTATATGTCTGAGAGGGCAATGCTGCCATCATACAAGCCCCTCATCAGTTTTTTAAGAGCTATACTTGTGGGTCCCCCCTCCCAGAGTAATGTATGGATTTCTCTGTCTACGGCCTGAAACTAGGATGGAGAGACTGAATAGGGTGTGTTGTGGAGTGCATATAGAAAGTTGTGCAGCGCCATCATTTTAAACAGACATATTGGGGCCAGTTTGGATGTCGGTCGGAAACCCTCCGACCACAGGTTGGAGGCTATCCAACCGACATTCAAGGTTTCAAATCCTACAGCCTTATTATAAAGGAGGCTGTCGGATTTGAAACTGGCATGTCATACCAGATGGATTCCGGCGGGCTCAAGAAATCGGGACTGCCAACCGGAGGTCAGTGGGTTCTGAGACCACGGGGATCCGACATCATAATCAGACCCTTCAAGTTTTTGATGAAATTAAGGCTTTAGGTAGCCCCTCCTTTTCCGTAATTGCTCCTGTCAACCTCATCTTTGTTGCCAGACATCAAGTTTTTTTCTCTCAAATTTATAGTTTTTTATATTCATTATTTACACATTTTCTGGCTTCCTGGTTCTATGCTTCAAAATGTTTCTTGTGTTTCTTTCATGCTTCAGTCTTGTATTCCTCTTCTTTTACACTGCCTTTACCTTTGCATTGATTCCTATTTTCAAAGCTACGGGAAGTTGCTGTGGTGCTCCTGTACAGCTCATTGCTCTGTGCTTGCTGATTCTTCCTGATTGATGCCTTCTTCCACTTTTACATGTCTACCTCTCCACTATGCATTATCAGGTCTATCTTGTTTTTTTTATGGAGGTTAATTTTCTGTGTTGTTCCTATTCCCATGCACTGTCCATTCTTACTTTAAATTACACTATTGAATGTATTTGTTTGAAAAGTTAATAATGTGTTAGTGATTTTTAATGCAAATGATTTCAAACAATTAATGGTCATTCAGTTATACTCAAGATTAGAGGGATACTGTATAGATACCTTCCAAAACACATTAAATTGAGTCTCCATAGTGCTTACAACCACACATTGTTTCTCACCAACTATTTCTGTCAACTCATGCCTTTATAAAATTGGTCTAATGCCAAATGATTATTTGGCTTTTCATACTGTAAGGATGATATGTCTACTACCATCCTCATGTAGGAAAGTTTATATAGGTCAAACATGGAGTACAAATGATATAAAGTCTAAAAATATGAAGTCTTTTGGCAACTCATTTAATGGAAAGTCGCTCCTGAGGTGTCACGAGTGTGAGGAGGTATGCATTTCAACACAGGGAGGGTGCCTGAGAAGTAAAGTGGTACAGTGTGCATTTTGGTTGATTAATTTTATAGACACAATATGCCCAGAAGGTTTAATAGAAACACAAAGTTACAGCTGTTTCCAATTAAACACTTAGGATGTGTAACATTTTTACTAAAAAAATTTGCAATACAAATATAGAACTTGTAATGCTGTTGCAGTAGCAAGCTAACTATAATTCATTATAACTTCTCATTTCAGTTCAATTACCTTTTCTGGTGATGCAAATGTATCCATTATCTATGTATCAGATTCATAACAGATTATCCCAGTGCCCAGGAATCAAGGTATTTCACCAGTCCAGAAAGGGCTTCCATTTATTTCTCTGATTCTCCCTGTTCAAATTCCTTTTAAGGCTAAACATTTCTAAAACACATTAAAACACACAAATCACGCCCACTAGGATCTAACAGTGGATAGTTCAACCTACAGCAATAATTATTGTGAAAAATAACACCCCAGACTTGTTTGAGGGGGTATCTCTGGCATAAACCTGCAGTAACAGCTTTGGTTCCCACTGAATGTTATTACCCATTAACTGATTTAATTCTTGAGAAACCTGGTTCGAATACTCAATAATGTTATGACTTTTTGCAACTATATGGGTTGTATAGCCATCGTAACTAGCACATCAAAAGCACCTTGATGTCTCTTAAAGACCTCTTATGATATAAATCCTGTATGATCTTAAAGCGATGGATGCATAGATAAGATGTATTCATAACTTGCCCATTTAATTACTTAAGAAAATTTCACTAATAGAAATATTCATATCTATATTCCTCGACCATTTATCAGCTAACTTATCAAAATTATATTTCTTAATTTTGAAGAAAACTCTACTTTGGAAACCTCGGATGGAATTCTTCGGACAGACCACCTTCTTGGAAAGAACCGGTTTAGATGGTTTGTCCATGCCCTTTTCCTGAAACTCATGGTAACAGTTTGGCACACAAAAAAATGAAGCCAAGACTTGACCACCTTTGCCCAACCCTGTACTAAGCATTTCTGTTGCTGCCCCTCTTGACTGACATTTTGTGCAGCTGGTGGAACACCCATCTGGATGACTGTGAGCGTGGGAATGCAAGTGCAGTGTAGGCTGTTAGAATGCTGAGTGAGGCATCTAACAACACCATGCCTGAGCGCATGAGGAAATATCTTTGTTTGAATGCTTGCAATCTCAGATGAGTTGGCACAATTGTAACAGAACATTCCTTTAGTCCTGGGCATGTACTAGTTGAACATAAAGTAATTTTTCCCGTAGAGATTACAACAAATACACTCATAGAAGGTTCTGTTTGAATGTCTTTGATCTTTTCATTCATATTTAAATCTCCCATTGAAAATATTATCTTTGGTAAAGTATCCATTAAGAGATCTGAATTTATTAAGGACATTTAAATTAATGGTATATGTAAAGTGAAAAGATAATATCTGACAATAATGGATGATCATGGTTTAAAGTACTTGTTACTAACTTCTTCAATAAATGGGAAACAGATACATTTACCCCAGTCTAGCAGTTTATTACAAGAGACATTCCACCAATTTCAGATTCATTACTCACTATTGTTTTTTTAATGGAAAGAATCTGCATCTGGTAATGTATATCCTAACGGCATCCTGTCCCACCAATTGATTACACACTATAGACTTTTTCAGTCACATTCTCTAATGTGATTATTTTAACATGATTCATTGGGCACAATTGAACCTTATCATCCTCATCTTTCAATAAAATACTGGCATCACTCTGACTTAAACATCCTTTTTGATTTGGAACTTGGCTTTCTTTGGATTGTACTGTAATAATTGCTTCATTTAAATAAAATAGTTACCACCAACAGGGGAAGCCCTAAGACCTGAGTCTGGGGCAAAGTAAAGACTGGAATCCTAACAGAGGTTCAAGCTAAATGTCTGACGTAAAATGCAAAATAACAATACTAGAGAATGAGAAAGAAGATAAAAAATAATAATATGAAAAAGAATTTAACAAAAAAACAAAATTACAAATAATATTTTCTAACAAGTGATACCCCTACACAGATTCACAAAAATGTCCAACTTTTTTTAATTAGGCGATATTTCTAACAACAATACAACATCAATGGCGCTCAATAAGTTACACAAACAACCATAGAGACAATACACTGTGTAAACAAAACGAGTGGCTGAGGAAAGTTACATATATGTAGTTTGTGAAAGACAAAATCAAAACATAGCAATCAATGCGTCCTCTTTAATCAAGGCCACATGAAGGCATCAACGGCGTTTCAACCACATTAAAATTTGGTGGTCATCATCAGGACAGACAATAATGAATACTAGAGCATCAAATCGAAAATTCCAGTAATCAAATCTGAAAAACAAGTATAAACAGAGGGGTATCAGGTGTTATATAATAACATTAGATCAATCATGATAGCTAAATCAAAAAAGAAAAAGAGAGTTAACCAAAGAATACCTTTCACCGAATAGAGAGAGCCTAAAGAGCCAGCGATCATAACTAATCAGAGACCAGACTCAATCAGAGCACCGAAAAGTGAATGTGCAAAAAATGATTTGAGCAAAAGGGTGTGAGCTCCCAGTGATTGTAAATCCTAAATAAAGATACACTTGCTCCAAATGCAATTACGACAAGGCAAAATGCGAATGAGAAAGTATCCTCTAGTAAAATAAATAGGAGGTGGGGGGGCCAATTTAGTTCATTAAAACCACTAGCAAAGATCTACATAAATTATGAGTCAATATATACTCACATCCACGAGAATTCATAGTGATTCACAACCCATTGAAATCACGAATGAGGTCACAGCACAGTGTAGCAGCACCAAGTAGCCAGACATTAATTTATTGGTCCTCAAATCGAACAAAGCTGAAATCAAGATAGGACAGGGTTTGGAATAATGTGCCGCCTAAATATTACATGAAAATCTCCAAGTCAGGGGAAGCCCTTACCTGCTCCAACTTCAAGCAAGTCTAAACGAAGGGCCAATTATTACTTAAACAGTCCCACCGAGCATGCCGAGCTGCAAAGAAACGAGCAAATATGTATAAACATACCGCAATAAAAAAGGCATGAAAGACTAAAAAGCCGGAAAGGGAGATTGCAGCACTTACCTGCTGTAACCGTGAGCCAATCTACATGAAGTGCACCATCCCGGTCGGGTCAAAAACTGGACTGAAAGCTGGAAGCGTTCGGCGTCTCAGATGCAACGTAAAAATAGCGTCGAGCAGAACATAAAGATAGAAATGGGACTGTTAAAATTATGAATCAGACCCCGTAGTAGGTCTCATCCCTGTTGTCCTGGTAGTTATACAATCTGGAATGAGAAGGGAA
Source organism: Triturus cristatus (assembly GCF_964204655.1). Taxonomy (NCBI): domain Eukaryota; kingdom Metazoa; phylum Chordata; class Amphibia; order Caudata; family Salamandridae; genus Triturus; species Triturus cristatus. Next base: position 379,542,657 of record NC_140588.1, read on the forward strand.
TTGGCAAGGTTGAAGGCAGCTAATATTAACAAGCATTGGCATAGCCAATTGGTCTCGCCTTTGGGACCTTATAAGTGTTTAGTTATCCAGCACAATATTCTTGGTGCAACTGCTGCAGATCGGAGCATATAAATTCACCCTACTTCCAAGGACAGAGTAAAACCACAGTCACACGCACATACTCTCATCATACGCTAGGGCCCATCACACTAAAATTCATTCTATTACTCTATCCACACTGAATATACGAGAGAAATCCTACACAATCTGCGTCTAAAGCGAGGTCAATGCGACCTAAAAGATTTGTCTTGAGTCATGATTTTAAAACATAGGAAATACATTTGGAACTCAATAAATGACAAGGAAATAACCACCCGACACTGATATTCAAACAAAGGTTTTCTTTTATCTAAATTAGTTCAAAGAAAGTTAATCATTAGCAAAATCATTATTCTCATAGTTACCTATTCTAGCTAAGTGTCATTTGGGTCAGGACAGGTCTCTCAGTAAAGTCTCCCGAGTCGCCGTCCTCTCAATCAGCGTCGATCCTCTCGAGCATAGGTTCGGGAAGAAGTTATTTATAGTGGAAATAACAAATTGAAAGTAACAAACAAACTCTAAACGTCCGTTGAGCTGCTGAGCAGAGCGAGCAGGAAAGGATGTTGATTCGCAACATTTAGAAAATCTCCGCTCACAAAAATCACAAAAATAAAAACACGGAAGAAGGAAACTCAAGCTAGAAAATGTTACATCTATGAATGCTCTTCCTCGGAATCATAGTGAAGCCACCGCAAGTTTATCAGAGTTCATTGTGGCTTTATTCTCCTCCAAGGGCAACTGGCAGCATGCCTGGAGCTGCTGTCCTCACGGAAACTTTTCAATACAATCAGAGGCCGAAGTCAGGTGGTTTCAAACCATGTTCAGCAAGGCCTCTCGTCACATTTCAATCACTCTAGTGCAGGCTGTAAATATCGGCCGTCTTGGATTAGGCCAAAACGGACCATCTTAATTAAAAGAAATACAAAACAACGTTACTACATCGTAATGATTAAACAGTGTTAATTCCCACTAATACCCTAATGTGTATGTAATTATCTAGCCGTCTGCGACACAAAGAAGCATTAAAGCACGTTATTTAAAAGCGCAAAAACGAAACAAATAGCACTTTTGCGACACTTATTTAATTAGTTTGCTCACCAACTTAATTCACGTATTAATAAAGCAACATAAATGCACTCCCACGTGTAATTCCTTCATTAGTAATGTTGATTAGTAAGAGACTTTAACAAAATTAATAATTATCAATTAATTATCAGTAATTTTAATCATGACATATAACATAAACTGGAGTTTAAATCTCAATAAATTTTCAATAGAAAACCCTGCTCCAGCAATCCCCCCTTTGGTGATATATATCACCACAAAAAACCAACCCAAAAAAAAAATGTAGTCCCCATGTTTAGGAGAAGTTGAAATGTCTTTTATGGCACAACATTAAACACCAGACTCTCTTCCATAATCCCTCTTCGACTCCAAGTAAACACTCTCCCTCAATTCTTCTAATTCTATTCCTTGTAGGTCTCTCTCTGACCTCTTTTGTTTCTTTGCAGTATTTCCTCTAACTATTCTCTTTTTCCCTCCCCTGTTTTTACAACACAAACACCCTAATCTTAGTATCAATAAAGCAACAATCACACATGTCAAAGGAAACAATATTTTACCAATAATGGTACTACCTATCTTAGCAATAAAACTCTTAACAGCAAGTAGCTTATTAGCCATTTTAGTACTTTCAGCTTCCAGTGGCTTCCAGTGGTACTAATTCTTCATGCAAATCAGTAATATTTTTGATATAGACCTTTAGATCTCTGCTTTCGTCAGGAATGTAAGTGCAACAATGTTGAACCTTCAGCATTCCACAGACTCCACCCTCCTTGGCCAATAGAATATCAAGGACAAGTCGATTTTGCATAGACATGGCACGTACGGCAATCATCTCCGTATTTACCAAAAGAAACCCTCCAGCTGTTCTTGTCGATAAGCGATCCACCACTGTTGACAGTTTCCGAATTCCATATGCATTTAAAGAAATTCCCACTGCTGGAATCAAAGCTCCAAAAATATCACCTACAATTTCTGACCAGGTTTCTCTCTTAAAGCGTGTTAGTAGATTAATGTGTTCTACATCTTCTATCTTATCTATATGAAAAATCTTTGGAAAGACCAGGCCAACATAACACGTGCCATACCAATGGTCAGGCAACCTGTAATAAGCCTTATTCCCACAAATATAATACACTCCCGGGAAAACTGGATCTTCTCCACCTTTAAAACCCCATCCTGTTGCAATGAAGTATGTATCATGACACTCACTAGTCCCAACAAAGTAATTATCATATTGGGATTTCCTTCTGGTAATGCATAGTTTACCCTTCTGTGGTGCATCTAAAGCCAAAGTTGGACTGGCCCCATTCTTCAACTCCTTTCCCATCTCAATATCCCATATTGTCTCACTCATTTTATATTTCCCTGCCTTTTCATGCATGCTCACTCTCCTTTCCTCTACCATGTCTAGGAAAGCTTTTCCTCTTCCTTCAAACTGCAAGTTAAATTGTTTCTAAAAATGTAATCTAATGTTAATTCTTCTGTCTCTATAAAAATCTCACCAAAAATGTTAACTTCTTTAGCTGGATTCAGCTTCGCATTCATAGGTAATTGCCCAAAAATGTTATCTTTGTTAGACATCTCATAATCTATTTTCCCTAACAAATAAAAAACACTACTTAGCACACTACATGAAATCCCATACGTAGCTGGTAAATGGTGATAAGTAACACCCTCTGAAACGGATGCAGGCAATTGCATGCAGACGTAGCCCTCCCTAACTTCCATCGTCTTTACGTATTCGTACAACAACTTTGAAAAAACATTGCTAGAAAAATCATTAATTGACCTATCTTTGTGTATGTAAATGTTACTACTTCTAGTTGGAACTACTTTCTGTGAATTCTTCTCTATATTAGTCATATTCTCAGTATGTATCCCAAAAGTGTCTATTGTAACCCTAAAGGTAACTAATAAAGCAAGTACACCCCATAGTAGCATTAATAATCCCGGACAGCAGCAGCACATTCTACACCATCTTTTCAAGAAGGCACATCTACTTTGATTATTTTCTGTGTTAGCCATTTTACTACTTTGGCAGTGTCTTTTGGCTTAGCCTCTACTACTCCACTACCAAATTTTAGAACTCTAGATTATTTCAAACAGCTAATATCAAATATTCTTCTTTTCACTCTTCTCCAAGTGACTCCTTTTTGTTCACTCAATTTGGATTTTCATCACTTTTCACTTCTTCTTCAGCAACATCAAATTGTATCAGATCTTCTACATCCTGAGCATCCGACTCTTCTCCAATGTCAGTCAAGATAACTTTCAGGATTCCAACAGTTTTCTCCTCCTCAACCACTTCTCGTACGGTCCCCTCTGGATATCCTTGACTTTCTGTCTCTTCACCTTCAGACAGTGCCACATACGTCCATTCCGGTGACCTATACTTCTGGTTAGGTTTTCTGATTCTCTTGATCTCCTCTGGTTCTTTTGAAACCTTTTGTTTATCACCCTTTGCTTGATTCTGACTCGACACCTCGTTCACCTGTTCAGCTTTCGATGAACTTGAACTTGCACTTGCTCGTGTCAGTCTGTACCTGAGCCTCTTTATCCTGTTAGGCCAAAGATCTCCTCTTACACTCCTCTTCGGTCTCACTTCTTTATTATTTCTCTCACCGATCCAAGTTCTCTTTCTCAGAACTCGACCCTCTGATTTCTCATTCTCACTTTCATCTGATTCTGTTTCATTTGCCTCTTGTTCTTCAACAATTTTCCTTTGCTCCACAGACTTCTTCCCCACCGATTGAGATTTCCCTGCTACTGTCCCTCCTCGGGTCTCCGACACGCAATCTTCTTGCTGTCTACTTGTCCCTTCACCTGGCTTATCAGGAATGTTCCCTACACCTCCTCGGGGGTCTTCTGCAATCTGTCCCTCTCTATCTTTTACTGACCCTGCTTCTTCAAAAGTAATCTCAGGTGGATTTTCAACCTCTTCATCTGTTTCAGGCGTAGTCTCTGTGGATTTGTTCTTTTCCCCTCTTTCCTCTCCACTGCTTGTTGGAACTTCAGGCACTCTTACAGAATCCTATCTCTCCTCTGAGACTCTCAATGTTTCTCTTGAAGCCTCCCTCGGAAAGAAAAAAGAATCACCTGACTCTGACTCTCTTTCTCCTTCCCCCCTTTCAGGATTCTTTTTTCTTCTTACTGGTTCAGTCTCTGCATCATCACTGGAATCTGACTCTTCAAAATACTCTTTACCAGTCCCATCCTTTGGATTCGGAACTCTTAGAGTATGACTTGCATGAGCCCAGTTTTTCACACCAGCACACTTCACAGCAGTTGTCGTAGTCAGAATGATTTGTCTTGGCCTTCCCCACCTTGGAACCAAGCAATGTCTTCTTCTGTGCACCTTAATCCTCACCCAGTCCCCTGGACTCAGATCATGGGCTTGCTTCTTTTCAAGTGTAGTGGTGTCTTCTCCAACCTGGTGAAACACAGAATGAACTGTGTCAGCCAGGCCTTTACAGTAATCCAAAATCATGTCATCAGTTATTGTCATCAACTTGTTGACAGGCACAAAAGCATGTCTCATCGCACGTCCCATCAATATTTCATGTGGACTCAACCCTGTTGTTCTATCTGGAGTAGACCTAATAGTCATTAGCACTAGAGGCAAGACATCAGGCCATTTCATTCCAGTGGCTAAACACATCTTACCAATTCGTTTTTTGATTGTGCCGTTCATCTGTTCAACCACACCAGAAGCCTCTGGTCTGTATGCACAATGTAGCTTCTGCTGTATGCTCAATGCTTCACAAATTAAACCCATGAGCTCATTGTAGAAGTGTCTACCTCTGTCTGACTCAATTGTCACTGGGAACCCGTACCTAGGAATCAACTCTCTTAACAGTAACTTTGCAACTGTTATTCCATCATTTCTCCTAGTCGGATAGGCCTCCACCCATCTTGAGAACAAACAGACTACCACTAGAACATACCTCAATCTGTTCACTTGGGGCATTTCAATGAAATCAATTTGCATTCTGGTAAAAGGACCTCCTTCTCTGCCTATTGTTCCTAGACTCACCACTGTCTTCTTCCCAGTATTGAACTGCTGACAAATCAAACATCTTTGACAGATGCTTTCTGCAATCAGTCTGAACTTTGCATTGTACCAGGTTTGTTTAAAGGACCTAATCATTGCGTCCCTCCCCAGATGTCCCTGGCCATGATACATCCTTGCCATTGTTGATAGCATTGAATTTGGCATGACTGGTCTTCCATCTCTATAGATCCAAACATGATCTGTCTCTCTTGGGGCACAACCTGCCTTGATCCAATCTCTCATTTCCTCATCTCCTGCTTCATCCTGCAACTGTTTCACGTCATCCCACATTTCTAGGACATTAGTAAACATCACAGAACAAAAAGACATTTCCTTTTCTCGTCCCCGATTAATTGAGTGATTGTTCTTTGCACAATACTGTGCTATGTCATTAGCAAAACGATTACCAAGAGTAACAAAATCATCTCCTTGTCCATGAGCAGCACATTTCACAACTGCTAGTTCTTTAGGCAGCTGTATCGCCTCAAGCAATTTCCTAATCACTTCAGCATTCTTTATTGGAGTCCCACTCGACGTCAAGAAACCTCTCTGAAGCCAAAGTTGGCCAAAATCATGAACCACTCCAAATCCATACTGACTATCAGTCATCACAGTCACTCTCAGATTCTTCCCAATCTTGCAAGCTTTTGTCAATGCCACTAATTCAGCCACTTGAGCAGATCTTACTCCTTTCAAAGACGAAGTTTCCATAACTTCTGAAACCTTGCACACTGCATATGCTGCACTTAGCACACCATCATCAGTTCTCAGACATGATCCATCCACAAACAGCACATGATCACTCTCAGGTAATGGCAAATCTCTTATGTCTGGTCTTGGTTTTGTGCAGTAGTCAAGCACATCCAAACAATCATGATCAACATCATCTCCCACACTCACATTTTCAGCATCTGGCAAAAGTGTTGCTGGATTCACATTCACACATCTCTCAAGGGTCACATTTGATGCTCCCAGAATGATTTTCTCATATTTAGTCAGCCGACTATGTGACATATATTGAGTTCTGCTTCTTGTCAAAAGAATTGCCACATCATGAGGTACGAATACCCGTACAGGATATCCCATTATTATACCCTCACTCTGTTCCAAGCTTCTGCATGTAGCAGCTACTGCTTTCAGGCAACCTGGCAAACCCACAGCTACGGGGTCAAGTGTCGATGAGAAGTACGCAATTGGCCTTCTCAGTTGTCCATGTTTCTGAATCAACACTGAAAGTGCACATCCATTTCTCTCACTGCAGTACAACTCAAACTCCTTCTCATAGTCTGGCATTCCCAAAGCAGGGGCTTCACACATTCTGCTCTTTAATTCTTCAAATGCCGCCATTTGTGCTGCATTCAGTTCCAATGGGTCTTTCACTTCACTTTTGGTCAACTTAATCAATGGCTTTGCTATCAGGGAGAAATTACTTATCCACTGACGACAATAACCCACCATCCCCAGAAACATCCTCACTTCTCTCTGGGTCATTGGGGCTCTCATTCCTCTGATAATTTTGATCCTGTCATCGGTCACCTTTCTCAGACCCTTTTCAATATTGTGTCCAAGATAATGCACCTCTTTCTTGCAAAATTGCAATTTGGCTGGAGATACCTTTAACCCTCCATCTGCCAGATGATTCAGTAAAGCTATGGTATCTACTTCACAAGCTTCACGTGTCTTCGAAGCCACAAGTAGGTCATCGATATACTGCACTAGTACTGAGCTTTCAGGCATGATCAAACTCTCCAATGATTTCTTCAACAACTGATTGAATATCGAAGGACTCTCTGTATACCCCTGTGGGATACGACACCATGCCAAAATACGCTGTCGAAACCGAAATGCAAAAATCGGCTGGCTGTCATGATGCAATGGAATTGAAAAGAAAGCATGACACAAATCAATTACCGTGTACCACTCAGCATCATGAGGAATCTGATACAAAATCACTGAAGGATTTGGCACAATGGGACAACATGCCACCACAATTTTGTTAACTTTTCTCAAATCCTGTACAATCCTAAACTTTCCATTAGGTTTCTTCAGCCCCATTATCGGTGAATTACACGGGCTACTCAGTAATTCTCTCAAAACACCCTGTTGAATCATCTTGTCAATTATAGGGGTTATTCCCTCAATTATCTCTGGTGTCAATCTGTACTGTGGGATATTAGGATAAACGATTCCCTCCTTCACTGAAATCTTCACTGGATCTACATTATTCATCAATCCCACATCTTCTCCAGTAAAATCCCAAACCGCTGTTTTTACTGTGTGTCTCAACTCCTGAGGTAAATCATCTGGATTAAACACAGCATACGTTCCAACAATATCACTCTCTCTATTATCTAGAGTCATCCTGTACAAAACATCCACATCTGGTGTCTCAAAAGCTATTCCATCCGGAGTACAGAAAATTGTGCAATTCATCTTACACAATAAGTCCCTACCTAACAAATTCACTGGACTAGTGTCACAGACTACAAATCTGTGCATGTCTGAAAATTTCCCTATTCTTACCCTTACTGGTTCGGTAAGACGAGTCTTAATCTGTGTATTGGCTACACCAACCACTTGGATTGCTTCGTCCGAGAGAGGAAGATTTCTAATATCTGCTGACCTGACAGTTGATCTCGTCGCTCCTGTGTCTACCAAAAAAGTAACACTCTCCCCATTTATTTTCCCATCTACAAATGGTCCTGCCTGGTCTATTTCTAGAGTTGCCCCAAGTATGCACTCTTCCTCCTCTCTTCGGCACCGTCAATAGTCCCCTTCAGACTCACTCCTCTCATTCTTTAACCAGTACTGCTGTACCAGGTTAGTACGTCTCGGTTTGTTTACCTGCTCATCATTGTAGAATCCTGAGTCCTGGTTATACTTTTGGGACCCTCTATTCTGCGGCGAGGGCGGTTTTGGCTCTTGGCTCTGCTGTCTGACAACCTTCTGCTGTTGCTGCTGTTGATTACACCCCTCGTTCTGCACCTGTTGATTCAATGATTTATTCTCATTACTCACTAATGGTGGATTGGTACACTCGGATCTCCAATGCCCCAATTGTCCACAGTTGTGACAAGGGAACTTTTTCTTTGCTTCTTCTAGATTCCCTTTCCCTTTTCCTGCATATCTAGGTCTATTTCCTGGATTATTTGCTTGTTCCACCATTTGTGCTTCTTGTCTTTCAGCAACCTTCACCTGTGCCCACATTGCTTTCTCTTTCAGCTTTCTTTGTTTTGCCTCAATCTCATCACTGAAGTACTTCGCATGTCTCAAGATTTCATCAATCTTTTTACTCTGCCAATCAACTGTGTGCTCACGTATTCTTTCACTGATTTCAGGTCTCAAGCCATATACAAATCTGTATACAAAATGACTCAAATCCTTATCACCCAGGTGTTCATCTCCACTGAACTGTTTAAAAGCCAGTATCAGCCTTTCATAAAAAGCATGAACTGATTCTTTTGCTTCCTGATGTGTTCGATCTATCTTAACCCAGTCTGTCTCTTTCGGGGGTACCTTATTTTTCAGGAACACAATAACCTGGTCATATTTCTTCATGACCTCCGGGTCTGGAGCTCCTGTTTTCGGGTCTCTGGGATACTCCTTAGCAGGCCAATATACAACTATTTTACACTCTGCCCACAAGTCTGCTGGAACAATTATATCAAACAGACTATTCAGGTCAATCCACAGCACTTTTGACAATTTCACAAACCTGTCTACCTGCCTATACCACTCGACGGGCTTTTCTCTCAATCGAGGGAAATCATTCGTAAATGATAAAATATCCTGTCTAGTCCATGGGACATGTACATATCCTCCTCCAGGAATCTCTCTCATAGGATAAGCATCCACTGTTTTCTCTTTTTCTCTCATAGGGAAAGCTGAGTAAGTCCTGTCCACTGAATCTTCCCTTTGCTTGTACCATCTATCCTTCCACTTTTCCACATCACCCCATTTTCGCAATAAGACAATCATCTCCTTAATCTGCCCTGTTCTGCCAACACCATTTAGATTTTCAATGTCCTTATCAGAGAAATCCATCCTGTAAGACCTCTGCAAAGCTTTTATCTTATCCATATCAACTCCTAGTTCACTCGCTATTGCTTTTAACCTGTCATGTGTACTCTTAGCCCTCCAGGTGATACTCTTGCACATAAATAACAACTCTCCATCATGATGGTTTTTCAATATTTCTGTAGGAATTGTTCCTGCAATAAGCTCCTCCAATTCTATGCGCAACCTGGCTACATCAATTGTCTGTGAATCTTTATCCTTCTTTTGAAGAACTTTCAACCAATCATTCAAATCCTCAGCTGTTATTTCAGTAGACTTTTTCACTGCACCCACTTGTTCTGCCATCCTCTGTGGTTCCAAAATCGTTCCTCCCAAACAACCAGTATTCAATCCTGAACTAGGCTGTACATCTGATCCTCCACCACATGTGTCATGTCTCCGCTGTCTCAAATTATTTCCACGGACAGAGTAAAACCACAGTCACACGCACATACTCTCATCATACGCTAGGGCCCATCACACTAACATTCATTCTATTACTCTATCCACACTGAATATACGAGAGAAATCCTACACAATCTGCGTCTAAAGCGAGGTCAATGCGACCTAAAAGATCGGTCTTGAGTCATGATTTTAAAACATAGGAAATACATTTGGAACTCAATAAATGACAAGGAAATAACCACCCGACACTGATATTCAAACAAAGGTTATCTTTTATCTAAATTAGTTCAAAGAAATGTAATCATTAGCAAAATCATTATTCTCATAGTTACCTATTCTAGCTAAGTGTCATTTGGGTCAGGACAGGTCTCTCAGTAAAGTCTCCCGAGTCGCCGTCCTCTCAATCAGCGTCGATCCTCTCGGGCATAGGTTCGGGAAGAAGTGGCCTTAGACCCTCTCTAGTCTAACAATATTTATAGTGGAAATAACAAATTGAAAGTAACAAACAAACTCTAAACGTCCGTTGAGCTGCTGAGCAGAGCGAGCAGGAAAGGATGTTGATTCGCAACATTTAGAAAATCTCCGCTCACAAAAATCACAAAAATAAAAACACGGAAGAAGGAAACTCAAGCTAGAAAATGTTACATCTATGAATGCTCTTCCTCGGAATCATAGTGAAGCCACCGCAAGTTTATCAGAGTTCATTGTGGCTTTATTCTCCTCCAAGGGCAACTGGCAGCATGCCTGGAGCTGCTGTCCTCACGGAAACTTTTCAATACAATCAGAGGCCGAAGTCAGGTGGTTTCAAACCATGTTCAGCAAGGCCTCTCGTCACATTTCAATCACTCTAGTGCAGGCTGTAAATATCGGCCATCTTGGATTAGGCCAAAATGGACCATCTTAATTAAAAGAAATACAAAACAACGTTACTACATCGTAATGATTAAACAGTGTTAATTCCCACTAATACCCTTATGTGTATGTAATTATCTAGCCGTCTGCGACACAAAGAAGCATTAAAACACGTTATTTAAAAGCGCAAACACGAAACAAATAGCACTTTTGCGACACTTATTTAATTAGTTTGCTCACCAATTTAATTCACGTATTAATAAAGCAACATAAATGCACTCCCACATGTAATTCCTTCATTAGTAATGTTGATTAGTAAGAGACTTTAACAAAATTAATAATTATCAATTAATTATCAGTAATTTTAATCATGACATATAACATAAACTGGAGTTTAAATCTCAATAAATTTTCAATAGAAAACCCTGCTCCAGCACAACAACATCAAGTGTTGCATAGCTAAACACTTATAAGGTCCCAAAGGCGAGACCTATTGGCTATGCCAATGCTTGTTACATTTGTTTTCAGCTCATTTTCCCGTGTAATCAGGCAGGTATGCCTCCATGTAGTCGCCTTTCTCCGTATGCTATCCACGGGTGCTACATAACGCGTAGCATTAAGAGCTCCATTGAAGCACTTTTTCTAAATGAAAAAGCTCCAGTGGACTCTGCGGCTTCTCCAATGCCCCATGGCTGCTAGCATGATGTACAAGAAAGAAAAAGACACACAATTTGTTTGTCTAGCAGCATAATGTACAGGCTCAGCTGTCAGAAGTGCAGCCACTCTTAGACTGAACTGCCCAATAAAAGTACTATTTCAGCTGCCACCAATGGCTGCAGAGAAAGCGTGGGCCAATCAGAGCCTGCAATGCTGCCCCGACGGAAAGTGAAGGGTAAAAACTAAAGACTACCATGCGGAGGACACGTCAGGTCACGTACATAGGAGGGTGGTAAGTGGGAGTGCTCAAGGACCCTCAGAATCGATTTTGAAATTTTAATTTTTCAGCTTGTCCAACATGCAGCCATAGCTAATATGTTCGGAACCGTACACGTTTCACACGTACAGGTTTATGAGCTCAGCAGTTAGCCGCCTTCTTTCTTTAATATTGAAGCATCTGCAATAGTCTCTGTAAGACACACCCGCCTTCCACCTGTTGGTGCATTCCTTGGTGGAGCCATCGGCATCTGTTAAGCAAGGGCTAGTGGGGTACAGCACTTTGCAACAGAACGTTCCATTGACGTAACCACGCCATAAATGACGTGGCTTTGTATTCTGTTGTGCGGTCTAGTTGTCGAATTGTGTGGTCTTAATTACATACCAACGATGCGCAAACTGAATAAGTAAACACTTCAGTGGTCGCGCTCCGCGACACCCTTGAGACCCGCTAAATTGGTGAAAACCTGCTGATTCACCTAAAAAGGAATTTCTAGTCTCAAGAAAGTCATTTTTTCCCATACGGGGCACACCCAGAGTAAATTGTTTAAAGGAATGCGTCTTTATTCACTCCAAATGTGAGGTGGTTTTAAGTGAATGCACATTCTTGAACAACAAGCATTGGCCGCGCAATAGGAACAGAGCCCGGGAGTTGTGTGTGCACGCGCGCGCGCACTAAAAGAAACGTGAGTGGTGCACGCGAAGGGAGAGGCATAGCTGTGCACGTGGCACGCGCTTGTGCGCGTAACAGCAAGCTGGTGGCCGGCTGTGGGTAGCACTTTTAAAACCCAGTTACTAAATGTCTCGCCAGAGCAGCGCATGCGCTGGCTCAGGCGAGACCTAAAAACCGAAACGTGGTTAATACACTGACTAGGACCAGCTCACTCTGATCTCTAATGCTGTTATCACCCAAGTATGTGCAATTGGGGGGGGGGGCTAGGCAACCGTGTATGCACGTGAACAGCCCCACGTTTGAAAAGGGCATGCTATTGGCAAGTGAGTGCGATTTTAACCCCAAATGGAGTTATAAAATAGACTCTAAGTGCACAAATAATGCACCAAAAGAATAGAAAAAATATAATGATAAAAAGTGAGACACTAAGAGATGACGTAAGAAATATTAAAAAAAGAAATAGTAGTAGAAGAAAAAATCATAATCGAAGAAAAAACAATAATATCTAAAAAAAGGGAAGAGAATCAGAATATGTGGATGGATCTTTTTGCTATGTATGACTCCAAATGACCATAGCCTATTACATAATAACAAAAATAATTGTATACAAATTATGAGAGATGGGACGCAATCTCTCTCATTATACATTAATGCAACAATTAAAGGAGCTGCATTCAATTATATAATTTCAAAGGCTTACATAGAGTTTGCACAACATATTAAACAAAAATAAAACATTCAATGGGGCATCGACCTATACCAACCAAAAAGGTGCAGCAATATTAAATGAAGTGACATAATCACAGAAATAACCATCTTTCGATAAGGCAACCACCTTTATCAAATGAGTGGTGCAACAACAATAAATGAGATTACATAATAAAAGGAATAGGACAAAACTAGGCCCCAATCCTCTAGAACAATCAATTATCATAAATACTTCAATTTAGACCAAATACTGAAGTTCAGTATTGATGTACCGAAAACTCACATGACTTGTGTAAACCATATTTGACATGCAAGATCGTCCTGAGTGTAATCCATTTATCCCAAGCGGTTGCATGATGGTGTAATAGAAATGTGCAATAGAAACCAAAACGTACATGCATATTGTCTCACACACTATTTTGGGGCTTAAACATAAGGATATATATATATACAAATACAATTATGCATTATAATTGTTAGAATAGTATATAAAATGATCGTAAAAAGGGAGAAGATATTCACCTGGATATTATGGAATTTCATTCCTCAAGGCTGTTTAAACCCTTGTTGATACTGTCACATCCTAAAATCCAGCGACATTCAGTTTTGTTCAACATGTTGAGAATATTAACTCCCCTTGGGGGTTTCCTTATCATTTCAATGACCAGCCAGTGTATTTCTGATGGAAAATGATTAAATTCAATGAAATGAAACACCAATGGGGTGTGTTCATTCTTACACTTGATATGTCTTTAGTGCTGGGAGAGTCGAACCTTGATTTTTTGGGTGGTTTGCCCCACATCGATGAATTAGCAAGGGCACCAAATAGCATAGACTACATTTTGTGAGTTACAATTTGTATGGTCACGAAGGTCATACTTTATTATTAGGCCTCCCGAAACAGCCTAGCTCATCTGCCACACTGGTGATGGGTGATGGTTTGGCCCTGCACACCCCGCCACTGCCGGAGACACTGTCAGATGTATTCTAACATTCTTGGCCACCATCCTGGTTGTTAGACCTAGCAGCAGGCCTGCACCCAGAATTGCCCTCAGCCGCCGGCGTCTTTCGCATTTGGGTCACATCTGCTTCACCGCGCCTGTGGGCCTCCAGCAACGTATCACTTTCCTGCCGTATCTTCCCTGATGGCACCAGCTGAGTCCCAGCTGAGTTCCTTTTCAGTCGGGCGTGCTGCACCCCGACGGTGATGGCCACGACTTGCCAGGTCTGGTTTGCTCCACATGAGCCGAGTTTCACAGCATGCAACACATGCAGCAACCCTGGTGGGTAAAGCCTGAGCCAGTGCTCATGCTGGTATCCCCGATGCCGAGACCTGCACCTGCAGTGACAGCAGCCGACAGAAAGCATGCTTGGATGCTCTGCCCCAAGCCTCTACCTCCTGCAGAACCTCGCAAAGCTGTAAGTTCCCAACTATTAAGCCTGGAGATGGGCGTTTGTCTGCCGGAAGTGTGGTGCTACAGAACGAGCACGTGGAGGTCACTGCCTGTAATCCTCACAAAGGGACAAAGCACATGGCAAGGGGGGACACAATCAGCCCCTAGTGTACAAGCATCTTATGACCGCACAAGGACAATAAGCTGGGCGCAACTACACCAAGACACAGATCATTGTTATCCTGTGCCTACAGCCCACTGCCAATAGTCCAGAGACTGCTTAAGGGGAGGGGGATTGCCGGCCAACATGAGCAATCAAGAACAGGGGCAGGATCTGGCATGCCCAAACCTGAGCCAATGACCTCAGTGACGCCATTCTCACTGTTCAGAGAACTCGCCGATCTGGCCACAGCAGCACATAGGTGGCACCCCTGGTTGGGGCGCCTGAACCGTTTGCAGCACCGTGAAACTGATGGTGCATTAAAAAGATTCTACTCATGCGCTGAAACGTATAAACTTTTTGAAACACTGCCAGACACGGGAACGATGCGTATTTCGATGTGGCAGTCAGAGCGCTAAACAAACACTTTGTTCCCCAAATGAACCTGGACTTTGAACTATCCAAACTGCGGCAAGCTAAACAAATAGATACTGAATCAGTTGACATGTTCTACACCCGACTAAGAAAGCTAGCGAGCACATGCATATTCCATGATCAGAGAGAAGAAATCAGGGCACAAATCATTCAAGGGTGTTGATCTACAGTGCTTAGACGGCTGATATTACAGCAGCCAAGAATACCTCAGGACAACATCCTAGTGCTAGCAGAAGAAATGGAAGCAGCACTTCGAGAGCTCCCAGTGTCAAAGCCCAGAGGGTTGAGGCTGTCCAACGATGACCATGTATATCTCACCACTCCACTCCTGCAACTGTGGCCTTGAGCAGAAGACCCATGGGACATATCCTGAGAAAGTAAGGATGTGTTCAAAATGTGGCAAAGCTAACCACTACGCAATAGTATGCTGCAGAGAAAGACCATGTGACTACACCAGTAGACCCAGGAGGACAACAGCTGCACTCCGTAAACTGTAGTTAGAGGAGGCCACCGGAGAGTATGAGCCCAGCCGCTATGGACATGACACAGATGCCGAGGAGGAAGGCGAAGAGGTCTTCATCATGTCGTTCGCAGGGAGAGCTAATCGCAAAAGGAGACCACTTCCAATGTCACAGTAAGGGCGCTCATTGATATGGGGTTGTCCGTAAACGTGATGGACTCTAATCAATATGAAAACCTGTCACCACGGCCCCAACTGCTCCCCACTAAGGCAAAAATCTATACTTACGGTTGTACCAAGCCGCTACCTCTCCATGGAGTCATTGAAATTGCTGTCACTCACGGAACACGTGCCACATGAATCAAGTTCCACATTACTGAAGGAAAAAAAGGAACGCTGCTGGGCTGCCATACCGCAGAAGACTTAGAACTAGTGTTCTTTGCCAACCAAGTGCACATTTACCATGCCCCTCCATACTGGCTGAATTTCCACAACTATTCCACAGCTTACGAAAGCTCAAAGAGAAACAAGTGAAGCTACACATAAATGACTCAGTCATGCCCACCGCTTTGTGCCATCGAAGAGTCCCTTGTCATCTAAGACCCCAAGTTGAGTGAGAACTGCAGGTGCTCGAAGATCTCGGTGTCATCGGAAAGGTAACCGGTTGCACATCATGGGCGTCGCCACTAGTAATTGCACCCAGGATGAAGAAGCCGGGTGCCATAAGGTTTTGCGTGGATATGAGGCTTCCCTACAATGCCATTCGACGAAAGCGTCACATAACTCCGACAATGGATGACGTAATAGTTGACTTAAATGGAGCCAAGTGGTTCTCAAAGTTGGATCTCAATGCTTGAGTTCACCAGTTAGAGCTTGACCTGGAAACTCAATACATAACAATGTTTTCCACTCACGTTGGGCTTCTTCACTACATGAGACCAAGTTTTGGTGTCTACTCCACAGCTGAAGTTTTCTAAAATGCAATATGAGAGACATACTGATATATTCGAACATCCTGAAAGAGCATCATGTTCACCTATGAAACACCCTATAATGCCTGGCCGACAGTAGTTAACACTCCACAAAAATAAACGCTCCTTCTATTGAGACTCAATAGATTTATTTGGATACATCTTCTCCTGTGTATAACAATTGTAATGCTTGACATGCATATGTGTAATGCCAATCCGCCCTTCATTTTGTCATTCTCGTTAAATCTACCTCTTATCATCTTTCGCTACTCTTGGCCAACATACCACGCACTCTCTCTTTCTGCCACACTCATTCCGGTTTTCATGAACCTGTATTTAACCTTGGATATGATATAATTACGAACTAACCTAATAAAACCTATACTTCTTCACGACTAATACTCGGTGCACTCCCCCCGTCGCTTACATGTTACTTAATACAATTTAACTCTTGCTTTCCACACACTCCTTCCCACTCCCACCCTACTTCTCTTTAATCCCTCACCCATATGCTTCCCGTTATTCTTACATTTAACCGCCTGTAAATATACCTCTCCCACTTCTTACACCTTAACTCTGTCTTTCTCTTTTCTCCTTCTCCTCTCTCCCTCTTACTAACCCCACTATACTTACCTTCCACAATTTTGTGTGATATTTGCACATTACTAACCGAATCCTCTTTAAATTTGTGATGTTACATTGCCTATGTACAGCCCTGAGGAAGCCCCAGGCCTGATGGCCGTTTAGGGGGCGAAACACGTGTTGGCTGTGCCATCTCTTCCTTTATTCACACTTGATGAATAAAGTGCGAATATATGACTAAACATCATCGGATCTATCTGCATTGATTTGGAAATTTCTTCCTTAGAAATCTAAGATTTAAAACTCTCGCCCAGACACAGCTTCAAAGTTCTCCCGAGAAGGCCTACGCGTCGACCCACGGAAAGCCACAGTGATCCGAAATGCACCAATCCCATGGATTCCAATGGAAGCTCGCAGTTTTATTGGCACGGCTGTGGGAGATTCATTCCTAGGTTAGCCACCCTGTCCGAGCCTCTGTGTCTCCTCATCAGATCAGGAGTTTAATGGGAATGGAGCCAGGATGCAGACAAAGCATTCAAGGCAATTCAGTATGCTCGCCTAAACAAAGTCACAATGGCATACTTCAGATTACCATGGGCACGATAGGCTCCCACACTAAGTTCCCGATAGTCGAGGTGGTGCCATCCACAGTGTTTTCACATGTCAAAGCAGTGCTGGATAAGACATTCTCGATGTTCGGACTACCAGATGAAGTGAAGTCAGACAATGGGGCACCCTTCGAAAGGCATGAGTTTCAGGAATACCTCGCCTCCCTTGCTATCAGACTCCTAAAGAAAACCCTGAAGTGGGTGCAGCCCAAAGGGGAGGTAGAGAGATTCATGAGAACTCTGAACGCTGCCCTCCTGATTGCCGTGGATTGTGGCGATGATGCAGAGACATGCCTGCATCAATTCTGAAACGCCTATCAACAAACTCCACATAGCACAACCAATTGTGCTTTGGCTCATCTTTAATTCCGGAAACCTTCATGAGACTGCATTCCGGCTGATCTGGAGCAGCAGCCAACAGACATTGACATAGAGACCACGCATACTAAGCGAGTGGTCACCAACGACAGAGCCAGCATCTGTCTGAGGGTGCAAAATCCCTCACTGCAAGTGAGGTCATCAGTAATCATCAAGGACAGATACCCTGCTGGATATTCCAGACCCATATCAACCCGAGGTCTGGACAGTGGTCAGGATGAATGGCACCAAGGTGACTGTGCAGAGGTATCACTGCACTGTCACAAGGAACATCTCATGATGCAAGGAAGTAGCAGATGCTTCTGATGATGTGGAAAGCGAAGCCGAGGATACAACTGGAGTACGGGATACCTTACTGCCGACCGCTCCCTCAAGAGAAGGTAAAGAACTCCCCAAATCGCCTAATGCCATGCACTTTCCATGAAGAAGCGAAAGCACAACGAAAACCCCATTTATACACACCCAGGTGGAGGGCGAGGATGGACGTGGGTCCAAAAAGATCTCCCTGAGCCAGAAGTACAGTCTCTAGCCAAACCCTGCCCCTAGCCAAAGATTTCAAGACTTCATTTGTTATATATAGCTTCACTGAACTATTTGTTTTGGACCTTTCTAAAGAATGGGAGGAATGTAGAGAGCCACCTGGTCCCTACCCCAAATTACACCCACCACCTCACTTCCTGGGCTTGGCGCAGCCTGAGGAGATTAAGAAAGGGTTGTGGGCTGCGTCAGGCTAGGCCTCCCTAAACAGCCTAGCTCATCTGCTAAACATGGCACGTTTATTAGGCACAGGAAGATTAAATGATTTGCCTAGAATCATGTGGTGTCAAGGCTATTGAGGGTAGGATTGAATCCAGGGTCCCCAGGTTCTATAGTGGAAGCTCGAGCTGTTAGGCCACATCTACTACAGCTACACTGCCACACGAGAAAAGACAAACTGAACTTATAGGTATGTTCAAAATGCTATGCTCATTCATATATGGCCTTCATCCAAAGTCTTGGCCATGTTTATATGTTCTGTAATGACCCTTTCTGTGTCACAGGATGCTAGGAAATAAAGTTCGACTACATTGCACAACAAGCATTGGCATAGCCAATAGGTCTCACTTTTGGGACCGTATGAGTTTAGGAGAGTATAATCGTTCAATGTTCCAATCTGTTTACTGTACTGTTAAAACATTTCCAGAGTACTGTTATTGGTGAACCGCGTGAGAAAAAACATGCCAGGAGGGAGTGTGAGGAGTTCTGAAAATACATCAAATGCCCATCTCACTTGGTGCCAATGGGCTGGTTGGAGTGCTGCGGGGGCGTGGTGGAGGATGTATGGCTGGTGGAGTTAGCCAAGTTACAATGCACAAGTTTCCAGAGTGGGCAGGTATGTGACACGCCACAGCGTGGTCCTGTCACTACCTAGGGGATCACATGCCCGACAGATGACTGCAAGTGGGTTCTAGCCTCCTCTCCTCACATCAAGCTACAGTGCAGAGTACCAGGTCAGACTGCCTTCAAGGGCCTAGAGGAAGAACAGTATTACGGAAGCCAGAAGGTGGACTTTAGGAAACCGAAAACTGATGCTCGGCGTGGGTCGCGAACAGGAAAGCTGCAGCGAAAGTATAAACATCTTAGGGGAACGCACTTGTGTAGTCTCACACCCACACTCCTCCATCCATCACAGAACCAGGTAAAATGGAGAGTTGAAACGGTGTATGTTGTCATGAATCAGGAAGCTATATATAGGTTCCACTAGTGACTGGCGACTGTCAAACCACGACACTCACCCACCCAACATAGACCTCATAAGGAAGCCCGGGAGACCATGATACGGGAGAAAGGGCCCACGCCATAGCGAGCCTAACCAAGAACTGAGCGGGAGTGCAGGTGCGGTTTTCAACATGTCCAGGAAGCACACAACATTTCCATCACCCATCCTTGGTCTGAAGAGCCAGCCTAGGCCTCGCACAACAGGCAAAGGACGCCACTGACCTGGGAGGCCAATCATTCCAGCTCCGCTGATACTGTCTGGTGCTGCTGCTGCTCAACCGAGATCCCAGGGCTCTGCGGCTCATTACCTTCCCCGACACGGCATGGTCCGCAGCCGAAGCCCAGTCTTCAGAGCACCGCCGGGCTGGGGACACAGCAAGGCACTGGCGACGGAGAAGAAACGTCCCGCGGCAGCTGTGTGTCTCTCTGCAGCCAACACAGGCAGACGGAGCACAGCCATGGAAATAGAAAGAGGACTGTGGGCTCTCAGGACATCAGGACTATCCCAAGCCGCCATTTTAGGAAGACTCAACGCAGTGTAGACCAATGAGAAGGTAGAATAGAACGAGTGGTGCGCGCGCACCACACCGAGACATGTGTTTTGAATTATCGCGCACGCATCTGTGCACGATAATTGAAAACCCTTGGCGCCCGTGTGGGTAACCGCAACCAATAGGCCATGGGCGGAGCAAAGGTGGGACATGTGCCCGCCTTTGCCCAATTACGTGCTGTCTTTCTTAGAAAGACTCACGCAAAGCCCAATAGCCTGCAACGAAAACAAAACCACACGCACAAGCTTGTGGTGAAATTTCAAAAGCCCTTACATTAAGTCTTCACCAGAACAGTGCATGCACGCTGTTACAGGCTCGACCTAAAAAACAAAAAAAGAAAGCAAAAGCATGCGCACTCACATTCACTTTCAGCCTCAGTTGTATAAACAATACACCGACTTGGCGTGCTCAGATGTGGCCGCCTGTAACGTAAGAGAACAGCATCTTTACAAACAGATCCTATAAATAATGTGAAAATCCATAACACACTCATGAGGAATCGTTAGGTCTGCATGATCAAAGAATGTGTGAAAAAAATCGGGTTGGTAAGGTGAGTATAAATGAGTCTGTCAGTGTTGTATAAATAGTTTTTTTGCATGATATGATTGGGTAACATTCTACAGAATGGGTACAGTCTTAAAAGTATGAGGCAACCTGCCCCAGACTGCACTGCAAAAACTGTAATATAATTTGTCTCTTCTGCAAGCACTGAGTATGGCTTGAACGCATTATCAATACTGTACAAATCTGTTGTGTGTATGGGCACTTGGAAAAATTTTGGCTGGTACTATGCTATGTCATTTGGTAAAATTGCATTCTGTCTGATATCATAGCACACACGGTAAAAACCCTGTGATAGTGTTAAACATAACCTTTCAAAAAAATGTGGGTGAAATAAATCTGTGTAGGTATCTGTGGGTATTACAGTGTGAAGTTAGGTCCTCTAAGTGAAAATTGTTAGTATTTAAGCATCTTCTTGCGGCCACAAAAACTTTACATGATGTACATATCTACCCCAACAGCATTAAAGTTCAGTCTAGATAGGCTCCAAATTTGTCAGTAAATGAAAATCCCTACCTCTTAATCATGATAAAAATACATGATCACATTTTGTAGCAGGTGGATCAGAATAGACTGCCACAGATAGGTATGTTAAGTGTAAAACAAAAGGGAGGGTTGGTGAGGATTTTCCCATGAAAATAAAAGGGGGATTGTGACAAATACACATTTTTAAAAATGTGGTAATAGAGTTGAGGAAATGAATTTCCTAATATTGGATTTATTTATTTCCACATAGACCCCACATTTTGTATTAATCTCCACGCACTGTCTTCCATGATATTTGAGGGACTTACTATGGCTTATATATGTGACTTTGCCTTTATTAACATTAGAACAAGTGGCAGCCGACAGGCATTGACATAGAGGCCACGCATTAGAACAAGTGCTGGAATGTCGGCTGGAAAAATACTGATAGAAAAGGACCTGTTTCCATTGTTACCTACTTCACAGTCCTCATCAGGAAACACCTACGTCCTGATTCCGATTCAGTAACTTGTTTTCTGCTCAAGATTGCTTCAAAATTACATTTAAATGCTGCATTTAGGCTTATTTATAAGTGATGCAACCCCAGGTATTCGACTCTACCTTCTGACATAGTCAGCGTTGCATCTTGAATATTTGAAGATGGTAGTTTGGTTTGGAGTTATTTTCTTGGCATCCCGACTTGCACTATGACTTGTTCCGCCTCTAATTTGATGTATTTCACAAAAGTGTATCCTTCAGAAGTTGCCAATCAAATTTCCATCTCAGTATTCAAAATCATCGCTTAGTGGACCATTGCAACTGGACAGTAATTTTGCTGATGTCTGTGATGGGAGTTATGAACCCCACTGGGATTACAAAATTCATGTGAATGCCATGGGACTGGAGTTTATGAGACAGACACTTCACTAGGCAGGCATAATGTCCAGGTAAATCTCCATGCAAAAATGGAGAAAACCATATTAGAACCCATGCCGAAACATAGATTGTCACATGTTTTTTCCATTACTGTAGTTAAAGGTTTCCTCCAACACTTGGAAATATACTTTTTGTTGATCCAAACTGCTACGGCGATAGACATTCCATGACCCTTTATTGGTTGTTGGGATCGTGCTCAGCTAGGAACACACTCAATTGTATGTCATCCACATAAGATAACACCTCAAGGCCATGATTGCAAAACAGCTCTGCCAACGGGGACATAAAAACTTTGAAGAGCCTGGGGCTCCAATGAGACAGGATTAGAAGGATTAGGAGGAAGTCTGACTGTCTGGGGCCTATTTGCAAGGAAGCAGGTAATCCAAGCAAGTTCAGGGTTCTCTACACCAATCTTAGCTAAACAATGGATAATAATAGTGCGTGTCATGGTGTTGAAGGCTGCAGATAGGCCCAGGAGCATGAAAGTGAAAATCAATCTTTTTATATGTGAAGCTAGGGTCATTGTTTGATTGTCCTCTGCTCTCAATAGGGTGGTGCAATTACCACTATGATCTGGTGGCCTTGAGGCATCAGGTCAGAGGTTTCTGACAGTGGAGCTAGTTGAGTTTCCACCATCGAAGACCATATGTTTCTCTCACCACTGAATGGAGCATGAGAACAACTAGTTTGGAGGTACTGTAGCACTGTTGATTTAAGGCTAGGCTCCCATTAGCCAAAATCTAAATTACTTCTTCAGTTTAAAACAACAACTATTCATTCGAAGAAGGTGACTATTTAGATAGAAAGTCTAGAGTACTCAATAAGAATAAGTCATTGTATTTTTAAATGTGCGTGAAATCTGAGGAGAATAAAGAACCTTTCCAATGTAGAAAAACTTAATCAGATAGAAAATCATCTAAAAGTAATCAGATTAAGTATTTTAAATATTTAAATTTGCTTCAGCTGTTTCTCCTTATCGATCTTTGTTATATACATATATGGTGTGCAACTTGGTAAAGAGGAGGGGAACGCTGTACTGGATCAAAAGCAAAGACATAGTCAATGAGTGATTAGGGGGGTAGCTGGCTTCTTAGAGTGAAAGTGGACTGTTACTGTCTCATGACATAAGGTTCTTTAAAAAGGTGTGTGCCCTTTGCTTTTCTCTAAATCAAAGCAGGTTTGAGGCTTTCCTGATGAATACGGCGGGGGTGCAAAGACAGCCTAATGCCTTCTTTTTCTCTTCTGTACTTCGTCTTCTCCAGACTGATGGTGTCCTGGATGTAAGGTGTGTCAATAGCATTAAGAGACTGTGAGTATGTGTTTGAGCAATTTAGCATCTGGTGTAAGTTCGGGTTCAACTCTATACAGGTCCATGTTGTTGAGCTGGGAATAGACTAGTTGTTGCTTGTTGTTCTTGGCAAACAGCAGGCATTCTGTTTTGGTGGGGTCAACTTTGAGGTAGGTGCTGGACATCCAGGACTGGATGAGGAGCAAGCAGTGTTAAAGCTGCTGGATGCCTGGGGCACAGTATATTTCAAATTTAGTTGTAGGTTGTGAAAGCATGGTTGATTTTCTGTTGGTAAATAGAGTCCCAAGAAATTCCATAAGGTGGTTGAGGATGATGGGAACAACGTGGAAACGTTGCAGGTGATCTGAATTTTCGGTGATATGGCGAGGCCTTTGTGAATGAACTGTTGTTGTTTGGAAAGATAAAAGGAAAATTAGTGAAGGATATTTCCAGTGAATCCCATTGGAGAATTGAGCCTGTGAATGAGAGTTGGGTATTAGACGGTGTTAAAGGCAGTTGAGAGGTCCATTAATATCTGGTGCGAGGGGGCTTCTTTATCAGTGGTCTGCTGGGAGCTGTTTATGATTTGGAGAGTAGCTGTCTCCTTGCTGAAGCATGATCCGAAGTCAGATTAATAGTCATGCAGGAGATGGTTCAAATTCATGTGAACTTGATGTTGTGCGTAGATTATTTTTGATGATCTTGCCAATGAAGATGAGATGGGTGATCAGCTGGTTCTTGATGAGATCATCAAAGTCTACAGTGAATTTCTTCAGAAGTGGGAGGATCTGGCCTCTCTTTATAAATTCAGGTGGACTGAATTGAATGGAGTGGAATGTTGCATGTAAGGAGCTCCATTGAGATGATCGTTCCTTGTTTGTCTATGGAGCAGTCATTTATGGATTTGGAAATGATGCAAAGCCTTCTCCCTTGTTATGAACATGGTCTTTACAGTGGATGCTGTAGCTTGTGACAGGAACCGTCAGGGGCACGCATAGATGTTCATATGAGACATATTTCAGTTGTCAAGAGTGCATCAAGGTTATGTTAGATGATGAGATCTGGTTTGTCTGGAACATGGGGTACTACAGAGAATGAACGGATGAGCATGAAATGAAGCTTCTGTTTCAGAGTGTATGCTGATTAGTGGGATGTGTAAGAGGTTAGGGCTATCTGTTTTGAAGATGCTGTGTGAGAGTTTGTATGGTCTAGATTTGAGTGTGACAGTGGGGATAGGTAGAATGGGTGCTCGTTGATCATTGAGGCGCATTATTAGATCTTACAGTGTAAGTTGCAATGAAGTTGATTGCATTTGGGAGGCAGCAAGAAGTTATGTCACCTCCTTCAGAAATGAATGCCCGGACCTGCAGTGGTGTCATTTCTTGTAGCAATGGCTGATGGAGAATGAAGTATGGTTGTCTGTTATTTTTTTTAAAAGATGGTTTTAGTCAGAAGCCAGTGATCCCACTTCATGTTGATAGGGATGCTCAGAAATCCTGTGAGGTCACTTCCTGTAGAGACAGATGTTAATGTTAGAATTCTTCAAGTCTCAGTTCTTCTGTTAAAGGTGGTTTTGGCAAGAAACTACTGATTACACTTCCTGTAGAGAAGGATTCTGGGAAATGCAGTATTGTCACTTTTTGAGGAGATCAGTGATGGGAACTGCAGTAATACAATAATGTCTGGGTTGAGTTACTCCCAACGGCATAAATCATGTGAGCTTGTCACTTCATAAGCATTACAAACTTTTATTTCAGGTAGTAATGAAATATTTAATTTCAGTTTCAATAAAGGTTCTTGAGTTGTTTGATTTATATAGTCTTCTTATAATTAGTCTTTCAAACACACTAAACCATTTTGAAGAGTAAACCTCTTTCTCAGGGTGAAAACACATGTATCACTAGTAAATATAACAACGCCTATGAGAAAAAGATACCACATTAATATATGTGTTCAACTGTTCTTTATTTGGCAATCCCCTTTACAAACATTGAATCTGTTAAATTGTAAAAGTAATTGTATAAAATCTCATTTCAATGGAGTCATAAGTTCCGAACTTCCAAGCTATTCATTCCTCCTATACTTTTCCATCCCGACTTGTTGGTTAGAGTGTTCTGCTGTCATTAACAGTACTTCTGTTGTGTCACAAACAAACTCTGCTTTGCAAAGCTGTAGTATTTCTATCAACTCTATTATTTTGAATCACTTAAAAAAAACCTACAAAAATAATACTCAGTTAATTTTGATCAAACCTCATTGGTATTTGTGACCAGTGTTTCCTAGACAGTTTTTCCATTAAGCTGTTTTTGAAATGCTATGTATGCATTGCTTTCCGTGTCAAAAATTCCAACAGCACTTCATTATTGAATGAGAAAAGGCACATTAGTTGCAAGTTCACACCATATGATCTTTTTGGTTGTTGGCCCTACAGGAACACCCACGTGATGCAACTGATCCACATTTTTGGGAAAATGGTATTCTGAAAAAACAAATCAAAAAAGATGAGGAACTTGATTACGTCCAGAGTTTGCCTTATTTGGATGGCTTGGAAAGGCACAGATTCTCTGTTTGGTAAGTGAATTTTTAATTGTTTTTGTTATATTGCTGAAGTGAAACTTAGGCATTAGCAAAATCAGTAAGTACTTACCCGCTACAATGTCATTCATGGCTTTTTAAAGTTTCGTGACAGATTATGAAATGTGCAATGACTGGAGTCTCTAGGACTCTTTAGGTCTGTGATTTTGTAAATGATCATAACTGTCAAAAAAATAAAGTTCGTTTTAGCTTTAATGGTGCTACAATTCATAACAAATCTATTGCACATTTAATGGAGATAGATAGAGTCAAGCAAGAATGCAAAATAGCTAGATTTGTAGTTTAGGATTAGGGAGGTGGCAATTGAAGTTAGGTGTTGTATCTATACCATGAGATTTCTTCAGGTTATTGGAAGTGGTGAGTTTCTTGGTTGTCTCCATAATGTTTTTCAATTTCAATCATACATTTATTTGAGTATCAGCATACTATCAAACTTATTTTTTGCTATTGTCTTCTCATATAAGCCCCATAGGAAACAATATATAATAGATCTTCATACAGCATTCTGTTTCTTCTTTCAAATAAAGACCCATATTTACTACAGTTTTATCTGACACAAGTTCTCACAGAGTTGCAAAGACAGCAGCGAGAAATCAACAGCTGTGTGCAAAAGATAATTTGCCTGAAAGTTAACTCTTGTGCAGTACTCAACCCTTTTTGTGTCTATCCTCTGTTAATATATGAAAGGGGCATGTCTGGGGCAGGCCATCCTAAAAACCAGAGGCTCGGGTGGAAACCAGAGCTAAGCCAAATCTACAAAAGTGGTGTGATCTGGCTTTATTCAAATACTTTCACCTGTTGTACCCAAGCAACAGGAAGCGGCCCAGCAATATGTTGCCTTGTTATGCCACGGTATAATAATATTGCTATGCTCTAAAGTATACATCTTACAGTTGGGAATTTGTAATGGGCTCCAAGTAGAAATTTATACTGGGCGGTCTATCTCATGTACAAATCAAAGGCTCAATATTGCTGGCCTGCCTGTATGTCACAGCATGAGGCTGACAATCATGCAGAATAGCTAGATATACCACGTGTGAAACCAATGTGTGTCATAAGTAGGAGACTACTGCAAAATGTGATGCTACCCTACTTTCTCTCCTTTGCGCAATTCAGCACTGCAATTTTTCATTGCAGTGCTCCATTGTGTGAGGGACAGTAAATCTGGGCTACAAAATCATAATAAATGAAGTAATGTTACACAAATGTCATTAATTCCCTACATATTTAGTCAAAATAATTCCTTTCTAGAAAGCACATTCGTAGATTAATTCTAAGCAAAGAATGTGAAAACTTGACCCATATCAGAAAAAACATTCTGAAGGCTCCAATTCACAACCTCAGAACTGCTAAACTGACTCATCTCAGCTACTGTATTGCCTTTCCTGTGCCATAAATATTCCTGATGTAATGCTAGGCAGTGCAGATCTGTAACAAAAAGGATTAAATCCTGAAAAGGTGAAATAATCCCCTATCATCTAGCAACCAATTGATAGACTTATTTTTCTCTTCCTCCAAAATTGCATTTTTTATTGCGATGACTATTGGTACTTGATATACCTGAGGAAAAGTAGGTCGCACACCGCTCGTCACACCAGCAAGTTGCCCCAAAGGACTGTGGGAAATGTAGTGGCGACGGCGGGTACGCCTATGCCACAAAATGTAAATAGAACAGTATGTGTATGCGTTAGCCATCCCTGGACACGTGTTTCGAGGTAGTTGCCTCTCGTCAGCAGGGAGCAGGTCAATGTAAAGGGGTGCCGCGTGGACTGCCAAATGTAATTAAAAGCAGGTCAAGTAGCTCTCCTGGCGCGCAGGTGCAGACTCAAGGCTCGTCAGCCCGTTAGCTTAAGGAAGCCGTTTCAATTGAGGAAAAGTAGGTCGCACACCGCTCGTCACACCAGCAAGTTGCCCCAAAGGACTGTGGGAAATGTAGTGGCGACGGCGGGTACGCCTATGCCACAAAATGTAAATAGAACAGTATGTGTATGCGTTAGCCATCCCTGGACACGTGTTTCGAGGTAGTTGCCTCTCGTCAGCAGGGAGCAGGTCAATGTAAAGGGGTGCCGCGTGGACTGCCAAATGTAATTAAAAGCAGGTCAAGTACCTCTCCTGGTGCGCAGGTGCAGACTCAAGGCTCGTCAGCCCGTTAGCTTAAGGAAGCCGTTTAAATTGAGGAAAAGTAGGTCGCACACCGCTCGTCACACCAGCAAGTTGCCCCAAAGGACTGTGGGAAATGTAGTGGCGACGGCGGGTACGCCTATGCCACAAAATGTAAATAGAACAGTATGTGTATGCGTTAGCCATCCCTGGACACGTGTTTCGAGGTAGTTGCCTCTCGTCAGCAGGGAGCAGGTCAATGTAAAGGGGTGCCGCGTGGACTGCCAAATGTAATTAAAAGCAGGTCAAGTACCTCTCCTGGCGCGCAGGTGCAGACTCAAGGCTCGTCAGCCCGTTAGCTTAAGGAAGCCGTTTAAATTGAGGAAAAGTAGGTCGCACACCGCTCGTCACACCAGCAAGTTGCCCCAAAGGACTGTGGGAAATGTAGTGGCGACGGCGGGTACGCCTATGCCACAAAATGTAAATAGAACAGTATGTGTATGCGTTAGCCATCCCTGGACACGTGTTTCGAGGTAGTTGCCTCTCGTCAGCAGGGAGCAGGTCAATGTAAAGGGGTGCCGCGTGGACTGCCAAATGTAATTAAAAGCAGGTCAAGTACCTCTCCTGGCGCGCAGGTGCAGACTCAAGGCTCGTCAGCCCGTTAGCTTAAGGAAGCCGTTTAAATTGAGGAAAAGTAGGTCGCACACCGCTCGTCACACCAGCAAGTTGCCCCAAAGGACTGTGGGAAATGTAGTGGCGACGGCGGGTACGCCTATGCCACAAAATATAAATAGAACAGTATGTGTATGCGTTAGCCATCCCTGGACACGTGTTTCGAGGTAGTTGCCTCTCGTCAGCAGGGAGCAGGTCAATGTAAAGGGGTGCCGCGTGGACTGCCAAATGTAATTAAAAGCAGGTCAAGTACCTCTCCTGGCGCGCAGGTGCAGACTCAAGGCTCGTCAGCCCGTTAGCTTAAGGAAGCCGTTTAAATTGAGGAAAAGTAGGTCGCACACCGCTCGTCACACCAGCAAGTTGCCCCAAAGGACTGTGGGAAATGTAGTGGCGACGGCGGGTACGCCTATGCCACAAAATGTAAATAGAACAGTATGTGTATGCGTTAGCCATCCCTGGACACGTGTTTCGAGGTAGTTGCCTCTCGTCAGCAGGGAGCAGGTCAATGTAAAGGGGTGCCGCGTGGACTGCCAAATGTAATTAAAAGCAGGTCAAGTACCTCTCCTGGCGCGCAGGTGCAGACTCAAGGCTCGTCAGCCCGTTAGCTTAAGGAAGCCGTTTAAATTGAGGAAAAGTAGGTCGCACACCGCTCGTCACACCAGCAAGTTGCCCCAAAGGACTGTGGGAAATGTAGTGGCGACGGCGGGTACGCCTATGCCACAAAATGTAAATAGAACAGTATGTGTATGCGTTAGCCATCCCTGGACACGTGTTTCGAGGTAGTTGCCTCTCGTCAGCAGGGAGCAGGTCAATGTAAAGGGGTGCCGCGTGGACTGCCAAATGTAATTAAAAGCAGGTCAAGTACCTCTCCTGGCGCGCAGGTGCAGACTCAAGGCTCGTCAGCCCGTTAGCTTAAGGAAGCCGTTTAAATTGAGGAAAAGTAGGTCGCACACCGCTCGTCACACCAGCAAGTTGCCCCAAAGGACTGTGGGAAATGTAGTGGCGACGGCGGGTACGCCTATGCCACAAAATGTAAATAGAACAGTATGTGTATGCGTTAGCCATCCCTGGACACGTGTTTCGAGGTAGTTGCCTCTCGTCAGCAGGGAGCAGGTCAATGTAAAGGGGTGCCGCGTGGACTGCCAAATGTAATTAAAAGCAGGTCAAGTACCTCTCCTGGCGCGCAGGTGCAGACTCAAGGCTCGTCAGCCCGTTAGCTTAAGGAAGCCGTTTAAATTGAGGAAAAGTAGGTCGCACACCGCTCGTCACACCAGCAAGTTGCCCCAAAGGACTGTGGGAAATGTAGTGGCGACGGCGGGTACGCCTATGCCACAAAATGTAAATAGAACAGTATGTGTATGCGTTAGCCATCCCTGGAGACGTGTTTCGAGGTAGTTGCCTCTCGTCAGCAGGGAGCAGGTCAATGTAAAGGGGTGCCGCGTGGACTGCCAAATGTAATTAAAAGCAGGTCAAGTACCTCTCCTGGCGCGCAGGTGCAGACTCAAGGCTCGTCAGCCCGTTAGCTTAAGGAAGCCGTTTAAATTGAGGAAAAGTAGGTCGCACACCGCTCGTCACACCAGCAAGTTGCCCCAAAGGACTGTGGGAAATGTAGTGGCGACGGCGGGTACGCCTATGCCACAAAATGTAAATAGAACAGTATGTGTATGCGTTAGCCATCCCTGGACACGTGTTTCGAGGTAGTTGCCTCTCGTCAGCAGGGAGCAGGTCAATGTAAAGGGGTGCCGCGTGGACTGCCAAATGTAATTAAAAGCAGGTCAAGTACCTCTCCTGGCGCGCAGGTGCAGACTCAAGGCTCGTCAGCCCGTTAGCTTAAGGAAGCCGTTTAAATTGAGGAAAAGTAGGTCGCACACCGCTCGTCACACCAGCAAGTTGCCCCAAAGGACTGTGGGAAATGTAGTGGCGACGGCGGGTACGCCTATGCCACAAAATGTAAATAGAACAGTATGTGTATGCGTTAGCCATCCCTGGACACGTGTTTCGAGGTAGTTGCCTCTCGTCAGCAGGGAGCAGGTCAATGTAAAGGGGTGCCGCGTGGACTGCCAAATGTAATTAAAAGCAGGTCAAGTACCTCTCCTGGCGCGCAGGTGCAGACTCAAGGCTCGTCAGCCCGTTAGCTTAAGGAAGCCGTTTAAATTGAGGAAAAGTAGGTCGCACACCGCTCGTCACACCAGCAAGTTGCCCCAAAGGACTGTGGGAAATGTAGTGGCGACGGCGGGTACGCCTATGCCACAAAATGGGGCAACTTGCTGGTGTGACGAGCAGTGTGCGACCAACCTTTGCACAATTTATTACGGCTCCCTTGAGCCAACGGGCTGACGAGCCTTGGATCTGCACCTGCGCGCCATGAGAGGTACTTGACCTGTTTTAATTACATTTTGGCAGTCCACGCGGCACCCCTTACACTGACCTGCTCCCTGCTGACGAGAGGCAACTACCTCGAAACACGTGTCCAGGGATGGCTAACGCAACACATACTGTTCTTTATACATCGTGGCATAGGCGTACTCGCCGTCGCCACTACATTTACCACAGTTCCTTGGGGCAACTTGCTGGTGTGACGAGCAGTGTGCGACCAACCTTTGCACAATTTATTACGGCTCCCTTGAGCCAACGGGCTGACGAGCCTTGGATCTGCACCTGCGCGCCATGAGAGGTACTTGACCTGTTTTAATTACATTTTGGCAGTCCACGCGGCACCCCTTACACTGACCTGCTCCCTGCTGACGAGAGGCAACTACCTCGAAACACGTGTCCAGGGATGGCTAACGCAACACATACTGTTCTTTATACATCGTGGCATAGGCGTACTCGCCGTCGCCACTACATTTACCACAGTTCCTTGGGGCAACTTGCTGGTGTGACGAGCAGTGTGCGACCAACCTTTGCACAATTTATTACGGCTCCCTTGAGCCAACGGGCTGACGAGCCTTGGATCTGCACCTGCGCGCCATGAGAGGTACTTGACCTGTTTTAATTACATTTTGGCAGTCCACGCGGCACCCCTTACACTGACCTGCTCCCTGCTGACGAGAGGCAACTACCTCGAAACACGTGTCCAGGGATGGCTAACGCAACACATACTGTTCTTTATACATCGTGGCATAGGCGTACTCGCCGTCGCCACTACATTTACCACAGTTCCTTGGGGCAACTTGCTGGTGTGACGAGCAGTGTGCGACCAACCTTTGCACAATTTATTACGGCTCCCTTGAGCCAACGGGCTGACGAGCCTTGGATCTGCACCTGCGCGCCATGAGAGGTACTTGACCTGTTTTAATTACATTTTGGCAGTCCACGCGGCACCCCTTACACTGACCTGCTCCCTGCTGACGAGAGGCAACTACCTCGAAACACGTGTCCAGGGATGGCTAACGCAACACATACTGTTCTTTATACATCGTGGCATAGGCGTACTCGCCGTCGCCACTACATTTACCACAGTTCCTTGGGGCAACTTGCTGGTGTGACGAGCAGTGTGCGACCAACCTTTGCACAATTTATTACGGCTCCCTTGAGCCAACGGGCTGACGAGCCTTGGATCTGCACCTGCGCGCCATGAGAGGTACTTGACCTGTTTTAATTACATTTTGGCAGTCCACGCGGCACCCCTTACACTGACCTGCTCCCTGCTGACGAGAGGCAACTACCTCGAAACACGTGTCCAGGGATGGCTAACGCAACACATACTGTTCTTTATACATCGTGGCATAGGCGTACTCGCCGTCGCCACTACATTTACCACAGTTCCTTGGGGCAACTTGCTGGTGTGACGAGCAGTGTGCGACCAACCTTTGCACAATTTATTACGGCTCCCTTGAGCCAACGGGCTGACGAGCCTTGGATCTGCACCTGCGCGCCATGAGAGGTACTTGACCTGTTTTAATTACATTTTGGCAGTCCACGCGGCACCCCTTACACTGACCTGCTCCCTGCTGACGAGAGGCAACTACCTCGAAACACGTGTCCAGGGATGGCTAACGCAACACATACTGTTCTTTATACATCGTGGCATAGGCGTACTCGCCGTCGCCACTACATTTACCACAGTTCCTTGGGGCAACTTGCTGGTGTGACGAGCAGTGTGCGACCAACCTTTGCACAATTTATTACGGCTCCCTTGAGCCAACGGGCTGACGAGCCTTGGATCTGCACCTGCGCGCCATGAGAGGTACTTGACCTGTTTTAATTACATTTTGGCAGTCCACGCGGCACCCCTTACACTGACCTGCTCCCTGCTGACGAGAGGCAACTACCTCGAAACACGTGTCCAGGGATGGCTAACGCAACACATACTGTTCTTTATACATCGTGGCATAGGCGTACTCGCCGTCGCCACTACATTTACCACAGTTCC
This sequence comes from Triturus cristatus, assembly GCF_964204655.1. Taxonomy (NCBI): domain Eukaryota; kingdom Metazoa; phylum Chordata; class Amphibia; order Caudata; family Salamandridae; genus Triturus; species Triturus cristatus. Next base: position 379,575,788 of record NC_140588.1, read on the forward strand.
TTGGGGCAACTTGCTGGTGTGACGAGCAGTGTGCGACCAACCTTTGCACAATTTATTACGGCTCCCTTGAGCCAACGGGCTGACGAGCCTTGGATCTGCACCTGCGCGCCATGAGAGGTACTTGACCTGTTTTAATTACATTTTGGCAGTCCACGCGGCACCCCTTACACTGACCTGCTCCCTGCTGACGAGAGGCAACTACCTCGAAACACGTGTCCAGGGATGGCTAACGCAACACATACTGTTCTTTATACATCGTGGCATAGGCGTACTCGCCGTCGCCACTACATTTACCACAGTTCCTTGGGGCAACTTGCTGGTGTGACGAGCAGTGTGCGACCAACCTTTGCACAATTTATTACGGCTCCCTTGAGCCAACGGGCTGACGAGCCTTGGATCTGCACCTGCGCGCCATGAGAGGTACTTGACCTGTTTTAATTACATTTTGGCAGTCCACGCGGCACCCCTTACACTGACCTGCTCCCTGCTGACGAGAGGCAACTACCTCGAAACACGTGTCCAGGGATGGCTAACGCAACACATACTGTTCTTTATACATCGTGGCATAGGCGTACTCGCCGTCGCCACTACATTTACCACAGTTCCTTGGGGCAACTTGCTGGTGTGACGAGCAGTGTGCGACCAACCTTTGCACAATTTATTACGGCTCCCTTGAGCCAACGGGCTGACGAGCCTTGGATCTGCACCTGCGCGCCATGAGAGGTACTTGACCTGTTTTAATTACATTTTGGCAGTCCACGCGGCACCCCTTACACTGACCTGCTCCCTGCTGACGAGAGGCAACTACCTCGAAACACGTGTCCAGGGATGGCTAACGCAACACATACTGTTCTTTATACATCGTGGCATAGGCGTACTCGCCGTCGCCACTACATTTACCACAGTTCCTTGGGGCAACTTGCTGGTGTGACGAGCAGTGTGCGACCAACCTTTGCACAAATACTTGATATACCTGTCAGCCTTAGGGTGACCTTCCCCCAAACATTCTGCCTTCATAGTCCTATGTTGCTGAATTTGTTTTTGTTGGCATTAGGTCTCCATGCCCTTTACCAATGCTAACCAGTGCTTGTCTCCTCCCCCTAACACATAATAAAATTGGCTTATATCTGATTGGAATATTTAATGTACTTATAAATTGGATTACCATATAACTGTAAATTAAAAGCTGCTAGTGGGCCTGTCGCACTCATTGTGTCACCCACTCAAGTAGCCCCTTAAAACAGTTCCAAGTCTGGCATTGGAGCCTGCATGCAGTTTTAAATTGCCCATTTGACTTGCAACACAACATAAGCCACTTGCAACACTTTAAGCTACCCTTTTATTGCATATTAGTCACTCCTAAGGTAGGCCCTAGGTAACCTACAGGGCAGGGTGCATTGAAATTAAAATGCTGGACATGTAATTTTTTGTTTTACATGTCCTGATAGTGAAAAGCTCCTACATTTTTTTTCATTACTGTGAGGCCTACCTGTCCTATAGGGTAACATTGGGTAGCTTTATTATATTTAATAAGTGCTAACTTTTGATTGGGAACAGGTGAGCATTTCATGTTTGGCGTCTGAAAAATTGTAATGAAAAACCCTCTTTAATGGTAAAGTAGAATTTTAAGTTCCAATTACAAAATGCCACTATTACAAAGGATGAGACGCAGCGACCACACATCGATCAAGGACGGGGCGAAGAAGAAAAGAATAAATATATTGAATTAACATTTGGAATGCAGTCCGTCGCCACAACGTGCAGACTTTAAAACATTCAGGAAAAATTAAGTTAAATTGACCTTCCAACATCCATCAACAAGACTATTGACTACAAAATTACCAAAGGGTCTGTACTCTTCACAGGAATCGCCATGTGCTGAAGATGGTCTTATAGATGAATCACGTGAAAGACCAAAACATCGACACTTCAACCCATTTCTTCAATCTATTATAGAACCCTCATGCTTCCTCGAAAACTATGTCCTATGTAAAGCCTGTTATCAACAGAATTCATGTTGTAATGGATTATACTACATTTGTGATGATGATTAAGTAGTGTTAAATCTTCATTGTCAATCACCTATGTATTTATGAGATTTGTGTACCCTACGACCTTCTTACAAACATAAATTTATATAAAATAAGAAATACACCCTAATTTGTCTGTTTTGCTTTAAAGATTAATTCATTATTAAGTTATTTTGATTATTCTTCAGTCTCAATTTATTTTGCTGGAATGCAAATTTAAAGGCATTCATAAGTATAATCTCTAAGAAATGTGAACTGTTGCCAAAATAATATCCCTTGTAGGTCCTCCTTACTCGATACACTATTAGAAAGATGGAATGTTCCTCCCCTAACTATATGGTACCTGCAGCCTGTTCCAGGGTCACCTGACTAGGTGTAGCTGTCAGTTGGACTTTGTTTATTCCTCCCAGACAGCCACACAATAGAAGAATTAGGTGTGTCTGGATGGACTATTAGTTGGCAGGATGGGGGAGTGAAGCAAGACACAGCCCCACTTGCAACCGAATAGGCTGTGCTTTGCCTTCACACAAAGGACTTGTCTCCCCTTAATTGTTTATACAGCCAGCTTGAACCCAGGGCCGGGAAGCCAGGAAGCCTCAAGTCATTCAAAGGGAATTTTCCACAAACTTCTCCTTCTTCAAAGGAGGCACATTATAGAAAAAGGGGACCCTCAGACCCACTCTTCAGTTCACTTTCTGGATCTGCAGACGGACTCTTAGAGGACTGCTTGCTGCTGTGGCCTGCTGTGTACTCCGAAAGACTGCTCTACCGCACCTGGTAGGACTGCTTTGGTGCCTGGAGCCTGCCTTGAACCCTCAGAGTCCTGCCATGCTGCTTGAGCCCTCCTTCTACACTTGAACACAGGGCTGCCAGAATGACTCCAAGGGCTAGTTCGCTGGTCTCTTGATCAGAGTCTCAGAGAAAGAAAAGTCTCCAACCATCTTGAACCTGCACCTGGACGCATCATGAGTGAGTCCTCCTAGCCTCCAGGTGGTGCCCTTCCAGACTGGAACCCTTGACTGTGGTGTTAAAGGTGCCCAGATAGCCAAAATCCAAAACTTGGCACTTAGAAAACTTAGGCTAAAAACTTCTCTGAGAACTTAGAGAAGACCGGGACGAACCTGCCCATCTTTCCACCCTAGGTCAGCCTGATCTTGCGGCAGCTCCAGCTACATTCTTCTCCGCAGCAGCAAACACTATTTGGCAGTCATTTGGCAAAGGGGTATCTGGCTTCCTGCAACTCTTATTGGCTACAGCCACCAGCTTTGTCCTGCTGGAAATGTTTGACTTCCGAAGAAGGTGACTAAGTCCAAACTAGAAATCTTCCCCACGACCCTGAAAACGGCTATGGTCTAAATTTCTCTTAGGGTTAACCAAAAAAATGTGTTATCAATACATACAAATACACAGTTTGAGGAGCACAAAATGTAGAAGATATAAGGAGATCTATTCAAATTCTCAAAGCCTATACGCAATCCTAATGGAACATATGACAGCAAAAGCTTCTATCCATTGTGTAATAACCAGATTATTTCACATTCAGATTGTTTTTCTATCAATTTTATTCATTTGGTCTTCAAGTGTTTTGATAAAACAAGATGTCATATCCATGAAGAAAACAGCGTATGCGTTTCGTCCCTATTCACAGGGGACTTCTTCAGGGCGACGCTTAATATTGTGGAAAGTTCTATCTTCCAAAATCAAGTGTATGTTCAGCCCTCTATATCAGCTGTTATAGCCTCTCGTACTTCTTCTGTGAGTTCAACAAATATTAATCAAGCCAACAAGGTTAACAATTTCATTTGCGGGGTCCTGTTCCCTCCCGCGTTCTCTCTACATTTTAATAATCAGGCAATTCAGAAATTCTAGAAGTCCTTTTTCATTCGGCCTCAATTCAAACGGCCCTTCCTGTGCATATCTGCGCTCAAAGAAGCCTGGGACACCGTTGACGGCTAATTCGTGAGAGGAACAGGAGGCATTACACGCTTCTTTGAGCGCAGATGTGCGCAGGAGGAAGAGGGAGTATTTGATAGACCTAAATGATGGGGTAATGTGGTCAAAGTGATTGGTGCCTGTCTAGCTGCTGCTTTGAGGGTCGCTTTGAGTGGGGCCATTCTAGATTTGGTTAGACCTGAAAGGATCACAGATCCATATTCTAGTCTTGAGACCACTAATGATTGTACTGCTTGTACTGCTTGTACTGCTTGTTTGAAGTCTTTAGTTGGCAGGAATCGTTTCACTTTCTTCAGTGGATTGAGTTGGTGTGATGCACTGCACGTGGTTGCAATGATATGTGCTTCCATGTTCAGATTCTTGTCCAGAGTTATTACAAGGGATTTAGTGGAATCAATAATTTGTCAGATTGCAGTTGAGGGCGCTAGGAGACGTAGCCAATCTTGGATACATGTGAAGCTGTTATGGGGGGAGAAATGTAGGAATTCTGTTTTCAGAATGTTCAGATTGAGGTTGTTTTTGCTAGCCAGGACTGAGTTTTGACTAGAGTGTTATTTAGCTGGATAAAATCCTCTGGGGAGAATATCTTTAAGTATAATTGGGTTTCAGTGTACATATGACATTTGATTATTTGAAAATTTCCATTAGTGGCTCCATATATAGGTTAAACAGTGTGGGGAAATGGTTGACCCTTGTGGGACTCTGCATCTCACTGGTGCAGCACCTGAGAAAGAGTTGCCTAGTTTGATTCATTGTGAGCGGTTCTGCAGGAAGGATGCAAACCAGGAGAGCACTTTCCTGGATAGCCCCATTCGGTTTTCTAACAATTTTAGCAGGTTGTTGTGATTGACAATGTCAAATGCTGATGCGAGGTCTAGTAGGATGAGAAAGAAGGAGTTGTTGTTGTCTAGCATCTTAAGGGTATCATCCATTATGTGAACAAGGGCTAATTCTGTGCTGTGCCCTCGTCTAAATCCTGATTGAAATGTGTCGAGTAGGTTGAGCTGATGAATGTGTTGACTCACTTGGTTGTGCACAAATTTTTCCAACCATTTGGCCAGTAAAGGAATACTCTACTCTAATCTTTTCAGGATGGGAGTCACTTGCCTAGCTTTTAGGCAGTTCGGATAGTGGCTTGTTTTAGCAAACTATTACGAACTTTGTTAGAATGGGTGAGGAGAAGTGACTGAGTTCCTTTATTTTGCAGAGAGGAGAGGGTCATTGATAAAAGAAGCTGGTTTCATTGATAGTAAGGTCTTGTGGACCTCCTCCTCAGTTAGTGTTTCAGACTCACTCCAGAAAGCTTGATTTTTGGTCTTGGTTGGTTGACTTGTCATCTGTTCCTCCACTGTGTAAGGAGATACAACGTCTGAATGATGATTGTTGTCTATAGTGGCTCTTAGACTTTCTTTGTCTGTTACAATTTCCTTTTTTGATTTTTAAGATTTTTTCATTTAAAAATGACTAGAAAGCTTCACAGTTTTCAACTGAGTTATTGCTAATCTTGGTTGCATTGTATGCTCCAGTTTGTTAATTGATAATTTCAAACGATCAGCTGCTTTTGCATTCCAGATACCTACTTTGAATACTGGTGGCGATCGGAGCACTCTCCCTTCTCCTTCTTTTCGGTCCTTGGATACGTTGACCTACCCCTTTCATCTGATTTTTTGATCGGGATTGAGAAAGTGTTTAAAGGTCAGTCGAGTTACTTACCTCCTTCTCATGTAATTGCCCTTTTACGTCTTCGTCTTGGTGCGGTTGGGCTCCCAACTCTCGGGGGGCTCGTCTTGTTGAGTGTCACCATTGCCCCATCATCCTCATCCTTATCTATATCCCTCTCAGTGTAATCTTCGGACAATGTTTGTTTCTTTGACTGAGTCCCGCATCGCTTTCAGAAATTGACCAGGACGCTGTGTGTTGGCTGTCAATTCACCGCCCCAGGAGGGGCTCACTGTGCTGCCTGCTGCTAGGCGAGGGGTACCAACGAGGAGAGAGAACGCCAAACGGGACTCAGATCCCCAGCAGACCGTGCAGCGCAACACCTGTGCCTCCCCACGCCCACCTACCGCCCACTCGCCTTAATAAAACAGTGACGGCAACCGCTACGCGGGACGCGAGCGGGACGCGCCGGACGAAGCCCGGACAAAGGGCGGACAGTCTGTGACAGTCCAGGACAGGAGGGGGCTGGAGGCGGCTGTAAGTAGTCACAGCAACAAGGGACATTGAAGGATGCTGAGACTAGGTACTGTTTATTGAATTTTCGTTGGAGTATATTCTGCTACCCACTGGCAGCTGTTTAACGGCGACTGTGGCAATTATTGGGTTGGGTTAACAATGTCGAAAGTAACACATGCCGCTGGCTCGTCTACTATTGATAACTATCTGGTTAAAATAGTGGATAAGATTAATCAGGAACGTAGAAAGTCCTTGGGGCGTGTAGAGCCCTCTATTACCTCTCCCCCTATTCTTCCTGTCCCTACCCCTTTGGCAAACCCGCATAAGACCATCATTGATCCTATAGTCCTGGACACCTCCATTTTGGTAGTGAACCAGGACCAAGAACAAGCTCAATGTGATGGTCTCACTTCAGGGGTCGTTACTGATACCGAACTACGACCGGATGATCAGGTTGTTTGTCCAACGTTAAGTCCTGTTGCAATAAGAGTACAACGAGCCCCTCGGGCATGTAAGAATATCATAAAGAAAGTTCATGCCAAACGAGGGAAGAGTCGTTTAGAAAAGAAAGTTACTCAATCTCCACCTAATCTTGAGGGAATTTCTAATGGAGACCCGATCTCTATTCCGACCACTATAGATGGAGCGTTATTTGACCTGTTGATTAGTACCATCGAATCTAAGTTCGACTTGATAGTTAAACCCCTACTAAATAAACTGAACAAGGTCAATGCTGAGGTTGTAAGATTGGGAAGTATGCTAGAAACATTTATGAACCCCAACTCTGGTGACCAAGTCAAGGATAAGGTAGTAGCTGGCCCCAACCTTAGGAACACAATTGAGATTCCTACGGCGGCTATTTCCCATATCTCTATGCCCCCTCTGGGGGAGTCTTGTGAGAAGGGATCTATGGTGTCCACCCCCTCGCTGACTATAGGTCATAATTCTACACCTAACGTAGATCTAGGGATTCAGGTTCCACTAAGTAATGGGTTGGTTAAAAACAGGGTTACCAACCAGCCTGATTTACCTCCGGACTGCGCACCTTATGTGGCAGTTTTGGTTAATGTTCCCCCGGTTAGGGAGAGTGGTTATAACAATTCTTACAGTGAATCACATGCTTCTTTGAAAAATAAGACAGTCGATTGGCTCCATAAGGAGTGTGGATTTCCAGTAGCACTAGCTGATGAAATCATATGTACCAGGAGAGTCAATTGGATCGGTAGCTCATGTAAGAATTGCATCGGAGACTGTATAGTTGTTAATTTCAGAAACCCTCATCTAGCCTCCATTGTACTGAGAAAAGGTATCTGTGTAACAAGTCAACTAAAGTCCATGGGGGGGTGGGGATAAGAGATCTTAATTTGCAAACTACCTTTAACGTGGCAACATCAAATAGATTCCATCCCCTGAGTAGCCTGGACATTAATGATTGACAGGGTATTGATAAGGTAGCCATAAAGGTAGCTGTTGTCCCCGATAAAGCTCCGGGTGGTGAGGATAATTTAGGGCTGGATGATTAAGAGGGTATAGGAGCTAACAACAGTCGTGAGGTTGATATTACTAAGGATAACAGGTGTTGGGAAGGTCCGTGTTTGAATTTAGATGATGGGGATGGATCCTCGCTAAGGATCGGTGATTTGATTCGGCCAATCATCGTGGCCCTACTCCCTTGTGCATAACGCACACTAGAAACTCTAACCCCCGTGTATGTTCTATTGGAAGTTGGAATGTAGCAGGTATCTCCTCAAAGGATGCCTGCCAGGGTTGGTTGGAATTTATTAATCTTTTTAATATTCTATGTCTTCAAGAGACCTGGAGTTTGGACCAACCTATTTACAATGGGTACGTTTCCTATCATTTACCAGCTGTGTCATCCCCATCAGGTAGGGCAAAAGGAGGGCTGTTGGTCTTGATTTCAGTGGATGTCCCCATTGTGGTTAAAAAATATATATCGGTTGGGGTCCACTCCCAGATCTTATGGCTTTATCAGGAGCACGGGAGAAATGTTCTTTTAATAAACTTTTATAATAATGTCTTTGACAATACCAGGCATCAAGTTGTGTTAGCACTAGAGACAGCCCTGGCGGATATTTTAATGGAGTATGATATCGTTTTTGACTATATATGAGTGGGAGATTTTAACACTGCTGCCTGTCCTCATTCCTTTCAAAGGGTATGTGGCTATAACGATAGTACAGGAGTTGAAGTTTCCCATTTCCCACACGATAAATACGGAGAAGCTCTGAATAAAATCCTAACCACCTATGACATGGAAATCCTGGTTAATTCTACAGACGATTGTGGAAATATTATCCCGACTTTTAGAGGAAGGAATGCAAATACTGTAATTGATTTTATTTGCATTTCCTCTAGCCTTAGCCCTTGGTGCTTACTGCCGGTGGTCGTGGATAATGCGTTAAGCGACCACAATTGCATCACCATTGAGACTTATTTGTGGAAGGGGAAGCAGGGAGTTAATATACACACCATTGTTGACATTGAACCATATCGATCTAACGGACCCAGGATCAGATGGAAAGGAGAAAAAGCGGAGTCTGTGTCAAACTCCATTGTTGTGAGTTGTTTGGCAGAAATTTGTGCCATTTTAGAAAGTCAGGTGGCTACTGATCAAGTTGTGCATAATTTTATCAAATTGAACCATTTCATATACAACAAATTTACGAAACATGGTAAGGCCAAGGTTTCCAGGAAAAAAGGGTGGTTCGACCATGTTAGTACTAATGCATTGAAGGGGCTCAAAGATGCTTTACGAGCCAAGCCTAGAGATAACAGTAAGATTAGAGAACTGAGAGCCACCTACCAGACAGCTGTTAAGAATAGGAAGGCAGAATTAAGGGTAGAAGCATGGGACAAACTCGATCTGGCGGCTGCCACATCCGACTCCTCTTTATTTTGGGAAAAGGTTAATTGTCCATTTCTAAAGGATGATAAGATGCCGGAACTGACGGCAAATGTTAGTGAAGAGAACTGGGTCTCACATTTTTCAGAGATTTTTGATTCAGATAACCAGTTGGATGGTCAGAATGTAGTCTGGCCCATTATACCACTGAATATCTCTGTAGCCGAAGTTCGGGGAAGTATCAGTTCGAGTAATGGGGGGAAGGCTCAGGGCCCTGATGGGGTGCCCATTGACCTATATAAATTAGCCCCCGATTTGTGGGGCCCTCTGCTGACCAAAGTTTTTAATGCGGCAGTTTGCATTAGAGTCCCACCTACTTGGGAGGAATCCCTTATTATCCCGATTTATAAGAAGGGAGACAGGGGGGATGCGAAGAATTATCGCCCAATATCCCTTCTCGATTCTTCAGTAAAGATTATGAGCAGGGTGCTTTTGGTTAGGCTAGAAGAGTGGGCCGACGCTAACAATATCTTGGCCAACTGTCAGTATGGTTTTAAGAAAGGTCGAGGGACTATTGAGCAGTGTCTCAACCTCGACCTCCTAATAGGGAAGTATACGAGGGCCAAAAAAGGTCATCTTTTTCTCTGCTTTGCAGATTTGAGTAGCGCCTCCGATATGGTGGACCACAGTATCTTGTGGGCCAAGTTATTGGAAATGGGGGCCCCAGAAGGTATTATCTACTTCTGGGGACGATTATATTCTAACCTCAGCACCAGTGTTCGATATGGCCCGGGGGGGGGGAATGTACATCAAAGTTTAAGATAGGGCGGGGTATCCGACAAGGGTGCGTGCTTGCACCCCTCCTCTTTACCCTGTTTATAAACGAAGTTGATTCGGTTTTAAAAACACTAGAGGCAGACGCCCCGATTATTAATGATTTTAAAGTTCCGGTTTTACTCTATGCAGATGATGCCGTGATTTTATCTAGGACGCCCTTAGGCCTACAACGTTTGATGGACAAGTTTTCTAGGTTCATCCAGGATAGGAAATTATTACTTAATAAATCTAAAACCCATATCTTGGAATGTGGTTTGGGTTCCAAAAAATCCAATTCCTATTTCATCGAAGGACTTAAAGTACAAACGGTCAATTCTTTTAACTATCTTGGTATTAATTTTACTAAGAATGGCTGTTGGTCCTCCGAGATTGTTTATGTCCGGGCTAAGATGGCCAAATGTGCCAATGGGGTGTTTAAATTTGCTAGTAAAATTGGGGATAAGCGGGTTAAAGACATGTTAACGATTTATCAAATGAGATGCCTCTCGATTGCCTTATATGGAGCTGGAGTCTGGGGTCATTATTCCGCCCTAAGTCTCCAAGTAGAAGAAAATCTTTTCTTAAAGAGGCTTTTGTGTTTACCTGTATCCGCCTCTAATGAATTGACGCATAGAGAGCTTGGGATTCAGTTCCTTTCAGATAATCTTACTTTAAGACCCCTAATGTTATGGCGTGCGGTTTGGTCCAAGGATGAGACTTCTTTAAATAGAGCAATCATTAGGGATTGTCTCCAATTGGATGATCATCTGAAGATTCCTTGGATCAAATTTGTAGTTAATAGTTTTTCAAAGATTTATGGTTTTGACATCAGAAAGGATTTGCACATCACCTCTAGCCTGTCCAAAGCAGAGATGAAACACATTTTTAAGAGCCATATATTTGATGAGCGGGCGAGGTTGTGCAGACATTCTCCTACAAGTATGGTTTATGAAAGGTACTCTGAGACAGTTGGATATCAACCGTATTTAAGCTATGTTAATAGAGTTTCTCACCGCTTTGTATTAACTAGATTACGGCTAGGGATTATACATCATGTGGTGGCCTTCCCCAAAATCAAAAAACACCCAATTGGCCCTTGCCACTGTGATAATGAATCTGCACAGAGTACCATGCACCTCTTACTGTTTTGTAAATTTTATGGTAACCTTCGTTCAGCCTTCCTAAAACCTATTTTCTTAAAATATGGTACGCGTAATGTTAATGATTCTATGAAGCTGTTTTTTAATCTTAATCCTGATGTCTGTTTTTATACTGCAACCTTTCTCCTTCAAGTGATCAAAGTTCGGAATAGAATGATTTTTTAATGGTTTTTTAAATAATTTTATATTGATTTGTATTTATGATAATTGGATCATTTGATTTGTTTTATGATGTATGTATGCATGTGCTTTTATGGACTTCGTGTTAAGCTCCGAATAAAGCTTTATGAATTGAATTACATTCCAGATGCGTATCTTCCTCCTCACTCTAGTGAATGTTGAAATCTCAGAGAAAAATAGCATTGGGTGTAGCATGGAATGTATTGCAATTGTTTCCAATATATGTTCAATGAGAAGTTGGTTGTCTCGTGGTGGGTGGTAAATGAGGTGTACTTTGGCTAGTGATTTCTTTGCTGTGGATATTTCTGGGCTCATGTATTCACAGGATGTGATGCTGTCTACTGGGAACATCTTGACTAGTAGGGATTTCTCATGAATGATTGTCAGTCAAGGTGTTGAATTGTGTAATTCAGGTGGACGATGATGTCAAGCATAGGCATTGACCATTGATTTAGCCAGGTTTCTGTCAGGAATAGCATGTCCAATTTCTGATTGAGGATGTTTTCGGCTATGTCTGATCTGCAGTTGAGGAGCATGCATTTCAGAGTTGGTTTTGATATGCATGAGGTATTATGATCTGTGTTAGCGGGATCTCAATTAGGTTACTGTGGTTTGTGTTCTATCTTTTTTTCCAGTGGCCTTCTTCTTTTCTTGATGTCAATAGTCGGTATGTTGTAGGTCAGGGGTGAGGCTAGTAGTGAGGAATCCTTGGAGCACATTAGCAAGGCTTTGATTTCTGTCATGGAGACATGCTTATGCGCTCTCTTAGGCCGAAGAGGGGATGGCCAAGGGTGGGTGTCGTAACTTGTGGTTGCTGAGGCAGGTTGCTAATCTTTGAGGTTAATGCATTGTGCACGTATGTCTTGATCTCATGGAAAGTTAGTGCAGTTTCCCTGATGCTCGTATTTACTATTTTTAATCCCTTGATAGCTGGGTAGCCCAGCATGTGGTCAGATTGTGACCGTGGGGCATGTCGCCTCTCTTGGATTCTGTAAAGTGTGATTCAGTCTGTCAGTCTCCCCTGTGGATTGATTGGATGTGTGATCTTTGTAAATTGTGGTGTCTGAATTAGGTGTTTGTCCTACTGTACAGGAACTAACCTGCCCGTTTAGTATATGGTTGAGGTCATTGTAAGGGGTCTTTGCTGGTGGTTAATTTGTGATGTGTTTACTTCTTATACTCTTCGGACATCTTGCGCTAGCTGTATGACCGGAGAGTTTACTGATGGTAGCGATGTGTGTGTTTTCATGCTTTAATGACTAAACCCATTTGGGAGTCAATGAATGACTGTTCCGGAGGGGTGTTGATTTAGGATCATTCCAGTTGTATCTGACTCGTCTGTTGTGATCCTTTCAGTTCTCTGTTCTTCTTCATTAGTCGATTTAGTCTTGTGTGGAGGTGGCAGAGGGTTAGTGACTGGACTGTGTATAAATGTACTACTTCCAGAAAGGAGCTGCAGGAAGTCCAGCACCACACAAAGCCAACTACTTATACTACAACACCCTCCAATAGAAAATAATGGAGATAGGGACTTAAATTAAAACCCCACAGGAAAAAATGTTAAATTAAAATACATCATGTACAATATTTAAAAATATAAATATATTTAATTTTAATGTTAAAAAATGTATCTAAAATAAAACATCTTTTCCATTTTATGTTAAAGTAGTGTAATAGGCCTTTTTGAAAACTAATGTGACACAATTTTTAATTAAAATATAATGCATTCTATATATCACTATTAGTAATTAACAATGCATAATACAAATATATGTACTATTTTACCTTAGCTGGGATTTTTTTTTATTTAAAAATAAAATAAGTGTAATTCAAAATAAAGTTAAAAGTGAAATATAGAAAGGTTGATGTTGTTATGCAGGTTGTGATTTTTGTTGTTTGGTGCAAAACCATTCAGTAGTTTTTGAGAAATTTAAGTTGAAAATTAGAGTGATATCTCTGGGCATGGATATTTCATAACGATTTCACGGTCAATTGCGGATGGGACCACCAGCGGGAATTCTCTGATTGGCTGTACGCAACCTGAACAGAGAGTTGCGGCCAGCATTTCATCAATCCGGTATGGTTCCCAAGGCTGAACATTTCCGTTAAAGCTAACAGAAGGAGGTACTCTTACCCCATGTTTGAGAAATGGTGGTGTTAGTGACATAAGTTATATGTCCAAAATCGATTTTTTTAATCACACACAATATTCCCGATGATGCCGTGACTACCAGTGCGGCCCCCGTATACCATCGTGGGGACATCAAGAATATTGTGGCGACACCACAAATATTGAGGAAAACATTAAAAAAAGATATATTTCTACACACTTGCCGTTCACTGTCACAGACTCATTACATACTCACAAACTCACTCAGACAATTATACACCCATTCACATTCCCACTCACACACTTATATGTCAAATCGCATACCCACTCAGATACTCATGCACCCACTCACATACCCATTAAGGTACTCATTCATCCACTTACTGACTCACTAACAGGTTACCAAATCACAAAGAAGTGTGTGGGCATTAGGAAAGGCTTTTTTTGCGTTCGACCTCTTCACAAATTCAAATAAGGTTCATATATGTGGCCCTTGGTCTTCTCCCGCAGAGGGGTGACCTAGACCTACTCCTTGTGGACAGCAAACTCCTCACTATGAATGGCCTTTGGACGCATGCAGCAGGGTGTTGGACACAGGACCTGGCTTCTGATCAACCCCTGTGCCAGAATGGGTGCCCGCCCATCCATGTGAACAACCTTCGTCTGTGTGCAGTAGGGCATTGGCTGCAGGCCTTGTGCCCACTGTTGCCATGGTTGGATATCTCCCTGCTATGCATGGCCTTCAGCAGTGCAAAGCTGTATGTTGACCCTGCTTCCAAGCCACTGCAAACGGCCAACCCCCTCTACATATGCATTTGTCCTGCACAGTGCCTGTTGGCCACAGAGTCTTGTGCCCTAGCCCCTGGCGCCCTCTCTTTGTTGTCAGCTAGCTGCCTCTGACCTTCCCATCTACCCTCCATTGTCATCTTACTTCTCCTGCCCCTCGTACCTGGTGTCTATTGGCAGTGGGCTATCCCTGCAACTTCCACCTACCCTACACTGTCTGTGTGCTGCTGTTCCTGTTCATCAGTCCTTTCCTCCATGGTCAACTGGCTGCCCAAGTCCTTCCTGCTTGCCCTCCATGGTGCCTGCGCTGCCCCTGCCACTTCTTGGCTTCTCCCTGCGGTCAGCTTACATCCCCTATCTCTCCCACCTGCCCTCATGTTGTCCATGTACTTCGCCTGCCCCCCACATACCCTCTGTTGTCCATGTGCTGTTGGTGCCCCTCCTGCCTGCCCTGCATGTCCCTGACCATTGGGCCTGCACTAATGGTCAAATGGCTGCCTCTGCCCCTCTTGTTTGCCCACTGTGGTCTGTCTACTGCCCCTTCCCCCTCCACCCACCCTATGTGATCAGCTTGCTACACCTACCCCCTGCAGCCTGCGCTCTGCGGTCAGTTTGCTGTCCCTTCTTCATCCCATCTGTCATCCATAGTCCACATGTTGCTCTTGCCCTCTCCTGCCTGCCCTCTGTGGTCAGCTTTCTGCCTCCACCCCTCTGACCTACCCTCTGTGATCAACTGGCTGCCCCCCCCCCCCCCACCAGCCTTCTGTGGAACATATCCTGCCCATGCCCCCTCCTGCCTCCCTTCCAAGGTCAGCTTGTTGCCCCTGCTGCACTGTCCTGCCCTCCATGGTCAGCTGGCTACCCCTGCCCTCTCCCACCTGCCTCTCTTGGTCATGTACTGCCCCTGACCGTCCATCTTGTACTCTGTGGTCAGCTTGCTGCCACTGCCATAGGGCCTGCCCGCCATGATCAGCTGGCTGCCCCTACCACTCTAGCCTGCCTTCTGTGGCCAGCTGGCTGCCTCTGTTCCCTCCTGCCAGCCCTCTTTGGTCTGTGTGCTGCTCCAACCCCCACTTTCCCTCTATGATCAGCATTCTGCCCCTGTTCCCCCGGACAAACACAAACAACTATAGATCTACATGCATTTACACATGTAGCTATTATCTGTGAACAAACATAATTAAGAGGAAGCATTCAAAAGTTAATTCTTAAATGAATAAATAGTGAGGTATTTCAGTAAAAAGATCCCTAAGATCATTCTTTGATATTGTGAAGAATGAATAGATATACTATAAACACATTCATTTTAAATACAAGTAAATAAGTATCAGTTTTTATTAAACTGCCTAAATGAGATTGCAGGTCATTCTATATTTTTAAAGATTTTCATTAGAGAACATTGACTGTACAAGATAACAAGCTGCCTTAACAGCAGCAAAGGAACAAAGATAATCATAATATTCATAATGAAAGAAGCGTTATGGATAAAGCATCAAAAGGGATATCTAATGTCTTGGCCAGCCAGCATCTAACCCAACCAGAGCCTGACTGGGTCCCAAATCATTCTCCATCCCCTTCTTCGAACACCATTATCTAACAGGGATGATTACAAGAAACACATGTTCAAAAATTCACTCCACCACACCAGGGGGTGTGGGCCACACTTGCAAGCCAGAATTTTGCCAGAATATGTCTGGCCAGGGAGATAGATACAGTCCCACAGTATTTTGAGGAATAGAGTGTGACTAAGCATGATTAATTTCAGATCCCACACTACAGACTGATGCCAAATGATGTTAATGTTCTAGAAAAAACAAAGGCCCAGTAGGAACATGGGACAGGACAGGTGGCTAAAACATTAACAGCGTTGGCCCCCTCCGCCTCACAACGAAAAGAGTGACCGTCCCCTCTGAGCTTCATTACCCATAAACGATGGAGTATAATACAAACCATGAATCTATTTAATGTGGTGGACCTTAATTCCTGAGACATTTAAGACGCTCTGTGCAAGACGTTTACTAATCATCATATCATCAGCTGTTACTGCCAAATACAAGTGCCCTTAGCTGAAAGAGATCAGCCCGAAAGACCAGTTCAGCTGACAAGATTACCTTATAGGCCATACTGATGTTTCCCTTCCTGGGGGCTTTCATTAAAAAATCTAAGAGGGTATTTTGAGAGCAGCTGTCCTCATCTTTATTGAGGCTAGTGACGAAGCTTTGAATTTGAAGATACCTAAAAAAGCCTATATGGGGAAGGGAAAACCACTGCTGTAAGGTCTCAAAAGAAAGAAAACATCCCCCTCAAACATTTGTCCCAGGTTAGAAATGTAGCCGCCTCTCACCTCTCTGGAAAGCCATGATGGATACAAAGAGGCAAGTTAGGATTACTTCCTATATATGTGAATCAACTAAAGAGGGTGGTATCTGAAAATACTTTTTAAGGGAACTCCAAATTAAATGGAACGCCTTTTAACCCCTTTGCCGCGGCACGAATTCCGCCGCGGCGCTGGGGGGGTTCGGGGTCAGCGCGGCGCCGCCATGCTCGTGACGGAACCACTCCGTCATGAGCCACGGGCGCGCTGTGCTCATGATGGAGTGGTTCCGTCACGACTCCGCCCACTCGCATTGATTGCCCGCACAGGCGGGGAATCAGTGCCGCGTGGGCGGAGCGGCCGCCAACGGCCGCAGCATGACGGAACCACTCCGTCATGAGCACACGGCGCCCGTGGCTCATGACGGAGTGGTTCCGTCATGAGCATGGAACGGGTTAAGTCTTAAACTGAGTCTATTTGAAATAAACTGTGTCAATCATGCTGATTCCTTGGGCAATCGAAACCGCAGAGGCAGGTAGTCTATGAACAAGTGACCTTGTAGCCATGTATCCCTGCCCATACACAGACGGATTCGAGCGAGAAACTAAGCAAGATAATGAATCTGCAAAGCAGTGGAAAACCACCACCTTTATCCTTAGACAGCTGCAGATGCTGTATATTACAGCGAGGATTCTTATAAATCGATGTACACGTCTGCCAGCAAACCTCGATCTTCTTAAAGGAAGCCTTAGAAAGAAAAAGAGGAATATTTTGAAAAAGGTACAAATATCTAGGTAGTATAATCATTTTAATAAGATTGCACCTGCGAATGAGGCCAAGATTTAAGCAACCCCACTTATTGACGATACCTACTGTTGGTAGAGTTTCCAATAATTATTTTCAATAATATCCTCCATCTGTACCATCAGTTCAACTCACAAATAGGTTGCCAAGTGTACCCATCCCTTATTGTGGATGAGAGGAATAACATTAGACAGAGCGTGTGTTTTGTTGAGAATGGGTTTATATCCTGAGACTTCGACAAATGCCAGAGCGGCTGCCTCTACTGCCCCGAAGACCCCTAGCAGGGTGGGAGTAAGAACTGCCACGTCATCAGCAGAGGCTAGGACCTTTATCTCAAATTGATGTATAGGATGCAGAAATAAATACTCAGCCATTTTAAAAAGCTTGAATATATGGCTGTATGAATACTATTCAGTAGATTAGGAATGAGAAAGGGGAGGCTGTGACAGACCACATGGGTATCAGGGAAGTATTCCAGCGGCTCTATCAGAATCTTTATCAAGAGGACTGCTTTGCTTTCTCTGCGGCCTTGCACCAATTCATAGGGGGCATTCCATAATAAGCTGAATCATGCTCAGCAGGCCAGATTAGAAGAACCTATAACACTTTCGGAGGTAGAAACTGCTATTAGCTCACTAGCTAAGGGCAAGGCCTCTGGTCTCCATCAAAATCCTCTTGGATTGTATGCAGTTTTCTCACATATTTTGGCTCCAGTTCTTTGGGATCTTTTTAATTCTTCCATCATGCTTGGTCTGGTTCTGAAGTCACGGGCATAAACCAATATTGTTATTTTTCTTCAGAAAGGGAATTATCCTACTCTCTGTGGTTCCCACGTAGAATCTCTCTTATTAACACCGACTCTAAAATCTATATGAGTGTCCTTGACAATAGGCTATTGGCGGTGACCTCCGGGCTGGTTGATTTGAACCAGCATGGAGTTATTCCTGGATGTGATACTACCTCACATGTCAATACGCCCATTACTGCTCTGGAGGCTGCCTCCGTGGATGGGGGTTACAGTCGGTAATATCCCATTAGATGTGGAGAAGGCTTTGAAACAGGTTTCCTGGCCATTCCTTTGGGCAGTCTTGTTGTCAGCAGGTCTTGGCCCTTGTTTTATCTTGAGTCACACAGCTTTATGATGTCCTGAATGCCAGGATCCATTGCTCGGGATCTCTTTAAGACTCTATCAATATCTCTCGTGGCACTAGGCAGGCCTAAGCTTGCCATTTTCAGTTCACCACTTACAATGGAAACTTCATCTTCTGACTGCTTTTTGTAAGAATTTCCTTCTGCGGTAAAGCTTATCTTTGCTGTACAGGTGGAAGGCAATACACAATAAGTTACACAATTATTTCCAAACTATTTGCCTTGCCATTGCTTGATTCACTTTAGTTTCAAAAGCCAGCATTTAAAATAAAAATCAGAGTAGTTAATTAATGAGTACATGGAAACCTCCAGTCACTAAATACCAATAAGAAAAGTGGCATTTATTAAATTACTTTCTTATTTATTTATTTAGTTAGTTTAATTTATTCATTTTAATAATTGATGTGTTTGTTTATTTATTTATTTATTAAGTAGCTTTGTGGAGCATGAAATTGCGAAAGAGGTGTACTGATGCTAATTTAGAAGCATCACAGCAGACCAAGACCTAACAAGATATATTTATTGGGTGCAAAGAAGCCATGTTTTGTGGAGTTTCATAAATCTGATGCATTTAGTCTGAGAGGTCTAACGGAAACTCATTCTAGGCAGGTTGAAGCTGATTTAGGGGCAAATGAGTAGCACTATTTTCAATTAGTGGAAGCTGTGGGACAGTATAAGCAGGAAGATGTACATTGAGGGTATTAGAGTAGTTCAGTTGAGCTCCAACAATTGGTTGGATGAAAGGAAACTAAGAAGACTGTGGTAAGAAGTATGGGAATTTTGTTAACCATTTCAGATGTAAGCTTCCAGAGGATGTGAATTTAGCAGTCTGACACTGAAAGGAGAGCGTGAAGTCATACACAATCGCTAGGTGTTTTACTATCTGAGCAGGTTCTAAAGGTTGCCTGAGATAATCCTGCCACCAGTCTATAGTCCAGAGAGAAATGCAACCTCCTAAAACCAACACCTCTTCCTTATCTGAATTAATCCTCAAACATTTCTAACACATCCAGTCAGCCATTGTGCTTAGTCTCATACAGATATTTTTAGAAATGGCACCAATGCATGCAGGACAATTGGAAAATCTTGATTAGAGTAGTAAGGGGTGCAGAATATAGACTGAATAGAGTTGGGCTGTGGAAATTTCCCTGGGGAATGCCACAGTGAAGCACTTGATGTGATGATCTATAAGGGGACATAATAACTGACTGACTGCGCTCCAGGAGAAGTAATTGGACTTAATTCAGAAGTTGTTTCCTTACTCCAACTTCTGCAAGCCTAGCCTGTAGAGTATGATGGCACACAGTATCAAAGGTTCCTATAAATTCGGTAGTATTAAAGCACTGCACCACATTAGTGTAAAAGCACTTGAAGTTCATAATGCACTGTAATTAGTGGTACATCTGTGCCATGGTAACACCAAAGTCCAGCCTGGGTAGAAGTAAAAAAGGACTTGGTGGCAATATACTCAGCCAACTGAGCATTAGCAATTCTTTCAGTTATCTTAACACAGGAAAGCACTTTAGAGATGGGACCATAGTTACTCAGAATGGAAGGATCTATAGTTGACTTTTTTAGTAGAGCAATGTCAAGATTTTTTCCAATCAGAATTTGAATTGCCAGATAGAAGAGACATATGCACATTCGTTTGCTCTGTCATATCTGCATCCTAGTCACTTTTCCGAAGCTTCTCTTTTAGATGTATTCAAAGCTAGAAGTGTTACGTTTGTTCTGTGTAAAATTGTAATAGGATTAAACAGCATTTCTTGAGGCTGTCTTGCGTGCAGTATTGATCTGTTCCAGTTTCATCATTCCAGTCTTCTACTTTATTGGACTCACTATTACCAAACACTTTGGTGTCCAAAATCCAAATTGGAGGCTCTATATAGTTTAAAATCGGCCTTGGTTTCCTTTTCTATCATATATTTTGTATTCAGCTCTGGAATATCACCTCCTCACAAGAGCTAATTTCTGAATACACTCTTCTGAAGTATGACTAAAATTGACCTTCTGGGGGTACTGCTTGTGCACATGCGATCCTATTGTTCCTCTGTGAGCCTGTTATGGCCCCATTACCAGTTTGGTGGTTCTGGAATGGGCTGCCATGTCATCGCCTCGCTCCAGTTCCGCCAAAGCTGTGTGTGCACAACCTGCCAGATTATGACTTTTTCAGTCACTGGCAGACAGTTCTTTGGCATTCCCACGGCAGCGCCTTTGAAATAGGCACTGCAATGGGAATGTCAAAGGCATTACCGGCATGACATCGACTGGTGCAGTCCATGCCGTGCAGGTACTAGGGTGCATGAATACAGGGGGCACACCAAGTGCCTCCTGCATGCACCACATGGGCCAGAGGCAACAGGGGGGCCCTGTAGGGCCCCTTTGTTTTCTCTCCGCAACAGTTTTCATGGGGGAGGAACAGCCATGAATACTGTGGCGGAGAGGAAACTTGTATTATGCTTGGTGGGACCGCGGCGGTCCCGCCAACCATATTGTAGCCTTAAGACCTCCGTGCCACCCCCAGGAATCTCTAAAACCTGGTAGTTGCGGTGGTGCAATGGCGGTCTGACCACCCAACTTGTAATGGGGCAGTCGGATCACTGGTGGGGCAGTGCCGGTCCCCTCGCAAATCTGTTGGTCTGTGGACCGCCAGACTCGTAATCAGGCCCTTAGTCTTTTAACAAGCAAGTCTTTCTTGTACTCCCTAAGCCCTTGAGAATGGAAAAGACTTCACAAGGTACATATGAGATCACATGATATCTAAAGATCATTTGTTTTTTAGTACTCGAACAGCTAGATTTAAGGGATGGCTTACGGTCTGAATACTTCTCATGTATGTCTACACATTTGGCTAGCCAAAGCCTTATTCTACCATATTAATGAATAAAGTTCATCAAAGGAGACATTTTAGGCTTTGCATATGTGAGAAACTGGCCTGGTATATGATGTCCACTAATGTAATTGGGCACCTTGCACCAGTCCAGACAACCCTTATGGTGATTTAAGAGGTCTCAGACAACCTTAGAAAGCTATCCAAGAGGTTGCTGTGGAGAGCAGCCTTCAGGCTTAGTCTTGAAGGAGTGTAAAGCAGCTTGTTTTACCAGAATGCAAACTTATAGTATAGATTAAATGAAAGAGAACAACACAAACTATTTATAAAAATATGTATTTATTGTATAACACTATCTAGTACGTTACAGTATTTCCTACATGGAGATAGATGAAAAGCACACACTACTTTAGCAAAGAAATCACAGTAAATAGCACTAATATACGGTGAGCCCCCAGGTTGGGACCAAACCATATACTAAGAAAGTGGTATAAGAACCACAACTTGAGTCAGGACAATGTCGAGAGGACGTAGATTTGCTGGGGACTCACAGAACCACCCAAGGTAGGTAGATAGGGACCCACGAAGAGCGTGTGCAATGTGTGAACAAGACCGCGTGCTCTGTACAAGTCTATGTGCAAGTTGGGGTTGGATTTTTAATGTTTAGGGACCCTTCCCAGTTGACCCTGAAGAAAACCCGTGGAAGACAGAAGGTTAGAGAGCCACCCCACCCGTGGATACTGAGGTACCCAAGTTACCTATCCCAGGGAAGCTGGGTGCATACATGTGAAGTGGTGTCGGAACCTGCCGTTGAACCCAATGGAGGACTTCAGGAAAGTGCCGCTGCTGGAAGAGGAGGAAGTGTCCTTAGGAATCCAAACATGGTTCCTTGAAGAGGAGTACCTGAAAGCAGAGGGGACAGAGTCTACGTCACTCGGTAGTGACCAGGAGACTTGGAAGACGAATGCCCTCAGATGTCGAGTGCTTCAGGATAGATGGCGGTGACTTTGACTCTGCAGATGCGAGGACCAGGCAACGCTGAGGAAGACCAGGACCTGCATACGAGCTGTCCCCTGAAGGATGTCGAGTGCTGAGGGGCTGGTGTCTGGCGAGAGCACCAACAAGCCTTGGCAAATGCAACCCACACAGGAAGTCAAGAAGATGAACGGTTGGGACCTGCAAGGTCCAGGAGACTCACCACAAGCATGGGAGTCAGGGCAGGCCTGAGCAATCAGGGGAGCCCAAGGAAAACAAAGATGACCCTCAAATGGACCCACAGGCCAGAAGCACAGAAGTCGTGAGAGGACCTTGAGCAGTTCACCAAAATGGGAAGGCCATGGTGCCCACAAGTTGGTGTGGCTGAAGATCTTGATGGAAGAAGTTGCTGGAGGTTGGGGCTACTTGGAGCCCAAAGCACTTGTCGTAAAGTTGCCAACAAGCACATACACTTTCAAAAGTACACGGTGCACAGGGGTTCGGTTAATGAGGGATTCTAGCCTCAAACTTGGTGAGAGGGCAGCTCAGGCCTCAGTAAATGTGAATAACCACCACCTGTGTTGTTGAACCCTTCAGAGTCCGCAGGAGCTTGGGATCAGCAGACCGCTCAGCAGTGTTGAGGTGCCTACGAATGTAGGGGAGTGACTCCTTCACTCCAAGGGAGATTACTTCAGTTGTCCTTGATGCGTCACAGACCTTGGAAGGTTCCTGTATGATGCACAGACAATGCAGCAGACTGGAAGGTAGACGAAGTCAGGGCCAAATGAAGTCCAGCGAATTCCAGAGTGCCCAGATGGTAGAAGTGCAGTGGTTTCAGTTCTGAATCTTATCCCACAACAAATCTAGGGACCAACACTCAGGTAAGCCCTTAAGTACCCTAGGGAAAGGGTTGGGTAGATTCAGGGGACAGGGGGGATGTTACTCCCATGTCCTTTGTCCAGTTTTGAGCAGGAGCCAACAGCTCCCAGGACTGGTTTCAACTGGACAATCCACAGGGACACCAAATGTGCCCCTCATGCAGACTTTCAGGCACTGGCAAGTGCACCCACCCAGCCCTAATACAGTAAATCCTGTCTGGGAGGTGGTCACATCTCCCTGTGACAGGATGCCTATTGTTCTGCCTTCCCCTGCTCGAGCTTGGCTCAGCAGCAGTAGGGCAGAAATGTGTCTCTGGTCAGCAGCAACCATTTTGTGCTGTCCAGGACTAGAAGGCTGCTACCGGGAACAACGAGAGCCAGTGCTTGGAATCATACCTCCCACACCATTTATGGTGTGGGAGTATGATTCCAACATGTTTGATACCAAACATGATAGGATTAGTTGCAGCCATTTTCAAGATGGCCATCATGCGGTGACGCGATGCCCCTCTATATAGTATATGGCTGCTTCACTGACAACCCGGGAGAATGGAATCCGTAGGCTGCAGGGGTGTCCTGCTCATGCAGGGGCACCATGTCACTTAGAACCAAGCACCTGCCCTGAGGATTGTAAAGTCCTGCTATAATGGTGAGTTATAGGTTTTAAGTGCAGTGACCCTCAGATATAGTAAACCTATATCTTAAGTAAGTGGTGCATGCACCATCTTACACAGACTGCAATGGCAAGCCTGTAGTTCCATTTTGAATGGTCTCTCATGGGTGGCATAATACATGCTGCAGCCCATGGGAGACCTCTGGGGTACCTATGCCCTGGCACATGGGTACCATATACTAGGGACTGGCAAGTATCCAATCTGGGGTGTACCTAAGTACATAACACAACAGTGTAGGGAGAAAGCAGATAGACTAGGGTCCAGATTAGCAGGATCCCAGTCAGACTAGTCAAAACACAGCTTAATAGCAGGCAAAAAGGGGGTGTACCCATGCAGAAGGATCCTACCTTCCTACGGCATAAAATAAATATCTGGTGTGAGATGGAAACTTCAGGTGCGGGCGTTCTACAAAAAACTATAAATAAACAATAAATACATGGATGAGATGTGCATACCTATCCTTGAGATATTTAACTTGTTATAATCATCATCTATTTTCTATTTCTACGTATCCCCCTTTGAATTGTGTATGCTCATTTGTTTAGGTATATATTTTATTTATAAATGCATATTTATGTCATTATTCATTGTAAAGTGATAATTTAGTCGACTTGAACATATTTGTATTTTTTCTCTACAGTTTAAATTGCTATTCCAGTGATTATTTCAAAAATAATTAACAAGGCTTCATGGAAATTGATATCACAACTTAATACTTATTTTTTAAACACTAAACAAGGTTTCATAGAATGTAAGTAAGTGCAAGGTTAGAGAAGCTTCCTACTAATTGTTTATTTTGAAATTGTTATACCATGTTTAGACAGAATGTATAAACTAGAACAGAGTGCTTTGAGAAAGAGAGAAACTTCATAGCAGGGACTCAAGACTAAGGGTCATTCAGAACCATAATCATCTTTCCATGCTGAAGGCTGTGAGGAAGCAAAAGACACACAAATGATGGACGGAATGTGGAACACATCAAAACATTCACCTCCAGTTTAGAGATCTGGGTTAAATCCATTGTTCTTTTGCTCACCATTACACCCCAGTTTAGACCCAGCCATATGCAAATCAGTCTCAAACCTGTTTCACATGAGAACAGACCAGCACAAACTGCCAAGCCAGGTCCTCTTTATACCGGAAACAAGCATCCTAGGACCAGTTTCTGGGTTTCACCCCTCATCAGCCAGGCTAGCTTGAATCCAGTGGCACAGTGAGCCCGGGAGCCACGTCTGGGCATACCCAGTGCACTTAGGGTGAGAAAGCAAAAGACACACAAATGATGGACAGAATGCAGAACAAATCAATACATTCACCCCAGTCTAAAGATCTAGGCTAAATCCATCATTCTTTTGCTCATCATGTCACCCCTGTTTAGACCCAGCCATATGCAAACTAGTCTTGACCCCATTCACCATGGGAACATTCCAGTCCGAACTGCCGAGCCAGATCTTCCCCGGACTGGAAACAAGCATCCTAGGTCCGGTTTTGGGATGTCACACCTGATCTGCCAGGCTAGTTTGTATCCGGTGGCACAGCCACCAGGGACCCACATCTGGGAAACCCAGGGCACTTAGGGTGAGAAAGAAAAAGACACACAAGACAATTCAGATCTAATAGTGACTGGGGGTGAGTGTCTGAAAAGTTTCAGTGCTCCGTCCATAATCTTATTGTGTTTGTATTGAAGGCTGTGAGGAAGGCAGAGCCAGTCTTCATGCAGCTTATCTGCCAGCTTGCAAATGCTGACGAGGACAGCCGCAGCTGTTTCTTAGCTGAACATTAGTTCTGTTGCTCATAAATGTATACAGTTATGACCATCTGTAAACCTCAAAGTCGGAGCGCTCAGTTTAGCTTTGTTAGCTGAGAGAAAGGTGGGGTTGGGGATATAAACTTCAAGGAGCATTATGAAACCAATAAAATGTTACAATATTTCTTTATAATTTTGCCTCCTAATAAGTATTATTGCCACTATCTTGTTCATTTTTATAATAATTACTATTCAGATTGGGTGCAATAGGATATGATTTTGATTTTCATAAATCTTGTAAATATTCCTGGTGTTCTATTGCTCTTGAGTGTGCACATTCATGATGCAATAGGTTTTAGAACATTGGAATGTTGAGAGCTCCATTGAAAACCATGGAGTGCTCTGGGCTTCCAATGGCTAGTAGAAGCCTGGAGCTCCAACATTCCAATGTTGTTGTTCACAGCTGTTGCGATGAGAAAAGGCCTCATGGAGCCTGAGGGGATTTCAGTCCCCTCAGGCTCCGTGAGGTCCTTGTTTTATTTAAGGTTTTTGTTTTATTTGTTAGAACATTCTGCCCTCTAGTGGCAGAATGTTCTAATAGCCTTATAGCCCTCCATAGCTGGGCTATATTGGCATTAAAGTCCTGCTCCTTTGTTAAAGGCCCTCACATTTGGCTTGGGCCTTTAACGCTGGAGTGGGCCTTTATTGGCCAGTATAGCCCACTACGGTGGGCTGTAAGGCTATTGTAGGTTCCATTAACTATCCTGGTGAAATCTCACAGGAATGATTGCTACCTAGAACACACCTCACTCAAGTAATGCTCAGTGGGTTGTGGGGTGGTTACAGTCCATCAGTTGATCTGTCTTAGGTTGGCATATTGAATAAGTCCTGAGTGCCAGAGTGTCTAGAAACCCTATTTCCGGGCATTGTTCTGGAAAGAAATCCAGAAAATGTATCAAACTTTCACTTCAAGTGGTCAGAATTTGAGTGGGCAGTAAACGTGGAAGAAGGGTGTGAGTTGTAAAATTATCCAATTTCTATATGCAAAATGGGAACATTAAAAATGTAGCCATTAAGAGATAATGCAACAGTAGTGGCTCGTCCCTGGCCAAAGTGGCGGGGCAAGCCGGGCCAGAGGAGGGACGGGGAGGAGGGATGGAGGGGTACAAAAAAAAAACTTACATTAACGCCCCTGCAGCCTACCGCCGTATCACCCTCTTCCTGATTCTGGGCACAGGCTCCCAGAATGCACTGCGGCCAATCCTGATGCTGCATGAAAGCAGCGTTGGGATTGGCCAGAGCGCCCGCAGCTAGCACTCTCAGGCAGACTGGGAGGTTGAGCTTTACTGTGCATGAGGGTTTGGCTGGTCTGAAACGGCCGTCCAAACACCTCATGTGCAGTGAAGGGAGTGCTCACCACTCCCCCCACCAGTGGTGTCATCCCCTGGACCCGCCCCCAAGACCTGTCAGAGTCCTGGGGGTGGGTTCAGGGGATTAAAATTAAATGATAATAAAACAGGTTTAAAACCCATTTATTATTGTTTTATTTGCAGGTGGTGGCGGGGGGGTCGGCGCTCCTTCGCTTTAATGGAGCGGCCGCTGCTGTAATGTAAAAAAAATCAATACGAAGGCATCAAGTCGACACATAAGTTTGCTGACTCCAAAAACGTAGAGAAGCATTATAATATTTACTGTGGTTGCCAGTTGACCCTATCCAAGTTGCACGTAACTTAGGAATTAAACTGGGGCAAATAGAGAAAATACGTTTGTGTAATACATTCCAAACAAAATAACAATTCCTCCAGTGTTAATGTGCACTTTTGTAAGTGGTGGGATGAAGTAGGGAAATCCTTGCTTGCAGTCATGGTTACTGTCACTATGGAGTGGTGAGGTGGCAGAGCAGCAGGAGTGTTGTACGGGTTGCGTTAGGTGGGGTGTTAAATTAAACCATTTTTGAAAAAGGCCGCCTCACGCTTTGGTGCTCCACTGTTCTGTTGCTTCCGGCAGTCCCTGGGGCAACAGACTCCCATTCCAGTGCGGACGCTGCTCTCATACTATGAGAGCAGCATGGGTATTGGCCTGAGTGGGCTGGTTTTACGCTCCGCTCAGACACAGGGAGTCTGTGCCTTTCGCTAATCCATCTGTAGAATACAGCCAGGTTAGAGAAACCTAAGTGTGCATGTCTGTTTGTCCAGCCTAGGACAGCCACCCAAACAGACATATGCACTTAGGAGTGCACAACATTCCTCCTCCCGCTTCACATGGCCAGGCCCCGCCCCTCCCTACACGTGCTGGCTCGGAGTCAGTAGCTGAAAACTAAAATAATAGTAAAATATGATTTTATTTTTCAGCTGCTGGCTCTGAGACAGTGGGGCGACGCTCCTCCACCACTGTGGAGGAGCCGCCGCTGCTTGCTTGCGTCTTGCTCTAGGCAGGGCATGTTAATACATTTTACTGCATGACAAATATACATATGGCGCAGATTTACGTTTTTGTGAGTCACGCCCCACAGATTAATTTGGTTAAAAGTTGTAGGTTGATTTTATGCCACGGGCATTGTTCGCCTGGAGACAAAATGTGAAGGGACTACTCTGTAAACTCTGACCTTGCTAACGGGTGTCCGTCCTCCTTTTAATGGTTTAAGTGAATATTTGTGAAAAGTGTATGTACATTTCAAACTCACGCACACAAATTGCATGCACATTTGTACATACTCCCAAATGTGTATGTACACACACACACATGCACCTTCCTACTTACCACCACCAGGAAAAAATGTGGTCTTTGCCTTTCCACGTGATCATTTTACATATGGCACGGATGTAAATGTTTGTGAGTCACTCCCCACAGAGGAATTCGGTTAAAACTTGCAGGTCCATTTTATGCCAGGGGCACTTTCCGCCTGGAGTGGAAACAAAATGTAAATCAACCACTCTTAAACGTTGCGGTTAAATCATTATCCGTCCTCCTTTTAATGATTGAAACGCATATTTTTGAAAAGTATGTGTACAATCAAACTTACAAATCCACGCACACAAACTGAATGCACATTTGTACATACACCCGCGTGCAGACAGACACAAATGTGCACCATTCTGCTTCCCACCACCACAACAAACGAAATCGTTGCTTCTCCGCAAACATTTTCTTTCTAATTAAGAAACCGAAGCAATGAGGAGTTCCGGGTGATTGCCTCATTTGCTAACCCAATTCCTTCACAGCACATTTAAAAAGCTCAAATAATTCTCAGGCTCTTTAATTCTGCAAGATTGCATGCCTGCACTCTTCGATGGCATTCTGGATGTTTTCTCGAGGACTGGTCAAAGATAATATGATAACATTTTAATTAGCAGTTGCTAAACCATTTTGTCTGCCGGAAAGACAAGAATACTAGCTGCACAAAAAAAGAAATAATGTTTACCATGCAGATCAGGAACATGGTGTGTTTTGTTAGCAAACTGATTCACTGGTGCTACTGTGTGCGTGCATGTATATGTATGTATAGGGCTTCATTTGTAAATAAATCAGCAAATCAATCAATAAATACATAAATAAAAATAATACCTGCAAGGGCCATATGTTTTTCTTGGAGCCTGCTGCCACAATGGCGAATGCCAGGATTGCCAGATACCTAGGGGCATATTTACAAGCCCCTATCGCCACGGGAACGTCACTTTTAGTGACATTGTGGTGTCGAAAGGGGCTTCACCTTATTTACAAAGCAGGGTTAAGCCACTTAAGTTACAAAATGCCATTGAAAGATTGCTTATGTGCAGGAAGTAAGACCTTCCTGCACATTAGCAATCTTCCCCTCAACGCAGACACCCTTGCACTATGGTGCAAGGGTGCCTGTGTTGGCACTAGGCTGCTAAATTTAGCGCCAGCACAGGGGGTAATGAAGAGCTGCACCATATTCTTGTGAATATGGTGCAGCCCTGCGTTTCAGAAGTGATGGAGCGTGTTGTTATTCTTCTAGGCTTAATGACACGCTTCGCCACTTTGTTGTACATATGCCCGCAAGTGTACCTTGTTTACATTCCAACATGCGCGCTCTTTCTTCGAACACCTTGTACTTCCTCTCGCTTTGTCTCATTCTTGCCGATTTTTGTCTCTCTGCTTCCTGTCTTTGTCACTGTTTTTTCTATATTCCTCTTCCTCCTGTCTGGATTTTCTGCTTAACGCTCTTCTCTTATGGGTCAAATTCTGATGAAAAATATGAACCTGATCCCTAAAAATTAGCCCCCTGGAACGTTCACTCCTGCGTTTCTTTCAAGGATATGCCACCATTCATACCTACCTTTGTCTAGATTTCGATCTATTAGAAAGGTTTCTATTCAGACCAGGGCCAAGGTTGTCATTTGTTCCCCATTTGAGCTATTTCCGCTTCATAAGTTGCCAATATCCTGGACCATGTTTGGTTTGTCCAAATGGGATGATTTGATGTGTAGTCTGGAACATATTTGTACTTGAAATATATAATTAGTGTGAGTACATTTCTTGAAATGTTTAGTTCTTACCCACTTCGCTATGTGGTATCATTGGCTCTCTTCCTTACATAAAATCTTCCTAGATCTAACTGGTTTGTTCCAGTGCTTAATTTGTAAAAAAATATTCTGGAGGCTACTGCAGTTTGCACCACGCATTGCCCCTGACAGTGCTGCCAATGACAGTACAAACACAAATAACCATCACACTCCTACAAATGTGACACTTCAGACTAACACAGGGCCCCAAGGCTATGAGAATGGCTTGGGCGTCAGGTAGTAGTAATTTTTAATGTATATTGAATTAATAATTGATTGTTGTTTTGGTCATCTCAGGCAGCGCCACCTTGTGGCAGACTGTCACAAGCACCGGCTCAAATTAAGCACTGGTTCCAATGGAAATTGCAGTTTGTAAAATTATAGTTCCAAATGAAAACTCCTACAAAGATGACATACTTCGCAACTTTGCCAAGTTGGATGCTTGTTACCTTTGATAACTTTGCCTGGAAATAAAAAAAAAGTAAACAAGGAGATTTAAGCAGAGGTAATTTCTCTATTGCTTTGCTATAAGTAAACATTATTTGACAGAATTGCAGAGGAGCTTGCTTAAAGGCCCTAATTTTGTGCTGTGTTCCCTTCACCCAGGGGGTTTGTGGTGTGAGGGTCCTTGTGCCAGCTCCTTCTCTCTGCCTCTAGCAGGGGCCCCCTTCTGAAGTCGGTGTGCTGTTGTTGAAGCCACTTTCCTCCCCAGCCCTCCGCTGTCTGCCTCACTGAGGTCACGCCTCCTGCATCTTCTATGCCATTTTCTAATTGTCAATTGTGTTATTATTTTCTAGTTTAACTGTGCCCATTTTGTTGTTTTGTTTCCCTTACCAGGTTAGCCTGTTTTCTGAATTAGCCCCATTTGTACCCATTTTTGCTGTTTGGTTTACCTACCAGATTAGCCTTCTTTCAAGTTATTTAGCCCATCCTTGGAGCTGTTGCGAGCCGGCCCGCCTCACCGCTCATGTCCTGCTGTTTTCTCCTCTCCTGCCTCCAGCTTCCCACCTGCCAGTGCCCATCCCTCCCCCAGGACCTACTTGATAGAGGCTGCAGCATGGCCATTCTGCCAATGGCGCGGCAAAGCCAAGCCCATATGTGCCCATCGGTGGCTGGACCGCACCCAGTGCCAGGAGCCCTTGTCACTGCCCACCCACCATTAAGCCTCCACCGAACTCTGGGCCCAGTACCAACAACTGCTGCATAACCTCCCCCGATCAACTTATGGACCCTTATGGACCCTTATGGACCCTTCACCTGCCTCTGCTTTACCTGAAACGCAGACCCGCCCGCACAGGAATCCTTGCAGATGACCACAAACAGCTCAGAAGATCTCCAGTGCATTCTGCTCAACATCCAGTCCCTCTGCAAACATGCCACAGACATCTGCGACACCATCACCACCCTCCGCCCCTGACATGATCTTCACAACCAAGAACTGGCTCAGACCCTTCTCAACCCCTGACATTGCCACTGCAACACCCGACGGCTACAAGATGATACACTGAGATCACATCAACAAACACGGAGGAGGCATTGCCAGCATCCTCAAGGGAACTATCCGATGCAACACCACCAAAGATGATACCACAACAGTCATGGAACACCTCAACTTTCAACCCGTGACCATTGCCAGGACGACCATCAGAGGCACCCTCGCTTACAAACCCCCAGGACCGCGACCAGCATTGTGCAACACCATCTCCTAATTCATCGCCCCTCTAGCTATCAACTCCAAGCACTACATCTTACTCGGAGACGTCAACTTCCACCTCGTTGACATCAACAATGCCAACTCCACCAAAATCAGCCTCACTCAAAAGGTCACTCTCTTCACACACAGCACAGGAAACATGCTGGACCCTATCTTCACATCCAGTGACAGAGTCAAATACAACCACATCACCGAACTCACCTGAACTGACCACTACATCATCCACGTCACTGTCACAGGTGCCCTGGACACCACCACCTAGCCCCCGAGTTCCGATCACTGCAGCTGTAACAAAGTGACTGAGACACAGGGGAAGGAGGCCCTCAACACCACCCAGCCTGATGCCACAGCAACCCTGGAACAGGCTGTCCACAACTTCTCCAACTGGACCACCAAATATGCCAACACAGTCACCCCCATGAAGCCATCCAAAACCAATAGATCCTCAAGACAAGCCAGCTGGTATACACCAGAACGTAGAACCATCAAGCGCAACTGCAAATGACTAGATAAACCATGGCTCACAACCACCATAAACCCCCACCTACCGAACCACCTCAACAAGTACCACCAATGCATCAAGGACACAAAAAGAGACGCCCTCACAGACCACATTGAAACAGGCATCAACAGCATGAAGGAAATCTTCAACATGGTCAGAGAGTGTTCCTGCCCGTCAGCCACCAAGAACACAGATTGCCCTTCCCAAGACCACTTCGACACCCTTTTGGACTACTTCCACAACAAGATAGCCACCATCTAAAACAACTTCGACCCCCAACCCACAGACTTTGACTTCAACAACCTCCACCCACCCACTGACACCAGCCACATGATCACTACATGAAATCCACTCACCATGCAGATCACCACAGTCTTCATGTCCTCCTTCCACTCATGAGCATGCTCGGACCCATGCCCCCACCATTTCTTCAACTTTAGAGCCAAAGATATCAGCGCAGACTCACCACCATCCTCAACCCCTACATCACCACGGTATCCTTCCCTGACAGATGAAAAATGCTGAAGTCAGACACTTCCTGAAGAAACCCTCCACTGTCCCAAGCGAACTAAAAAATTACTGACCCTTCTTACTGCTTCCATTCTCCATCCTCACGAAGGCCATCAACCACTAACTCACCAAACACCTACAAAAAAACAACCTGCTTGACATCTCCCAATCCGGCTTCCACACCATCCACAGCACCAAGACCGCCCTGATCGCAGCCACCAATGACATCAGATCCCTCCTCGACTGTGATGAAACAGAAGCCCTTATCCTCCTAGACCTCTCAGTGGCATTCAACACCATATGCAACTAAACCCTCATAAATAGATTCAAAAGAATCAGCGTCCAGGGGGACACCCTCACAGGACGAACTCAGAGAATCTGCCTGTCACCCTTCACCTCAGAACCCAAGAGCATCATCTGCAGCAAACCCAAGGATCATCCCTCAGCCCCACCCTGTTCAACACCTACATGACACCCCTCACAAACATTGTCAGAACCTGTGAACTAAATATCATATCCTATGCAATGACACAAAACACATCCTCTCACTCACCGGAGATCCTGCCGCCACCAGAACAAATGTCCACAACCCCATGACCATTGTCACCGACTGGATGAGGACCAACTACCTGAAGCTCAACATGAACAAGAATGAAGTGCTGATCTTCAAGAAGAACACCTCCCCATGGGACAACAGCTGGTTGCCCTCAAAGTTCAGACCCATACCAACAGACCACACCCGCAACCTCAGCATCATCCTCAACTATAAACTCACCGTGAAGTTCCAAATCAATGCAGTCACCTCCTACTGCATCCACACCCTCCGCATGCCCTGAAACATTTACAGATGGGTCCCAGTGAACACCAGAAAGACCATCACCAAGATCCTCATCACCATTCGGCTAGACTATGGAAATGAGCTCTACTTCAGGATCACCCCTGTTAGAACTGGGGGTCTCTAGTTGGCAGAGGTAGGTACCTTTGACTAAATAGGGACCCTTGCTTCTAGTCAGGGTAAGGGGCTACACTTCTAAAATAACCCCTGCTCACCCCCTTGGTAGTTTGGCACGAGCAGACAGGCTTATCTCAGAGGCAGTGTGTAAAGCATTTGTGAACACATACAGTAATACAGAGAAAACACTACAAATGGACACCACACCAGTTTAGAAAAATAAGTAATCTTTACTAGACTTAACACAAGACCAAACGACAAAAATTCACAATACTGTAATCAAAAATAGACTTCAAAATGGTAGAAATAGCTTAGTTCAATGTAGAAAGTAAATTCAACACTTTACTCCCAAAGTACCTTAGATGCGTCATGCAAAACAAGCACAAGGGTCGCAGGGAAGTTGATGCGCCGTTCCTTACACTCAGCGGAGTGGATGAATCGGTTCCTTACTGCTGCACAAGGGAGTTGAGGCTCGCTTCCTTACTGTGTGGGGAGTTGACACGTCGTTTCTTACTGCGGCCCGGTGACAATGCGACAGGATGGCGCATCGATGCGATGCGACGATCCGATACGATGCGACAAACCGGCATCCTTGATGAGATGCAACAACTTTGGATGCAATGCGTGCACGCCCGATGGCCGTGCGGTGAACTTGGTAACTTCTGAGCCGCGACAGGCCCTGCGACACCCTTCTCCGGTGATGCGACGGTGAACAGCTGCGGCATGCTTCTTCGGCAATGTGACGGCAGCTGCTTTGGCGGCGACACGCTTCTCCTCGTTGTGTCACGCTTCCAGCTCCCAGTGACACGCAGTCTTTTCAGAGGGCCCAAACAACAGTAGGCACCTCTCTGCAAGTAGAATTCCCAGCAAGGAATTTCAGGGGGAGCTGGTGGTGAAGTCTTTGTGTCCCTGAGACTTCAGAACAGGAGGCAAGGTCTGGTTCAAGCCCTTGGAGATCTTCCTCAAGATAGTTAAAGTACACACAAAGTTCCTTTTCTCCTTTCTAAAGTTCTGGGGTCCGGGACCCAATATTTATACTGCAAAATCCTTTGTCCTCTGAAAGCAGAGAATGCCTGTGTCCAGCCAAAACCAGTTCTGGGTGCACTCTGCCAGTACACAACTTCTTCCTTTGTCAGTGTGAGCCAGGGTCATCAGACGCATCACAGGAGGTGGAGCCAGCATTGTAGAAGGCAGGGACAGCCCTATTCAGGCCCAGGTGCTACTCCCCCCACCACTCCAAATGCAGATAGGTCTATTCAGCCTAGTGCTGACTCAGCAAGACTCCTGGAGCCACCCCAGCCCCTGTCACTCACAAACCAGACATGGAATACACAAACTTAGCAGAGGCATACTGGACGTTTAGGCAAGAAAATACCTACTTTCTAAAAGTGGTATTTTCAAACATAGAATGTAAAAATCACCCTCACTAAAAGATGTATTTTAACATTCTGAGTTCAGGCATTCTAAACTCGAATTTCTACCTACTTCCCTGAGTCAGTTAGGATTATAAGATGTTATAAACAAACTGTCCATTCTGGTCTATGGGAACAGGTAGCCTTGCAACAGTGAAAAACGAAATTGGCTGCAATTCACTATCTGGACATGCCACATACATCAGGGCATGTCCTACCTTTTACATACAATGCACCCTACCCATGGGGGTACCTTGGGCCTACCTTAGGGGTGACTAATATGTAGAAAAAGGAAGGTTTAGGGACTGGCATGTGGGTGCACTTGTCAAGTCGACATGGCAGTACTAGACTGCACACAGGCTCTGCAATGGCAGGCCTGAGACACACTTTACAAGCTGCTTCTGTGGGTGGCACAACCTGTGCTGCAAGACCGTGAGCAGCATTTTATTTCAGGCCCTGAGCACACATGGTGAACTGTACTCTGACAAGTAAATCAAATGACCCAATCATGGAGTCACTAATCCATAACAATAATTTACACAGAGAGCATATCCACTTTAGCACTGATCAGCAGTGGTAAAGTGCCCAGAGTCATAAAACCACCAACAATAGGTCAGAAAAAATACAGGAGGAAGTCAAAAAGTTCAAGGATGACACTGCAAAAAGGGCCAAGTCCAACAACCGCCAAACTCCTCAATAGACTTCAGACCATACAGAACACACTAGCTGGACTCATCTTCAACCGCCCCAAATGGACCCATATCACACCTCATCTCAAAAACCTCCATTAGCTCCCAGTCCAAAAGAGATGCCAGATCAAGTTGCTGACACATGCCTACAAAGCCCTATATGACCAGCATACATCAACCACTGCCTGAACTTTAACCAACCCATCAGATACCTGCGCTTCACCTCCCTGGACCTCTCACACACCCATCTGCATCCACCATAGCCACAGAGGAGGCTGTTCCTTCTCCTACCTCACCAAGGCATTGAATGACCTGCCCCTCCACCTACAAACAGCACCCTACTTGGCAGACTTCAGAAGGGAACTCAAGACCCAGCTTTTCGACTGAGACCAGCGAAACCTCTGCGCCCAGATACCCTCAGGGGTGGAGAGCAGCGCTCTTCAAATAATTGATTGATACCTGCAGGACCTCATCCCTTTAATCACAAGGATGATAGAAACCAATTCATAGCTGAGTTTCAGGTGCGTTTGAAACACTCAGTTATACAAGAAGAGCCATACAGCATGCGCTTGTGCTCGCGACTTAGCCCTGCTGCGGCTCACAGGTCGCCATCTGCAAGCAGTGGATGTGGGTCGCTTACTCACTTGGGAGGATATCCACTGCACTCTGTGATGAACGACTCTGAGATAGGAGTTTAAACATTCAGAAATATACAGTTCAACCTGGCCGTTCACAGCCAAAATGAGCTAGAAGTGGGACGACAAAAGCACAGTTAAGGCAACAGTAAGTGACAACCATACATCTTTGATGCGAATTGTATCTGCCCCACCTACATTGCCTCATATGTCTAGACGGAAGCAGATTCATTTGAATGTCATGCATTTCCAAACTGAAATAGCAAACAATACCTGAAACATTAGAATAATGAAATATAAGCCAGTGTAAATAGTGGATAAAAAATACCAGGCTCGTAGTCGGTTTTACGGAGGTCCAGGCCCACTACAGTACAGCTGATTGAAATACATTTTTGCTGTTTTGTAGTATGCACAATCATTGGTAGGGGTATACCTGGAAAGCTGTGCCAGTAAGAGGTTTCCAGGTAACTAATGGCAGACTCATGTGTGTATGGTATGTAACCTTTGAGTCCATGTAACCACTGTTACAGGTGGAAAACTAGTTCTTCCTGTACAGCTATCTGATAGCTGAGGGTGACATACACACTATATAAAATTCTCAAAATAATAAATAAACTCATGGGATATACTTACAAGTCTGTTTTTTCCTCAATAGGTATAATTACTTTTGGGAAAGGCAAGTCCACTGTGTATTTGCACATTTTCCCCATAGAGCAGCCCTTTCCCCCTACTTGCCCACAAGGTCTGGGGAGTTCTGCACTAGTTCCCACTCTGGACGGAAACTTACTCCAACCCTGTTCAAATTCTAGTGTGAAAAAGCACCAGATATAATTGTGTAAGTGCTACAAGCTCTCCATACAAACCTAGGTTTGATCCTCCCACTGCCTATCCGCTGTGTGGGGTTTACTACTATGTGATACTCCGCAGTGATGGGGTACCGTTATGCAGTAGTAAAATAATGTATGCTTGCTCTGCAGGGACGTAATGCAGGCCCCCACAGCCTGTGCAGTGCAGGGTGGCCCCCAGCCCTTCAAAGGACCCCCAACCCATCAAGAGACCCCACTCAGTCCCATGCGAGATGTGGGATAGTCTGGGTCCCTTCTCACATTCTGCAAGGGAGCCCCACCGTTTTACGTTCTGTCACTGTTGATCTGTACCCCTTTGTGGATTCCTGACAGGTAACTAATATAGCAGAGCAACCAGCAGCATTTAACCTGCCACTTCGAGTTTTTCTAAAGATGACTGCTCACTTACATTTAAATGACACTGAAGCTCCTCTCATGGAGCAGAGCATTCACAGACCACAGCCACACTGTGGAGATATCCAATGCCTCGCTCAAGGGTCAGGGAGGAGTGTGTCCCTGTGCAGATAGTCTTAAGATGGACAGCACCACACTGGATTCCCAATGCCGGGGTGCTGCTCATTGCTCAAAAAGAAGGGGTACATAGTTCGTGCCTCGGGCCATCTATGCCTATTGGCCCTTTTCAAATGATACATGGGTTCTAAATGTGTACTACATTTCTGGTAGCACATCTTCAGGACACCAACTATGGTCTTTTTGTTCATGCACAAGCAGAGATCCAAAAGGGCTCCTTCATTAACTGGTGGTCACACCCTTAGGCACATGGCGGAATGCATTTCTCCATCAGCATAGGTTCTAATATTCTGCAGGCATCATTGCGGGTATGTGGGGTACTGCTCAAGCGAATTTCATGGAAACACTTAAATGCAAGCAAATACATGTTGCTCTCTAGGTGCAATTTTATTATGTGGCTCCAGCTAGTATAAATAAATCTACCTAGACCGGTTAAGGTAAAGCTGAAATCTACCCCCTGGAAGTATATTATTTACAATAGCAGATTATTTCTTTAAAAGTAGAACTTAAAGGGCCTAATTAAAAAAAGTAGTAATTATGAATCTATAAAAGTACCAAGTACGGGTTCAAATTAATATTTGTTGTATTTCAGACGTTGGCAGGGGTGTGTCTGGAAAGCTGCACTCTTAACATGTTTCCAAGCATTATTCTGGCAATGCCATGTGACATATTTATGAGTTGCTTTTCCCCAATACATGCTTGTATGCAGACTGCAATTATGCTTTGAACAAAGGTATTCCCGCTGCGCAATTGCATATTTGTTTTCTTTCGCTTAGGAAAACACTTTTTACCTTCATAAAGTGTGTGGGCGTTCCTTTGATCTGGCCACCCTGGAAGGGGATTTACTTCCGGCCTCTTCTGCAGTAAATCTCCAACCGTTTCCAGAGTGGAAAGCGTCAGAAAGGAATTCGTGAAAGTCCATGACCTTACAAACTTGTGGGCAGTCACAAACTCTTAAAGAAAACCATACCTACTCCTCTTGTGGGTTACAATCCTGTGTAATTTTACGCGGTTCGTGCATAGAATCACATTTTGGCAAACACAAATATTCCTGTTAATTGTCCTTTTGAGTAAATCTGACGGATAGAAATGGAGTCTTTTTCATGAGTCTCCTTTTGGACCTTTTTTTAAACCCAGGACCAAGGCCAGGACTCTCATATATGGGCAAGAGGCTAAGCCGATTACTGGTTGCTTTTCCACCTCAGGATCCCCTCCTCCGGCCCCTACATGGCCCCTCTGGCATCTCCCCTGTAGGAGGTTATGAGATGTCCTCTGTCGTTCTAACTGCTTTGCTTTCATGCCTCTGGCTAATAACTTGACTTAGCCCATTCATTGGAGCTGCACTTGGTAAACAGAAGATGACCTTTATTGGAGCGGGGTATCACTGCTTTATGAAATCATCCCCGTGCGCTCCCCTGTTTTGTAAGCACTTCTGCTGGTGCTAAGGAACCACAGGTTTGCCCCAGATTATCCCTTCTCTTTGCTATTTCTGTTAGAGCCCAGTCTATGAATCCAGATGCAATAGTAACCACATTAACTCAACCCTCAATAGTTCAGACACCTTTTCCAGAATCTCATTCACCGGGCTTCTTATAATTCCAGTGACCTGCCCCTCCTTATCAACCTCCTTATCTGACTTTTCATCCCCTACGCAGGTAGGGTGAGTGGCCTCATCCATAACTGAGATCCTTTTTGATCGTAAAGGGGTTTCAGGACACCAGGTCACCCCTTTATTTGCTTTTGCATTAGCCCTGGGTAGGCGCTTAAGGCATTTGGTCTCCATCCCAGGTTGGTCACTCTGGATCGAAGATGTACCATTAACAAAAACAGAGGAAGCCTTCTCGCACCCGCTATAGAAGTAATAGACAGTCTCCTTTCAGTATGCTCAGTTTCATTAGTAATTGCATTCATGGCTCACTGTAACATTGTATCAAGTTAAGTGGGTACAGCAGGTATGATCCCCACACTTGACCCCCCTCCCAATTTCCTCTACCCGTGGTCAGTCCAGATCAGTCCGCGTTTGTCCATAAACCTCAAATGAGCTAAGGCTTTACATTACTATTCCCCGGTCTCCTAAGCAGTACCATTAAGAACTAGACTCAGTGTTCAAGAGCCTCTAAAAGTGCTGCATCACTAAGTGCACATGCTGTGTGCAGTGTTTAGAAGTGAAATCAATATGTTTGATCTCCTGTGTTATTGTAACACCTATTCATGTATTCATCTAAAATAGCAAAATATCAGATAGAGAGTGGATCACTGGTCCTGAAAGAACCAGGGTAAACATGAACAGTACAAGGTACTGTTTAAGAAACCCTCAATCACGTTTTTGCAGGTGGATTAAAGCGGTATATTTCGATTGTCCGCTCTGTGCTTGACAACGTGACAGCATCATCATTGGGTTAATGAATGCTTCCTCCACCCGGAGGTTTTTCCTCTGGTTTTTTCAGTAGTGATCGTGGAAAAGTGTTAGTGTATGGTGAAGTGACTTATAGTGAATCAAGTTAAAAAACTCGTAAAACCAGTGTGTAATTTTAATAAAACTGGGTTCGAGTTGGCTAAAAACGTTCTACGTGCACAGGTCAGACAGATTACGGTCTGGTGCACTATAAAAATGTGTCCGTAAAAAAGGTCGACATGTTTCAGCCCTCTCTAATGCCCCTAAGGGTCAAGTGGGCTTTCATCAGGACCTAATCAAAGTGAAACGGGACCCCAACAATAATAGGTCTCCTAGTGAAAAAATGGAAAAGATTGTTCCACAAAAATGTTCGATTTGAACCTTGTATCCCCTAGTCGAGGTCTACATCGAGTAAAGGGCGGGAACGACCTCCCTCTTTACTCTTTACCTATTATTGTTGGGGTCCCGTTTCACTTTGATTAGGTCCTGATGAAAGCCCACTTGACCCTTAGGGGCATTAGAGAGGGCTGAAACATGTCGACCTTTTTTACGGACACATTTTTATAGTGCACCAGACCGTAATCTGTCTGACCTGTGCACGTAGAACGTTTTTAGCCAACTCAAACCCAGTTTTATTAAAATTACACACTGGTTTTACTAGTTTTTTAACTTGATTCACTATAAGTCACTTCACCATACACTAACACTTTTCCACGATCACTACTGAAAAAACCAGAGGAAAAACCTCCGGGTGGAGGAAGCATTCATTAACCCAATGATGATGCTGTCACGTTGTCAAGCACAGAGCGGACAATCGAAATATACCGCTTTAATCCACCTGCAAAAACGCGATTGAGGGTTTCTTAAACAGTACCTTGTACTGTTCATGTTTACCCTGGTTCTTTCAGGACCAGTGATCCACTCTCTACCTGATATTTTGACATTTGAGAAAAAGAAGCTGAGTGGGTCATAAGCCCTTCTTTCTCCCTCCTATTGATTATTATCTTCATCTAAAATAGTACAGTTAACAATGCTACTCCTACTAATAACACTACTACTAGTACTCATTCTACTTCCATTGCTAAAACAATTAGTGTTACTACTGTAGTACTATTGTTGCTTTTTCTAATACTGTCTCTACACTTCTCCCATCCTAACCACAGAGTACTAAGTACTACAAATAATAATACTCATTGTTAGCGTTAATAATGATATCAATAATGATGATACAATTATTGTTATTGTCATTATTATTAGTTGTATTATTATTATAATTATTATTATTATATGAAGCACTTCCTCTCAAATTTTTGTGAAATAATTAATAAGCTGCTCAAAATATAACGTTTACAGTGCACACTCTTATACTGTAAGTAAAAAGCATTGCAATGCCATTCTACACCATCCTCCATTTATTAATATGATTAGATTGGGGGAGAAAAAGTAACACAATTAGGGCACATGCATACACCCCTAAAGTTATTCGTGTCTAGCTAGAAGTCGAGCCAGGAGTCGGACCTGGTGCTGCCCTCTGCAGAACCCAATACTTAGTAGGTTTTCCACCATCCCCAAATCTTGTAGAACTTACGGGGACAACGTACGCTGCAGTATATCAGCTTTTCCGCTGCTGAGGTCCATTTCCCTCCGCTACTCATGTAATGGTGGGCACCTCTGGCGCCCCCCAGTACTTAGCCACATCCCTTTTTGGCACCACCAGGCCCAGTGTGCTTAAAAAAAGCTTGAAGTGCTGGACATCCACATGGTTTGGGTTCCCCAGCAACACAAACTTTGGGTCTAATGGGATTGGCATCACCAAAATGTCTTAGAGTTCCTGCATAATTGTCCCCCAAAAAGCCTGTATTAAGGGCCATTCCCAAAGTGTGTGGGCAAATGATCCAACCGCCCCAGCACACCGCTAACACAACGGTGTTGATGCTCTCCCCATGTTATGCAGCCTATGGTGGTCATAATATACCCCGTGGAGTATCTTAAATTGAATCAGGCACAAGCACGATTTAATAGCCACTTCATGAGATTGCAATAGTTCCACCTCCTAATCTATGACTTCAGGGTCACCCACGTCTCGTCCTCATCTTTCCCATAGCTTGCCCAACATGTCCGGTATGTTGCTATTGATCGTTCTATATGGGGAGAAGATTGCATCTTTTCCTAGCTCCTCCATCACTATCCGTCCCTCTAATGGGACATATTCTGGGATATCTACCCACTCCAGCCCTTCTGCCTGCCACACATTGCGCAGCTACACTTATTTAAAACACTGGGACAGGCGTAAATTGTATTTCCACTGAGCTGAAAAGAAGGGCATGATATCCCTGTTCTCAAGGATGTCCCCCACTGTGGTGATCCCTATAGAGTCCCAGGACCCAAAGACCTCCAGCTTTGTCACCTCATTCAGCCATGTCCCCTTCCAGAGAGGTGTTTCTCTGGTAGTCTTGTGTGCCACAAAGCATCTTAGTAGCTCTATCCCAGGCCACCAGAGCCACCTGTGTTGGAGGCGGCAATCTTTGGGAACCCTTCCTGTAGTACAGATAATGCAGGTGGGACCCCTGCCTCAGCATCACGCTTAGAGACGAAAGGTCGGATGATCTTGAGGAGCTAAAATCCAGTCATTGATGTGTCGAATGTTGAAGTGTGCCACCCAGTAGTACCCTTCAACATTCGAGAGACACTGCAGTGTTTTGAGCGACGCTCTAGGGTGTCCCCCGCCCCACAGCAGGGCCCTCACTTCCCCATTGACTTTGATGAACACTGTCTGGGAGACCGGGAAATATGTGTTCTGAAACACATATAGCAGTTTGGGGAGAGTAACCATTTTGAAAAGGGCTGCCTGTCCCATCAAGGAGAGCGGAAACCCCTTCCATTTCCAAACTTCAGTCTGAAAGT
This sequence comes from Triturus cristatus, assembly GCF_964204655.1. Lineage (NCBI taxonomy): Eukaryota > Metazoa > Chordata > Amphibia > Caudata > Salamandridae > Triturus > Triturus cristatus. The sequence goes on from NC_140588.1 coordinate 379,618,844, forward strand.
TTGACAGAACCCTGACAATTTTGCAACTTGAGCAGAGTTCCTTCTGCCCCATTACAAAAATCCCCAAATATTTGAATCCATCCATAGCCCTGCGAAGCACCTGTGGCAGCGGCAGAGATTCCTTCAGCTCCCTATGGGGAGTAGAGTACTGATTTGTCCCAGTTAATCCTATAGCCCGAATGGGCCCTGTAGTCTCGTAGAATTTGAAAGAGCACCGGGAGAGTGTTTGCAGAGTTTTTTATGTAGAGGAGTATATAGTCAGCATAGGGTGATATTGTTCATCTGCTTCCAATAGCTGGAACCCTTTCACTCCAGAGTGCAGCCTCACCATACATGCAAAAGAGATTCTAATGTCAGGGCAAACAGAAGCGGGGACTGGGGGCATCCCTGTCTGGTACCCCTGCTTATCGGGAATTCATTAGCCATTTTCCCATTTACCCTGACAGCAGCAATGGAATTGCGGTGAAGCACCTCCACCCATTCCCTGATTTGAGAGTCAAAACTGGTCCAGAAAGTTGACAGCATCAATGACATTTTCATAGTCTAGGGAGAGGAAGGCACAGACCTGTACAATTGTAAGCCAATTATGCACCCATCATCGGTTGTTCCAGATTCAAAATTGCCACAGGCAGCAGATGCGTACTGTAAGAGTCCAGTGAATAATCCCTTCCTGAAGCATGCAGAGATGTGTCAACCTGCATTCTGCCCTGCTTAGCCATTTTCTCAGGGAACAGCAACATATAGTTTAGATGGAAGGCTGTCATTTTTCCCTTGACAGAATCAAAGGTACAGCACTTTCTCTGAACCTCCAGAGAGTAGTCTGGGAAGACCATTGTTTCCTTGTTTTCATAGGGAAGCTTGCCCAGTCGCTTGACTTCTTTCAGGATCATATTGCGGTCCAAAAAATGTAAAAAGTGAGCAATCACTGGCTGTGGGGGAGTTCCTGAGGGGGATTTGCACTCAAAGCCCTGTGAGACCACTCAATAACAAAAAAGGATGAGAAGTATCCAGGTGGAAGGGAGGCTGTCAGCCATTTGTTCAGAAAGGTAGCCATGTTGGATCCCTCTTCCTCCTCCGGAAAACCCACAAAGCACAAATTGTTCCTCCTTGCACGATTTTCCACATCATCCACTCTCCAGACCAGCTGTTTTGTCATGGCACGGAGCTCTATGACCTCCTACCGCAGCCCCTGAACTGTGTCCTCCTCCTCCTCGATCCTGTTCTCCGCTCTTATGACCCTTTCAGACAGATTCCTTAGGTCTTGTCTCAGGAGGGATACTTCAGACCTCACCTCCCTAATCCTCCGCTCCAGTACCTCCCAAGAGGATTGGATCACTGACAGGGCCGGACTGGGATCGCAAACCAGTCCTGGCAATTACGTCTAACTTGCCCCAGGGGGAGGGGCAGTCGGACGTAATTGCCAGGGCTGGAACACTGCTGTGCTTTTTTTACAAGGGGACGATTTTGCAGCACTGCTGCAAAACCGGCCCCCAGCAAACTAAAAATGATCCCCACATGTACAAAACTGGCCCCCACCATTCCGGCTCATCTGGGAAATGCCCAGTGCCCGCTATGGCTAGTCTGGCCCTGATCTCCAAATTGCAGAGCCTGAGCATCAGCCTCTGGCTCAGGCTGCGGTCTCAACACCATCGAGTAGTGGTCCATTTTGCCCTGTCTGGGAGGTTTAGGATCCTTGTCTTTGGCCATGCTTCAGGAAACTGTCTCCCACCACTGAGAAAGGGACTCTGCAGAAAAAGCCATCATGAGCAAGTCACTACCGCTGTGCCAGAGTATCGCTTTCAAGCTGGCCCTATCCCCCTCCGTCTCAGGCCCACTAGAATCTCCCCAACCACTACTCGCTGTCCCCACAGACATCAGGCCCCAAGCCGCTCACCAGCAAGGACCCATCCAATGTGTCACTGATCAATCCAGGAGAAGCACCAGGAGTCCACAGAGGGCACATGCGCAGGCCCTCCTTGCCTGCGAGCTCACCCAGGATCCAGTTGCCAGCCCTTAACCATCTCCACCAAAAGGGCCCTATCCTTTTGTCAATATTGTTCCCCACCATGTCAGGGTGCTGATAGGGGGATCCGATGGCTGATGGGTGGCCGGATTACTACAGGATAGGTTTCAAGCCACCAAAGCTCACTGAAAGTGTGGCTAGTCAGCCATCTTGGTGGCCATGCCCCCAGGAAATAAGATTTAAACCTGTAATCAGAAGCTGTACATCCCTTTTGGCTTGGGACTAGGGAGAGAATAAAAACCAAATTGCTGGAGGATGCTGGTGGAAGGAGTTTCTCCACATGGAAGACTAATTTCCCCATGGAGAAACAAACAAATATACAATTTCTTCCTTTATGCATGTTAAAGGTGAGCACTTTGGAGAGCACAAGCACTTCTTGTACTACTCCCATAAATCTGTGACTGCCACACATTCCTTGTAGGGGTCCTGGAATCGATTGTAACTTGACAGTCATATATTTACTCAAACAAGAGTTAACATTATAAGAGCAACTTTTCAACTGTGCTTTTTTAATCATACACAGACCAGGATTAGTTGTGAGTCTAAATGAAACTTTAGCTCCCACATTGCTATTGTCAATATTGTTTACAATTCAAAGCTGTTGTTAGGCAGGAAATATGATTTTTAAGCTATGAGGAAGAGAGGCCACAGTATCAATCTGACCACAGTATCAATTCAATCTATGTTTGAACTCCCAAAAAGTCCAAACGCATTCCTAGGCGAAATGCACATAGTACTTCCATAGCAAACCAAAACCTCAATAAAGTGAGTTAAAAAACTAAGGGGGATATTCTCAAGAACGTGTGATAATCATCGCAAAATTAGCTTAACACAACTTTGCACATCGCAGTCTATCACGCCAAAATAACACTGTGTTAATGTTGCATTCTCAACCCGACGGCAACATGCGATAGTCTCACGATAACGCGCCAAATGACCGCGTTAAAACTAACGCGACGCCGAAAAAATGCGGAACACATACGCGAAAAAAGTTGCAATGTGGCCAATCATGAGACAAAAATAAGCAATAACCGGCAACAGGCCTGCAATTCCCACGCGTCATGCAGGAAAATGCACTATAAAAGCACCGAAAGACACAAACAAAATAATTTAAACTGCGTAGCACCATGGAGGAAGCCGGAGCAAGTACAGAGGAGGACAAGATCCCCACAAGCCCCCAGGATGACAAGCCTGGGACCTCGGGCTAACGGAAGGGCAAGGAGAAGAAGACGAGGAAGACGAGGTTCAGTCCACAGGAAAACAGGATCATCATCACGGAGGTGATAGAACACCACCAACAACTGTTCGTCACCTCCAACGTGTCATTGGCAAATAAAAATGCAATATGGCAGGCCATCCTGGACAGGGTGAATGCAGTTGGAGTGAGGAGGAGGACAATTGGAGAGGTCAATAGGTGCTGGAGTGATGTGAAGCGCAAAACCAAGAAGAAACTCGCTGACAACCATCAGGCAGCATTGCAGACTGGCAGTCCAGCGGAACACTAGGAGCTGGATCACATGGGGGAAATGGTGTCCACAGTCATCAGTGAAAGACACACAATTGATGGATGGAATGCAGAACAAATCAAAACATTCACCCCCAGTCAAGAGATCTGGGTTAAATCCATCATTCTCTTGCTCACCATGCCACCCCAGTTTAGACCGGGCCATATGCAAATCAGTCTTGACCCTGTCAAGTGGGGAGACAGTGGCAGGAGTTGGGGGTCCGGACACTGCTCAACATGACCTGACACAACAGCACCAGGGTGAGTACCGAACAGGGACTGGGGGAACAGGGGCAGATGGGCACAATGGCGCACATGCACAATTAAGTTGAGCACGCTGCACACCCACAATGACTCTGGATCATGTCCTTGATCCCCTTGGCACACTGCAGAACACATACAAACAGCAAGTAGTCCCATCCACCATGGGCACAAAGGGGTCCCTCCCCACACAGCACCAATCTCACAACCTACCCATGCACACGTGTCAAAACCAGCAAAGCTGTGTGTCTGTGAGCCACACTGACAATGCAAGTGACACTGCATGACGAATAGCATGGCTGAAGTCCAATTATCAGGACATGCTGCACGCCACAACACTGAGGTCGCTGAGCATGGAACACATGCGGAAAGGAGCAGGTCACACTCTGACACATCCACGTGCACATAAAACCCCTGACGGCAACAACACATCTGCGGATAAACCATGCCCAAGAGTCGCAACTCCCACCAAGAGCCAAAATTAGCCAAGTCTGCAACATCTCAGCAAGTCAAGGCACACCGCCTCAAAGGGATAAACGGCAGCAAAACTACAGCTGCAGGGGCGACCCACCCACAATGCAGGCACACACATAAAGCAACAACAGCACATCAACTTTGATGACAATGTGGTACAGAGTGCAACACTTTCACTACAGAACAGAGGACACAACTGGTTCAGCTTGTGCGTAGAAACTGGCCAATCACATCTGGCATATTTGAATTGAATTTGAATTTAAAATTACTTTTAAAGCGCACGTATACCTGCGGTTTCTTGGCGCTGTTACTAACCGGATCCTAAATTAAAAAGCTGGGGGGACAGGAAAGTTATTATTCGAAATATTTTGTGAACAGGTAGGTTTTAAGTTGGTTGCGGAATTGTGGGTAGAGAGAGATGGTACGGAGTTCAAGGGGAAGGGAGTTCCAGAGGGTAGGGGCGAGAGTAGCAAATTTGGAGCCTCCCCACTTCTTTCTCCGGAAGCGTGGGATGGTGAGGAGGGACTGGGAGGATGAACGAAGTTCCCTGGTGGGGACATAGGAAACAATCTCGGAGGAGATGAACGCAGGTGCGAGTCCGTGTCGGGCCCGGAAGGTGATGGAAGCAAGCTTGAATTGAATTCTGGCTCGCACAGGGAGCCAGTGAAGTGTTTTTAGGAGCGGGGTAGAGTGGTGAAATTTGGGGAGTTTGAAAACCAGGCGGGCCGCCTGGTTTTGGATCTGTTGTAGGCGACGCAAGCTGTAGGCGGGGATACCGGCATACAGGGCGTTGCCATAATCCAGGCGGGAAACCACCATGGCCAAGATGATGAGTTTTAGAGCAGAGACAGTGAAGAAACGGGACACCCTGCGTATAGTGCGCAGTGAAAGAAAAGAAGAAGACACCACAGAGCTCACCTGGGAGTGAAGAGTGAGTTGAGAATTAAGTTTTATACCAAGTGTTTTGACTGAGGAAGCGGGGGTAGGAGGGGGGCCAAGAGAAGGGGGCCAGAAAAGAGGGGACCAGGGGCTGGATGAACCACCCGTCAACACCAACTCGGTTTTGTCGGGGTTGAGTTTAAGGTGATTGTGGTTCATCCAGTCCCTGATGTGAAGCATAACAGATTGAAAGTTTAGAACAGAGGAAGGAGAGGATAGATTGAAGACAAGCTGGAGGTCGTCCGCATAATTAAATACGCCGACCTCCATCTGTTGAAGCGAGAAGATTAGGGGAGCAATATACAGATTAAACAAGAGGGGAGAAAGAGAGGAACCCTGGGGGACCCCGCACTGAACTTTCCGGACGTCCGCCGTGAAGTCACCCAGGCGAACAGCCTGGGTGCGGTCACTCAGGAAGGAGGACAACCAGACCAGGGCAGTCCCCCCGATCCCCGCCGCTCCGACACGGGAGAGGAGGATGGTGTGATCCACCGTATCGAAGGCGGCTGAGAGATCGAGGAGTACAAGGGCCTGGTGCTGATTAGTGTCCATGCCCTCCCTGAGGGTGTCCAAGACCGACAGGACAACGGACTCCGTAGAGTGAGCGGGGCGGAAACCGGCTTGACGGGGGGCAAGAGCACCAAGATTCTCCACAAAAGAGCTCAGAGCACAGGTGACGTGGCGCTCGAGCACCTTGGCTAGGAATGGTAGGAGGGAAATAGGACGGAAATTGGCGGGGACAGAGGGGTCTGCCCCGGGTTTTTTTAGGATGGGCACAATTACCGCCGATTTCAAGGGTTTGGGAACGATGCCTTGGGCAAGAGAGCTGTTAAGGAGGTGAAGGGGAGGGTCAGGGCAGGAGACAAAGATATGGCGGAGAATGTGAGCGGGACAGGGGTCTAAAGGAGAACCGGATTTGACCAGGGGAACCAAGGTGATCAGGCTCTCTCGAGTGATAGGGGGAAGTGAGGTAAGCACGCCCTTAGGGGGGGGACATTGGGGGTCGACAAAAGAGGGGGAGGGTGGCGGGATATTAGCCTTGATAGTGATGATTTTGTGAATGAAATAGTTGTTGAGAGAAAGACAGAGTTCTTCGGACGGGGCTGGCTTAAGAGTGGTTCTGTCCGAGAACGCTAGGTTGTGGATGATGGTGAATATCTCCTTGGACTGGTTTTCCGCGGCTAAAATTTTGGAGGAGAAGTAAGATGTTTTTGCCTCCAAGATGTCTTTTTTATACTGGCTTAGGATGTTAGTATAATCCAGTTTTAGAGTGGGGCAGTAATTTCTTCTCCATGCCCGCTCTGCGCGGCGTACTGTTAATTTGGTGGTCTTAAGCTCTTCGGTGAACCACCGATTAGCGTCCTTGTCGCGTTTGGAGGTAATGCGCTTGAGCGGGGCGAAAGCGTCGCGTCCGTGGGAGAGCCACTGATCTATGGCATCGACCTGGGAAAGAGTGGGAAGACCCTGAAGGGGGGGGAGGGATGAGGTAAGAAGGGAAGAAAGATTCTCCAGGTTGACACGACCCCATGATCGGACCCAGATGTTTTTAGGCCGGGGGGGCTTGGCTGGAGAGAGGATGGGAAGAAGGAAAGAGATCAAGTGGTGATCAGACCAGGGGCAAGGGGTAATAGAGAGTGAATCCACAGGGCAGTTCAGGGACCAGATCTGATCGAGCATGTGACCTTTGACGTGGGTGGGGGAGTGGACATGGGAAATGAAGTTGAGGGAGTGAAGGGTTTCGGAGAATTCCTTGGAGGATGGGCACTCAGCGGAGTCGGAGGGCCAGAAATTAAAATCGCCAAGGAGCAGAATGGAGGAGTTGTTGACTGTGATGGTGGCCAAGACCTCCAAAAAGTCGGGGAGAAACTGTGAGGGGGACTGCGGCGGACGGTAGGTAAGGAAACAAGTCAGGGGGGGAGAGGTGGAGACTGTGCGGATCACCAGAAATTCGGTGGTTGCAATGTCAGGTAAGGGTAAAGTTTGGAAAAGGAGATTGGTGCGTGCGATGACCGCCACGCCACCCCCGGCCCTGCCAGAAGGGCGGTCCGCCCTGAGGGCATAGTAGGTGGCCGGTAGGGTGGAAAGTAGGGCAGGGAGGGAGTCATCGCAAAACCATGTCTCGGTTAGAAAAAGGAGGTCGGGAGCATGGAGATCCAATAAGACTGAGAGTTCATGTGCATGGGCAACAGCAGACCGGGTGTTGAGATAATAGGCTGTGAAGGCTTTGGGGGATGATGAGGGGGCGGTGCTACATGACACGGGAGGGGTGTCCACTGTGGGGAAAGGACAGAGGGAGGGAGTAGCAGGGGAGAGACCAAGGGAGGAGATGCGAGAGCAGATAGAGGCCGGGATAGGCCAGGGGCCCTGGCAGCAGCGAAGTTGGTCCGGGCTATAGGTGATAGGCGGAGCATAGTGACGAGCCCCTAGTCCCGGCCAGTCGCGGACGGGCGCAGACGGGCTTGCCTTAGGCGCGCCTTCGGCGCGCAATCGTCGCGCCCGCTGCGCTCGTCCGCTGCGCTTCCTGCCAAGGCACATGATTTATGGTGAAAGAGCAGGAGATTGGAGGGGGCGTGGCCAGCCGAGGGGGCGTGTCTCGAGGTGCGCCTCGTCCTCGTGAATGGCGGCCAGAAGGAGGGGGTCGTTGCAGCGTGAAGCGCTGTTGCGGGGATGTCAGCAGGAGATAGGTAGGTGAGCAAGGAAGTAAAAACACAGTATCACATCAAATTTTAAAATGATCGAAGAATCTGGCATAGCAGGAAACTGTACAACCTCACATCCGTGATGTAGTTCAAATGTCCACAGTCCTGCTTCAAATAGTCAGCTCCTCCCAAACAGTCACAAGGTACATTGTCATGCAGTCTGTAGGTAAACGTGAACAATGCGTCAACATACATGTCAACACAATGTTAAAATGCAACTCCCCTTCACATTGCAGAGGGACAATCAACACCTCTTGCAGAACAGACCAGACAACTCATCAGTGATGATGAAGAGGACCGCCACACCTTCGATACGGACGCACTACAACAGCTCATAGACAGCTACCGCAAACCACCTCCAGGAGCAGGGCAGCCCAGCTTCATCGAGGAGACCCCACCCCCTGCACAGACCACACAGCAGGAAGCACCCACCACCACTGCTGTCTCCCAGTACCTCACTGAGAAACACATCGCATTCCAAGGCCAGGTGTTAGACTGCCAGAAGGAGGTGGCTGAACAGGTGCAGGTGGGGTTCGACCACATGGCAGCCAAACTATGTGACATACATGGGTGTCTAAGTCACATCAGGGACCACTTACACTCCCTAACGGACACCCACAGTTCGCTCCATGATGTCCAAAAATCCATGTCCGACACCGCTGGAGTCATGCCTCTGAGAGGAGAACAACTGTCTAGTCAGAGTGGCCTCAGCGATGTCAGCCGAGTGTTGGCACAGATGCTGAGGATAATGGAGAACATGGAGCGGATGTATGCGGAAAGAATGGCTGCCACGGATGCACACCAGCGAAAGGCCGTTGGTATCTTCCATGCCCTGCAGATCCTCATCATCGCATTGCTGCCACTAAGGCAGTCACTGATGAATGCTGCTGGTACTTCCACACACACCTCTCTGGCCCCTGATGTGTCAGTGGCACACAGTGCTGCAGACCAAACATCAGCACCCACATGTCAGACAGATGACATAGAGGACGAAGATGCGGGAGATTCCACCTGTGTATTAAGAAGGAGCCAGTAGCAATCTTCTCCACCATATGCCCTGTTTCAGCTTGGTTCTGCCCCCTGCATCATGCCCTGTAACAACATCTCCCAATGTCCCCCGAAACACTCTGCGACACTCACCTTGGACCTCGACATGGACTGCCATATTCTGTTTGCTTAACAATGACACAGCAATCACACTGTAGACTGTACTCTTCCTCTTCCGATGTACTTGTCAATCCCTAAATGACTCTGGCTGGCCCTCCACTGGGCTACAATGTAATGTGGGGTTTGCATGGCCATGTACTGCTCCAGCTCCGACACTCCACAGAATTTGAATAAATCATTCAAATTCACACAGATGTGTCATGTCCATAATCGATCAAGTATGAAAGTATGGATGAATGTAAGGACATTGATTGCACAAAAAGGTACACCCTGGGAAATGAAAGCAATGCACATGTGTGACCTTGACCCACATAGGCAGCAAGAGGACTGGGAATGTTTGCACTGGCTGTGGCCTTATTGCTCTGAAACAACAATCGTGCAATTTCACAACTTTGCCCCACGCAATGTTAGAAATAGGGCTGTGTATGAAATGTTAAAGTCGTTGGCAAGCCTAAAGTAGTGTCCCCCATCACATTTGGCAACAGAACATCTCTTCGCATACCTACTCACACTCAACTGGGTGTACACAGCCTTTAGTGATGGATCACATTGTTCCACATGGCAAGAAGTTGGACACCAAACTCACATTGCTGAAGACACGTAAGAGCACAGGTCTATCAGCCACTATCCCAACCACAATGTCTGGATCACAGAGGTGTAGCTGGCAATAGGGACTCACCTCTAAGTGAAATGCGTCAGTCAGTCCCTCACTGTGTACGGACAATGCTCATTGAGGTGCACGATTTGTCATTCTGATCAACACTCATCCCAGTTGAACACTAGTGAAGTTGCATAGGCTTAATTAGCATGTGCGTGTCAGTACGGGCAAGACAAGGGACACAACATGCAGACCAATGCATCAGACACTAACAGGCAGCATTCGGTCACGGTACAGTTCCACATGACGGGGGTTGTACATGTGCCCGGGATGTTCTGCCATTGCGTTGGTGGCACTCGTAGAAACGGCACCTGCGGCAGTTATGTGGATGATATGCCACTGCTCGAAGCAATGAGTCGTATGTGTGTGCAACGTTTGGACGTATGGGTTGTTGTGTACGTAAGTGTCAAGGGCATTCCATGCAAGAGTACCTCGAGCAAGGACTTCTGTTTGTGGGGTGTGAATACGTTGCTCTTTCATTAGAGCTGTGCATAGTGTGGGAATCACCATCATGTGCTAGGGTATCTCTCTCAGGGGGTGTCTGTCGCATGCAAGACCAAGGTCGGAGGTGCAGATGCCTTTCCGCCTTATGTATTAATACAAATGTGCTTGCATCCCTAATGTTAGTCTGACTACTGCTTGCATTCTGGAAATGTGATGTGGATTTCACGCTTCAAATGAGGCTAGGCCTTAGGCTTGTGATGCACCAATAGCGATATACACACAACAGTTGGCATGTATAAGCCAAGAGCCCGAGCGGTCTTGCGCTCCTTGTACAATCCCTTTGTGCGCGGCTGCCCTCCAGGTGCATGCAACATTGCAACATTGTCGATTGCGGACCGTGTGGCGCCGACACTGCGACAGAGACACATGCATCAGTTGGTTTCCTGTCCAGCTCAGATAAGAGCCCAGGGATAATTATTCACACGCCTATGCTGGCCTGGCGTACGCCGACCCAGCCCACTCGGCTTACGTATAAAGGGGGGGATGACGTTGCTACGTGTCCCAGTTCTTCCCCACTGCCGGATGTGACATGGGTGCGTCCGCCTGACATATCACGAGATTCAATCATAAAGGGTCCATGACTTGCGTTGCACAGACTTGGTGGCACCGGATATACTGCGGCCAGCAGGGGCCTGCCGCCACAGGACGGTGACTTTCCATGCACTGAGGTAGGGGCACCTTAAGTGCTGAGCGGGTGTGCAGCCAGCGATGATGCGCCATCCTGGCGGTTCGGACTGGTAAGGATTTGTGTGGGCCCTGCTGGACAAAAGTGGAGGCCTGAGCCAGCGGGCAGCGCAGGCCTACCGCCACGTGGCGTTGCCTCAGGTTCACAGAGTTAGTGGCACCTAAAGAGCTGGGTGGGTGTGCAGCCTGCGATGATGCTGTGTGCACTGTTATGATCTCTGCCATTGCGAAATCAAGACCCAGAATCACTTGTGTGACCTTGTGGCCCGAAGTGTGGGGCTGCATGATGTGGAGGCTGCCAAGGTGGCAGGCCCCAGGCTTGAAGCTTGCACTGGCACGTGGTGGGCCCTCTTGGAAACACGCCAGTGGCGGAAGGTGAGCAGTGAGGCCTGGGTGCGCAGGGGCGGCCAATCACCGCTGGGCAGCGGGAGGTGGTAGGGTGCAGCAGCCTGTGTATGCAGGGGCGGGCAAGCGATGATGGCGTGTGCTATGACATGAACACTGCCATTCATGAATCTGGACTCTGTTTCCGATAAGGGACCTGGTGGACTGCAGTGTATACAGGCACGTGGTTGGAGACACACCGGTGGCAGCAGGTGAGCAGTGAGGACTGGGTCCGCAGTGTTGGCACACTCTCTCCCTCTCTCTCTCTCAATTTCACTGTCTATCTCTTTCTCTATCTGTCTCTCTCTTTCTCTCTCCCTCTCTTCCTTTCACTGTCTCTCTCTTTCTCTCTATCTCCCTGTCTTCCTTTCACTCTCTCTCTCTCTCTCTCTCTCTCTTGCTCTCTCTCTTTCTCTCTCTCTCTATCCTTTGATGAGGGCATGACAAACCTTATCTTGAACTTTGTCTTGCAGGCTGTGACTTGCAGAGTGTCCTGAGAAGACCCACTATGACTCTTCAAAATAGTTGTATTGAGTTTAATTTGAATAAAATATTTTGTTTGGAAATTCAAAGATGAATGAATGATTCTCCTTTTTCTGACCACACATGAATGTTAATTGTTGTAATTGTGCGACATCAGGCAAATTGTTTTTTTCATGATTTCGTAAAGTTGATGTGAAATATCTTTGTCCGGGGGGTGCCCGGGGTAGGGCCCCGGGGGGTGGTGGGGTGGTGGGGGTGGGTGTTGTGGCCCTCTTGGGGCGCCGAGCTGCATGATCAGTAGCTCCATGGCATCTGTTGTTCTTCAGGTGTGGCTCTGGGCTGGGCTCCCTTTTCCGGTGCAGGTTGTCGTCCGACTTAACACCAGGTAAGAGCAGGTGTTAAATCCCTGCTGGTAATGCGCCTTATCGCATGTTTTGGGTTTTTATCGCAGATCTGGCCGGTTGTTGAGAATGTTGCGAAGTGGTGTTGTTGCGGCTTTTTGCACGGGAACGCCTACTCTGCATATCATTAGCGTTAGTTGCCGGTGTCATCTGTGGTGATGTTTTCTGCGGCTGCTATCACAGGAAAACTGCAGTTGTCGGCTGTTAGCACCAGCTTGTGAATAGGGCGATAAGTTTATCGCCACTTTGGCTGCAATAAAGTGCCAATAACTCAGCGATAAGCCCTTGAGAATATGGCCCTAAGACCTTCAAATAAGTTCCATACCAACTTAGATAAAATGAGAAAAAGTTAGCAACTAAAATAAAAATGAAGAATTTCTGGTGATTATGGGCCTGATTCACAGAACTAACTTAAGACAAAATCCTAAACTTACTACCATTTTGGTATTCACAAAAGGCACTTACTCATTTTGGTATTCACAGAAGGCACTTGCTCATTTTGGTATTCACAGAAGGCACTTACTCATCAATGAGTAAGTGCCTTCTGTGAATACCAAAATGAGCAAGTGCCTTCTGTGAATACCTTGAGGATTTATTCAGTTGAGATTAATTAATTAAATAGTCACAACAGTGATCTTAATTTCCTTGAACTCAAAAAAGAAACTCACAAAGTGCAATTTTAAAAAAAAGACCCAAGTTCATTTTTGGTTTTTTAACAAAAATAAATTTGTATTTTCAATATTTTCATCCAGTAAAGTAGTGAAACAATACACTTTACATTTCATGTACGGCAACATAAAACTACTGTCTACTTCAGAGTCTCATTAGCAGTAGTCAATGACATTTCTTACAAACAAATCAAAGCCAACCACACATTTGGCCATGTGTTGAACTTAATCCGTACAAATAGAAGGATTTTTCAGCTTCAAATGCCTATTAATTGTGTAAGAAAATGTCGCAGCGTCGACGTTTCGGTCTCACTCTCGAAGAACAATCACAGAGACCATCCTCAGGACCGAAGTTGCACCATGAATCGGCTGCTACTCGCCGACAAGACGGCAACACTCGTCTCTCCCGTAATAATTTCTTAACGTCTGATTCTAACAGCTATGAATTCTGCGTCTCACTCTCCAAGTCAGTCGAGCCCCTCGAACTTATTTGAAGGTCTTAGGGCCATATTCTCAAGGGCTTATCGCTGAGTTATTGGCACTTTATTGCAGCCAAAGTGGCGATAAACTTATGGTGCAACTTCGGTCCTGAGGATGGTCTCTGTGATTGTTCTTCGAGAGTGAGACCGAAACGTCGACGCTGCGACATTTTCTTACACAATTAATAGGCATTTGAAGCTGAAAAATCCTTCTATTTGTACGGATTAAGTTCAACACATGGCCAAATGTGTGGTTGGCTTTCATTTGTTTGTAAGAAATGTCATTGACTACTGCTAATGAGACTCTGAAGTAGACAGTAGTTTTATGTTGCCGTACATGAAATGTAAAGTGTATGGTTTCACTACTTTACTGGATGAAAATATTGAAAATACAAATTTATTTTTGTTAAAAAACCAAAAATGAACTTGGGTCATTTTTTGAAAATTGCACTTTGTGAGTTTCTTTTTTGAGTTCAAGGAAATTAAGATCACTGTTGTGACTATTTAATTAATTAATCTCAACTGAATAAATCCTCAAGGTATCTATTGTTATTTGACTGATCTACCCAATTCCTTGGGGAATAGTGGGTTGCCCTATTGTGATTATCTTCTGTGAATACCAACATGAGTAAGTGCAATCTGTGAATGCCAAAATGAGTAAGTGCCTTCTGTGAATACCAAAATAGTAGTAAGTTTAGGATTTTGTCTTAAGTTAGTTCTGTGAATCGGGCCCTATAAGTTTTACATTATGAACAATAAGGACATGAAAAAGAAATATTACTCTAGGAAGTGGGGTCCATCAGGACCCAGGCACTGTTTGAGGTTAACTTGTAAGGGACCGCAACGTGAAAAGGTTTGTTGGTTTGCCCCCCTCAAAACGCTTACCTTTGATAGTGTTAAAGAGGGCAAAAATATTCTACGGGGAAATACTGCAAGCTGAAGTCAAGACAAGGCTGAATATGTCCGTTGAATGATCCTCCAGTAGCCTGAAATGTAGTGCCAAAAATCTCAGAGTGAGGAAACATTATGCAGAAGCTTGGCACCCAGTCCCAGTCACCAAAGGTTATTATTTTCTCAATCTCAATTTTAAGAAAACGTTTTTATAAGTCTGATTCCTTGATGGTAAAATTATCCACACTTACAGAACAACTTACACAGACACAGATCCATGGGTTTGAGTAAAAGGAAGTCTCTTCATTCCTCTAGCTCAGGTTCACTCCAAAATGTCTATCTCTAACTTGCTCTTGGATTTTCTTTGCAGCAATGCCAACTTCCTTTGTCCACATGGGCTACTGAGATGTATTAGGGAAGTGTCACCAGAGTAGACTGGAGGAAATTCCTACTGCGACTAGTCCGTAGGTTTTATTCCAGGTGCTCACAGTTGCCTTTTCTAGGAGAAACAACAGTTTACAGTTGCAAGTAAAAAGTTTAACAACAGGTAGCAGGCTTCACCGAAAGGACCATATGTACTTCAGCAAGGTGGTAGCTCCTTAGTGACGAAGATTGTAGACAGAGCTCAAGACAAATCTCTCACAGGCCTCAGTCAGATAGTGAGTATTTCTGTGATGTAATAGAAGAGTACACATTAGTTCTCTTAAATCAGTGTGTCAGGCAGGGCAGGGTACATCGTAAAACAAAACTATGATTGGCAATGACCACAAAGCGAACCAATCTAAAATTCCCAGATTTTCTCCTTTCAAGTTTTCATCACAAAAATCCAGAGCAATAGCATCTTTGCTCCTCTATGCTTGCCTCTGTCTCTCCCAAAATCCCTCCCAAGCATTGGATACCTTATTACTTTAACAAAGGATCATAGAACATTTCAAATTCTAAAAGCCCACCTGTGCTAGCCCCATGCTACAGGAAATCGGAGACAGGTCTGCAACTCTAAGACTAGTTGGCTAATTGAGCTTTTCAAAGCATGATGTGCCCAAGTGGTCATGAGGCTTATGCGTGGGGATGATCCAGCTACTGACCTTTTCAGGCCCACTAGAGATTAGCCGTGGTCGACATGATGCGGGCCATGAACATGGATGATCTTTTGCTGAAGATTGCAGCTGAGCTTCAGGCAATTTGTATAATAACTGAAAACATGGATATGCAGTAATCAAAATACAATCATTTTGTTGATTTTCCTCAGATTGGATTACCAATTCCCTGTAAATTTGGATTCATGAGCATTTTTCTTGCAATGGTGGTAAAATAGGGTCTTAATCCTTGTATATTTCAAAGCAAGCTGTACAGTAGGCTACAGGAAGTGTCCTGTCTAAATTGCTTGTTGTATTTTTAGGAGAAAGTGGAAAAATGTTTCCTTCTCTCCTGCACCCGATAGTTGCCTTGATAAAGGAAATTGTGCCTAGTCAAGCGACATAAGTTACACAAGAGGTCAGCGTGCTCGAGGTGCAGAGTGAATGATGGGTGAAACATCATAACATTGGATTCCCACAGGTTATATCTATCAAAGCTCTTCTTTCATGATCCTGTGCCAAAGGACAAAACTCTGCTCTTTCCCTCATCACATAGCCCATTCATAGTTTGTCAGAGTTACACACACACCCACACACATATCCACAGGTGCACTTGCACAAACACACACACACACACGCACACACGCACTCTCTCTTCCCTTGGTGCAAGAAGCATTGATCAACACTTTAACCAAGTAGTGAGTTAGAGATTTAAATAGAATGGCTAGGTTGAGCAATACTAAATCTGCACAATCTATTACTGAATGTGGCTGACTAGGTTATTTGGTAATTAATCAAAATATCAGCAATCCATACCTTTATTACATATCTGTGTATCGGAACGCTGGCTCGAATGTCAGCCTTTGCACGTTGTGACTTCTGCTTTTTGAAGATGGAATTGCATCTGACAGCCACTGAACATTATATCTTCATACAGAAGCCTTAAGAACTAAACATCTAAGTGAATCTACATCTGAAAGTTGGACAGTCGTTTCTCACAAATTTATAAAAAATCAATGTCTTATAAGAAGCAAAAGCTCGTGCCATGCAACTGGCAGAGGAAAAAAACAATGTTATGCAATTCCTTTCTATAAGTTAAGTAGTACACTTAATCAGTTCCTATTTGGGATCTACTAGAAAAATAAAGGGGCCTGCGACAAAGTGGGTGGCATAAGACCCACCAACCTTGAGCTTACAAAGGTCCTAGACCTGGCACTAGCAATTCTTTTTATGCACTTCATTAATTTATGAAGATTTAATTTGGGTTTTACATAGTTCAAAAACAAGAAGAACACCACAATTAAATACAATGGTTCTCCATTGGCATGAATAATGCTCAAATATTCACCTTAATGAAAAAGCTTCGCTTGAACATTGTTCCAAACTGAAAGTATTTCAGTTTGATTGGTGAAGCAAGTGTATTCCATAGTACAGGATCTGGTACAGTGATGTGTTGACCTCCCTAGGAGGTACTTTGGGAATATCAGCCACCATCCAGGAGAAGAGTTCTTGTCCGTTTGGGCTTGTGCAATTTTCATAGTGAGATTGACTGATGCCAGATCAGTCCATAACAACATGTGTGATACAGAACATACCTTAGTGTGAATGCTAGTTAGCACTTACATACATGCATTTAAACAACAGGAACGCTACACGGTTACTCTTTTGCCTGTAATTGACCCTGAAGAATACCTATGGACTCTAGCCCATGTACACTACTTCATGGCTACTCTAGCTCAACTTGCGCTGAAAAATCGCACATACATGCAAGTATCTGTACATACATATACCATGACCCATGAGCAAATGGAACTGTGCTTTTCACAGAAGTTCCAGTGATTCACTTTCCAGCCAATATTTCGACAGAATTCTGTTAGCTTAGCAAATTTGTGATGGACTTATTTTTCATTTTATTCATGGATTTATGTAGGTGTGGTTTCACCTAACGTGCACAAGGACCAGAGCGTGACAGAGAGCTTCATATAGTAAAACGGTATACAAAAGGTAGGGGACAAAAAAAATCAAACAACCCATTCTCCTGCTAAATCCAGCCCTCTCTATCTGCTTCCTGTGCCGGCTACTAAACTTTATCTGGAGATGATTTGCCTTACAACATGCATTTAACAGGTTACATAATAAATACAAAATTAAATACACAACAAGAATCTCTATACACAAATGTAGATAGAAAGAGGTGCACACATAAAAGAAGAAGTAAACAAAAAAATGAACAGAAAGTAACTGTAGTAATACTGAACAGTCTTATTTTTCTTGTACACATCTGTATGATTCAGCTGTGGCAAATGTGCTGCAAATTGCCTATGCTATTTCCATAGTTTATTTATTGCATTATAGCTCCACATGTTACGGCAAGTGTGGTTCATTTTCTTTTTCCAGAGCATGTGACAATGGGAAAGTACTTAACACGCTGAGTAGAACTCCTTTGCTCAAACCTCATAGACATGTTACAGTTCTAGGACCCCTTTGACACTCATCTGAAGCCAGGAAAACCTCAAGCGTGCAGGCTGCCAGAGCCGCGGCGCATACATTTCAATATATCACTGGTACCTGAGGCTGCTCTGAGCATTAAGAGAGCAGATTACACGCAAGACTTGAATCAAAGCGCAGGGAAGGCAGCGCACGAGTTAATAACAGTAAACAGGGCAGCAATAATGTTATCCTTTCATAATAAACTATAAACCGTTTACAACACTCACGTGAGTTGACATGGAAACAAATGCAGATGCTTCTTTGCTCTCCGCATTCCCTCGCGTGCTATCCTGCACACCTTCGCATATGGTTGGCCCGTTCCTGGGAAAGTGCTTGTTTTTTATGTCGTGCAAACAGCAGAGAGGCGATGAATTAGACTTTGACAGGAGAGCATCGCGCACATGTGCTGAGAAATGCTTACACCGTTTTACAATACAGGCAGGCACGACCTAAATGATAGAAACAAAGAAAAGCTTCAACTGAAGGCAATTCGTGTGTGTGATACATGTAATGCATGGTTTTACAGAACCCATCATCTATGCTCACACAATAGTTATGGATCTTAACTATTAAACATCCAGAGGCAAAGCTAATAGATGTGGCTTTTTGTTAGGAGTAATCTTTGATTATAGGCAACTCGGTGGGACTGATGTACTAACACCTGACCCCTGGCGTCAAAGTTTTCTTTTGGAATTTGCTTTCCAGCACAAATCTTGATTTACATTGGAAAGTAGCCTGAAGTAAAGCAAAGTAAAGCTGTGTCCTTATTTGCGCTACTTTGTGTCAAAGGGCATTCCATCCTTCCATTGGTGATACATGGGTGTTCCCTTCCAACCACCCACGGCTTTTGAGGGAAAGCTCTATCTACAAAAAAAGGACTTGAAACTAACACGTAACGACTCTTTGAGGCAAGCATAAAGTTTGAGAAGTTTTCTTTACTCAAAACCTTTCCAACTTTCTATATGTGCTGCCCTGTACAGCACACATTCCAAGTGGGAAAAGTTTTCAACTATGTCTGACCATTATATTTTATGCTGCAAGTCTAACTATCCTACATTAAGCATACACCCATACACTATTGTACAAAGTTGTGTGCATTGGCACAAGCCAGACTAAAGTGGTACAATGAGGGCGAGGGAGCAACAGCACCATATCTAATTAAAAATGTCACAGTTCTGCTCTCTCCCATTCATGCAATCCATCAACTTTTATAGCTGCGCTATGTTGCATGTACATTTAGTAAATCTGCCCCTAAGTGTGTGGCATCCTGGGGTCCTAGAAAGAAAATCCCATAATGAAACAACATCTTGGACCACAGCAATATGGAAGCTGGGAGTAGGGTTCCTTTGATGAACAGGTTTCATTAGCAGAGTTAAGCTGTACACTCAAAGAAGGTGACATTTGCATTGTAGGTGGTGAACTTAAAAGTCATACACAGCAAAATATTACATAGTAGGTGCTTTTCATTAAGGGTCTGTATTTTCATTATGTTTTTAAGAAAGCTGAATGCTTGCACATCTTTACATTGTGAGCAAAAAGAGCTATAAATCCGACATGGAAGTACCATGACAGCAGTGAGAAACAATCAAACATGCAAGGCTGATTAGTGAATAGTACAGGACCTTAATGAGAGGTTAAGGCATTCAAATAGCAAATATTAAATAAGTAATTAAAATGTTGTTCTGTCAACAAAGTAAATACATCAAAGAACACCCATTTGGTGACAAGCAAAATGTCTCATCTGCAGCCTAACAAAAGGACATATTTATGGTCCCTATCACTAAAGCGAATGGGATCACATATAAACAATATCATCATCCTCAAAATGTCAAAGCCTTAATGGACAGCACATCCATGCATAAGAAACCATGAAAAACATGTGAAAGCCAATTGCTGAAGGGGCTGGCCTAACACCTTCTCTCTCTGTGCTTCGTCTAGTGCTTGTTTCACTAATTGGCAACATGAGGTCCTGAAGACACCAAAAAGTGCCAGACATTAACAAAAAATATTTAGATCCAAAATTGCAGCAACAACATTTTTTAGGAGCCAGTAAATCTTTGATTTTTTCCTCTTTTCCATGTAACTGTGCTATACCGGTGACATCAGAAACTTGAGGCTTTAAAGATTGGTTCATTCTTAGAAAACATAAATAACCTCCTTTTTTACACTACATACTCTATCTACTAATAAATATAGATGGTAGGGTGTTAGAACTGGGGGTCTCCAATTGGCAGAGGTATGCACCTTTGTCCAAGTAGGGACGCTTGCTTCTAGTCAGGGTAAGGGGGATACACAGTCTAGATAACCCCTGCTCACCTCATTGGTAGCTTGGCATGAGCAGACAGGCTTATCCCAAAGGCAATGTGTAAAGTATTTGTACTCAAAACACAAAGTAATACAGTGATAACACCTCAAATGGACACCACACGAGTTTAGGAAAATAAAGTATCTTTATCTAAACTTCACAAGACCAAAGAGACAAAAATCCAACATACATGTAGTAAAATAGCACTCAAAAACTGTTATTTCCCAAATAAAGCTTGTTGAAATCAAATACCTCCACCTGGGGCTATCATGACAGTAATAATTTCAAAGTACTGCGCCAACCGCAAGGTGCACGGCGTCGGATCATGGAGTTATAAGGACCCCCAAACAAACAGTAGCTTTGGATTACGAAGTCAAGTCAAATAAGCTTTATTCGAAATCACATGGTGAATCATAAAAGCCACAAAAATATGACATTATCTTAATTTTTTTTTTTTTTTTAAAAGATAGTTAAAACGCATTGATAAAAACAGACAAGAACATCCTCTTGTTATCAGTAAAACATCTACAGCTGCTTCCTACATCTTATAACGGCCAGTAAAAACCATGATAATACAGCAGAAATATAAAAACTTGGGAGCGATTGCAGGTAGATAAAGGCTGGTTGACATTGCACAAAACCAAGCGGTTTTAATAGAGGCTAAATGTAGCATTTCCTCAGATCTGAGTCACATTTACAGAAAAAGGTATATGAATAGTACTCTGCATTGTCACCTGGGCATGTCATAGGATCGTACATCCAGTTATTAATGATGGAGAAGCTGGTTAAATGATGGATAATATCTAGCCTAAACCGGGTCAGCACAAATCTATGATGCAAATTGTATACATTCGCTAGATAAGGTTGCATATCGTAGCTGGTCAGAATAAGTTGCTTCTTCAAGACAGAGGGTTTCTTGAGCTCAATAGATAACCTTAATTCCTCAAGTAGAGAATAACATTTCAATTGTAGGTCTTTTCTGTGAATACTAATCAAAAGCTCAGGGTGGTCAAAATACTCCGGGTGGCCGATGTCGTCCAGAAAGTCACGCACAAATTTGAGCCAATGGATTTTCAATGCAGACATAGATCTGAGGCAGTCATCTACAATAGGAAGGTTAAACTCTGTATATTCAGAGGACCAGATCTTATGCAAGAGCAAGACTGGGTGAACCTTGATCAAGTGTGCTAAATATGGGGCTCCCAATTCAGAATGACAAACAAAAGTTGAACAGCTTTTCGAGAGGGCAAGGACATTCCTTAGAAATGCATTTCCTGCTAATTGAAGTGAATCAACGTTTGAATATCCCCAAATCTCTAACCCCTACATGGTATTTGGTCTGCATTTGACCTTATAGATGGTCATCATTTCCCTCTGGTGTTTAATGCTCAATTTCCTAGCGAAGTTCAGCAAGGCTGCAGTACTTTTAACAAATTGAAGCCTAAAATCCTAGTACCCTCGATAAAAATGTCACAGCAGTTTGTAGCTCTTTTACAAAGTTTTGTTACGAAGGTTTTGCTAATATTTCTTTTTAAATAATGATTCTGCATGAACCGGTCAAATTCATTGAGTAATCGCTGTAAGCCCAGGGGAGTGCGGGCCATTAGAACAGCATCATCAGAATATAAAAGTGCCGGGATCAGTCAATGCCCACCTTGGAATAGGTCAGTGCATTTACTTTCGAGGGTACTGCCTAAGCTGTTAAGGTAAGGATTAAACAGGAATGGAGGAAGTACGCAGCCTTGAGGAACTCCTCTTTCTATGTTAAATGGTTCCGTACATTCACTGTTTAAACAATAGCATACTCTGCCCTGACCTGATGCATACAAATGTCTAAGGAAGTTAACAATTGTATAATCTACTCCCATGCTGACCATGATTGACCATAATTTATCTTGCACGACAAAGTCAAAAGATAGATCTACAAATGCTAAGAACAGGCTGCCTCTTTTAATATGCACATATTTCCCTATAAGTAGATTCAAATTGATGGCCTGTTCAATGGTCTCCACACCTGGGCGAAAACATACTGCAAATTCAAAATAATGCTATTGAAATCAACCCAGTCCTGCACTTTACCTAGAATAATGCATCCAGCCACCTTGACTAAGTAGTCCAGCAGAGAAATAGGTCTATATTGTGCTGGATTATTGCGATCTCCCTTCTTGTAAATGGGCACTATAAGGGACTCAAGGACATGTGCATTAAAATTCTTCACTCTGACAGGCTCTGAAAAGCAGTGTTAAAAGGGGGCCCCAAAGATCGATATTCGATTTAAACAAATCAAAGGGAAGCCCATCAGAGTCCAGTGCTTTACCGCCTTCGCTCGCCTTCAGAGCCAAAACTACCTCATCTAATGTAAAGTCAGGGTAGATCTGATCGGTCAGGGGTATTATTGTTGTGGGATCACTCACGGGAACTGAGGTACGAAGGGTTGTGGCTGTAGCCCCCTGGTTTGAATAGAGATTAGAAATGTGGATTAGCTATTCAGCCTCTGTAATGGCAATCTCATTACGGGGACTGTCAGCTGTATCTAAAAAGGGGGAGTTAATCATGCACCAGAAAGTTGTGTTGTCATTCATCAGGCTTGCCTCGAATTATTAATTCCTGTACTCCACCTTCAGATTTATTTTGCGGTGTTTGATGACAAGCTTATGAATGTGTCTGCACTCCTGGACTTCCTGGGCAGAACTAGGTTGTTTACCTAGAGCTAACTTTAAGCTCTTTAGGGCCCTCGTAAAGACAGAGTCAAACCAACCACGATTCCCCAAACCAGCTTTGTTCCAATTGGCAGTAAGCCCGTCTCTAATACCTTTTTTTTTTTGTTCGAAGGCATTGATAATTTGGTGTGCCTCAGCAGACTCATCTAGACATATATCACAAGCTGCACTCTGATTTGAGATTCAATTTTCTAGGAAAGAGGTTGGGTTGATCTTAGATCATCTCAAAGAATACCCTTTTTGGCAGGAGATTTCAATGTTCTCCACAGTTGGTGCACTTTGATTAGCTCCCAGTTGTGGGAAGGGGTTGATGTTCTGAGCTGCACTTTGAGGAAAGTGATCGCTTAATACAGTGTTGTGGATAACAAAATCTAGAACCAATGCTGAGTAAATCGAAGGGAACAACAGGAAATCTATGACACTGTTATTCCCTCTACCATTAAAAGTACTCTTGACTTCGGCTAGTGGGCTAGTCAGTTCATTGCAGAAACTCTGAATATTTAAAAAGTAAATCATTTAACAAATCCACGTATTCTGTGTGTAAAAAGTGTGAGTGATATCGCCATTGTCTAAGGCGCCAGACCACAGACCTTGTTGGATGGTTGGGGACATATGCAGAGATTAAAATCACCACCCCATAGGATGAGTGAGTCCTTGCACCCAGGAGGGAAAACTTAGTCGAGATCGGTGTCTAATTGGTGCAGGGGGGATTTAATATCCTGCATACAGGTATTACTATAAAAGTTTACTATAGCCAAAATGGTATACAATGTGATCTGGATTGAGATTATTTGATAGTATACATTTGTCGCAATCACTGGTTTATTCAGAGGAGCCATCTTGTTTGATACGTAGATACATAGGACCCATTTGGCTCTACCACAGGTAGAAGGGATTGCTGGGGAGTGAAATGTTTTGAAACCGTTGAAATGAATTGGGTCCACAGATCATGCATAGAATATGAAACTTAGACACAAAGTCAAGCCACTCAGTCATGGTACATTTGTGACGCAACCCAGCAACAATCCAAAATAAGGCAGTGTTAGTTAAAATGGGGGGGGTTGTCCTGGGATTGTATCAGCTGGGTGGATATAAGGTTCCTATGAGGGCTGGGCTGTAAAGAAGAGGAATCACATTCAGCCATTGTACCTGGACGAGACCCAAGATTAAGCTCGGGTAAGATAAAAATAATAGTACAAGGATCCTCACTAAGCTTAGTAGGGGCCATCAGTCAATCCACACTGTTGAGAGTAGACAGGCAATCAAACCTATTGTAAGTTGCAATGGAAAATAAGGGGGCAATAACTGTGCCTGGTTAGGGTGGGCTGGCTGATGGAAAATGTGTTGAGAGACAGGAGGCTGGTAAAAGAAGCAAAGGGATACAACTGAAATTTGTTTTGCAGTCAGAGATGGAGAGCTGGCTCTCTCTAGAGTGGTCTTTTTTCATTTAGAAGATTTAAAGGAAAGTACCACATAGTCATCCTGAAATAATTTGCACCCCAAGCCAACTCATTTGACTCTCCTGATCATCTTAAGATCTGCAAAGAGTGCTCCACCCAACCCCACCCTCGCATTTAGTCAGTTTAGAGATTTATTCCTGAGTAAAACCCAGGGTTCATGAGCAAAAGTAGAGGTGGAGGGGACATTAAGTAGGATTATCACGTAAGGTATAGCTGCGTGGGGAAGCTCCAAGTGCTCAGATTTCAAAATAGGGAAAGAACGTGGTAAGTCAATATTAGCATTATTGGCTAAAGGTGGATTGTAAAGGATGTCACATGTCGTGGAAAATTGGTTAATAGGGGCAAGACAGACCTTTTGGAACAAAGGAGCAGGGTTAGGACTGCAGCCAGTCGAAATATTAATAAGGTGAGGGTACAATAGGAGTGTCGGCTGGAACTAGAAAGGATTGAAGTGGTTGAAGTTGCTCACATTGGGCTGGACAAAAAATATTGGGCACTGCTGGGTGCTGTGGGGGTACTGTTTTGTCCATCACTGGGGGTGACTGACGATCAGATGGCACGTGAACCTTACCCAGCAGGTCTGTACAAGTTAGGACAGTGCTTTCAGTGACTTTTAAACTCTTAGTAAGAAAACTAAATGAGAGCCCAACCATGTCCATTAGAGCTTGTGCTGCGGCTGCTAGAGAGGAGTAATCCTCATTTGGTGTGAACGGATTGTTAACTGGTGCTTTAGTGCATTTCTTCAATGTTTTTGACGCCGTCCCGCCCTTCACCCCCTGGAATCTGGAAAGGTCTGAGTCAGGTTACTGGATGGTGTTTTCAGGCATTTTCTCGGGGTTGAGTGACTAGCAAACACGAGGACGATTACAAAGTCAATGACGATGCACGTTGTCATGGAGGTGAGGCATCAGTGCTGAGGTCGAGGCCGGCTCCATGGCTGCCATGGGGGATGCGAGGCTTTGTGTCTGCGAGGAGGCACCGTGTCGAATCCAAGACAGGGGAAGTCGGTTGAGTCGGGTGTGAGGCATCAGTTTTGGTGATGATGCGAAGTCGGCGAGCTTGTGGAGTCACCCTCGGCTGTTATCGGCGACACAATAACTGGATGCAGGCGCTGGCGGTGACGGAGTTGGTGCGAGTGCTCACATCGGGTGTGGCCAATAACTGCAGGTGTCGGCATGCGGTGATTGGCTTCGGAGCTGTGGAGCAGGCCGGGCACTACATCATACACTTCACGAGCAGTGCCCCTGGCCTCGGTGCAGGTCACGGCATTGCAGTGGCATCACTGACAACATCGCTGACAGCGTCAGAGAGTTTTTTTTCTTGCTTCTTTCAAGTTGCTTCCAGCTCCCAACAGCAGGAACAAATTCCAGAGGCCCAAAACTGGAATAGGCACCTCCTGGCAGGTCAGAACTCCCAGCAATAGAGTTCAGGGGAGCTAGAGGTGAAGTCTTTGTGTCCCTGAGACTTCAGAACAGGAGGCCAGCCACACAGGCCCTTGGAGATTCTTCTTCAAGCAGGTTTCTCATCAATGTTTCAGTCTTTGTCCTTTCCTTGGCAGAAGCAGCAACTGCAGGCCAACCCCACACAGCACACAACAAAGGGGCAGTACTCCTCCTCACAGCTCTCAAGGAATCAATCAATCAGGGAATTATAAGCACGCTACTCACCCACGAGGGTCTCAAGGTGTTGAGGGGGTGGGGTGCGCAGCTCCATTCAGCCGAGGGGCCAAGTCTTGAGGGTCTTCCTGAAGGTATTCAGGGAGGGGGCGTGTCTGATGTCTGAGGGTAGCTTGTTCCAGGTTTTGGCTGCGATGTGAGCGAATGATCTTCTGCCTGCTCTGGCTCTGTGGATGCGAGGGGTTTCAGCCAGTGTGAGGTAGGACGATCGTAGGTTTATTTTGGGTAAGTGGAAGTTTATTCTGTCATGAGATATTTGGGTCTGTTGTTGTGGAGGCATTTGTAGGCATGAGTGAGTACTTTGAAGGTGACTCTCTTCTCCAGGGGGAGCCAGTGGAGTCTCCGCATGTGTTGGCTGATGTGTTAGTGCCGGGGGATGCTGAGGACGAGCCTGGCCACTGTGTTCTGTATTGTTTGGAGTGTGCGGAGTAGGGATTTGTTGATGCCGGCGTAGAGTGCGTTGCCATAGTCCAGTCTGCTGGTGATGAGTGCGTGCATGACTGTCTTCCTTGACTTGGGGAGGATCCATTTGAAGGTCTTAAGGAGGATGCAGAGGGTGTTGAAGCAGCTGGAGGTGACGGCGTTGACCTGTCAGTTAATGGTGAGTGAGGAATTGAGTATGATGCCGAGGTTTTTGGCATGGTCTGCAGGGGTTGATGGGCTTCAGAGGGCTGTGGGCCACCAGGTGTTGTCCCATGCTGACATGGTGTTTCCAAGGACGAGGACTTCTGTCTTCTTGGTGTTGAGTTTCAGGCAGCTGTTGGTCATCCAGACTGCGACTTCTTGCATTCCTCTCTGGAAGTTGCGTTTCATGGTGGTGGGACCTCTGATGAGGGAGAGAATGAGCTCGGGCTCGTCGGCGTAGGATACGTGTTGTCAGACAATGGCTGCGAGGGGGGCCATGTAGATGTTGAAGAGAGTCGGGCTTAATGATGACCCCTGTGGGACTCCACAGGGGATTTCCGTGGGGGCGGAGAGGAGGGGTGGTATTCTGATTCTTTGGCTTCTTCCTGTGAGGAGTGAGCGGATCCAGTCCAGGGCCGTTCCTTGTATGCTGGCGTCGTGTAGTCTAGCGACTAGTGTGCGGTGGAAGACGGTGTCGAAGGCTGCGGATAGGTTGAGGCGGATGAGGACTGTGGAGTGGCCTTGGTCCAGGAGGGTGCGCATGTCGTCTGTGTCGGCGAGTAGGACGGTCTCGGTGCTGTGGTTGCTTCGGAATCCGAATTGGGACGGGTTGAGGATGGCATGCTATTCGATGAATCGTGTCAGTTCCCTGTTGACTGATTTCTCTACCACTTTGGCTGCGAAGGGGAGAGGCGAGATGGGCCGGTTGTTTTTGAGGTTGGTGGGGTCGGCCGTGGGCTTCTTGAGCAGGGGCCTGACTTCTGCGCGCTTCCAGTCTGGGAAGGTGGCAGTTTTGAAGGTGGTGTTGATGATGATGTGTTGTAGTTCGGATGCGATGGTGTCTGCGGCTCTGTGGTAGATGTGGGGGGCCAGGGGTCGGTGGGGGCCCCCGAGTGGATGCTTTTCATGGTTGTGGCGGTATCCTCGGTGGTGATAGGTGTCCGGTTGGAGATGATGGGCTGACTGGTATCTTGGGGAGGCGGGGGCCCAGCTGTGGTGTCTTGAGGATGGCCGATGAAGTTGTTGTAGAGAGTTCTGATTTTGAGGTGGAAGTAGGTTCCAAGCTTGGCGCAGAGGTCTTGGGACGGGGTGATGTCTGTGGCTTAGGTGCGTGGGTTGGTGAATTCCTGAATGACACTGAAGAGTTCCTTGGCGTTGGTGGAGTTGGGGAGGATTTTGTGTCCTCTTGTGTCCAGAAGTGATCTAAAGTTCTGAGATTTAAAGTCCACTACTTACACCCCATTTTGTCTTTGTTCTTCTTTGTGCAAGGGTCTCTGAGCCCAGTTCTAACGTGCTCTGTCCTCACTGGTGCAGTATGACTACAGGGGTTGGTGACAGCATTGTTCAAGAGAGACAGGCCCTATTCAGGTGCAAGGAACCCCCCCCGCCCCCACTCTGAATGCAGCCAAGGTCTATTCAGCTCAGCTCTGAGTCATCCAGGAAGGGCCAGGCACACTTCATTAGGTTACAATTTCACCCATTTGCCAGAACTAGCTCACCCCTCAACCTTCTCCAGCAAAGATGACAAGCAGGCACAGTGGGGTTTGGTAAGTAAATAACTAAGTAATTCTGCATTCTGCAGCCCACATAGAAAGAGGAATATGTCTCAGGGGATTGTTTTTGTGCTGGAAGGTGCCCCTTCCTGCACAAAAACAATCGTGCATGCAACAGAGGCAACCTTGCATCATGGTGCACAGTGCTTGTGTCGGTTGGTGCTAGCCTGCCAAGAGGGCGCCAGCACAGGGGAAAAGGCAGGAATGTGCTGTATTGACTTAAACATAGCACATTCCTGCCCCTTTCCTGTCACGCAGTGCAGAGCAGCAAGGTGACTTGCCATGCTGCACTGCATGCCAATTTCGTAAATATGCCCCTATATTTAAAAATGGTGCCACATTAGTGACCTCAGTTATATTGTTAGAGTTAAAGCATAATTTCAGTATCTCGCACAGGAGAAAATCCTGTTTTTTAAGAACAAGATGTGAGAAGTGTATGTTGTTCCAAATTAAATTCAGAACTGCAACAGAGTAAATGAAGGATTGATTAGTTTTTGTAATTGCAGGATCTACAATGTAAATGAGAGGGTGTGAAGTTTGTCCACCTAAGCTTGTATTCCTCAAATGGTAGGACATAAATCTTGCTCTGCAGGTCCTACTAATTGTCTTCCCTAAGTAATATTCCATTGTAATTGTGTGGTAAGGAGGCATGAGTGGCTTAGCAGTGTCAGATGATTCAGGGCAATATGTATGAACACATTTTCCCATAGACACAGAATTAGTAAAACCCTTTGATACATATGGCCCTCAGTTATCTAAGTCTGTATCTCCTGATATCCTAGGTAGCTGTCTCTTTAACCTAGCTCTTAAAACTGTGTAAGTCAGAATTGTGTGGAATTTATCATCCTCCGCAAACAAGTTTAACTTCAGGTCTTCAATGGCCATGATTAAATATATTGGCCATGTTGCCTGTCTTGAATATCTATTGTATGGACAGCTTAGAGATTCTGGTTTGGCATGCATGACCTGATGGTGATATTTTATAAACTCATATTTGCACATCAGATCCCCTTTAAGCAGACGAAATTCCAGGGTTACCTGGGAACGACTTGTACATTGAGATAGATGAAAGATCCTTCTGTATGGCATGTAGGGCAGTTTGTCTAAAGTCAATGATAAATGTTACAAAAAAGCCTGATGTTCAGACAATATTGCGGGTCGAAATTTAGCTTGTATGACCCTTAATACTGTTTCCGCTGTTTAACTGTGGCATCATGTGTTTAGCCTGCACAGAGCTAGGATTAAAGTGGTTGCTTTTTTATTTGAGTTGTGTGTAACTGTGTTATATCGGTGTCTGAGATCCCTCTGTAATTGTATATCAGTGTGTACCACGACCTGACTGACCCAAAACATCATGCGTTTTTGGATATATTCATATATTTTCCAAATACTGTCATCTTGGTGTTAGAGACATTTGTAGCCAGTTTATTACTCCGATTGTAAGAATGTACTTGGTCCAGAGAACACACGCCTGCTGAAGGCCCCTGTTCATGCTAATGCAATTCGGGTAGTCTGTATTCACGTCTGATTTTCATCCTTGCCCCGGTCTCAAAATAAATAGCTTTGATCAAACATTACAGGCAGTCATGATTAGCTTGCCCAAGAGTATCTGGTGCTCAACCCCTCTGAAAGCTGCTGAAAACTAGACAAAGCAGGTAAACAGAGGGGCTGCGAAAAGAAAGGTGGTTGAAAGGCCATATGTGATAAGGCTACAACATTGCCAATAGTAGAACACCTCTGTCTAAAGTTTGTCTCGAAGAATGACATTAAATTGTTGCTATCGACCCGTGCATGTAATTCACCTAAGGGATCCTTGTGTAGGCTTAGGCCTTGACATCCAGTAGGGCACTAAGTCTGTTTGTGGAGGGGTCTAGTCTGACTACCTTCTTGTGGATGGGGTGGAGTATGGAGCTTCGCCAAGTCTCAGGGACTTGGGCATACTGAAATGACGCTCTATACAAGGGAGTTAACTAGTGTGCCCAAAAGACACTATCTGCTCTAAACAAAGAACCCAGTAAAACATTGGGTCCGGGGGTGCCTTTTTCTCTGATTGTTTTTATCATCCTGTTGGTGACCATTTGGGAGATCAAGATGCACGAGAAATAAATCGTGAGTCTGGGTATGTTTTTCCCACAGGCACAGTGTTGCTTTTGGTGATGGGTGAGATGTTAGATAGAGATATTTGGTATGCTCCACCCATTTCGCATATGGCACCCCATCACTCAGGGAGTCCTTCCTATTTTCTAGTCTTTTAGCGTACTGCCAGAATTTATCCCGGTCCTTTTGGGCCAGTAATCTATGTATTATCCGCCACTGACCTTCGTAATATTTTTTGATTTTTTTTACCCAGATAGTGGTGTGATATAACCTTCTTATATTTTTGCCATGCAGTGATGTGGCCCTATCAGATTTATTCTTGTTGCCATTTTTTGGGCAGTAAACGCTGAGGCTTATCATGAAAACTATGATTTTAATGGTACTTTTTGGAGCATTATTACCAAGGACCAGGAAATGAAGCATATAAAAAGGTGATTGCTAGAATGCTTGAATTAGGGCACATTAGCCCTTGGTGCAAAAATGGCATAGTGTGCATGGGACCCACATCTGGGCATACTAGTCCCACTTAGTGCACCACTCTGAAAGATAGAAAAATGGCAAAACTAGACTTAAGTTGCTTGTGTTCTGTTTCAGGGAGGCTTTGACCTGTTAGTTTGGGCTGGACTGTTCCCAATGGAGCAGGTGCCAAGGCTGATTTACATATGGCTGGGTCCAAACTAATGTGGCATGGTGTGCAAAATAACAATTGACTGGGATGCGGCATGAGTAATTACCAGTGACTGAGATTAATATGACCATTTCTTCCATCACTTTTTTGTATAGTTCAAGACTAGGACATGAAACCTCAGTTGTGAACTCACTGGCATGAACCCACTTATTTTGAAGGGGTCATGCCCGAATACCCTAAGCTCCTAGAGGTAGGCACGTAGCATTAGCCTCTGTAGAAAAAAGTAGTATAGACAAAAAAATCTCATCCCCTCCCCTTGGCTAGACTCATAGGATTGTAGAGGAAGTTAGAAATAAAATTGCTGTTAAAGAACCTCTTAAGGCTAGAGATAAGGAGGCATAGCTCTGACCCTCCACCCCA
This sequence comes from Triturus cristatus, assembly GCF_964204655.1. Lineage (NCBI taxonomy): Eukaryota > Metazoa > Chordata > Amphibia > Caudata > Salamandridae > Triturus > Triturus cristatus. Next base: position 379,650,112 of record NC_140588.1, read on the forward strand.
AATTAGAATACAGACATGTTTGTGGTTTAATGCAAATAGTTTTAATTATGTTCTAGTCTGATGTATAACACATTTATTAAGAGTATTATTATAATCCACTCCAAACATTCTCTAAAGAGCTCTTTGGGGCACCTCTCAGTCAGAACCCTATTTTGGGTGAGTAGCAACTTTTAGCAGCACATACTTCTTTAACCTGAAGCACTGGAAGGGTTGATGTATATTGAATGTGAACCCTAGTTAGTGTGAAACCTGCGGGCAAAGAAAGGGTGGTCTGCAAGGAAATATTTGTCTCCTTTCTGCTGCTAACAATAAGCAGTACAGAAGTGGAAAGGTCCCCTTCAAGCTGAGCAGTGTGCTGCAGGCGGCTCTTGACAATATATGCACAAAATAAGACATCATTAAAAAATTAAAAAGCTTGTGTTAAATGAACACTCCCTTTTTAAGAACTACTGCAGAATCATTACAACCGAATGCACCTATATTGATACCTAGTGCTTAGATGAATGTATATTATTGTTAAAATCTAGAGCATTTGTTAATACATAATAGCACTAGAACACCTGTAGTGGTGTTAAACACGCAAAATCAAAATATAAAATTTGTATGCAGTATCAAAACATGAATAAAGTCAAAACACAACATAAGAAAAATCCCAATTTAAAAAATAGAGTACATTTATTGAATACATTGACATCCAAAGAAACAAACATTCAATCAGGGTAATCAGAGATATACGTTTTTCAAGTTTAGAGTTCAAAATAGCACTAAAAAGCATCAAGTGCCAATCACGGTCAACTGGTTGTGCCTTTTCGGTGTTATGTCCGTTTTTTCAAGTGTCATTTATCCTGACAAATTTAAGTATTTAAAAAAAATGTGAGTTAACAGGGCTGAAGGCATGGCCAGTCCAGCTTCTAAATTCAATGCTAGTTTCAGAATAAAGCCTTAAATAACACACTACTAACTGGCTGTCTAGTGTCAGTCTGCATTTTATATGTTATACCATAGATGGCCTCATTTTCCAATGACCAATGAACATTATATAACTGCACAATACTTCTGTGGGCTGATGTAAAATATGAAAGACCCTTCGAGCAAGTAATGGCGTGTGTGTTGTGAATATCAGCTCCGCCTGTAGCCAGACCTGAAAGAAGTGTGGATACTTTAAAAAACTGCACTATAACAGGGATAACGGAATAATGTGTGAAATATGACCCAAATAAAAAAGAGAAATGGAAGCAAGTAACAAATAAATTATATTGAATAATAAAATAAACAAAACAAATGGAAAAACAAACAAGCAGAAATAATTGTACACAATAAAAGAATTAAAAGATATAAGTATCCCATTTTTCCAATATGTTCAAATGCTTTTTTTGGCACTGCAGCTGAATAACTGTTATAATGATACATGGAACTTTCCACAGGCTGTCAGTCAAATTCTTAGGGCCACCTTTGCCGAATTTGAGCTCGAGAAGACATTGAACGATGTTAATGGCTATACGTAAGGAATGTATCCCAGTTTCTGCTACAGATCTACTGGAAGCATTCCGGGAAATTGTATTGAGAGCTTCATACAAAATATTGATTAATATATTCAGGCTGGACCCAGAGCCAATGTAGGCTTTCCATATCGAAGAAAGAGTCTAATAGGGAGTACTCTAAATTATAGGGGGCCTATTAATGAAGCTAGAACTGTACATGGATTTATCACTTCATGTGCCCATTTCATACCTGCCAGGAATTCATAATGGGATGCGAATGGGCAAACGCAAACTCATTTACTGAGGTGAAGATCTCCCCCACTAGAGGAGAAATCTTTGCAGCGTTAATCCCACTCAAAGGATCTGAAGTGGGTGTTCCAAGGCATGGTTAGGCTTGAACGTTTGGGAATGGCTACATATTGTTTGGTTGTGGGCATTGTCAATCTCCCCTCTCTTCCCTTTCGACCTTGGAAAGATTATATTTCCACTCCAGCACGAGGCTGGCATAAATTCTATTCCAGGGAGCAAACCGAATCTGGTCATTCCCAGATTTGATGAGGGCATTAGGAATAAGCTCTATCCATAGGTATAAATGTTTCCATGTGGAGAATTATTTTTTTTAAATATGCATTTGTAGAAAGGACCATACTCCCCTTTGCTGATTTATCCTCCATGGAAAACTCTGATCAACAGGAAAATAAATCCAAAATCACCTGACCTTCTAAAGAGTAGGTCAGCACATCTGCGCCTGGCACTGCTTTCCAGGTCGAATCCTGAAAATGTTTGTGAATTCCCATAAATAGGAAAACTATATCCAGACCGAGACGTAGACATGTGCTTTTGTTACTTTTTTGAGTCTCTGTCCCTAAATATCTAGGTGGACAGGGGAAACTGAAAATAAGGCTCCTCTATTGTTCTTTTGCCTGTGCTATAAAAAGATAGACATAACGTTTGATTCACCTAATCAAGAGGTAAAGTTTATAGGATCATCAATCCACTATGGCCTTCGTTTGGACGTCAACAGACCTGGATATTCTAAATAGACTTGGTGGTTCTCTTAGAAATCTTTAGAAAAAAAGAGACAGTTGGCAAACTTTACATAGTGCATTATAAATTGAGTTTTTATGTAAGACAGCTAAGATATGATTATGTAAGATGTCAAGTGCCAATAAGTACATCTGGCCTTAGAAGAAAAATGAAGTCAGTAAAATATATAAGCATCTTGTTAATACCAGTTTAACACCCAAATACAAGAATAAACAACTGAAAGATGACTAGCCAAAAAATGAGACGGTCCTACCGCTCTGCAGGAACACATGTCGCTGTATTTTTAATAACATTTGATCCATTTGAGGTAGAATCATTTTTATGTTAAAATCTGCAAATTATGCATCAGACGATGGATTGTGTGGCAAATGTGGCAAATCCATACTTATCTGAAAAATGCCACAGCTGTAGAATCATATAATTCCAGTGGCCCTTAATGTAATTGATGCCAAGTAGTGTAATATTCTGGAAGGCAAGCACCCTGGGGTTAAGTTTTGTTTGCTAATTAAGGAGGAATTTATGAGTTAACGACACATTATAATGTGATTAATTTTGCGACTAAAAAGAATAGTGGCATTTTAAGTGTACTCTCATATATATTTATTTAGTATTATATATTGTTCTATATGTTTTAGGATTTTTAACCAAATAAATCAATTACTTGCATTGAAAATGCATAATTAGGAAGGAAATGAACAAACATAAACAGAAAACAGTAATGCATGAACATTACAACATATAAAGCAGAATGATATTGTGATGAAAGTATAGTGTACAAGAAATTGGCTTTTGCTTTTCAGGGAATATGGTGGCGGGTTAGCCCGGCTGCGAGCTCTGTCTTACCTCCTCCGCATATGTTTCTGCTAAACTCCCTGAGCCTTACCTAAAACCACTTTGAGCCTTGTAGTCCCTTCTTCGCTTGCTCCCTTGCACTCCCGCCACCCCGCTGCCCCGCTCCTCTCTGGCAATCTGTGCGTACTTGTCTCCGGCTGGCCAGTTGGGTGGTGGCGGGGTGGTGCAGAGGCTTTCCCCGGCCCGAGAGGCTCTGTTTCTATGCGCTTTGTTGGCTGTGGGGGGCCAGGGAGAGCGATGGAGCTGGCTGATGGACGCAGCTCGGCTCAGTGAATTGCCGGGGGTGTCTGCTTCAGGCTGCAGACAGTGTTCACCTGGATAGGAGTACCGCTTCCAGGATTTCCTTCCAGGGCACTCCAGGCATTATCAACCTCTGCTGGGTGACCTGCGCTGCAGGCCTCGCCCCCGGCGGTTCTGAGGGGACTGAGTCATCTGGCAGATTGCCACTTCGGTTACACCAACAACTCCATGGTTCCTTTCATTCTCCACCCATCTCCACGGTTCTCTCTCTGTCCATGAGCCCTAGATGGGCCAAGCACCTCAATAGCAGGAAGTCAAGAACTACCTGCCCTTAAAAACTGACAGTACAAAGAAAAGGAAAAGCGAAGCCAGACAAACCATAATCCACGCAAGATGAGCAAGTGAGACAGGGGAAGTTTCTGATATGCATGTTCTTTCAGAGATTTCTGAATTTACTATCTCACCTCCATTCACTGAGGGTTTACTTGGTGTAAAGAGGGTAGAGGTGCCCAGCAGATACGCACTATGAAATAAAAACTTCTGCATTTTGGGGCCTCTGGTAAATCCTAATACAATTCCATCTGCCCCCATTTTTGGAACAACTGTGAACAAAAAGCCTGGCAGGAAAACAGGGGGTAATCTTTCTTTAAATCCCCAAATCTCTTCTACGATACCCTCGGCGCGACAATGAAAAGAAGCACCCTAAGTCAGGATAACCTCGTCTGTCAGATCCTTTTTCAAGGTACACTCTAAAACTCAACTCGCAAGTCCAACCTCCCCAGAAATGGAGGGATCGTATCAGAATAAGGGGGTTTCTGCCGAAGCTTCAGTGGTAAGCATGGAACCTAATATTGCTAATAATTGTGCTGAAGAAGTGGTTCACTTGAATATTGCCACCTCTCATAGGTTTCAGGTCCCAGGGGAATGCAATGGCGACCCAGTAAACCCGACTGCCGAGATTAACCAAGTGCCTATCCTGTTGGCCCCTGGAGACCCCCCGACCTCAAATAGTCTGAAACAACTGGATTTGGTAGATATGTTAGAGGCCCTATCCTCAGAGATCAGAAACAAGTTCGCTATCTCAGAAAGCAATCAGTCTCAAATTCAAGACTCTTGAGAGACACTAGAGGCAAAAATGTTGGCAATTACAGAGAGAATCTGTGTGATGGAAGCCTCAGTAGAGGCCCTCAATCAGGAAGTGAAGATTAACCAAAGTGAGATTCAAGCACTAAAAAGTGGTGAGAAAGCCAAACTAGATAAAATAGAGTCCCTAGAAAACAATGCTATGCGAAACAATATCAAGGTTCTCAACATCCCGCAAGGTCTGGAGGGAGATGATATTTAAAGTTCCTTCATGAACTTATTAAATGAGTTTATTCCCTCCATTGACTCCCAAAAATAAAAGGCTGATATTCAGAGAATTCATAGAGATCCCTTCTCGAAAAATCTGAACAGGATATCCGCCAGGAGAATTTTGATCAATTCTAAATCATACATATAAAAGACCGAGTGCTGTCTGAGGCTCTAAAAGCTGGTAGTTTCACAAAAGGGGAGTGGTAGTTTCGGATTAAGTCGGATCTCTCTAGAATTACGCAGGACAGGTAGTGGGAGCTGGGGAAATGTATACCAATTCTAAGATCTTTAGGTGCAACAGTCCAACTGAGATTTCTGGCCCTACTTAAAGTCATGTGGAAGAATAAAATTCTTTAACTTTTGGGATCCCAAGGAGGAATGGAGTTTTATTGACCAGCTAAAGGCTCAGGGTTACATTTTCTTTTGGTGTTACTGTCTTAATCCGGAGGGCGAGGTGAGCTCCAATGGGTAACCTTTTCATCATACCCAGGTTATCTTTAGTGAGTGATTCCTTTTTCACAAGAGGGGCAATTTAGTTTTGTATTTCACTGGATGTGGAGCATACTACGAAAAAAATAAAAAAAAAGGCCTCTTCATTTGGTTATAGTAAATGAGATTGTAAATAAGAGAGGGTCAGGCCATGACCAAGTTGTCTGAACTTGTGTTAAGACATGGGAATTGATAATAGTCAAATGTCTGTTTACACCACAGTAAAAATCTTAACATGGAATGTTAATGGCCTCAGAGTAGCGGGCAGAAGAAGGAGGATCCTACAATATTCGAGCCAACCAGAAATGGATTGAAAGTTCTCTTCATACAACCCCACATTGTTTCACGAAAGGAGTAGCTCTTATTATTAAAAAATTGGCAAAGGCGACCCTAGGGTCCTTTAAGGTGGAGGTTAAGGGGCGATGGATTATTGCTGATAGTAAGATTCAGAATGAATGGTATGTTTTAGTGGGGTATTATGGGCCAAACATTGAGGATGAAGCCCCTTTAAATTCCATTCATAATCACCTGTTATAATCTAACTTTCCTGTTATCATGGGAGGTGATTTTAATATCCTTTTGAATCCCACTTTTGATATATCTAAAGGGGTGGGAGCAGTGCTCACTAAAATGGGATCTTTTATCAGAGTCTTGATGGAAGATTTAGGTCTTGTAGACATTTGGAGAACAAAAAATAAGCCAATAAGTGGCCCCCAGGTTTTACTTTCCACAATAAAAAACATTTTTTTTTCCAGAATTGATTTTTTCTTGGTAGATGCTAGGCTGACTAATAGCGTTAAAGCAGTGACACATATCCCAGAGCATCTTTCAGATCACTCTGCAGTGTTCATGGAGCTACAAATAGAGAGAGGTCCCTCGAGTGGAAGATGGACCTTTGATAGATCTCTACTCCCTGACGTAGCAGCAATAACAGAGTTGAAGAGTGATACCTTGTCGTTCTTTGAAATTAATTACTCCTCTGCCCCACTACATGTAATATGGGATGCCTATGCGGCATTTATAAGAGGCAGAGTTATCGGTCTTGCTGCAAAAAAGCATAAGGAAACTAGAGCTATGATAAAAAAACTGGAAGAAGACCTCTCCAGAACTCTGAGTGAAAGAATTAGGCAACAAAGCAGTCAGGAGCAAAGGGAGGATAACAATGAAGTTATAACTAAAAGACAGGCATTAGCAGATTATCTGGACAGCATTACTAGAAGAAAATGGGAGGCTTGTAAATTAGTAATTATGAATATGGAGAAGGATGTGGGAAGCTCCTTGCTTGGAAGTCTCGCATCAGCCAAACAAGGAATATAATCAAGGGGATTGCCAATGCTGAATTCGGGGGGGTCTGGTTGGAGAGTACTAAAATAGAACAAGCATTTGAGTCCTTTTTTTCAAGACCTATATACTGAGAATCAGGTAGTCTCTGGTACCAAGTTTAAAGATTATGTTGCTGGAATAACACTGCCTTCACTCGCTGATGACCAAGCTCAACGGTTGAATCAAAACACTTCCCTAGAAGAACTTAAGGTTACAATGAAGAATCTAAAAAGAGGTAGCGCCACGGGGATAGATGGCATTCCCAATGAGCTTTATATTTCTCTTGCTGAGGAAATCTCTCTGGTCTTGGCGAAATTGTTTGACAGCATCTTCTCCGATGATCTCCCGATTCATAAGTCATGGGACCCTAAAAGGTGTGAATCCTCAGGCCTATCTCCTTGCTGAATTGTAAATATAAAATCTACGTGCAAATTTTAACAGGGAGGTTCAATCCTGTGATGGGCTGTCTGTTCAGGCCAACCAGAAGGGATTTATCGGGGGTAGTCAAATTCACGATTTAACTCATGAGTTGATTGGCACAATTGATATTGCCTCATCTAAAAAACTACCTCTTACCATCTTTGCGTTTGATGTGGACAAAGCCTTTGACAGGGTGAGCCGGCTCTTTTTACAATACATGATTCACATCTTCGGGTTAGGGGATAAGTTCGCCAGGGCTATTAGCAACATCTACAAGACCCCGACAGCGAGGATAGTGGTTAATGGAAATCTAACTAACTCAATCAAGTTGGAGCGAGGAACAAGACAGGGTTGTCCCCTCTCCCGATTACTTTTTGACTTATACATTGAGCCTCTGGCATGTAGTATCAGGGCTAGCCAAACCTTTGCATCGTTTGAATGGAATGGGTGGGTGAAAAAAGTAGCCCTCTATGGGGATGGCTTGATGATCTTCACAAGGGAAAGCACCAGCAGGAGCAACTTTTAATGGATTTAGGGGGGGGGGGGTTCTGGCTATTTAATTAATGACCCAAAAATAGAAATTATGCCCTGGAATATGTAACCTAATATCTCACTGACCAACCAACGAATTAGATACATAGGAGCATAGATCACACATTACATTACCATTCTGGGCCTCTCTATCCTGGTTAAAATGTCAATTTGGCCATTATTCACATTTATCATTGATGCGATTCCTCTATCTTTTAATCCCAAAACATTGCTCTGCAAGGTTATATATCCAGCTTTATCTGGTCTAATAAGGGGGTGAGGATCGCCTGGAAGAAGCTACGAAGCTCAAAGTTAGATGGTGGTATAACAAGCTCAGATTTTCATTTTTACTGCTGGGCCTTCCAACTAAAGAATGTAAGATTTCTCTTATTTGGATCTTCTTCCCTTTCTCCAAGCCATGTCAAAAGATGCCCCTCAGGGTGGCAACCGCTTTCTTTTCAAGTTTGGTCATCCTAAATATTTTTGTAAAGTCAAACTAAAGTTCTTGATATCTGCCTGTGAGCTCAGGTACCAGTTTAGAAAGACTCTAAAGATCCTGTGCTATAGCGTCGGTGCCCCCATTTGGAACTCCCTGGTTAGGCCTACATGCCTTAAGGATAGTTTGTCGGCCCCATTGTTGGAAGACGGGATTGAGAAATGGGGCCAACTATTGCAAAACAACAAATTATTGTCATGGGACTTTTTAAGTAACATCATGAACCAGAGGTTGTATAGATTCAAATTTTACCAACTATCCAGCTGGGCTGCTAAGCAGGGTAAAGATGGGGATTGAAACGAAGAATGTGAGAAAACTCTCCTAGGCCCGATCTATCAACGTAAAGAAGTATCTACATGGTACTGGCTGCTAGTAAGAGGGGAGCCTCCACCAACATCAATGGAGGAGCCCTGGAGAAGAGACCTGCCCTTGACCAACATAACATTCTTATGGCACGTATCGATGTGCACCTTATGGAGTGTTGTCAAAGCTGCCCCTCTTAGGAGAAACCATCTGTTTACACTCCACAGAGCATGTTGGGCTCCTAAGAGGCTTGCAAAGCTGAGAGGTGAAGGCGTGAAGGTCTGCTTGAAGTACACCTCGGTGAATGCAGATGACCTGCATATGTTTCTTCAGTGTCCCCAGATCCAGGAGCTTCTGGCAAGACGTTGGTAAGACCATCTCAGAGGTTTAAGGGCAAAACATTGAGGTAAACTCTGTTTTGGTTATCTTTGGAGTCGTCCCAGAGGAGAGTGTCAGCTGTAAGCTCTCTAAACTTCTAGCCTCTCTAATATTTATTTTAATTCATCTGGCAAGGTGGGAAATTTGCTTTAAATGGGTATTTTCTCAGCCTCCAGTATTTTTGGAATGGGTTGCCTCGGTTAAAAGAGTTAATAATTTGAAATCTGGCTGTCTCTCAAGAAAAAGAACCAGATTCTTGGTGGCTTGGGAGGAATGGGCCAACAAGTCTTATAATATAACACTTTAAAATGGTCCAATAATTATGAGATAAGTGAGATTACAAGAAAGAGGCTGAACTTTGGGAAGGTTGCTATGATCCTCCTCTTTTCTTGCCCAGGAGTCGTATGGTTGACTCCCTTAGAAACCTTGGAGGTGGTAAAGTAACAGACGAGGTTGTGACCTCCCTCCATGGAAGCCAGGAAAGAGCCTCTACACGCTTAAAGATAATTTGCTTATTTGTGAATGAGGAAAAAAAAAAGTATAGTGTAAAAATATAGCAGTACTTGAAACACAAGAAAATGAAAATATAATTAGATACAGCACAAAGAAAGGGATTGACCATACTAACATCATCTGGGAGGGAATATATAGGAAAAAGATGGAATCAGGGATTGAGATATAAGAAGGTAAGAAAATGTTAATATCAGGGAAATATATTAGTCACAAAGTAAAATGACACAATCTATAACTCTGAAATGAAGGAAGAGGAAGAAACAGTTGGTGGAGGGAGAGAGGTGAGAAAGAGATGTAAGGGGATGGGAAACTGTAGACAAGGGTGATCTCTTATCCTTACCTGCTGCCAGAAATAATAAAGCTCCTCACTTTTTAAATTAATCAAGAAAAGTGGCCGAAGCACTGGCCGGAATTCTAAATAGCATACCTTACGAAACCTCAGATGACTCAGATAGGGAGGCAGAGGTCTTTGCTGAATGGCTGGAGGGAGGAGCCAACAAACTGGCCCCTTTGAAGGTAACCTTGCATAAAAGACGCTTACCATCAGCCCCCTGCGATAGGCTTAGGATACTTAAGCAGGCATGCTGTCATCAAGAGCAGACATGGAGGAAAATCCAAGATGAGCAAGAAAAAATTCTATACAGAAAAACCATTAAAGAATATAAGCTTGCGCTAACCGAGGACAAATCGAATTATTGTATGCACAAACTTGAGAATGTCTCTTATGCCAAATAACTCTCAGGTTAGTGCAGCAGCTTCCTTCCTCGCAACCCAGGGAGGAGCCAGAGGGCTCTCAAATGTTCTGTAATCAGTTAGCAACAGTCCCTCATTCTAAGATCATGCAGGATTTGAACTAGTCCCTATTGTGTCCACTCAGTTAAGTGCCCCTAGCTGGCCCCAACTGACACTTCAAGGGGTGTCATCGCAAACAAGTCAAGAGACGAATGTTCTTTCAGTTTTTCCAACACTTTCCCCCAAGATGGTAAAACAGTATCTTCTGACAACAAACTCAAGATCACCTCTGGAAGCCTGCCCACCAGCACTTCTCCACTTGGAGGCCAGTATTATAGCCAATCCACTTCCCAAATTAATGCACAAAGTGATCATATCTGGATCTTACCTTCGGATCTGAAAGGAGGCTATAATTAGGCCCCTCATACAGAACGGAATCTGGTTATCACAGACGGCAAAAATGATCATCCGATCTCCCTGATTCCTGTTCCAGCTAAGATTCTGGAGAAGCACCTTAATATCCATTAGATGGAAATTGCAGAAGAGCAGCATTGGCTTAATGACTCCCAGTTTGGCTTTAGGAAACATCATGGGACAGAAACTGCATTAATCTCAGCAACTGACTGCATAAAGCAGTTAGTGGACGAATGACAGGGTGTGGCGTTGATACTCTTGGATCCATCAGCTGCATTTGATACCATCTTGCCTGTGCTGCTGCTGAATAGACTTCAAGGTCTAGGCATTTCTCACCAAGCCCTAGCCCTTCTGTCTTCTTTCCTTAGGGAAAGATCTCAAAAGATGAAGATACAGCACTTCTACTCAGAGGCCTTTTCCCTGCCTTGTGGAGTGCCGCAGGGCTCTTCTTTGAGCCCCACACTCTTTATGTTTATGTGGCCCGCCTAGCGGCAGTAATCCAGACATTCGGAATGAAGGCAGTGTCATCTGCTGATGACACTCAAATTATGGTGTCAATGACCAAGAACTCATGCTTGTTAGCAGAGAATGTCTCACAATGCATGTCTACAGTGGCAGAATGGATGTCTTGAAACTTTTTAAAACTTAGAGCGGAAAAGTCAGAAGTGAAGATTTTGGGTTCAGGGGCACCTAGCTGGAATAGCAACTGCTGGCTGCATTCTTTAGGAACTTGCCCGACTCCGCGGAAAAAGGCAAAGAACCTTGGAGTGCTGATTGATACCAAAGTTTACCATAATGCCCAGGTGAATCGAACAATAGCAATCTGCACCTGGATTATAAGGATGCTTAAAAAAATCTTTCCGCTTATTCAGCAGTATGCCCGTAAACAGGTCACTCTTGACTTGGTAATATCCAGACTGGACTACTGCAATTCATTGTACCAGGACACAAATAAGAACAGGCAGCACAGACTCCAAGTGGTACAAAATGCACTGGCCAGACTTATTCTAGTTATCCCCAGGTGTCAGTCGGCCGCCATGGGATTGGAGACCCTTCATTAGCTTCCAATCAGTAAGTGCATTATGTTCAAATCTCTTTGCATTGTGCATAAGGCTCTCCATCTCCTATATCCAACAAGATTAAAAGCTATGTTTAGTTGGTACACCCCAGGCAGATACCTTCGTTCATCGCTTCAATTCCAGCTCACGGTGCCAAGTACTAAAAGAAGGAAATGGGGCGATAGAGCATTCTCAACGGCCACGAGCAAACTCTGGAACACCCTTCTGCAAAATATTAGGGCTATCCCCCAGTTTTTGCCCTTTACAAAGGCTCTCAAGACTTGGCTTTACCCTCTGTACACCTTTTCTGCATCTGGAGGTCTAGTGGGCATTCTCCAGACGTTGTCCATAGCGCCTTGGGTAATTGTTGCGCTCTACAAATTCTAAATTATTTCAAGGGTTGAAGGGAATGATCAAGAAAGAGTGTCAGTGGCAAATTCAGGGAGAAATCAACATATAATAAATATTACAAGGAGTCTACCAGCAGCTGGGAATGATCACAATGGATATGGGGGAATGAGCTCCCAAAATATATGATTTCAGATCTTTCAGTGTTCTAATAATAGCCCAAACACAGTTGTATGTCAGAATACTAATATCAATGTTCCAAATTATTGGAGCCTGAGTATCGACCAGCAAATAGTGTGAAGGTAAGTGTAATAAAATGGATTATTAATTGGGGTGAAGGGTAGTCCACTATAAGTAATAAAGTCACTAACCTGTTAGGTCCAATCAAATGTTTCAGTATCTTAACCCATTGTAGGCATGCAAACACAAACCAGGCTTAATTTAAAAAAAAAATTCATGCATTTAGATGTACCAAAACATTTAAATAGTCAAAGACACAACACAATAAAAATCACACTTCAGTTTATAACAATAGAGAAAATGTTAATAAGCAAAATGACACCAAAATGACAAAAACCTTATAGTGGAAGCGGAAGGAATGTATTTTTAAAGATACAAGTCGAAAAGCGACAAACAAGTAAAAGTAAAACACCAATGATAGTGTGTGGTTATGATAACTGGAACCTAGACACTATTTCAGGCCACCTGCAATGGAGCTTGCGTTAGATGTACCAAGTTGGTTCGACTTCGTCTGAAATTTCACCTTTCAATGTAGGGCCTGATTTAGATCTTGATGGGACCACGAAGGAGTGAGTTTGTTTGGTGGTCTTCCTGCGTGCCTACCTGGCCCGATTTAGATGCTGGAGTTCAATGGGCGAGAAGACTTCACTCCCAGCCCCCTTCGGCAAGGTGGGCTGCAGCATACGGTAGCGGGACACCAGCCAGGATTCCTGCCATCGGTATTTGGTTCTGGCTTGTTTCAAAGGGAATTCCGATGGGAATCCCTCCTACTGCGAGTCAGCAGAAAGGGACGGTGAGGGGTGAAAACTCACCTTTTTTCGGGGTGCAGGATGCAGTTTCCTCCTATTGACCTTTGTCCGGGACCCCCCTGTCCAGGCGCACCTTGACTACAACAGACCAGCACCCTGTTTTGATGGACTCGAAGATAGTGTACATGGGTATACATTGCATTGGGTGTGTATGTTGTGGGGTGCAGTGCAGAACGCACAACATTGAGTCATTACACATAACCTACATACACATATGGACACATACACACCATATATGTGTTGTATGTTTAAACAAATGTCACTTTCTTGTCTCCCCACCACCACAGTCACCTTCCCGTCAGTACACCAATGACAGAACACAACCAGCCCAACTGGAACATCAAGATGGCGACGGAGGGCAGTTCGCCAACACAGAAGACAACCGCTGAGGCAGTCTTCTGTGTATCACATATACATGTGACGGATAGAAGAGTATCAGCTCAGCAGAGTACTCGATCCCAATGCCACGGCGGGTCGGCAGTAATACCACCAAGATCTAAATCAGTCCCTCAGTCTCTGTCAAAACTGAATCAGAGAAGTGTTCCATGAGGCTGGACAGTCATTGCACGAGGTCCAATAGAAATCATTGGTTTGGGTGAATAAAAAATTCATAGTGCAAAAATTAAAATTTCGCACTCCAAGTCCCCTCATTGCACCTTTGCCTGGTCTAGATTTCTACGTTTACACATAGGGCCTGTTTTTGATCTTGGCAGATGGGATATTCTGTCACAAACATGATCAATATCCCATCCACCATATAACAAGTGCCATCAGAAATAGTGCACTTGTGATACAGCTAATGGCATATCAGTCACTTATGTTAGCGATGAAGTAACCCATCCACTGAACTCCAAATCAGACCCCTCATCTCTTTTTCAGAGCTAATATTGCCGAAGGTCTACTGAAATGGATTTACTGATGCAAAACAGCTCTATGGAGGGGGGCCTACTTCTTTAGCCTGACAAAGTTGCGCCTTAGGCAGATTGGTTTGGGTGGTTGGTCTAGGTCCTCCGGAGGTCTGGAAATTCAAAAGCTTTCTAAGTCCCAAACTTTTTAGACGTCTTAGGAGAAGTCAAGTTAGACAAAGCCAAGGGCCCCAGAGTATTTAAGGGTCAAGACTCACTCCAGCAGAGGTCACCAGAAGAGTCTACTCCAGTCCAGTTACCAGTAGACAGCTGGCCAATTCAAAAAAATAGGACTCTTGTGGCTTGTTGTGTGCTTGTGGCCACACAGGAGGTTATCCAACTGACTCTTGGAATCCACTTCTTTGTCCTGGGTACAATTTGGTGCAGGCCATGCCCTTCAGGTCCACTCAAAGGTCTAAGACAGCATATGCAGTCCTTCTTCTATCTTCTACAGGTTCAGAAAGTGTTCTGAAGATGGTGCCTTGGGGTGAAACTTTTATGGCTGGTACCAGCTAGTGAGTAAGGGTGACTCCTGGCTCCTCCCAAGCCAATTGAGCAAAAGTTTCCCGGTGCAGTTCTACCCACTCCAGGATAGGAAAACTATTCTCTCCTTGTGCAGTGCCAATTAGCCCACCGAGAGACGAGGCCAGGGTAATGAGCAGTCTCTTCCTTTGTGGCCACTCAAAACTGGTTCTGGGGGTAGCTCTCCTCCCACTGGGTTTGTTGACAGCCTGATTAGGGGGTCAAAAGCTAGTCCTCTCCAGGTGTTACCTGACATTCACTTGTGACAGGGCATGACCCTTTGAAGTTAATTAAGTCCTAGGCTAAACTGGTCTTCCTGCCAGGGGAAGAAAAACACCTCCCCACACAAAGGCCATTGTCCCTGCTCTGGGTTCGGTTTCACACCTCATTAAAGATAAGCACTCGCTGGACAGCTACTGCAGAGCTAATATATAGTAACCCCCAGGAGCTCTTGATAAGGAAAATGTAATGTTTTAACTGTTATTTTTCCAAAACATTTATTAAAAATCTGACTTCACCATTGAATTGAGTTTTTAATAAGTATTTAAAAAGAGTGGTTTGATTATTTTTCTTGACGGTAATATGTTGATCTATACTCTAGTTACTCTACTTTTCTCATACAAAAGCCAGGGTCTTTGAAGTGAAAATAGCATTTGTGGGTGATCACTTCAGAGACATGGTGCAAACAATTAATACACAACCTATTTTTAAATATCATGTACCCTTCTTTGTAGACTTCAAGGCATTTAAAGGAGTGACCTATTAGTAGTTAAATGTTTTTCTCCTGACAGATGTTTTTTGACAAATCAGAGTGCATGTTTAAACTGCAGCATGCTATAGCGGCAGGTCGGAAGCCATGTTTTCCTTGCCACACCAGTGGATGGCAAAATAAGTGCTGCAACTAGCAGGCAACCTTTAACTTTCCAAGCTATTTTTTGTAACTTATACTGTGGCTTCATAAGGAGGTGAAATGCATCAGGGTACATGAACTGAGGACCGGATAGCAATGTTTTGATGCACAAAGTAAAAAAAACTGCAATAGAAGTCAGCAAACAATGGAGATAACAAGCAAAAAGGGGGATTTTCTCAAAGTGAGTATGCATAGCTAGACATAGACACAGATGTACACTTCTTAACTTCACATCTATGTACCTTGAGAACATACATACCATCAAGGTACATAGATGAGAAGTTATGTACAGTTAATCTATTCTTCCCTTCATATACTGACTTTGCCAATATTTAGTAGTAGACATGTAGACTATTTTTTGGTTCCATGTGATTTTCAGGTAGTATTCTTCAAATATATTTGAATATCACTAAAACCAGATGTGCATTTGTGTATCATGCTTACAATCAAATATTGTTTAAAGTGAACTGGTAATCATGAGGCTGAGCACCTCTCAGAGAACCTCTGTTGCCATGTTTAAATTGTGCTAGTGGTGTTTTGAATTTCATTTTTTATATATGCTTGTAACTGTGTGAAAAGGTAAATCTCTGAGTGGACCTCGATTTGGGGGACAGCAGGGACAATATCATATGCTGCAATGCAATAGGGTGCTTGTTACTTAAATATTATTTGAATACATTAAATGTAGCATGAGGTGCTACTTACATTTGAGAATCTTGAACCTTTCACTTTCTGGGGAAAACCAAGTGCGTACTGATTCTAAATGCTAGTAATAAATAGGTTATAGTTTTCCATTGATATAGTTTCCTGTGCTATTCTTCTTGTAGTGCAGGGCAGTGCTGATAGGCACAGGATTTATTCCATGAATCATTAAAATATTGAAGGGCACTGAACACAATCTGCTCTATGCTATGAAGGCTCTGATTCTGATATATGTCCACAGTCATATCCGCAGTGCGATGGCCCCTTCCACTCTTGCAACACCGGTACCTTTAAATGGGTTGTGGTGCCCATTAATCTGCCTTTCAAAATTGGTAATGACAAGGCACTCCTCCTTGGAAGATAACGATCTTTATTTATGATGGCCCTGGATGTTTATATTACTGGAACCAGGTTCGGTCTTGCTAAGGAATTTGCAGGTGATAAAAGTATTGCAAAATTGTTCTATGTGGTTTGTTTCTGCCTCACTCTGAACCAGTTGTAAAAGCACATTTTTGCAATCTGTCATTTCTTCATTTCACAGGTGTAACAAGTTTCTTTTTATGAGAGAAAATATGAATCATATAAAAATGTCAATTTGTATTAAAAATATGTGTTATTTCCATTTTAGATTTAATATATATATAAATATTGAAAATGCATATATATGTATAAATAAAATGTATACATAATATATACATACGTATATATATATATACATATATATATATATATATATATATATATATTACCTACTGGCGATAGCCAGTAGGTAGTTATAGTTAGGACCACGTTTCCATAGGAAAACCTCAACATTCTATTTTGAATAACTTTGGCGCCGGTCGACGAATCCTCGCGAATTTCTCAAAATAGGTGGGGCGCTACGCTCCGCTCCTACCCTGAAAGTCTCGGGGGGATTCGTCAAGCGGGGGCTGAGATAAAAGGGGGGTCCCAAAACGCGTTTTTCCCATGCATTTTTCCATAGGACCTTTAGAACGAGCTACAGCCCGAATGGCTGAACAGAATTACTCAAAATTTGGCAGAGAGGTAGTCCCTAGGTCAAGGAAGTGCCTTTTGTAGGTTTGGTGTAAATCTGTTCAGTAGATTCTGAGAAAATAGCCTTTAAATCAATATATATATCTGAGCCAGCTTACGGTACGCTTACCGTACGCTTACGGTAAGCGTACGGTGGCGTGCACGAGCGCGATTCTGATTGGCTCTTAGATCTTAGTAAACATTCGAATCGGCCGAAACCAGGAAGCGGCGGCCGCCATTTTGTCTCTCGCACTGAGAGAGATTTTTAAAAAAAGGAAGCCAAAAAACATGTAAAGGGGCAGTTTTGACAACTCCCTCCCACATAGTCATGTGGAGGGAGTCCCCAAACATCCCCCAAGTGCAAAAACGGTTTTATTTTTTTTTCGGCAATTTCACGGGGTACGCTTACCGTACGCTTACGGTAAAAAAATAAAAAAAAAAAAACACTATCCACACTTACCCCACCCCCTGTGCTTTTGGTGGCCGAAGGCCACCAAATGTGCTGGGCTTATTACAATGGAAAAAAACACTATCCACACTTACCCCACCCCCTGTGCTTTTGGTGGCCGTAGGCCACCAAATGTACAGGGCTTATTATAAGGGAAAAAAACTTAGCATTTAAAAAACCGTACTAATTCACTGAAAAAACCATAGGTTTCACACACGTTATAGTTAGGAATTAGCATTTAAAAAACCTTGCAAATTCACTGAAAAAACCATAGGTTTCACACATGTTATAGTTAGTGGAAATTTTACTGATAAAAAACCAATGAAATTGCCCCGTTATAGTTAGCGCAGGCAACTATAACTCACGCGACCGCAATCCTCTGCTGATGACATATGTGTCTTTATGAAAAAAAAATATTTGTAATATATGTATAGCTAAAAATGTATGGAAGAAGACATGGGCAAATAAGTGTCTAAATACAGTATTAGCATCAGCAGAGGATTGTGGTCGCGTGAGTTATAGTTGCCTGCGCTAACTATAACGGGGCAATTTCATTGGTTTTTTATCAGTAAAATTTCCACTAACTATAACATGTGTGAAACCTATGGTTTTTTCAGTGAATATATATATATGTATACATATATATATACACACTACAGCCCAGAGTGTAATATAAATGTCGCTCATACACTCAAGAAACTGTTAGGATATAGTGCTGAAAATATTATCTTGCACATTTAATTTAAATATGATGAGTTATAGTTGCTTGGGTTTATGAATGACATTAATATTTTATATTACACTGTGAGCTGTGACGCAAAGCCACCAAGGAAACCGATTGCATCAGCTAATGGTGGCCTACTTGAACCTGCAGCCATTTTTCAAAATGATTTTTGGGCCTGTCATTTTTTACCCTTACCATGTTACTGCAGAGATACCACAGACTTTCTCGCAAAGATACATGTCATTCACTGGAGTGAGGAGTATTTAATGATAGACTTGAATGTGAACTAACTTTACATATCCATTAATCAGAAATAGGGTTTTGCTCTGCATGTATCTCCTTTCATAAGAGTGGATCCAGTTGGCTGTTGGATCATACCAAAAGGTTTAGTGAAATGATAGTCTTTTGATTGGAAATTTTAGACAAGTCTCCAGAATTGTGATGGGCACCTGCTTCTCACCCAGCTTTGCAAATGTATTCATATGCTTGTGGAAGAAGCAGATGGTGTGATCTGATACGTATGAACAATACACTTCAGATGTTATTTTATGGGTAAGATATATTTATGATTTGCTTTTGTTATGGGATGGCAGTGAGCAATAAACTGAAGAATTTGTAAAGAAGCTGCAAATCAATGATCTCAATCTCAGTTTCACCCATGAAATGAGTAGAAAGTGCACAGAATATCTTGACATAATCCTTGTGGTAGCAGAGGGGCAAATCCCCACACACTTGCAAAGAAAGAACACCGCAGGAAACAGCATGTTGCATGCTGATAGCTACAATCCGAAAAATCTTAAATGGAGCATCCCCAATGGGGAATTGTTTATGACCTGGTGGAACTGCTCCAGAGGTGATTTGTATGTGGCTATACAAGTTAACATACTCAGCATGTTCCGTGAAGTAGGATATCAAAGTAGAATATTGAGGAAAGTCCAGGAAAAGGTGGCTACTATAAAAAGGGATGATCTACTTTTCACTAAAATGGATAGAAAGTCATCAGAGAATCAAGATAGGTTCATCACTGATTTTAATAACAAATCCTCAGATGTCAGACAACTAATCAATAAACATTGAGGAATCCTAAAGGCAGATCCTATCCTCAAATCAGCAGTGGGTGCACATGTATATGTTACATATAGGAGAGGTAAGGCACATACAGACTCCCTGGTGCACAGGCACTTTCATGCACCTGGTAACTCAATGTGGCTGAATATGACGAAGGTTTTTAATAAATGTGGCAACTGTAAGGTATGCAGACATAGTGTGAACAGCAAGTCCTATATGTTATGTTGCATAATGGAAGGGAGAAAATAATCACACAGCTCATTACATGTACAACTGGTATATATATATATATATATATATTCACTGAAAAAAAACATAGGTTTCAGGGACGTTATAGTTAGTTGGACATTTCACTCATACAAATTCGGCCGTTATAGTTAGTAGAGCTAAATATAACTCGCGCCCTCGCAATGCCCTGCTGATGATGCCACATATTACATCACTCATGACATGGTCAGTGACATCACTGATGACATCCCAAATGACATCACTGAAGACATCACTGATGACATCATCCAGTGACTGTGTGTTTCTATAAAGTTTAAATATGTTTTATATATGTGCCAAGGTGTATTGAAGAATGAGTAGGTGTATACGTGTCTGGATGGATGATTTAGTAGGTGCATGACTGACTGTATAAGTGAGTGATTAAATGTGTCTTACTGAATGCATGGGTTAGTGACTGATACAGACATTCACACAGTTTAGTTTGTCAGTTGGTGTGTAAGCCATTGCATGGGTTGGTGAGTAGCTAAATGAGTATCTATATGGGTTATTGATTGGTTGTCTGAGTATCTGTATGGGTGCATGAGTGTCTGTGTGGGTGGGTGGGAGGTGTGTGACTCTGCATAGATGTGTGAGTGGTTGATTCACTGGCTGTATGGTTTCAAGAGTGCATCTGTGAAGGGCTGTATGGGTGGGTGAGTGTGTATATAGCTGTGTTGGTGAGTGAATGGGTGTCTCAGTGGTACATGTGTGAGTAACTACATATGTGAAATGCAGTATATATGAGTGTTGGAGTATATAAAGGAATATATGTGAGTGAGACTGGCGGTATGGATAAGTGTGTGTTTTTGTTAGTGATTGTAGAAGAGAGTAAGTATGTGTTAGTTTCTGTATGAATAAGTGAAGTGGTGTGTGTATAACTGTATAAGTGAGTAAAATGGGTGTGTGATTGATTATTTGCATGACTGACTAGGTATGTGGGTAACTCTATGGGTGAGTGGCGGAGTGTGAGTGCCTGTATAGGTATATGAGTGCATATGATAATGCAGTATTAATGAGTGACTGCATGTATGAGCAACTGTATGGGTGAATACGTGGACGTGTGTGTATACCTAGGAATCAGTGAGTGTGTATGTAGTAACTGGTATTGGTGTGTCTATGGTTTTGAAAATAGTAGTCTGTATGTTAGAGTGGGTATATCAAAGGTTATATTAGGGTGTGAGGAGTTCCATCAGATTATCACATAGATGATGTCATCATTGATGTCATTTGAGATGCCATCAGTGATGTCACTGACCAAGTCATAAATGATGTAGCATGTGACGTCATTAGCAATGCATTGCGGGGGCGTGATTTATAATTAGCTGAAATAACTATAACGGCCAAATTTCTCTGGTTTTGTACAAGTTAATGTCAAACTAACTATAACGTCCCTTAAACCCGTGTTTTTTTAGTGAATTTCAATGGTTTTTTAAATGCTAATTTCTAACTATAACGTCCCTGAAACCTATGGTTTTTTCAGTGAATTTCAAAGGTTTTTTACATGCTAATTTCTAACTATGCCTACAGAGGTAGGACATGTGCAGAAAGAGGAAGAAAGGCGCAGAAAATAGCAAGAGAAATGCAGAAAGAGGCAACAGAAGTCTAGAAAGACAAAGAAAGATGCAGAAATAAGCAAGAGATATGCAGAAAGAGCCAACAGAGGTGCAGTAAGAGACCTTGTTGCAAAGTCATCCTGTGCTCCCAACTTTTTGCTGACTGATACTGGTGGTAACTGACTGTGACTAACCAGGCCCAGAGCCAGTGTTATGCGAAAAGACACTTAGAATACAGTGAAAATACCTACATACTATGGGTTGGGGTACACCTGTGATTGGCATGACCTCCCCTGTATGTCCCTAGTATATAATAGGGCAGGGGGATTAAAACTACCTCTAAGTCAGAAGTACAGAAAGATGCTTGTTTAACTAGTAGTCACGTTTGAAGATTGGTAGAGAGAAGGTACTGGGCTTCTGACCAGCGCTCATGATTTCTGCTGTGTAGGACTTACAGGAAGTACCAGGAGGGCTTCTTGGTCCCCAAAGTCCCTCAGGAGAAAATTGTACTTCATCCCCCATCCCGTAGTCTGCCAGGAGGCACGTTTGCAGAGTGGTGGAGAAAAAGTGGCATGGCCTCCGAAGACGTCTTAGCAATCCCAGGGGGCCAACTACCCCTCCTATTACCTCCAGTAAGTCCTACACAGCAGGATTGCTAAGTTCTTATAGCAGGCCACGCCCCCTTTGCCCACCACTGTGCAAACACGCTCCCTGGTGCGCTCTTGGATGGGGATTGAAGTCCCCTTTGCTGCTGGGGGTCCTTTAGGAGCCAACTAGCCTACCTCTTACCTCCAGTAAGCCCCAAACAGTGAGATTACTGCGAGGTGGACACAGGCCATGCCCCCTTTCTCCACCATTCTGAAGACACATCTCCTGGCACTTACTGTGTTGGGGTGTTAAGTCCCCTTGAATCCTGAGGGTCCCTGGGGGCCAACTAGCCCACCAGGTACCTCCAGTAAGTGCCACAGAGCTGCATTGCAGAGAGGTGGTCCGAGGCCACGCCCCTTTTTACACCACTCTGCAAATGCGGCTCCTGGCACACTGCTGCTCGGAGGATGAAGTCCACTTGTGTCCTGAGGTCCTCAGGACACAAGAGGACCTCATCGCCCCACCAGCAGTGCGCCAAGAGTGGTGTAAAAAGGGGCATGACCTCAGACCACCTCTTTGCAACGCAGCTCTGTGGTGCATACTGGAGGTACCTGTGGCCTAGTTGGCCCCCAGGGACCCTTAGTATTCAAAGGGAATTCATTCCCCAACTTACAACGCACCAGGGAGCGCGTTTCCAGAGTGGTGCAGGGAGGGGCGGGCCTCTGGCGAGATGCCGGCTTTTCTTTTTTCTTGTTTGTTTTTTCGAAGGGGGTTGTGTAGCCCCCCTTCTTTAAAATTTTTGGGGCCCTGGGGAGCCCAGGGCCTGACCCTTTTTTATTAAAAAAAAATGTAAACGGGAAGGGGGCCGCGTGGCCCTCCTACCGAGGCCAATTTTGGCCCCGGGAACCCTATCCTCTGGGGCATGGCTGGTCTTTGTTTTTTCATTAATTTAATTCTTTGGAGGGGGACCACGTGGCCCTCCTCCTCAGGCCAATTATGACCCCGGGGACCCCATCCCCCAGGGCCTGGCCTCTCCGTTGGGGACCGAGCCCCTATGCCCCCACGGTCCCGCCGGCTCCCCGCCTCCTGCGGGAGCCGGCATTGCTTTTGCCGCAGGGGAGCTGCTGACATGCAGCTCCCCTTGTGCAAAAGCAATCTGCTTCGGTTTTTGGAAGCGAGAGCAGGTTTCCTGCTCTTGCTTCCAAAAACCAAAGCAGAGTTTGCTATGGCAGGGCGGGAGCTATGATCCCGCCCTGCCATAGCAAACAGCAATGTCCCTGGGAGATGGGCAGGGATTTGAATATTTAGTGCCCTGCGGAGGTAGTGGCTGCCACGGCAGTGTGGGGGGGCTCGATCCCCCCACACTAATTATTAGTTAAAGGCCCGGGGAGGTGGTGGCCCCCGAGGCTTGCCACCCTTATTTTAAATGTGCCCTGGGGAGGTGGTGGTCCCTATGGCTGTGGGGGCCCCCATGGGCCCCCACACCATATATAGTATTGTCCCCGGGAACTGGCCCACCCTGGGCTTTTTAAAAAATGAAGCGCCCAGCGCAAATTTGGCCAAAGTACGCCTGGGGTGGTCAGGGTATTTCTACCCTGCCCCCTTTTCTTGCTGTTTAACCTTTTTTCACCCTTTTCCTTGTGACTCAGTGAAGCTCGTGCCCGGGAGGGTTCGCGAATCCTCCTCGGTGCTCAGATATTGATATTTTTCTTTTTTTAATTTCTCAGGAACTACTGAACGGATTTACAGCATTTAAAAAAAGGACGCTTTCTGGACCAATACGTACTTGTTTGCCAAATTTGGTGTAATTCCGTTCAGCAGTTCAGGCTGTAACCTGTTTCAAAATTAACTTGAAGAAAACGTGTTTTGGTACCCCCCTTTTCTTTCTCGGCTGCCGCTTGATGAATCATCCCAAAACTTTCAAGACAGGAGCTGACCGGAGTGCCCCATTAGTTTTGAAAATTTAGCGAAGACCCGTCAAACAGCGCCAAAGATTTTTTACAAATCATAAAAAACTTTTCCTATGGAAAATACATTCTAACTATAACTACCTACTGGCAACCGCCAGTAGGTAATATATATACAGATATTTACCTACTGGCGGTTGCCAGTAGATAATTATAGTTAGGACCAAGGTTTCCATATGTAAAATGTTTTTTGGTTTGTCAATAACTTTGGAAACGCTTGACACATCTTCAAGAAATTTTCACAAAAGTTCAGGATGAGCTGTCAAGCAGGGGCCAAGAAAAAAGAGGGGCCCCAAAACTTGTTTTTTCCCATGGTTTGTCTATTGGGATTTTTTGAACACGAGTACAGCCCGAACCGCTGAACAGAATTACTCCATATTTGGCAGAAAGCTAGATGTTGCACCAGAAAGCGTGTTTTTTATGATTTGGTGTAAATGCATTCAATAGTTTTTGAAATCTTTGACTTAAAATATATAGATATCTGGGGACGTGAGTTCTTGCAGTGGACTCACTGATCCTAAAATTTGATTGGCTGCCAACACTTCAACCATGAGGTGTTGGCAGCCATCTTGGGACTCCACTGAAGCCGAGTCCCACAAACAAAGGGGAAAAACGTAAAGGGGGCAGGGTTGGAATACCCTAACCCCACAGCGATCCCCCAATGGTTTAAAAGCTTTCTTTTTTATTTCACTGAGGACTCATGGGTGGATCCGCGAATCTGTGGCAACATTTTTTTTTAAAAGATGTGTGGGCTCCCGTGTAGCTTTTAAAAGATAAAAACCCGGTGGGCCCAAATCCTGGGGTATGAGGGTTATCAAGGAGGGGGCTCATGGGGCTCCCCTCCTAGGCTTTTCAAAAGTCTTGGGGGCCGCCTCCTCCCGAGGGCACTGAACACTATAAATTCAGGGGGGTGCTTGGCCCCCCACTGCCCCGGGGACCATAATCTCCCCAGGGCACATACACTATTTAAGAAAAAAACAATGCGGGGAGGCCCCCTACCCCACAACCCCAGGGACTGGCACCTCCCTGGAGCGGATAAAAAATGCAGTTGGACCTGTGGGGGTCCCCCGCTGCCCAGGGACCCGCCACCTCCCTGGGGCATTGTAGTATACAAAAGTGGGGGGGACCACGTGGCTCCCCCACTGCCACGGGGACAGCCACCTGTCTGGGGCACAAACTGGATAATTAAAGGGGTCCATTGCAGTCCCTTGGCCCCAGTGACCTCCACTTCCATGGGGCTAAATACTTGAAAGAGAGGGGCTACATGGCCTCCCTCGTGGATCTGTAGATTACCCTGGGGAACCCCTCTCCTCAGGGCTGGCTCCTACAATGTCCTGAGATGCCCACCACTGGGACATTGTTGTTTGCTGTGGCTTGGCATGCCATAACAAACACGGCTCCACTTTCATCAAGTGAGAGCAGAAAAATGCTCTCATTTTCTGAAAGTGGAACAGAATTGCTTTCGGACGGACGAAGCTGCATGTCAGCAGCTCCCTCTGTCCAAAAGCAATACTGGCTACCACAAGACACATGGAGTGGGCAAGGCCCGCAGGGGCCTTCGGGCTCCCCCTGCAGTCCATGTGGGTGCCCTGGATGGGATCAGGGAACCCAGCCTAGGCAAGGCCCCAGGGGATGCGTCCCCGGGGCTGAAATCGGTCCATGAAAGGACCGAAATTGGCCCACGAGGGGCCCAAAATTGGCCCATGAGGGGGCCACACAACCCCCCCACAGCTGGATTGCTGAGAGGTGGTTGGAGGCCACACCCCCTTTCTCCACCACTCTGCAAACACACCTCTTGAAGTGCTGGTGGGGAGATGACGTCCCCTTGCCCCCCAAGGGCCTCAGGACTAAAGTAGACTTCTTCCCTCAACCAGTAGTGCACCAGGAGGCGTGTTTGCAGAGAGGTGGAGAAAGGGGCATGGCCTCTGGTGACCTCTCAGCAATCACCGGTGTGGGTCTTACTGGAGGTAACAGGAGTCATAGTTGGCCCCCGAGGACCATCAAGAGCCAAGGGGACTTTATCTCCCAGCTAGTAGTGCACCAGGAGGCGTGTTTGCAGAGTGGGGGAGAAATGGGGTATGGCCACCAAAAACCTCTCAGCAAGCCTAATGTGTGGGGCTTACTGGAGGTAACAGTACGGTTAGTTGGCCCAAATGACCCTAACTAGCCAGGGAGACTTCATCCCCCAAATAGTAGTGTGCCAGGAGGTGTGTTTGCAGATTGGTGGAGAAAGGGGGCGTGGTCACCAAAAAACTCTCAGCAATCTCACTGTGTGGGACTTACTGGAGGCAGCAGGAGTGTTAGTTGCCCCAAGGATATCCTTGAGGGCCAACTACAACCCTGTTACCTCCAGTAAGTCCCACACAGCGGGATTGCTAAGAGGTCTTACAGAGGCCATGCCCCTTCTCTCCACCACTCTGCAAATGTAGCTCCTGGTGCCATACTGGTTGGGGGATGAAGTCGACTTTACTCCTGAGGGACCTTGGGACCAAGAAGCCCTCCTGGTACTTCCTGTAAGTCCTAACCAGCGGGATTCCTGAGAGCTGGTCAGAGGCCACACGGCAAACGCGACTACTACTTAACAAACAATAGAAATTCACTGAAAAAACCAAAGGTTACAGGGATGTTATAGTTAGGAACTGGCATTTAAAAAACCTTAGACATTCACTGAAAATAACAAAGGTTACAGGGACAATACAGTTAAGAAATGGAGTTAAAAAAAATGCTTGAAATTCACTGAATAGACCAAAGGTTACAGGGACTTTATAGTCAGGCTCAGGTTTCACTTGTACAAAACCAGTGAAATTCAGCAGTTATAATTAGTGAGCTAACTATAACTTATACCCCGCAATGCACTGCTTATGACCTCACATATTACATCACTCACGACATGGTCAGTGACATCACGGATGACATCTCAAATGACATCACTGATGACATCATCCACAGAATCTCTGATGCACCCACTCACACCTCCATATAACCTTCCACACACCCACTACAGCTTCCACACTTTAAACCCATTCACACACCCATACCAGTACTTACACAGCCACTCATTGATTCATAGATCAAAACACACATCCACTCTCTCACCTATACAGCCACTCATATGCCCACTCACTTACTAATACAGACACTGACATCCACTCATATACTCAAAGAGCCACTCACACACTGAGTAAGTCACACATAGAACTACTCACATGTCTACTCATTCACCCATATAGTAAATTACACAGCCACTTACCCACACAGTTACACACACACTCACTCACTTACTCATACAGACACTAACACATACTCACTCACCCATAGTCACTCACATACCCGATCATTCACCTACACTGCCTTTCAGATATCTGGCTACTCACCCATATACCACTGACACATTTGCTCTCTCACTGACACAGTCATACAATCACTCACTCACCCATATAGCCCCTCACACATGCACTCACTAACCCATACAGTCACTGACTCACCCACTCACTCATCCATACAGTCAGTAACACACACCTTTACCCTCCCACAGACACTAAGACACTCATAGAGGTACTCAGACAACAAATTACTCACCCATGCAGAAACTCATGTACCCACTCACACACCCATACAGCCACTTAGCCACCAACTGACAGACTCATACAGACATTCACACAACCAGTCACTCACCCATACATTCACTTAATCACCTAATCACTCACTTATACAGTCAGTCACACACCCTCTGAAACACCCATTAACCTTGGTATATATATATATATATATATATATATATATATATATATATATATATATATATATATATATATATATATATATATATATATATATATTCACTGAAAAAACCATAGGTTTCACACATGTTATAGTTAGCAGGACATTTCACTCGTGAAAAAACAATGAAATGCCCCCGTTATAGTTAGTGCAGGCAACTATAACTCACGCGACCGCAATCCTCTGCTGATGACGTCAGATATTACATCACTGTATTTAGACACTTATTTACCCATGTCTTCTTCCATTAATTTTCAGCTATACATATATTACAAATATTTTTTTTTCAGAAAGACACATATGTCATCAGTGATGTAATATTTGACATCATCAGCAGAGGATTGCGGTCGCGTGAGTTATAGTTGCCTGCACTAACTATAACGGGGGAATTTCATTGGTTTTTCACGAGTGAAATGTCCTGCTAACTATAACATGTGTGAAACCTATGGTTTTTTCAGTGAATTTGCAAGGTTTTTTAAATGCTAATTCCTAACTATAACGTGTGTGAAACCTATGGTTTTTTCAGTGAATTTGTACGGTTTTTTAAATGCAATTTTTTTTTAGATTTTTGGTAAAAAATAATATCCAACCTATGTATAAAATAATATATGTACTATATCCTGCATTATGGAATGGTTAATTTTTTAAAAATTAATGTTTACATACAGTTGTACATCACAGTTATTATCTTCTACAACTCTTGAAACTTGTATTTTTTTTTTATGCATTTTTTGCCGTGCGCGTACGGTAAGCTGACGCTACGCGCTCTGTACGTCATAAGTACGATGCACTTACGTGATACGATGCGCGTACGGTAAGCCGACGCTACGCGCTCCGTACATCATAAGTACAGTGCGCTTACGTGATACGTACGTGACGTACGCGTACACGCATGCGCGTTGCGCGGAAGCAACGTCGCGGTTAAGCAGGGGAATGTAATGCGCATGCGCGAGTGCGTCTTATGTACGCGCTACATAAGCGCTCCGTAAGCGTTACGTTTGCGCATGCATACTTGTTTACGAGCGCGTACCGTAAGCTTACGGAGCGCGCACGGTAGGTCATGTGATCCACAAAGAACACTTTTCATTGGTTGAAACAACTTTCAGTTCCAGAAACTTCCCACACCACACCCATTCCCCTCATTACTGCTTGAGATCCCCTAGGAGAAGGAGCTGAATTGACATTGAGATACAATGGCAGAGCAGCAGACCTCTTCTGAGAGTGAGCCTAGCAGCACCATCATCAGACAGAGAAGGAGGAAACAAAAGGATTCTTTTGTGTGGGAGTATTTTACTTTTCCAGAGGGGCAGAAAAAGGTCAATGCTCCATTGGTCACTTGCACACTTTGTGACTGTTTTTTATCTAGAGGAGATCCAAGGAAGAATTATTCCTTTGGAAATCACTCTATGATGAGACACCTTAGGGATAAACATCCCAGGACCTTTGCTCGACATACTGAAGAAAACTCTTCAGTAAGTCACCGGAGCCCAACCTCAGAAGCTCAGCCGAGTACATCATCGGCAGCTCAGCTGAGCCCTTCCTCAGAGGTGGGAGCATCACCTTCTTCAGCTCCTCTGGACATTAACCCTCGATTTCGGAGGGTTTCAATGAGGTGTACAACGTGTTGTGGTCTTATTGTTTTTGGGGAGACCAGTGTTTCCCTTATTAACAATAAGATAGACCAGCACGTTTGTAGACGTCCATAATATTGCCATTCTTTCTTTCCTCTATCCCTGTATTAACCCAACGGCTCTTTTAAGAGCCAACCTTACCTCACAATTTTTTTATTTTTTTTTAAGCTTTCCCTTTTGAAAATGTTTTTTTGCCGTGCGCGCACGGTATGCGTAATCGCGGAATAGTTATGCGAAGTTCGCGGAATTTTTCTCGCGGAATTTTTCCGTTTACGCCGTGCGCGTACGCTACGCGCATTCCGCGATTTTTCAAAAAAAAATTACAATTAATTTTTGCCCTTGGGGGTCCTACTGGGACCCCCTGACAAAGGCTAGGGGGTCAGGAACTGTCCACCCTGCCCCCTTTTCACGTTCTCCACCTTTGTTTTTCACCCCCTCAGACTGCGAGAGACAAAATGGCGGCCGACACTTCCTGGTTTCGACCGATTCGAATGTTTACTGACATCTAACAACCAATCAGAATTGCGCTCGCGCACGACGGCCTGCGCGTACGGTAAGCTTACAGTAAGCGCTCGGAGCGCGCCTATAGATTATATATATTGATTTAAATGCTATTTTCTCTGCAAATACTGAACAGATTTACACGAGACCTTCAAAAGGCACATCCCTGACCTGAGGGCTACCTCTCTGCCAAATGTCAAGTAATTCTGTTCAGCCGTTCGGGCTGTAGCTCGGACTAAAGGTCCTATGGAAAAATGCATGGGGAAAACGCGTTTTGGGACCCCCCCTTTTTCTCAGCCCTCGCTTGACGAATCCCCCCGAGACTTTCAGGGAAGGAGCGGAGCGGAGTGCCCCACCTATTTTGAGAATTTCGGGAAGATTCGTCAATCGGCGCCAAAGTTATTCCAAATAGAATGTTGTGGATTTCCTATGGAAACACGGTCCTAACTATAACTATCTACTGGCGACCGCCAGTAGATAATATATATATATATATATATATATATATATATATATATATTCATCCTTTGTCCCCGCGGGGCTCCCTCGCGCACTCACGAGACCAGAGGCAGTTATGCATTGATTCAATAATGCTTTTATTTCATTTTCAGCAATCCAGTTCACAAAGCTCTACGCGTTTCGGTTTCCCCTGAAACCTTGCTCACGAGACTAGCAGTGTTCAGTTGACATTTTTTTCTTTTTATCAAAACCACCCAGGTGAATGATTACGTCACTTCCTGTAGTCTGCCACTAAGCATTCTGGTACATGCAGTTTGTCATAGAGGGTGTCATGCTTCAAACTCGTTTTTAAAGACAATTATCGTAATTCCTCCAACTTATTTACGTCCCTGCTGAGACTTATAATGCACTCGTTATTGATTATAAATGACATAGTCATTACCTTAAAACCAACAATTAGCAAAAATAAACATGATCATTTTGCAAGATAAAGCCCTCCAGTGGGCCCATACTTCTCTCTATTTTAACCATAAGTATTTAGACACAAGGCAATAAAATCGACATATTCCACGAATGCGTGATAAAAGATCTTTACAAACTTGATCACTCTAAGAAAAAAGACAATCTTTCCTTCGAGGAGCGTAGATCATTATCAAAATTGAAAAATGACGATACCATTGAAAAATGGCTGACAAGGGAGGTAATATCATAATCCTGGAAAAAGAGGCATATATGCGGGAGGCATATTCGCAACTGAGAAATACAGAATATTATGAAAAACTAAAATCTAATCCTACAAAATAATGGAAAGAGGAATTGGACGCAAGACTGGATATCTGGAAGCAACAAAATCTGCTAGATGAAGAAGAAGTGAAATATCTAAAAATACCACATCCCAAAATGGCGACAATATACTTCTTACCTAAGGTCCATAAAAACCCCACAAAACCACCAGGGAGACCGATAATATCGGCAAAAGGAGCATTATTGGAACCCATGGCCAATTTTTTAGATGTATTTCTATTACCTTACATTAAAAACCTAACATCGTACCTTCAGGATACTGGCGATCTTTTGAGACATCTGCAGGAAACCCCATGGCAAAAAACATACCTATTGATCACAATGGATGTGGTATCGCTATACTCAAACATTCGCAATGATATTGGGATGAAAGCATGCGAACATTTTCTGCAAGAAAGAAACATACAATACGCAGACCACAACAAAATGCTATTGCAAATGATCAATACTTGCTTGGAACAAAACACATTCATGTTCGGGGAAGAGATTTACCGCCAAGTGAAAGGTACGGCAATGGGTTTTTCATTTAGTCCAAGCTACGCTTGCCTAACCATGGGATGGTGGGAGAAGACTTGGGCATGGAAAAGCGAAAATGACCATCATGTCAATAAGACCATTACATGGTTGAGATACATTGACGATTCGCTCTTAATATGGGATGGGACAAAGAATGAATTCGCTGAATATTTCGAAATTCTGAACAACTCTGACTTCAACCTCAAGTTCACATACAACATCAGCAGTGAGCGTGTGGTTTTCCTTGACACTGAGATCTATATTGAAAATGAGACAGTCCATACCACCCTGCATCGTAAGGATACGGCGACAAATGCCGTATTACATGCAGAAAGCTTTCATCAAACAAGTCTGATTAAAAACATTCCATATGGAGAATTTCTCAGAATTAAAAGAATATGCTCCCAGGAAGAGGAATGGATACAACACCGGGGCAAAGCAATACAAAGATTCAAGAAAAGAAAATACAACTCGAAAATCATTCAAGAGGCAGTGCAATGCACAAGTATGGTGAGAAGAACTGATCTGATAAAAGAAAACAAAATTCAAATAGGAAAGACAACAAAATCAGGCTTATAACAACATACAGCACTGAAAACCAACAACTGATGAAAATATTGCGCAAGAACTGGCACGTATTACGTATGGATCCCACAGTATCTGAAATAGTGGGGGACCACCCGAATATCACCTACAGACGAGCAAAAAACCTGTGGGACCAATTGGTGCACAGCCATTTCCAGGACCAAAAGAAATCGGAAACATGGCTCAAACCAAAAGGGTTCTTTAAGTGTACCAATTGTAAAGTCTGTTTAATTGTGCAAAACAAAAAAGAGGTGATAATGACAAACAAACAGATGTGGAAGATCCAACAATTAATCAATTGCAAGAGTCAATTCGCAATATATGTAATAGAATGCCCTTGCGCGATGAAATACATTGGGAGCACGAAATGCGATTTGAAAAAACGCATCTTGGAGCATGTGCGAGCCACTATCAATTCAGACAGAAGTAATGCTGTAGCCAAGCATATGGAGAAGGAACATGGTGGAGACTGGAAAAAGTTAAAATTTGATGCTTGGGAAACAGTAGGGTTGCACCCAAGAGTTGGGGATCGTGAAAAGATTTTAAGACAGAAGGAATCACGGCACATTCTGAACTTTAGAACACTTATGCCGGATGGTCTGAACCAGGACGAGGAACTCCATTATCACTTATGACTTGCTTGGAAGATATGTTCCATGATGAAATTAATGAGAATTGTTTAGCAGAGCTGTAATAATTTGTCTCCCCTATATGTATATATTACAACTCCCTTTTTAAGAAAAAAACCCTTTTTTGTAGAAACACTCCTGTAAGTACATGATGGTAAGATTATTGATATGAGGTGGTCATGAGAAATATGAGGAAATAACACAACTGACATAAAACTTCCCTTAATGAATGACAGGCCCACCGGAGGGTTTTAGTGTAATAATAATAAACAGAGTAAGCAAATACTTATGGTTAAAATAGAGAGAAGTATGGGCCCACTGGAGGGCTTTATCTTGCAAAATGATCATGTTTATTTTTGCTAATTGTTGGTTTTAAGGGAATGACTATGTCATTTATAATCAGTAACGAGTGCATTATAAGTCTCAGCAGGGATGTAAATAAGTTGGAGGAATTACGATAATTGTCTTTAAAAACGAGTTTGAAGCATGACACCCTCTATGACAAACTGCATGTACCAGCATGCTTAGTGGCAGACTACAGGAAGTGACGTAATCATTCACCTGGGTGGTTTTGATAAAAAGAAAAAAATGTGAACTGAACACTGCTAGTCTCGTGAGCAAGGTTTCAGGGGAAACCGAAATGCGTAGAGCTTTGTGAACTGGATTGCTGAAAATGAAATAAAAGCATTATTGAATCACTGCATAACTGCCTCTGGTCTTGTGAGTGTGCGAGGGAGCCCCGCGGGGACAAAGGATGAATAGGTAACGACTTGGCTCTGTCGTACCTCGAACGCACCGCCTAAGAGCGCCCAGGAGCCGTAAAGTGAGCCATTTTGGAAGCATATATATATATATATATATATTTAGCACTCACTTTTTTTAAACTCTCACAGTCACTGGATGATGCAATTTAGCCCAGCTAAATTACAAACGTAAGCTGGATAAGAAATGCAGGGCGAGGTGGAGCCAATAGTATGAAGGTCTTTTAGTATGGGAAGAGAGCTGGAGCACTCCTGGCTTGGACATCCAG
Organism: Triturus cristatus; assembly: GCF_964204655.1. Lineage (NCBI taxonomy): Eukaryota > Metazoa > Chordata > Amphibia > Caudata > Salamandridae > Triturus > Triturus cristatus. The sequence goes on from NC_140588.1 coordinate 379,683,760, forward strand.
ATCAGAGAGGTTGCGGAACAATATTAAGGACTTAATCATTAACTCCCAGGGGAATGTGTTTAAAAATACAGGAGAGATGCAAGAACATCTAGTCTCCCTTTTTTCTGCATTATACACCAAGGAGATCGCCCTGGACCTGGAAGATATTAGGGGGTGGCTCCGGGAGAGGATCTTACCAGGGCTTACAAAGATAGGAAGTGTTGTTCCTTGAAGAACAAATAAAGGATGATGAAATTTGGGAGCATTTGAGTTGAGCTAAGAACAGGAAAGTAGCAGAGCCTGGTGTCATTCCCTCTGAGCCATATAAGATATTAAAAAGGTGGTGATTCCACTCTGGGGGAAACTGTTTAACTCTATTTATTTTGAGAATGCCCTGATCCTGGATTCATGGAAGGAAGCTACTACAGTCTATAAGTTTTTTGTCAGTATCTTAGTACATAGGCTAGCAAAGTTGGCCTCACAACTAAATCACCCGGATCAGAAAGGCTTTATCCCTAAGCATCAAATCTATGACCTTGCACAGAAGTTAACTGGGTGTATTGATCTGACCATGGATCATTCGATCCCATTGGCTGTTGCCGAAATAGATGCGGCCAAGGCCTTTGACCGGGTTTGCTGGGTGTATTTGTGGGAGGACCTGGTAGTATCAGGGTTTAGCCAGTGTTTTATCATGATTCTACAGAGAGTATATGAAAAGTCGACAGCGCAAATCCTACTTAATAGAGCTCAGACAGAGAGTTTTAGGACTACTCGGGGTACGAGGCAGGGGTGTCTGCTTTACTCCTTTTGTTTGATATTTATATAGAACCTTTCGCTCAGCTTCTTAGAAAAAAACAAGTAATCACTTTTTCTGCACAACAACTAAGAATCAAGATAGCGCGTATGCAGAAGATTTAATAATTTATACATCTGACCCTTTTCAGACTATACCTAGGGTAGGAAAGTTAGTGGAAGATTTTGGGGTACCTTCAGGCTACGCTGTGAATACAACTTAGTCGGAGCTTATGTGCTGGAAAATCACCAATTGGGGTCAGGAGGCGAGTGAGTTAAGGTATTTGGGCATCTCAATAGTCCATACACTGGGTACAGTTCCAGCCCAAAATCTAGGGCCGGTAGCAAAGGAGATAAATAAGCTTCTATAAGGTAGAGGAACTTGCCATTGTCGATTTTTGAACAGGTGAACCTGATTAAAATGATGGTTCTACCTAAATTGACTTATCCCCTTACGTTTCCTAAAAAAGAGATAGGGAAAATACAGGGGAAAATTCCTCGCTTTATCTGGGCCTCAGGAGGAGCTAGGCTCTCTTGGAAAAAGTTAAGGAGGAGTTTGAAAAAAGGGGGTTAGGCATTACCGGATCTAGACCTATATTGGATGGCTTTTCAATTTAAGAATTGTTGGATGCTCTTTGGGACTTTGTATAGCTCAACATGGGTATGGATTCTAACAGAAATTGTGATAGGGCTGGAATCTACAGGCTTTTTATATAAATGTGAGACTCCCAAGTTTTTTAAGAAGGCGCGTCTCAAAGTCCTGAAAGCTGCACTATGTCTTTGGTACCAGGTCAGGAAGATTCTTGGTATGAGGTACTACTCTTATTTTTCCCCGGTTTGGAATTCCCCGGGCACTCCCGAATGTTTGCAGGATAGGCTGAGCCTTCCTCTGAGGGAGGCCGGGATAACCAGCTGGGAGGATCTTTTTACAGTGCAAGGGCTTTTACCCTGGTAAGTATGCAAGACAAGGACTGGGAGCTCCCTGACTAGATTTAAGTACATACAGCACACCTCTTGGTATATGAAAAATATTTCAGAGATAGGCCGGTCTGGAAAGTAGAAGCACTTTTGCAATATACACAGCCTTTAAGCAAAGAGTTCTCTACATGGTACCAGAGCTCCTCACAGCTGAGGATGGATCATTGGAGATACCTGGTGGGATGTGAGAGTTAGTAATTCCAGAATGCGAGCTCCAATATCTACGATAAAGCCAGCTAATTTAAAAAAAACTATTTTTTCACAATTTTTAGGATATATTGGACACCCCAGAGTCTAGCTAGATTTGTACGATCACAGAACCACAAAGATACTCACAGACCCACTCACAGACCCACTCACAGACCCACTCAGACACTCATGCACTGACTGAGAAATCCAAATAGACAGACTCACATTCCCACTCACAGACTCACTAAGGCGCAGTCTTGCATCCATTCACAGAGCCACTCAGACACTCATGCATCCACTCATATACCCACTCAGAGACTCATGCATACACTCATAAACCCACTCAGAGACTTGTACATCCACTAAAAGACTGACTCAGAAACTCACAAACCCATACACAGACCTACTCAAAGACTCACACACCTATTCTCAGACCCACTCAGCCACTCACACATCCCCTCACACACTCTCATATCCACTCACAGACCCATTCACAAACTCACACACCAAAACACAGGCTGACTCAGTCTGACACTCCCACTCATACAACTATTCAGACACACCCACCCACTTCCAGACAAACTCATACACTCTCATACCCACTCACAGACCTACTCATACACTCTCTCAATCACCCACATAGACATTCACACATCTACTAACAGACCCACTCACACACTCATATACCCACTCACAGAATCACTCAGGGACTCACACACCTACTCACAAACCCTCTCAGGCATTTATGTACCCACTTAAAGATCTACTCAGCCACTCATGCACCCACTCACAGACGCACAAACAAACTGAATCACCTACTCACAGAGCCACTCAGAGACTCACACAGCCAGTCACAGACTGATTCAGAAACTGATGCATCCACTCACAGATGCACTCAGAGACCCACTTAGACACTCATGAAACCACTCCCATACTTACTCAGACCCTCACGCACCCACTTAGAGACCCAGTCAGACACACACACACACCCCTACTCACAGAGCAACTCGGACACTTACTTGTACACTTTCAGACCTATTCAACCACTCACACACCACTTACAGACCCATTCAGAGACTCATACTCCTACTCACACAGACATTCTGACAATCACATACCCACTCACAGGTCCACTCTGACACTCACGCACCGAACTACAGACCCATTAACCCAGTGTCACACCCACTCAGTTTCACTCAGACACTCACAGACCCATTGATAGATGGTTGCACCCGCCCACAGACCCAGTCAGGCACTCATGCACACACTCACAGACTGACTTAGATACTCATGCAGCCAGTCATAGAGCCACTAGCACACTGACATTTCCAGTCAGATTTGTACAGTCAGTCACACATTTGTGAATCCTTTATGTGTCTCTGTGCATTGAATATGTGCATTTGCTTTTCAAATTTGCAACATATTCACAAAGTAAAAAAAGTGATTACCAGTATTGGAGAAATGGGTGGCTCTTACAAGAGCCTTTGTGTGTATTGTGTGTAGATGCTAACTGCACATAAAACAGGATATAGTCTTTCAAGTGTTGAGGAACACCCTGATGCCTTTCTCTGTGAACTGCACTCTGTCACTTCTATATGTACCCTCCATATCAAGAGTAAATTGTTGCCCATGTTGGCGGTTCTGAGGAATGCAGAGAAAGTTTTATTGACATGTTTCCTGGCTTTGTCTATCTGTGGACAGAATTCACTTGACCACTTCCATTTCTGCCTTTGGCAAATGTTAGAGTACACCAAGGCAGTGTGAGGGAAAAGTGCCATTAATTGACCAAAGGTATCCTTCATTTGGATTTCCAGTCCTACCCCAGTAAGTGTGGCAAGGTCATTGCCACCACAGTGCACAATCATGGGTTCTGGATGTTGGCATCTGCAATGCTTTCAACCAAAGGCAGCAATTGACCCCACTTTAACCCTCTCTTGCCTCTTCAAGCAGACCTAAATCCTTATCAATGGCAATCTTTCTAGCACATTCTCTGCCACAAAACACACAGCTATGATGCACAATCTGCACTCCGACCACTTTCAAGCAAGGAGGATTAGCACACAGGAGAAAGCTTGAGCTGAACGAGACAGGTTTGAAAATGAAAAGGAGTTACAATGGAGTACTAGGCCTGTTTTATAAAAAATAATATATTTGATTGGATGGTGTAAATATGCAGATACCTAAAATTAGGTAGCGATTTTGAAAGAAAAGTAAGAAAAAGTCTTTGATTGGGTCTGTAAAATGTGAAACAATGTTGTGGTATTTTAAATGTGCTTATATTTCCAACCAGTCAACCACACCTGCTACTGTTGAATTTGAAGCTAGTATGCTGCTTATAGAATGTGTTGTGAACTTTTGACCTACTGGTACAAGAGAGTGTTCCATAGGGGTTGCTATGGTAACTGAGCTAAAACAGAGTGGGGGAAGGTGTTTAAATAAACTTTACTTTCAATGTTAAAATCAGAGAGGTTTAGAGACTTTGCATGTTATAAAATGCTTATTCTCTGAATCTTTACTACCTTAAAAAGTAATATGTAAATGGAAAGGCATAGTAGTAACATTTTAAATGGTTTAACAGATTCCTGTATAGATTTGCAAATCCGTTGCAAAGTTACACAGGTGGCCACTCTGAGCATTGCAATGGATTTATGAATCCACCCATAAACACTACCAGATTGGCTTCTTAACAGCAGACTAAGAAAGGGTTAAGAAGAACTGACAGACCATTGAGAAGTGGAATAAAAAAATATAATGAAGGGAAGATTATGCTTTGATGAGTACATCAGTATCACTGAAAAAAGAGTGGAAAAGATTGCCATTACTGGTCCTTTAGTACTGTGATTTGTATGCCATTCTTATACTTTAGATGTGATACTGATTTAAAATGTGAAGAACAGCAAAGAAGAGGGGCGTGGCTTGGCTGCCGAGCGGAATGGCTGCCTGAAACCGCAGCTCCGCCGATCGAGCACAGAAATCCTTCAATTATTAGCTGAACTGGGGTGCGAGCTCGGTCCTCCCCGCCCGAGACGGTAGGCCTGGGTGTCCGCCCTGTGCTCTGGCTTTTCTGACCCCGTCGGCGGCTTGTGGACAGAGAGCGGCCCGCGGGCGGCGCGGAGTCGTGGCGGCCTACACCGTTCGCTAGAGCCGGGGCCTTGCGTGTGGAGTGCCCGAAACCTATCCGAGGGGTGAGGCAGAGGCTGTTCGCTCGCCCAAAGAAAAGCGCACCCCGGCGAAGGTCTCACCCCCTACGGCTGTCGGAGTGAAGCTGCGGAAGCGGCGGCTGGTGTGGAAGACCGCCGAACGTCCTCCCCTGGATTGCACGACGGCGCACGGCGACGGGCCCGGGCGGCTGATCGCAGTGGAGGCCATTTTGCCTGAAGCAGAAGTCCCATGGTCGAAGGTTCCAGGGAGACGATCGGAGAGACGAGGCCGGCTGCCGTACATGCCCCGACAATACTGTGGTGAGGTTGGAGCGTTGACCTGTGATGTGGAAAGTGCACGGCTGTACTAGGGTTGTCCTGCTCCGGCGGCCTGCGCTGTGACTCTCCCCGCCTGCTCTGCTTAGGGTGCGCGCCCCGCTATTGGAGGCCCAGCCATTCAGCCTACCTACTGGGACTAACCGACCTGCTGCCCTCGGTGAGACGCTGAGGGTCGGCGACTGGCGGTGACTGGTCGCGGCCGCCAAGGCATACTCGCGGCGCCGGGTGGCGGCTGGTGAGTGGCCATGGGCAAACCGGACACGCGGCAGCCGAAAATCACTTTCGACAAGTCCAAGCAGAAGCCGCCGGACCCAGACCCAGACCTCCGTGAGGCCGAATCTTCTTGAGCGGACCAGAGTGGTGCTCAGGAGGCGGACATTAAGGCCATGTTTCAGGAACTGAAAACAAGCTTACATGGCATCGATGGCAAAATGGATGCGCTGGCTGCCCGCATGGACGGTATCACGTCCCGCATGGACAAACAAGAGGGGAGAGTGGGATCGCTCGAAACACGTGTGGCCGACACGGAGGAAAATCAGACCGGCCTTGCCGGCCAACTTCGGGGCATGGAGAAGATTCTAACACTCATTCAGCAGAAAAATGAGGATTTGGAGGCGCGCTCGCGGCGCAACAACGTCCGCATCACGGGTGTGGCGGAAACGACGGACATAACCAGCATGGAGCTCTTTGTCGAACAAATGTGTAAGGATCTGTTTGGGTCGGGATTGTCTCCGATGTTCCTGGTCGAGAGGGCTCACAGATCACTGGGGCCCAGGCCTAAACCCGGTGCACCGCCCCGGCCTATTATTGCACGAATCTTGAATTATAGGGACCGGGACGTGATCTTACGAATGGCAAGGGACATATCGGACTTGCAATACAGGGGCAACCACATTGCACTATACCCGGACTATACGATGCAGGTTCAAGCCGCTCGAAGGGAATTTTTGCCGGCGAAGAAACTTTTTCAACAGGCGGGCACCAAATACTCCCTCATCTACCCTGCTAAACTCCGGGTCCAAGGTCCCGGTAAGCCATCCTTTTTTGTTGACGCTAAGGCGGCTATGAAATATGCCAAACAACTGTTAAAGGACCAAAAGGCTCAGACACCGGCAGTTGACCCGGACCAGCGGGACAGGCTAAGTGACGTTGAATGACTACTCCTGTCTGCTTCTTGTTAAATCGCTGGGTGTCGCCTGTCTACGCTGTGCTGGGCCATATTGAGAATGTTTACTTCCCTGGAGTTCCAATTTCGGATGCTATGAGGGAGCTGAGCAGGGCTGCGGGATTGGGGGGGGATGGTCCTTGAGCTGGTACACTAGTCTCGCGCTCGATCGCCCTGTCACAAGTACAGGGCTTGTAGGTGGCCAACCTGCGTACCTCAAGGGATGATTCCCATTCACTGTTCACATTTAGAGACTGTAGTTACAGTTGTTGTAGTTGGGAGGGGGTCCAGGGAGTTCATTGCACAACCTGATTGGGGGGTTGGAGCGGGAGGGTTAGGGGTTTGGCTGGGGCTGGGGGTTTTTGTTGTGTTTTATTTAAGTTTCAGAGCCGGGTCGGAGGTGGCGAAAACTGCTATTGAATTGCGCGTTGTGCGCAGCGCGCTGTCATGTCGACAGTCACCTAGCAAGAGGTGTACTGGCATTTACCGGGCAGGCTGCCCAGCTGGCCGGGTGGGATGTGTGTTGTCTGACAGGGACGGGCTGCAGGAATCGATGCAACGAGGAACGGGTCCGTGGCCTGCTCGAGTTCTATTTCCCTGCTTGGTGCCTGGTGGAGGTTCCCTGCCCTGTTGGCGGGCGTACGGATTGCTGTGGCATTGCCGCCCTCATATATTGGGACCCGCTGGATTGGAAATGCGTGCTTCGAGAGTTGGAGTGACTTGGCCGGGTAACTGGGGGGTAGGTGTATGCTTGAGGCTTGCCCGAACTCTGTTAACACGTATGGTGCGGTGAATAGCATAAAGTGTATTACCTGGAATGTACGGGGTATGAATGATAGGCGGAAAGTGAGACTGATACAGGCCTTTCTGATTAGGAAGGGTGCGGACATTTGCCTTCTGCAGGAGACGCACCTGACGGACAATGCTGCGCAGCTGCTCAGACACAACCGATGGGGTGAGGTAGTTCACGCTCACTACTCTAACTACTCTAGAGGGGTGGCGATACTTATCAGAAAAGGGCTTCACTGGAGGACGCATGAGGAAATCAGGGACGTGGGGGGCAGGTTTGTTCTGTTGGTAGGTTCGCTGTGCGGCGCGAGAGTGATTCTGGTGAATGTTTATGGCCCGAATGACGATAATCCAGATTTCTACGAGGGATTGTGGCATAAGGTGCGGAACTGTGGACCTGCTGCGATACTGTGGGGAGGAGACTATAATGTGGTACTGTCAGATACTGCAGATAGGCAGGGCACCACTCGGGAACATCACCCTAGGGCGTCGGAGGCGCTTGGCCATATTATGCAAGAGGCAGGGCTGGTGGACTCCTGGAGGACACTGCACCCTGAGACCCGCGCCGGTACGTGTATCACAGCTCATCGTGCGGCCTGGTCCAGATTGGATTTCTGGCTGTTGTCCAGAGATCTGCACTCATCGGTGTTAGAGGTGACTCACTTGCCGCGGTCACTTTCTGATCATGCCCCGGTTTGCTTAACGATATCCACCCCGCCGCAGTACATTCAGCCGTTTAGTTGGAGATTCCCGTCCCGGGCTCTGCGCGACCAGGTCTTCCAGCACTCTATGCGGGAAAAACTGGAGGAATACTTCGCACTAAACGAGGGCTCAGTAGATTCACCTGGCGTGCTCTGGGAGGCCTGTAAAGCTGTGACAAGAGGCCACTGCATGGCGCTAAAAACTGGGGTTTTACGCTCCATTAGAGCTACTCTCGGCAGGTTGGAATCTGAACTGGCTCGGCTTGAAGCTGCGATGGTGGCAACCCCGTCTGGTGGTGCGAGTGCAGACTTCAGGACGAAACTGACCGAGTATCAAGAGGAGGCTGAGAGGGAGGTCAGGTTCTTGTCCAAAGATTCTCAGGCCAGGCGTTACGGAGAGGGTGATAGAGCTGGCCGAACACTAGCAAATCTGCTGCGCCCGCCACGCGGGTCGGAGCATATTCTTGAGATACAGGAGTCGGGGGGTGCAGTAATTCGAGATCCTCCGGCTATACTGGCGGTGATGACAGACTACTATAAGGACTTGTACACCTCTAAGGTGTCCCCTGACGACACTATTATTAGTGATTACCTGGACACCATAGCTCTTGCGTGGTTCAGTAATAGTGCCCGACAATATATGGACCTCCCCTTCACGCAGGAGGACATTCGAGCGGTTATAGCCGCTATGCCGCTCAGCAAGGCACCAGGCCCAGACGGGCTGACGGCAGCCTTCTACAAGGAATACGCAGACCTACTGGTCCCTCGCTTGCATAATGTTTTCGAGGAAGCGATGGAGGTTGGCATCCTCCCTGCATCGATGCGAGAGGCCCTCATCATTACGCTGCTTAAACCTGGCAAGAATCCTGTTACCCCGGACTCATATCGCCCACTCTCGCTAATTAATCTTGACGCCAAAATCTACGCGAAACTACTCGCTGACCGCCTGAAACTTATGCTGCCTCAGATAGCGTTGTCCGATCAGTCGGGCTTTGTGATGGGGCGGTCCACTTCCCACAATCTTAGAGTGCTGTTTGGGCTCCTGCATTATTTGGATCCCAAGGTACAAGCCGCGGCCGCATTGCTTGACGCCACTAAGGCGTTCGACTCACTAGAGTGGAAATTCCTACGGGCGTTATTCACTCGCATGGGTTTCAGCCCCTCCTTTGCCAGGCGTATTGGAATAATCTATAATCACCCGACGGCTAGGGTACGGGTTAATGGTCAGACGTCTTCCCCGATCCCCATAACAAGAGGCACTCGGCAGGGCTGCCCCTTGTCGCCACTGCTGTTCGCTATTGCGACGGAGCCGCTGGCGGCTCGTTTGCGCCAACACCACACTCATCGCAGTATCGGCTTCACGTCGCGTGGCCTGCTGGTCTCTATGTACGCCGACGACATAACCATATATATGATGAATCCATCGGAAAACTTCGACCCACTGATGCGTGAGGTGACAAGGTACAGCGGCCTCACGGGTATCGATATCAACTGGTCAAAGTCGGCGATGTTCCCGCTGACGGACGGTACGAGTCAATGCCACACGGAATTCCCGATTGACTGGGTCACTGATGAGATTAAATACCTGGGCATACGGTTTAGCCGATCGATACAGGACATATGGCTGGCCAATTTTGGGGTGGCCGTGGAATGGCTGGAGTGCAAAGTGAAGCGCTGGAAAGCGCTGCCACTATCTCTGATGGGCCGCATAGCAATTGCTAAAATGGTGGTCGTTCCTAAGTTTCTTTACTTATTCGTAAACATCCCCGTGCCACTCACTAAGTCGTTCTTTCGCCGGCTCCGCTCCGCCTTGATTGAACTGGTCTGGGCGGGTAAGCAGCCCAGAGTGGCCTGGAACCTCCTCACACTTCCCTTCCGTCAGGGGGGACTCGCGGCCCCGGACATGGAGCTATATGCGTACAGTGCTCAGGCCCAATATCTGCACTACTGGCAGCACCCGATCCCTTACCAGCCGCACGTGGCCATCGAGATGGATGTTGCGGCCCCCTGCCCCCTTCGTGCAGCGGCATATCAGAGATACAGACGCTCCAGGGACGACATTGACACTGTTGAGATGGTACGCTGGGCCTGGTCAAGCATTGCCAAACGTGCAGGCGTAGATGACTTATATGCGCCGAGTATGCCCCTCGCGGATAATCCACTATTGGGGCCATTGACGGACGCGGCAGTGGCGCGGCGGGCGCAGGCCTGCGGACTGAAGGTGGCGGGAGACTTGTACCCGGACGATACCTTCCTCACAGTGCGGGACATGGCGGCAGCGCCGGAACCGACGGCCTCGGAGCTTCTTCTCTACTATCAACTGCGGTCCGCCTGCAAGGGCAGGTACCCTATGTTTCCAGAGGCTCCGCCGACGATTGCGGCCTTGGAGGACGTACTCTCGAACTCCTCCGCGCGCAAACTGATCACACGGATCTATAGAGCTACTCAAAGCACGGCTCCGGTTGCGCACACTGACTCCAGATCCGCGTGGGAACTTGAAGCGGGTATATCTATTACCGAGAAGCAGTGGGAGTACTGCTGCTCCCAACTTGAAAACCTATCCCCTAGTTACAGACTGCGGTTGGTACACTTCAACTATCTGCACCGGACCTACCGGACGCCCATTCAATTGTGTAGGATGGGTCTGCGGTCTGATGCGTGCTGTTGGAGATGCGGTGCGCAGGATGCCGCGTTCTATCACCTTGTCTGGGTGTGTGGCCCCATACGCGACTTCTGGATTGCAGTCTTCAATGCCGTGGGGCAGATCGTGGGGATGGTACTGGGGCCGGACCCACTTGTGGCCCTATTGGGATTCGTTAGAAATGTGCCCAAGACCTCACGTAGGCTTGTGGCCATTTTATTATTACTTGCTAAGCGTCAGGTAGCGCTACACTGGAAGAAGACAATGCCGCCAAACATGAAGGCCTGGATAAGATCGGCGGTGTACTGTAGGGAGCAGCTGACCTCATACTGGGACCAGCTGCCGCAGCGCTCGCGGCCTGTAGATATCTGGCAGCCACTGGTAGACTGGTTGGCTAGTACGACAGCGTTGGAAGATGACCAAGCGGGCTGATCGTGGCTTAAATGACGTGGAGAGGTTGGAGTTCGACTGTGGGGTGCTGTAAGTGGTGATCCGCCTGGCATAAGTGATCTGGGATATGGGGTTCGTTCGCTGAGAGGGGTTGTCTGTCGCTTGCTCTGTCTGGGCGGGCTGTGGGCGCAGCGTGAAGATGATTATGTCATTTCGATCATTTACTGTTTGCTTTCCTTCGACTCGGGCTCTTTATTAGTTCTGTTCTGTTTGTTCCATTGTAAAATGCTGTATTGCCGTTTGAAAGTACGATCTCAAATGCTTGGGCGGAGTTCCGCCTCGAATACTAGCTGCCTGCCTCCGGGTTGTTGGCTGAATAGCGGTGTACTCTTCGATGGAACAATAAAGGTTTTTGAAAAACAAAAAAAAAAAAAAAAAAAAAAAAAAAGAAGAACAGCAAAGAAATTTCGCAGGTATGTCAATAACGGTGTGAATTTAAAAGGATATATAATAACTTAGTTGTGAGTGTGTGTAAAGTGAAAGAAAGTGTGGTGGTTTCATAAATATTCAGTCACATAACCAAAGAGGCACTGATAAACTCAGTTACATAAGTTGTAAAGCACTAACGCAAATAGCCATCCATCTGTACAGTAACTTATATACATACATACAGTAAGTTATACATCCATTTAGACAATGAAACAGTCAGTAAGAAATCTAGTTAGTTAACAAAACAGTGAGTTGGAATTAAGATACTGAAAAGCTTATTAGTGGTACATATTTATAAAGTGAATGTTCTTGACCCCTAAATATGATTTCAATCAGTTATCCCTAATTGTCACATCTAATTTATTTTTAAATCTGTAGTTCAATGCACTACCCGATCCTAGGGTTTGTAAATTAAATAGTAATACTGAAATTGAAATACTGATTGTGCTAACCAGAAAATTAGTCCTTCTAATATGTGTTAGGTCTCCTACTACAAAGCCTATGTGTGCAGTTTACACTGCTATGTTACATTGCCATTTATAACGACATGCAACACGTAAGGTTTGCTTTTATTACACATAAATCACTCCAAAGGTAACCTCTAGATACCCAACAGGGCATTGTGCAATGTGCTTAAAATGTAAACCAAGCAGTTTGAAATTTTAGACAATTAGAAATGCATTTATATACTAATATTTTCAGATGTACATCCACTCAGCTATCTCTGCAGTGACTGACATACCAATTTACAAAAACACAGAGTAAGTTAAACAACCAGTGAGGAAGTTACAGAGCCAGTTCCACACAGAGGTCCACGAAAAAGCCCATAAGCAATCAATATACTTGCATACATACTCGCATGCAGACTCATGACTTACTTAGAAAGGTAAACATAGAGTAACAAACTAATTTAGACATCCAGTGACACACTCCAATAGTGTCACTCACATACCTAATTACTAAAGGATAGATCCACTCACACACCCAGTCAGACAGTGACAAAGGCTCTTTCACATTCACTCTCACACCGTCACAGCACTTATGTATCCAGTAGTAGGAGAGCCAGCAACACACACTTCTACATACCCCAATACTCACTAACACAACCAATAAGCAATACATACAGTAACCTACATACAGATTTACAGACCTATAGAGTTACTGAGAGAGCCAGTCACATACCAACATAGTTATTTATACATCCAGTGACACACCTACAGAGGACGTCCTTCACCACTCAGGTATGTACTCCAGTACTGACACACCTTGTCATCCATCCAGACAAGAAGGCCTTGAATATGTTGCTATATAACTGTCTCTCTCAGTAACTGTATAGGTCTGTAAATTATCCTTGTACTTCATATAAGTCACCTGTAAGGTAAGCTGTAGGTAGCCCATAGGGCAGGGAGCTATCTGCTTAAAAGAAAAGATATGCAATTCAAAGTTTCAGTGAGTTACACGCAAACTCACACACCCATATGCTCAGTTGTACATCTAGTCTACCTCCCATTCTGTGAGTTGCAAGCCTATTTACAAAAGCATAGAGGCACTCATATACCTAGTCACACAGAGACTGAAGCACTTACACATTCACTCACACTCAGCACGTATGTATCCAGCAGTAACTGAGCCAGTTTCACACACAGATACACACCTCAGGAGTCACTAACACAGCCAGTAACCAAGCCATATAGCTACTTACATATACTTTTAAAGATCCATACAATCTCTAAGACAGCAAGTCATATAGCGGCATAGTAACTTACATATCCAGTGACACAAGCACAGATGGTATGGTACGCTCATTCAGATATGTACTCAAATATTGACACAACCAAGTCAGTAATCCAAACAATGTGCGCTTTAAACATGTCTCAGGCCTGCTACTACAGTGCCAATGTGTGCAATTTTACTACTAGGCTGACTTGGCATTTAAAATCCCTTTGCCAAGCATTACCCTCTTCTTATACTACATATAAGTCACCCCTCAGGTAGGCTGTAGGTACGTATTAGACAGGGTGCTATGTGCTTAAAAGGTAATACATCCACTTTGAAGTTTCAGTTAGTTACATGCTCAGTAACGTACCTATATGCCCAGTTAAACATCCAGTCTCCCACCCATACTGCAACTCACATACCTATGTATAAAAGCATAGAGCCACTCACATACCCAGTCTGACAGAGACAGAGGCACGTACGCATCCACCCCCTCACCCATACAGCACTTATGTATTCACCAGTAACAAAGCCACTTGCACACAAAGTTACACACCCCAAGAGTCACTAAGACATCCAGCAAGCAATTCATACAGCCACTAACATACACATTTAGAGACCCATACAGTTTCTAAGAGATCCAGCCATATAGCAACATAGTTACTTACATATCCAATGACACACACAGACCGAACTAATACACTCATTAAGATATGTACTGAAGAACTGACACTACCAAGGCACCCATACGGGCAAAGAGTCCTTTAAACATGTTCTGGGCCTGCTACTGCAGAGCATTTTGTGTAGTTTTACTGTCAGGTCGACTTGGCATTTAAAATTCCTTGCCAAGCCTTGAACTCCCCTTCTCCTACATATAATTCACCCTTAAGTTACGCCACACATATACCATAGGGCAGGGTGGTATGTGCTTCAAAGGTAAGACATGTACAGTGAAATTTCAGTGAGTTACATGCACACTTATATACCCATGCACCCATTTATAAATCCAGTCTCCCACCCATACTGCAACTCACATGCCTATTTACATACCCACTCACACACTCATTCAACACTTATGTATCCAGCAGTAACAGAGCCAGTTGCACAAACAGTTACATACCCCAAATATCACTAACACAGCCAGTAAGCAATCCATACAGCCACTTACATACACTTGTACAGACCCATAGAGTTGTTAAGAGAGCCAGTGATATGCTGACAGACTTACATACCCTATTTAGAAAAGCATAGAGCCACTCAAACACCCAGTTAGACAGAGACAGGCACATACACATTTAGTTATGCACCCATACAACAGTTATGTACCAGTATTAAGAGAACTAGTTGCACACCCAGTTACATACCTTTAGACTCACTAATACAGCTAGAAAGGAACCTCTGCAGCCACTTACATAAACATATATAGACCTATACATTTATTAAGACAGTCAGTCATATAGTGACATGGTTTCATACACATCCAGTGACATACCCAGAGAGGAACTGATAACGTTGTTTAGGTATCTACTCGAATACTGACACTCTAAGTCACCTATCCAGACATGTAGATATTATTAAACATGTCTTGGGTCTGCTGCTGCACAGGCTGTGAGATCAGTTTTCCTGCCAGCTAGAGTAGCCATTTTAAATCCCATGGCAAACCTTAAACTCCCTTTTTCTACATATAAGTGACCCGAGTGAGGCCCGTAGGTAGACATACACTGAGACGCCCAGACACACTCTAATGCACACAGAAGCACACCAAGGAACAAACTGATGCATATACTAATACACTCAAGGACACACTCATGCATACACTAACACATCCACACACATACTGATACATGCAGTAACACAACCACAAACACACTTATACATACATTGACATACCGAGACATACAGATGCATACACTGACATACCCAGGCACACACTCATGCATACACTAACACACGCAGGGACGAACTTATACATACACTGACACACCCAGGCATACACTGACACAGTCAGGCACCCACTTAAACATATTGTAACATACCCAGGCACATGCTGATGCATATAGTAACATGGCCACTCATACACTAATGCATACTCTGACACAGCCAGGCAGACACTGAGACACACAGTAAGATACCCAGTCACACACTGATCCATACAGTAGGAAACCCAGGCACACACTAATCCATATCAAAACCATCATCCCCTTTGGTATCGCTTTGTTCGCCCTAAGTTGGCAGGGTATGCCCAGACGTGGGTCCCTTGCTCACTTTGCCACTGGATTCAAGAGAGCCTGTCTGATGAGGGTTATGAACCCGAAACCGGTCCCAGGATGCTTGTTTCTGGTCTAGGGAAGACATGGCTTGGCAGTTTGGGCTGGACTGTTCCCATGAGGCACAGGGTCAGACTGATTTGCATATGGCCATGTCTGAACTGGGGTGGTGGAGTGAGCTAAAGAATGATGATGGATTAAACCCAGATCAGTTGACTGGGGATGAGTGTCTGATTTGCTCTAACACTCCATCCATTATCCCCTTTGGTATTGCTTTGTTCGCCCTAAGTTGGCAGGGTATGCCCAGACGTGGGTCCCTTGCTCACTTTGCCACTGGATTCAAGATAGCCTGGCTGATGAGGGTTATTAACCCGAAACCGGTCCCAGGATGCTTGTTTCCGGTCCAGGGAAGATATGGCTTGGCAGTTTGGGCTGGACTCTTCCCATGAGGCACAGGGTCAGACTGATTTGTATATGGCCTTGTCTGAACTAGGGTGGTGGAGTGAGCTAAAGAATGATGATGGATTAAACCCAGATCAGTTGACTGGGGGTGAGTGTTTGATTTGTTCCAACGCTCCGTCCATCATCCCCTTTGGGATCGCTTTGTTTGCCCTAAGTTGGCAGGGTATGCCCAGACGAGGGTCCCTTGCGCACTTTGCCACTGGATTCAAGATAGCCTGGCTGATGAGGGTTATGAACCCGAAACCGGTCCCAGGATGCTTTTTCCGATCCAGGGAAGACATGGCTTGGCCGTTTGGGCTGGACTCTTCCCATGAGGCACAGGGTCAGCCGGATTTGCATATGGCCATGTCTGAACTGAGGTGGTGGAGTGAGCAAAGGAATGATGATGGATTAAACCCAGATCAGTTGACTGGGGGTGAGTGTTTGATTCGCTCTAACGCTCTGTCCATCATCCCCTTTGGTAACACACTAATCCATACACTGACACACCCAGGAAGACAGTAATGTATATGCTGACACACCCAAATGCACTCTGCTGCATACAGTAGGACACCCAGGCACATACTGATATATATACTAGCACACCCAAGGAGATACTGATGGGCACAATAATACACCCAAGGATATAATCATGCATACACTAAATCACCTAACAAAACACTTATACATACAGTGACACACCATGTCACACTCTGATCCACACACTAAAACACTCAGGCACACACTTATGCATACACTGAGACCTCCAGGCACACACTGACGGACATGCTGACATAGCTAGGCACACAGTAAAGTATACGGTGAAACCTCCGAGCACACACTTATGCATACACTGACATACCCAGGCAGACATTGATGCATATGCAGACACACCCAGATACACTCTGAGGCATAGAGTAGCACACCCAGGCCGTACTCATATATACAGTAACACACCCAAACATACACAGATGGATACAGTGACACACGCAGAGACATACTCAAACATACACTAATTCACTCAGTCGTACACTTATGCATACACTGACACACCCAGTAAAACACTGATTCATACACTAAGACACCCAGGCACACACTTATGCATACACTGACATGCTTCGGAACATACTGATGCACGTGCTGACACACTGATGCACACACTGATGCACACTGTGATGCACCCAGGCACACACTGATACATACACTGACACACCCAGGCACACAATGATTTAAACATGGAAAGTAAAAGACTTAGAGTGGCTATAATATAGTGACATAACTTTTAATATAGGTATGCAAATGCTTAAATTATGTAATTTAAGGGTATATAATGAAAAGCTAAATGCATTACATTTGTTTTTGCTTTCCAGACATCTAGTTGTAATTAAAACAGAGAGGTATAATGCTGAAAACATCAGACAGAAGAAAGAAACAGAAGAAAGAATACTATCTCTTTACAACTGAGAGAGAAAGGGGACATAATGTGGAAAATGTGGTTAAAGAGAAAAGAGCTGCTGGTAAAAAGAAATAAGAAGTTTCTTAAAATAGTATGTGGAAAAATGCAAAGTGAGCAAAACCATGCAAATAAAAAACAATGTTTCAAATCAGCTAAGAAAGGAGAGAAACTAAGTGACATTAAGAGTAATAAATCTTATAAGAAAACAGATAGTTTAACAGTAAGACAGAAGCAATTTAATTAAATAAGAATCACAATGCTTCGTATGAGGGTAACACAGAATTTGGTACAAACTATGAGGCAGTATTAAAGGATAAGAGAAGCACTCAAACAATAACAACATATTGAGACTATATTTGATAAGGCATTTGCCCTGAAGAGTAAACTATTAATTTTGATACTGAACAGAATGAGAACACTGGATAAAACAGTGTTGTCTATGAAGAGAAAAAGCCCCCAAAAAAGACTTGTGAATTTGAAGTAATTTTTGTAAACTTTTTATAGGAGAATGGAAGTATACATCTAGTACTGAGCATTTCTTGAATAAAGAAAGCTGCTTTCAACGAACACATTACTGCATGCAGTTAAAACAACTGGATTGTGTTATCAAGTTGAAGATGGTACCCCCACTACAAAAGAGGAGATGATTACTAGGGATGTAGAGGAAGTGATAGCTCAGGAGGTACAAGGAAGATGTAGACAGGCCCCTGTATAGAAATGGAACTGTAGCAGTATTTGCTGTGTTCGTCAGTAATCAATTGATATATTGAGAACTTTCCTACGCCCATTTCCATGCAGAAGCCTGAAGCACAAAATGGGATGTTGCAAGGATTAGATCCATGCAAAGTAAGGAAGTACACTAATTTACAGAAAATTCACTGGCTTGTCTATCAAATAAAGTGTGCAGAAGCACCTTTCATCAGTTCAGAATGTTAGCTGTTCATCACTCTAAAATGTGGAATTCAGGAGACTTTACTTTGTGAAAACTCCTGCCTTATGTTTAGGAGCAATGAAAAGAGAAAAAGTTGTGAAGATGTTCAGTTTCATTACTTTGGTCCTGAAGAGAAGTCTAGGGAAAATGAGGAGTTGGTATGTGCAGGTGTAGAGGAACAGGGCACAGGTATTAGTTTTGGTAACTTTACACAAGAGATTGCAAAGTTTAAATAAGTTTCAGCAGAGAAACCAAAATGTGTTTGTATTTGCTGTTGACGTACTCATTACAAAAGCTAAACTCACAATGTTATTTTGTTCTCAAATACTGAACAAGAGAACAGAGATAAGGGGCAATAATTTGCTGTATATTTATTTTGGAGAGGAATGCTTTGATTTGTTAACACAGCATATTATATGTAGGTATTGCTATGATAAGTTAAAAAATAACAAAATGCCAGCCAGAGCAATAGATAACAATTTATAAATGGTATCAATTCCAGAAAAACTTCAAGAATTAAATATTTATGAATCAATTCTCATACAATGTATACACCCTTTTCAAGCAATAGTTTGTATAGAGCCAAATACTGGATAATTACCACCAACAGAGCTACAGGCCTTAAAGCAAGAGTTGTCTACTTACCTTTAGATTTTAAATGGAATATTGAAACTGTGCGTGTAAAGAGAGATATTGATGAATGTTAGAGATGGGGGTTTCTAGTTGGCAGAGTTAGATACCTTTGTCCAAATAGGGGCCCTTGCTTCTAGTCAGGGTAAGGGGCATACACTCCTAAAATAACCCCTGCTCACCTCCTTGGTTGCTTGGAACGAGCAGACAGGCTTATCTTAGAGGCAGTGTATGAAGCATTTGTGAACACATGCAGTAATACAGTGAAAACACTACAAATGGACACCACACCAGTTTAGAAAAATAAGTAATCTGTATCTAAACCAAAACAAGACCAAACGACAAAAATCCACAATAAAGTATTACAAATAAGGCTTTCAAATGGTAGAAATAGTTCAGTTCAATGCAAGTTGTAAATGAGACACTTTTCTCACAAAGTACCCTGGATGCGTCACGCAAAACAAGCAAAATGGCCGCAGGGAAGATGATGCCTTGGTTCCTTACACTCAGGGGAGGTGATGCGTTGGTTCCGTACTGCAGCGCAGGGGAGGTGATGCATCGATTCCTTACTGCATGGGGAGTTGATGCATCTGTTTCTTACTGCAGCCCCCAATGATGCGACAGTCTTGGCGCCTCGATGCGATGCGTCGATCCGGTACGATGCATGGTTTCGTGCAGCCGCAGAGCAGGCTTGCGTCTGAATCGGTGCAGCGATCTTGGACTTCGGAGACCGTTACACTCGATGCATCGTGCTTTGATTTCTTGAGCCACGGCAGGCGCTGCGACGGTTTCTTCGTCGATGCCTTGGAAACAGGATGCGTCAAGCTTCTTCGTTGTTGCGTCGATTTTCCAGCTCCCAGTTACAAACAGTCTCCAGAGGTCCTAAACAGCAGCAGGCACCTCTTTGCAGGTTGGAATCCCCTGCAAGGAAATTCAGGGGAGCTGTTGGTGAAGTCTTTGTGTCCCTTAGACTTCAGAACAGGAGGCAAGCTCAGTTTCAAGCCCTTGGAGATCTTCCTCAAAGATGACAAAGCACACAGCAAAGTCCTTTTCTCCTTTCCTAGGTAGCAAGCAGCCACTACAGGCCAACCCCAGACAGCAATTAAAACAGGCACAGTATTCCTCCTCAGCTTATCCGGCTCTTCTCCTTGGCAAAGGTTTCTCTTGATTCCCAGAAGTGATCTAAAGTCCGGGGTCTGGGCCCCACTTTTTATACACACAAATCCTTTGTTCTCTGAAGGCAGAGAGTGTCTGTACCCAGGCAAAACCAGTTCTGTCCTCACTGGTGCAGCTTCATGGCAAGAGGTCTAGACAGCATTATTGAAGGCAGACCAGGCCCATACAGGTGAAAAGGAAATCTCCTCCCCCTACTCTAAATACAGCCCAGATCTATTCAGCCCAGCCCTGACTCATCAGACTTCTGGAGCCGCAGCCCCTCTCCAGCCCCTGTCATCCAAAAGCCAGATATGCAATAAAAAAACTAGCAGAGGCACACTGGATGGTTAGGCAAGAAAATATCTACTTTCTAAAAGTGGTATTTTCAAACGCAGACTGTAAAATTCACCCTCACTAAAAGATGCATTTTAATATTCTGAGTTCAAGCATACTAAACTTAACTTTCTACCTTGTTCCCTGGGCCAGTTATGTTTATAAGATGTTATAAACAAACTCCCCATTCTGTTCTATGGGAACAGGTAGCCTTTTAATAGTGAAAAACGAAATTGGCAGTAATTCACTATCAGGGCATGCCACACACATAAGGGCATGTCCTACCTTTAACATAAAATGCACCCTGCCCGATTGTGATCTAGAATCCATATATTACCAGGGTCTTTTACCTCTCCATTTAGCCGACCTATGGTCAGGAACTATTTCTTGCCAGTGTGACTCGACTTATATTACGGACATTTTGATAATTGGTTTTGGTCTCAGTAACACGGGCCTTAACAAATTAAATGTTTCGTATATATTTCCCAAACTCCCATGGTAATACATGCTGGGTTCACGCTAAGAGATGTCGGTTAGGATATGCAAAATAACGTGTATCACGATGCTTTAATTGCGGGACAAGTTTTTATGTATTATTACATCATTACTTTAGTATAATTACGATTTTGTTTTAATGATTTTAAAATTCAGGATCCCAGTTGGCGATATAATTGGCTATATTGGTAGCAACATTCTTTTGTGTTTACCTGTATCACGACATTCCATGGGACTAGTCTTTATGTATCATCACATGATCGCTGTAGTCTAACCAGGATTTTGTTTAATGATTCCAAAATCCAGGAATCCTGTTGACAATTTTCGTTTGAATTTTATAAAAAATGTAATGAAATGGCCTTGATCAAGGGGCTTTACATATAACTAGTGTTATTACGGTATACACTCAAAGATGGTGGTGATGTTTGCATCCAATTTCCTACACACCTCTATGTGGTGTGCGCGCAATAATGATGCAATAATGACGTGGGTACACACGCCCTCAAAATGATGGAGTCCGCGTCCCGGATTATGAACCACGGGCGGGAACAGGAACGCCGGACACCAAGTCGGGATTATTTTCCACGACTGCAGGTAAGACCTGATTGCCACTGAACTTTGGGTTTATGTGGGGAGGTTGCATATTACACTATGGGTGGATGAGTCGGCTGTATGTGGCGCTTACGCTAAGGGTGGCACGGACACGGATCAGTAGCGGCTGAGTGATGGAATTGGGGCTTTATGCCCCGAGTGAACGGCGTGGGGAGATTACACTATTTTTTTGTGTAGCTGAGATCATATGACCCTCTGCAATCGCGAATCCCGTAATATGCGGGTTGGCAGAAGATAATCGTTAAAAATTGCCATTGAACACTGAAGATGCGGTCACGTACGGGTACGATGGACGTGGGCTATATACATCTGTGGATGTCACAATTTCACTCCCACTATTTTGGAGTTTCTCTATTGCATACTGTAATTCGTTTTGATGTGCACTTATCGTTGCACAACGGGGGTAGGTTTTTAAATAATCAACCTCCAGTGTGATTGAATATTGCGCACTTGACAAAAAGACCATAATACAATGATGTACATATACAATTTTGGTGATCTTAATGGGAACAATGGTTACATATGAACCTTGTTCTAAAAATATGGTTATAATGCATCTAGGAAAGCAGATGCACCTATATGCCTTTTATACTGAATTGGCCTTTTTTAGGTATTGTGCATATCCAGACATCTATAAATGTTGGGATTTTATTGCAAGACTATCATATCGGTGACGGATATTATTCCAATATGGATACAAGACTATTATTCAACTATCGCGATGAAATAGGAACACCAATATCATTTGATACCCTACGACAGATAGAATATTGACATCGAAATAGATTTAAGGTAGGCCTGACTTGATGTTTGCCACAGTTAAATATTACAGATTTTTGAAACAATATTGGCCAATGTTGTGTTGACTCAAAGTGGGTCTGTTTCTTGTTGTTGTTTTACGTTCATTGCTTATGCAGATGCATGAGTACCATCTCTCAGGAATTTTGTGACGTGCAATCATTACTTTGATACAGTTATGCAAGTGCTGATACTACAACTGGTATGTCCCTCTCCATTATTCATTTTGTCGCCTTCACTTTCTTTAATATCTTTTTTATAGTTTTCTCTTGGCATTGCTTGGTTTTAGGTAATCTGAGTTATTGCTCTTTTTCATCTTTATCACATTTTGACTATAGATAATCTCTCTCAGTTGTTTTACAATATACGCATGAGAGTCAGTATGCCATTATTTATGGTGACCTATGCCCATGTATTACTGCATAAGAAACTCTTCGTAATTGGAGGAGTTATAGTCTGGAATTTGGTGATGGATTCTTGATGAGATCGCCATGGATTTGTATGTATTGTGAAAAGAAATAGTGTTTGTCAACCCTTGAGACATTATCTTTCAAACAACGGGCACTAGCTTTGGATACAGTTTCTATATGGTCAGAATTGTGGAAGTTATGTAAGTTTCTCTTGAGGATATATTGGGGTGAGGCATTGCACCCTAATTAAGTGAAGTAACCAATAATCCTTTATGGATATGCATGTTTACAATTTCATATTGTTGTATACATGTATGCTAAGATATGTGATGTATTTATTTTATATTGTATGCATGGAAGTTTTTTGATATACGTGTTTTTTATATGTGTTTTTAATTGCAGCCCTGTTTCAGAACGAAACACGTTGGCTGTGGCTCTTAAAAAAAGACTCAATAAAGAAGCAACTCTATTTTTTCAATACGGACTGAATATTTTGAAATTTGTAAAAAAATAAAAAAAAATATTGGATAAGTGGTGCAGCTTTGAATTTGTTTAAACAGATAGTAATACAGTGAAAACACTACAAATGAACAACACACCAGTTTAGAAAAATAAGTAATCTGTATCTAAACCAAAACAAGACCAAACGACAAAAATCCACAATAAAGTATTAAAAATAAGGCTTTCAAATGGTAGAAATAGTTCAGTTCAATGCAAGTTGGAAATGCAACACTTTTCTCACAAAGTACCTTGGATCCGTCACGCAAAACAAGCAAAATGGCCGCAGGGAAGGTGATGTGTTGGTTTCTTACACTCAGGGGAGGTGATGCGTTGGTTCCGTACTGCAGCGTAGAGGAGGTGATGCATCCATTCCTTACTGCGTGGGGAGTTGATGTGTCTGTTTCTTACTGCGGCCCCCAACGATGCGACAGTCTTGGCGCCTTGATGCAATGCGTCGATCCGGTACGATGCGTGGTTTTGTGCAGCCGCAGAGCAGGCTTGCGTTGGAATACGTGCAGCGATCTTGGACTTTGGAGACCGTTACACTCGATGCATCGTGCTTTGATTTCTTGAGCCGCGGCAGGCGCTGCGACGGTTTCTTCGGCGATGCATTGGAAACAGGTACGGATGCGTCAAGCTTCTTCGTTGTTGCGCCGATTTCCCAGCTCCCAGTGACAAACAGTCTCCAGAGGTCCTAAACAGCAGCTGGCACCTCTTTGCAGGTTGGAATCCCCTGCAAGGAAATTCAGGGGAGCTGGTGGTGAAGCCTTTGTGTCCCTTAGACTTCAGAACAGGAGGCAAGCTCAGTTTCAAGCCCTTGGAGATCTTCCTCAAAGATGACAAAGCACACAGCAAAGTCCTTTTCTCCTTTCTTAGGCAGCAAGCAGCCACTGCAGGCCAACCCCAGACAGCAATTAAAACAGGGGCATTATTCCTCCTCAGCTTATCCGGCTCTTCTCCTTGGCAAAGGTTTCTCTTGATTCTCAGAAGTGATCTAAAGTCCGGGGTCAGGGCCCCACTTTTTATACACACAAATCCTTTGTTCTCTGAAGGCAGAGAGTGTCTGTACCCAGCCAAAACCAGTTCTTTCCTCACTGGTGCAGCTTCATGGAAGGAGGAGGAGACAGCATTGTTGAAGGCAGACCAGGCCCATTCAGGTGAAAAGGAAATCTCCTCCCCCTACTCTAAATACAGCCCATGTCTAATCAGCCCAGCACTGACTCATCAGACTTCTGGAGCCGCAGCCCCTCATATGCAATAAACAAACCTAGCAGAGGCACACTGGATGGTTAGGCAAGAAAATACCCACTTTCTAAAAGTGGTATTTTCAAACACAGAATGTAAAAATCACCCTCACTAAAAGATGCATTTTAATATTCTGAGTTCAAGCATACTAAACTTTAACTTTCTTCCTTGTTCCCTGGGCCAGTTATGTTTATACGATGTTATAAACAAACTCCCCATTCTGTTCTATGGGAACAGGTAGCCTTTCAATAGTGAAAAACGAAATTGGCAGTAATTTACTCTCAGGGCATGCCACACACATAAGGGCATGTCCTACCTTTAACATACAATGCACCTTGCCCGAAGGGGTACATTGGCCCTACCTTAGGGATGACTCATATGTAGAAAAGGGAAGGTTTAGGGACTGGCAAGTGTGTGCACTTGCCAAGTCGACATGACAGTCCCAGACTGCACACAGGCTTTGCAATGGCAGGCCAGAGTTACCTTTTGCAGGCTGCTTTTGTGGGTGACACAATCAGTACTGCAGCCCACTAGCAGCATTTGATTAACAGGCCCTGGGCACACACAATGGACTATAATAGGGTCTGTCAAGTAAATCAAATATGCCAATCATGGAATTACTAATCCATAACAACAATTTATAAAGGGAGCACTTGCACTTTGGCACTGAACAGAAGTGCCAAAGTGCCCAAAGCATCTACACCAGCAAAATGGAGTCCAACACACAGCAAAAACATAGGAGGCATCAGCAAAATAATGGAAAGGAGACCCACGCCAATGGAGCCAGGTCTAACAATGAACCACTTATCATTCTGGTAAATGGTGTGTCTACCAAAAATAAAACAATCTGGCAAGAGTTAGTGGACGTTAATTGAAAAAAAAGCTACATTATACCTGAAACAAAATAAAGTGTATTACAATGATGTAGATGTACTCACAGATGGAAGTTGCATGGAGGATGAAATATTACTATCAAGTGGACAGATTGAAAAAATGGATAAATCCAAATCAGAAGAAATATATGAACACTATAGTATCCATCCACTGCAATCCAAATATGTTATTGGTGATGCTATTCATCTCCCTCAAATGAAACAAGCAAAAGGAGCTCCAATGAGTTTGTAGGAGAAAGGTTTACACAACTATATCCCACTGGAACAAGTGGTTGGTATGATGAGTGCCACATACAAATTCCAGCGGCTGAGTACAGGTCAACCAGATTATATTCAGAGGACCTTAGGTTTCGCCAGTGTATTCCATACATATTACATCTATTATTTGAGAGTGAATTCTCTGGGCTTTCATATGCTGTAAACCATATACTGAAGACAGGAGTTAATCTACAAAATCTCTGCAAAGGAATTTGATGACAAAGTTCATGGTAAGGATTATAATTTGTAATACAGTTTGATTAATTTAATGGCATGCCAACGTGAGACCAGCGAGTATTGGTATCGTTGTCATGGAGAACTGAAATGAATGTTGCGCAACTTTGATGCACCTACTTGGTTTGCGACACTCTGTTGTGCAGAGTATGCCAGGGATGACTTACTTGAATTTTTAAGAGACACAAACTCAAATACTAAGGACATCAATGTAAAGACAGCAGGAGAAGTTTGCTCTTTAGATCCTGCTAATGTTTGTAGATATTTTAACCACAGGATTCAAGCCATGTTGTCTTTTATCTGCAACAAAACAAATTTCCTTTTGGCAAAGTAACTAATTTCTTTTGGCATAAGGAGTACCATGCAAGAGGTGCCCCTCATGGTTACATTCTCTTATGGATACAAGATGCACCAAAATTTGGAATAGATAGTGATAAATCTGTACTCTCTTCAATAGACCAGTATATGACATGTGCCATTCCGAAAGACAGTGATGAAAAAGGGCCTGAACACCAAGTTCTGCACTTCCAAGCACATAGATGTGGCAAATACTGTCATTGAAAGTACAGGGCTTAAGGAAAGTATTATACAAGATGCCATTTTGGATTTCTAAGACCAGTGATTTCCAAACGAAGAGTGAAAAGTTTTTCATCTGCAGTGAGACATATACTGAGCTGAAAATCATCAAAAAACACTTACAATCTTAGGAGAACAGAGACCTCAAACTATATTAATGACTATAATCCTGTTAGTCCCAAGATGAGGAATGGCAATATGGATAAACAATTTTGTGGCAGACAACTCCATAGCTGTTGCTTGATATGTTGGCTTCCTATATACCAAACATCTGAGAAAATGGAGATGAAGGAAATGTGGGAGCAGATTTCTGCTGAAAAGTCTATAACCAAAACATTGTACAGCTTCACTTTTAAGATACTTTCTCATAGGGAAAGTGGTTCCTTTGAATGCTGTGATCAATTGAGCTCAGCCAGTTTGTACTCAAAGTGAAGGGGAATTGTTTGGGTAAGTCTAGGCCTATCAAGTATGCACAATAAATGTTGCAGTCTTTTCCAGAAAGTCAGTACTTAGCAGAGTTCAACCTAGAGAGTACAGACTCTGTGAAAATACATATGTTGGATACTTAGGGGTCGATTCCAGTGTCGTTAGGGAGGGCTATGAATCGGAGTTGGGTCTGCCGAATCCGATCCGGAACCCTTATTTCTGACCGAATCGCACACACATGACTGATTACGATGCCTGGAAACCATTAGGGCTGTCTGAATCGGTTCCGAATGGCAGTCAGCCAGGTCGCATCTTTTGGAGACGAATCGTACAGCTCTATGGACTCAGTTTCTAAGTGAGCGAGTACAATGACCAATTCAAGCAGCCGTTCCAATTTGGTTTCTCTGCAACAAATCGGCTGCCGGATCCTGTCTTTGGGGGCCCATAGCAGCCCCCCTTTCACCCGGGGCCTTCCGAATCGGGCCCGTGGGGTCACCCAAGGGACTCCCCTTTCCAACTATGCACAGTGAGGCAGGCACCATGGGGTGCCCGCCACAGGATGCAAGGTTTTCCCCAGCCACCCATTCCTTCAATGCCCATTGAAGTCAATAGGAGTGAGGCTGAATCGTATCCAGAAGCATCCAGATACATCTAAATCGCTCGGTCGTACTCCCTCGATCCGAGTCATCCAGAAAACATTCCGGAATCGATTCGGTAGGAATGCTTTCCAAACGACATTGGATTTGACCCCTTACTATCCAAGAAGGAGTTCATATCTGGAAAACATGTGTCTTTATGAAATACTTCAACACTACAGATATAGAAACAATGTAACAGAAAATATAGATGAAGGGAAATAGGCAGTAGTTGGTTGCGACAATTGTTTGGTCCGTCACACAAAAGGAAGTCTCATAAACTACAGGAAGCTTCGTTTTCAAGCACCTGATAAAAGAGAGCTTTTCTATTTGGCCCTTCTTCAACTCTTCGAAACTTGGTGCTCTGATTCAAGATTATTTGGAGAGTTTGACTGCTAGGAATATTCTTTCAACACTGTGAAAGACAGCATTCAGTCTTTCCAAACTAGTGAGAATGTTAAATGATGAGATTGAACAGGAAGAACCAATTGCTGCTGAACTAGCTAAGGACAGTTCACAAAGGACGGCAAGGAGGAATCTCTTAGACACCGCCGTACCGATGCTAGATTAAAAAAGTGAGAGCCCCACTAGTTCAATGTAACCAATGGAGCAATATATAAGACAGTGGTCAACATGTTTCAGCCAGGGCGCCTAACTAGGCTCGGCTTTCATCAGGACCTGGTTAGCTACTGCAAAAATGAAAGAATAACGTATCAAAGGATATCGTGGGCACCCCAAAGTTGCTTGTAGGGTGTACGTCGGAGGTCCGGCTGCAGGCTCATTCCAGCCCGGTTCCCCGACGGAGAGAGCGGTGTCCCTTCCTGAGCGGTTGCCAGGTGGAGGTCAATTTTCCACCCAGTTTTCACGGGTGATGTTTGAATCATTGAGGAGACGTACACCCTACAAGCAACTTTGGGGTGCCCACGATATCCTTAGCATCGGTACGGCGGTGTCTAAGAGATTCCTCCTTGCCGTCCCGTAACTAGTTTTAACACACTCTTATTGCACTATTATTTCATCAGCACTGCACCCCCTACTCACACCCAGTTCATTTGTGGATTCAGTCCACCTTTCAGTGCAAAACACAAACATCGTTGAGCTCTTACCTCTCGTAGAGGTGCCTGCGGCCCCCTGAGAGTTTGAGATTTTTCTTTGGGATGAAAATCCCATGTGATGGGGTTTGTTACCCGGGGTGAGTGAGTGATTACGTTCCTAAGGGATTGCCCTTTCACCACGTACATTAGGCTTTTGTTTCTCAATTCACACACCACCTTTTCATCTTTCTTCTTTGCTATCTTAGACCTCAGGGTTTTCAGTGTCTTTAATACTTTGTTTGGGGATATAATCCTGTGCGGTCTTTAAAAATGTTCCCTCTGACCCTCCGGTATCTAACCGTTTTGTGACACAGTTCACAAAGCAGCCAAAGTTCAGGACCACTGAGTCAAGATCTTCTTGGACATCCAATTATTGAAAATGAATCTGCCATAGCCATGAATGAGGTGGAAACTGCAATGCAACAAGCAAGACATGAAAGTCCTTCATGTGGAACAGTTAGTTGGAGAACTGAATGGCAAGCAAAAAGAAATATACATGGAGGTAAAAGAGAGACTAGAGAATGGATTTCTTCATGAGAAGAAACAGTGTACAGGCACATCATTTAGGCTAATAGTATTATATGTCAGTGGTGAAGCTGGCACTGGGAAAACTATTTAACTTAAGTTCTCACTGCTTACCTACAGAGGCCGACAGACTCTAATTTGTCATATGTAGTAACATGACACACTGGATTAGCGACACACAACATTAAAGGAATGACTTTACATACACTTCTCATTCTACATGTGGAACATGAACACCAAACTGGAGTACCAAACATTATCCGGTGAAGCTTGTCATGAAGTCTCAAGAGTACTGAAGAAATTGAAACTTGTATTCGTTGATGGGTGAGCATGGTCTCAAACTTCATGCTTGTCTTTGTACACTCGAGAATGCAACTGATTCTAAAGAGAAACTATGATGTTCTGCTTGAAGGAAAGACCTTAATTATGTTTGGTAATCTAATACAACTTACCACTGTGAAAGGACAGCCTGTGTTCAAGACTCTTCTCTATGATGAAGCTCAAAATTCATTAGGAAGTATTGTAAACGTATACATTTGGTGAAACTTCCAGTACAAAGAACTACTTAGGAATATGTGGCAAGCATCTGATGTTGAAAACTGAAATATTCTCAAGGATATTAGAGTAGATATTCTCTCAAAAAAGGGGAAATATACAGTTGCAGCCCTTGCAGGTAAGAGCAGTAGGGCGGTGGGGCTGGTGGGAGAGGGGGATTACGACAGATGATGACAAAGAACAATTCATTACTTATTACATTTTCCCACGTGGTTGTCTGTCAAATCAGCCCCCAACCTGGCACCACCGCCCGACCGCTCTTACCTGCCCTTAGCCCCTCGTCCCTCAATGAAGTTGACAATTCAAATTATGGAGTTATTGATATGGGGAAAGTTATCAAAAACACACAGGGAGAGAACGACTTAGGTGGTGCAACCCCAAATTTGATTGTTTCCACAATTTATCTGGTCCTACTCTAAACCACGAAGGTCAGTTAGGTTTTTGACACTTTCAAGAGAAACCCAAGGGTTGGCCCTTCCCAACTTGAGCCTATATTATTTGGCTACATGCTTAGTGCACTATACAATATTACTTCGGGAACATCCAGGGGGTGAGACGCAGAGGTGCCCCTCTTCATTTGAATTGTTGATCGGTTTGGATGCCTGGGGTTGCCTATGGCACCAGCTGGAGCCAGGTTTAAGGTTTAAGAACATCATGTCAGCCTTCAAAACCTGGGTCCCTATCCGTCGGTTATTAGAACTAGATAAGCTTAATTTTTATACTCCGCTCCAGGGTAATGGGAAGCTTACAGGGATTTTGATGATTTATGCATGATTTATTGGTGGGGGGTTGGGATCGATAAAATAGGGTGTTTTTACACACCGTTGGGTTTTATGCGTTTTGAAGAGCTTTAAACGAAGTTTATTCTCACCCACAGAGAATTTTTTTAATTTCTTCAAATAAGGGATTTCTTATTGAAAAAGTGGAGAGGGTCATGGGAAATGACAGAAAATGAACTTATAGAGAAATTAACAAAGGAACCTCCCCCCCCCATATTGGCATTGTATATCACTTTTTAAGTAATCTAATGAAGGATGATATGACAAACGTTTCCAAAAATTGGCAAAATAAGTTAGATATCACAGAAACTGCATTTCAAGAAAGCCTTTTTAGTGGCACAGGATGTCCGGTGGTCAGCTAAGCTACAGGTTCAGTTTTATAAAACGTGTTTTTTTTATATTACACGCCAGACTGAATCCCAAAGTTGGGAGAAGGGGACGCGATGCCCCCACTGCACCCTATATAAGTCTGATATAGTTCATGTGTTTGCAACATGTAATGTCCTCACTGGACAAATTGATGACTTTTTAAGAAACAAACTAAAGTTGGAAGTAGTCATGGACCCTGCCCTAATTCTAATGGGAAGACAAGAGAATGGTAGGATTAAGGAAGGAGGAGGATTGATGAGTATTGCTATGAATATCTTTGGGTTATGTATATCATCGGCATGGCTATATCCAGACCCTCCTTGTTGTAGCAGTGGCTGACTCAATTGCTATCAGCCTGTAATGTTGAGGAATCCATATGCCAGTAAAGGGCGTAGGGCA
Organism: Triturus cristatus; assembly: GCF_964204655.1. Taxonomy (NCBI): domain Eukaryota; kingdom Metazoa; phylum Chordata; class Amphibia; order Caudata; family Salamandridae; genus Triturus; species Triturus cristatus. The sequence continues at coordinate 379,715,085 of NC_140588.1, forward strand.
AAAATAAAATGATAACAAAAATTGAAGGTCCTCGCTACTTGGTTAGATCAAAAAGAAGGGTGAAAATGCACTTGCACTTTATCTAATTGAATTATCTAAATGAACTATACATTATTGAAAATTGCATATAAGCAGTTGTTTATCTTCTTTTAAAAGTATTTGTTGTATCGTAGAATTTACAGTAGGAAAGAGCCAGACGATGGAAAGCACACTTTATTTAAATGATTTATGTAATTTAATGTAAAGTGACTGGTTTTAGGTAGATTGTAGAAGTTGGTTTTATCTGTTTCAGGCTTTCCCTCTTTTTCCTATTCTTTTGGTTTGTAATGTTTCTGTTGGGGGTAGGATGGGGGTTTTGGAGGGGAAAAAGTGGCCATCTAAAAATTAATATAGGTATTTAAAAAAAGGGAAGTGGGATATGAAGAGCTATCTATAAACAGTTAGTATGCAAAGATTTCACAAATTTGTAGTGCAAATATAGGTAAAACAATCATATAAGAAAATTGTAGTGAGTGCAATGCACAGTGTTGCTTAACTGTAACATGGTAGTGTTCAGTTTGGGATTTTTTTTACAATCTGTGTGATTGTTTTTCCCCACTGTTCAATGATGATTCTTGCAACAGTACATCATTTACGGTGTATGAGTATGGAAACTGAGAACAGTAAAAAAGGGAAAATGAAAAGCTTGTGCATATTATAACATACCTTTACAGCATGCCAAATGTCTAGTGATTTCTTGCAATTATGTTCTTATGCATTGTTCAAATAGTAAGTTACTTCTGTAATAATATAATTTGTAACACTAATTAATATTTGTCTTTTTTTCCTTTTACACATATCAATGGCAGCACCTATCAGAGAAATATACTCTACTAATTAGTTCTTCTAGTGCTGTTCTAGAGTTGTTCCCTAACTTCTCATTTTTAAGATACACACCCAAGGACACACTCATACAGCTACTAACACACCCAGGCACACACCAGTACAGCCACTCACACACCTAGCTACACACAAATTCAGGCCCTCACATACAAAGACACACACTGATACAGCCACTGACACACTAAGGCATACATTGATACAGACACTCACTCCCAAGCACACACCAATACAGACACTAACAGACCCAAGCAGACACTCGTACACCCACTGTTACTACCATGTACACACCTATACAGTCACTGACACACCCAGGCATACACCAATGCATACACTGACACACCCAGGCATACACCAGAGCAGAGACTCACACCCAACCAAACACTAATGCATCCGATAACAGACCCAGGAACAGACTGACACATGCACTGACATACCCAAAGACATACCAGTGCATCCAATAACACACCCAGGCACACAATGGCGCGCACACTGAGAGACCCAGGGACATACCAATGCAGATACTGGCACACTCAGGTGTAGAGCATTGCAGCTACTGACATACTCAGCCAAACACTAATGCATCCAAAAACACATCCAGGTAAACACTGATGCACACACTGAGACACCCAGGGACTTACCAATGCAGCACTAGCTCACCCAGGTGCTCACTCATGCATACACTAACAGAGCCAGGCACACACAAATATACATTAACACCCCAGTCACACAGACACATCTACACTAACACACCCAGGCGCACACACATGCATACACTAATACATGCAGGCAGACACTCACGTACACACTAACACACCCAGGCCCACAGTCATGTATACACTAACACACCCAGGCTTACACTGATGCATTCGCAAACACATCCAAGCACACACTGATACATACAACAATATACACAGGCTCCCGTTGATGTATAGACTAACACACAAAGAAGCACATTCATCCATACACTAACACAACCAGGTACACACTGATGCATACACTAACACACCCAGGTACACACTCACATATACATTAACACATCCAGGCACAAAGTCTCATATAGACTAACACCCCCAGGTGCCCACACATGCACTAATACACACAGGCAATCACACATGTACACATTAACACATCCAGTCGCACAATCATGCATACGTTAACACACACAGGCACATACAGATGCATACACCAATATAATCATACTCACACTGATGTGTACACTAGCATACACAGAAGCACACTCATTCATAGACTAACAGAACCAATTACAAATGTATGCATACACTAACACACCCATGCATATACGCATGTATACAGTAACACACCCAGGTGCACACTCAAGCAAACAATAATGCACCCAAGTACACATTCACTTATACACTAACACACCCAGATGCACACTCAACCATACTATAACATACCCAGGGCACACACTGATGCACACACAAACACACCCAGGCACACCCTCACATATACACTAGCACACCCAGGTGCATGCTCACACAGGAACTCACACACACAATCACTCACTCCTACACATACTCACACAGGCACTCACTCACCCATATGGGAAGTCATGCACCCACTTGCACACTCATACATCCACTCACACACTCAACCACTCATCCGTACACTCACAGACACATCGACAGACATAACAAGATGTATTCACACTGTTTTAAACATACATAACATTTTTCTTTTTTAAACCTGAATAGGTGGTTCCAACAAGAACTTTTTTTGTTTATTTTTTGTATTTTTAAATAATTTTGTTTTTTTGGGGTGTAACACATAGTCTTTGATAACAAAATGCACAAAAGGTTGTGCAATAAATGGTGTAAAAGAAAAAAAAATGAACACTTGTGAGTGTTGTACATTTCAACCGGAGCAGGAATTAACTGCTCACAAATGCTCAAAATGTTCTTACACTTAAAACAAAATTGGCCCAGCATTGCACACTCTGGAATTGTTGGTGGTACATCTGACAACACTTGAGTAGCTGAAGAGGTGCCTGAACGTGCGTCATCTGCTGCAAGTGTTGCTTGCTGGCTCCTATCATGCTCTTTCAATGCACTCGTAAAGTGTTTGGAGTGGATAGTCTTTAGGTGAAGTACCACAAGGGTTCTTCTTGTCAGTTCCTCTTGATAGTGTCTTTTGGCAAAGATTGCACTTTGCCTTCTTGGCAACTACTTGTTTTCCCTGCGATGGGTTGCTAAAACATTGGCACACAATACTCTCCTTCTTAGGTCTTGATTCCTCCTCCAATGGAGAGATTTCATGGTCATTTGACAGATTGTGAAAAATCACAGCCACACCTAAAGGATGGAGAAAATGGGATAGAGCTTCCTGTACTAGCGATTGAAAGGTGTTTCAATCAGTCAAATCCATTTGTTTCTGTGTCAGATGGGAGTCGCAATGGATGCACGATGACATTTTGACATCATCGTGAGTCACAAAAATGTATTTAAACGAGCTTTACAACATTTATTCCCTGCAAATAATGTATTTTCATTACTTTATTAGTAAACCACTTACTTTATAAAATAACTTTAAAGTGTTTATATTTGTTTTTAACTACTGTCCAAAAACATGCCTAAGTTGTGACCCTCCCGCAGCTCCAAAAATTAGAGAGGAAACAATTAAATAAAAACAATAAAAAATAATCCTGTGTTATAAATGCTGAACATGTTCATAAAAAGTGGTGAAATACCCATTTATAAACTCCAACCACCACCTACAGAGTTACTGCGCTCTCTCTTGTAAAGCAACTTTATAGCAGCAGGGTAGGTTGAGCCCTTTATGCTCTTGCAGTAGACAACACAAGTGTCACTGAGTTGTCATTTACAGTACCACACAATGCTGGCAGCAGATGGTACATAAAACCAAGTTTTCAACATACTAGCGCCCATGTATCCACAGCTCAATTTTTTTAGTTCCTTGCACTCCTCTCTCACCAGCTACTCATTGACCCTGTGTAGCCTTCCATCAAACACAGCGATCCCTTGATTGTGCTTAGCATCACACCCTTAGAGAAAAAGGTACCTGCGGATACTTAAATATCTACAGTCAAACATAAACATTTCAACCATCATGCTCACAAATATAAAGAACCCCCATATAAATACAGCTTTTTAAGGTTACACCGCTATCATAAGTATGTTACACAACTACACACAGACCCACTCACACACTTACACATCCACTCAAAGACCCACTCAGACACTCACACACCCACTCTCAAAGGTTACAGAGACATTATTGTTCGGAAATACAATTTTTCAAAACTTTGAAATTCGCACAAAACAAAGGTTAAAGAGACGTTATAGTTATGAAATAACATTAAAAACATAGAAATACACTGAAAAAAACAAAGGTTACAGAGATGGTATAGTAAGAAAATGGAATGGAAAAAAAATGAAATGTCATCAGTGATATCACTGACCATGTCATGAGTGATGTAATATGTGAAGTCATAAGCAGGCAGTGCATTGCAGGGGCTTAAGTTATAGTTATCTCAGGTAAGAATAACTACTGAATTTCACTAGTTTTGTATGAGTGAATTCTGAGACTAATTATAACGCCCCTGTTAGACCTGGCATCATTGGCGTGGGCCTCCCTTCCTCTTTTTGCTTCCTATCTTTTAGGTTGCCTGGATGTAGATGCTCTGGGCGCTGTGCCACTGCTAATTAGTGCCACAACGCAAATGCTCCCTGTGTAAAGATGACTGTATGAATTGGGATAACCATAATTGGCTTGTTTGGTTTACCTGTCAGTCCCTGGTATAAGTGCACTGTGTGTGCCCAGGGCTGGTAGACCAAATACTGCTGGTGGGACTGCAGCACTGATTTGCGCTACCCACAGAAGCAGCTTTTAAAGTAAGTTTCAGACCTGCCTTTGTAACTGTGAGGGGCAGCACCTTCCCAGTCGCTGCACCTTCCCTTCACACCATGTAAGACACCCCTATGACAGGGTGCGTTGTTTGTGACAGGAAGAACATGCCTAGGTCTGTGTAGCATGTTCTAATAGCGAGTTACCCTCCATTTCACTGTTTACTATTGTGAGGCTATCCGTTCTCATAGGCCAGAAAGGGCAGGCTGAGTCTTACATTCCATAATCCTACCTGACCCCAGGAACCTGATAGGAAATTCGAATTTGATATGTTTAAGCTCAGGACATTGAGATACATCTTTTAGTAAGGATCATTTGTATATCCTGTGTTCGAAAATGCCTCTTCTAGAAACAAGGTATTTTCTTGCCTAAGCTTTCCTGTAGGTTTTGATAGTATGTGTATTGGCATTCAGAGCATAGGGAGGGGTGACACTTTGATATGAGCAGGGCCGTGCCTGGCAAGGTGAATGATGGCTCCACCTCCCACTGGGCGTCTGATAGCAGACCCCCTCATTCTCAAAGGGCAGGACGTCACCTTGTAAACCAAGTGCTCCCTGACCCCACCAAACTGGTTCTGGCTGGATTCAGTGATTTGTGACTTTAGAGAACAAAGACTTATTAGGTATAAAACGCTGCACTGGAACCTTTTTCAAGTGTGTTCCTTCTGGATGTCAAAACGAAACTCTGTCCGAGTGAACAGAGGAAAGGACTTTGAAACTTTCACCAAGCTTGCTGAAGAAACTACCCGAGGGCCTGAATTGAGAGCGCCTCATGTTGAAGTCTCAGGGACATATGATTAGACTTCATCCCGTCAGCCGTCTGAATTCCTGTGCGAGGAATTCTACTTACAGGTGAGGCCTCCGTCGAGTAATCCAGAGCCTCTAGTTCTACTGTGAGCAACGCGGACTGGTAACCCTTGTTAACTCTGTGTGGGATGCCGCAGCTAAGAGAGAGCTGCCGCCGCTGAGAGCCCGCCTTAACTTGAACCTTCGGAACCTTCGCTGAATCTGTGTGGGCCGCCGCAGTTAAGAGAGAGCTGTAGCCGCTGCATGCCCACCGTTGTGCCAGCCTGGTCGAGATCATCCTTTGTCCTGTGGGCTGCCGCAGCTAAGGGAGAGCTGCTGCCGCTGAGTGCCCGCACTTGTGTCAGCTGTGCATCATCGTGACTTGTCCTGTGGGCCGCCGCAGCTAAGAGAGAGCTGCTGCCGCTGAGTGCCCACACCTTTGCCAACCTTGCATCATCGTGATTGGTCCTGTGGGCTGCCGCAGCTAAGAGAGAGCTGCTGCCGCTGAGTGCCCACCCCTTTGCCAACCTTGCATCATCGTTATTTGTCCTGTGGGCCGCTGCAGCTAAGAGAGGGCTGCTGCCGCTGAGTGCTCACCCCTTTGCCAACCTTGCATCATCGTGATTTGTCCTGAGGGCTGCTGCAGCTAAGAGAGGGCTGCTGCCCCTGTGTGCCCGCACCTTTGCCAGCTTTGCTTCATCGTGATTTGTCCTGTGGGCCACCACAGCTAAGAGAGAGCTGCCACCGCTGTGTACCCGCATCTTGTTCACTATTGTCGCTAGATTGTCGCTATCGTCGCTATCGTCTCGTGGGCCGCTGCAGCTAGGAGAGAGCTGCTGCCGCTGTGAGCTCACCACAGAGCTGCATGACGAGAGTCATCACCACCACCAGCCCAGGCTGCCAAAGTCGCGCTGCTGCCGTGCTGCTGCTGTGCTGCTGTTGTGCTGCTGCGAGCCTGCCTGTGGTCGCTGGGAGTCCGCCTGTCACCGTCTCCGCTTCTTCGAGAAGCTGCGTGCTGTGTACCCTTTATAACGGCAGGTATCTGGTGCGCAACGGGTCGCGTAGACCCAGGCCTTGAACTAAGTCACTGCCACGTTCTAGTGAATACGTTATTGCAGTTTTAAGCCCATACTAATTTACGTGCATTGTGGCTTGTTAAAACGCTTTTGAGATTCTTGTGTTAAACCGTAGATAAAGATACTATTTTTCTATACCTACTTGAGTTGTGTCCTTTTGTGGTGTCGTTACTGCCTTATTGTGCATGGTCATAAATGCTTCACACACTGCCTCTGAGATAGGCCTAACTGCTCGTGCTATGTTACCACAGGGTTGAGCAGGGGTTATCAAAGGGAGTAGCCCACTTACCCTGACTCAGGAAGAAGGGTCCCTATTTGGACATTGGTGTCAGCCATTGCCATCTAGAGACCCCATTTCTAACAGCCCCTTTAACCTTTGTTGTTTTCAGTGAATGAATGTATGTATATATATATATATATATATATATATATATATATATATATATATATATATTACCTACTGGCGGTCGCCAGTAGGTAGTTATAGTTAGGACCCTGTTTCCATAGGAAATCCGCAACATTCTATTTGGAATAACTTTGGCGCCGGTCGACGAATACTCGCAAAATTTTCAAAACTAATGGGGCGCTACGCTCCGCTCCTGCCCTGAAAGTCTCGGGGGGATTCGTGAAGCGGGGGCTGAGAAAAAAGGGGGGTTCCAAAACGCGTTTTCCCCATGCATTTTTCCATAGGACCTTTAGACACAGCTACAGCCCGAACGGCTGAACAGAATTACTTGTAATTTGGCAGAGAGGTAGTCCTCAGGTCAAGGAAGTGCCTTTTGTAGGTCTGGTGTAAATCTGTTCAGTAGTTCCTGAGAAAATAGCATTTAAATCAATATATATATCTGTGGCAGCGCTCCGTGCGCTTACCGTGCGCTTACGGTAAGCTTACCGTACGCATACGGTGCCGTGCGCGAGCGCGATTCTGATTGGCTGTTAGATCTTAGTAAACATTCGAATCGGTCGAAACCAGGAAGTGTCGGCCGCCATTTTTCTCTCGCACTTGGAGGGGTGGAGGAAAAACAAAGTTGGATATCATAAAAATGGGGCAGGCTAGACAGCTCCAAACCACCTAGCCTTGGTTATGGTGTGCCAGAAGGCCATTTAAGGGCAAAAAATAAAAAAAAAACGGCAAATACGCTTACCGTAAGCGTACGGTAAAAAATTAATTAAAAAAAAAAAAATCCATACTCTCCCCCCCCCGTGTGCAAAAGGTGGCCGGTGGTGCACCTTTTGTGCATGGCATATTTGTATTAAGAGAACAAATAATAGAAACCCTTTCAGAACGAAGCGCATAATATGTCCTCCGTGTGCGGACGGTGCGTACATGGCCCATCCAGCCTAACGTGGGCACGCGGTGCGCGTAGCGCACTGCGTGCCCACCGTGCGTGCACGGCACTAACTGCGTTAAGTGGGCGCGCGGTGCGCGAAGCGCACCGCGTGCTCACTTTGCGCGCACGGTGCGCGAAGCGCACCGTGCGTGCACGGAACGAACTGCGTGAAGTGGGCGCGCACTGCACGAACGGCGTAAAGTAACTTAGCATTTAAAAAACCGTACAAATTCACTGAAAAACCATAGGTTTCACACACGTTATAGTTAGGAATTAGCATTTAAAAAACCTTGCAAATTCACTGAAAAAACCATAGGTTTCACACAAGTTATAGTTAGCTGAACATTTTACTCATAAAAAACCAATGAAATTCCCCCGTTATAGTTAGTGCAGGCAACTGTAACTCACGCGACCGCAATCCTCTGCTGATGACATATGTGTCTTTATGAAAAAAAAATATTTGTAATATATGTATAGCTAAAATTTAATGGAAGAAGACATGGGCAAATAAGTGTCTAAATACAGTATTAGCATCAGCAGAGGATTGCGGTCGCGTGAGTTATAGTTGCCTGCACTAACTATAACTGGGGAATTTCATTGGTTTTTTATGAGTAAAATGTCCAGCTAACTATAACTTGTGTGAAACCTATGGTTTTTTCAGTGAATTTGCAAGGTTTTTTAAATGCTAATTCCTAACTATAACGTGTGTGAAACCTATGGTTTTTTCAGTGAATTTTATATATATATATAAATAAATAACCGTGCATATTACATCACTCATGACATGTTCAATGACATCATTGCATCATCCAATAAGTGTATTAGTTTGTTTTATATTTTATATAGTGGCGGGTAGCTAAAATATTATTTTTCTACCTAAATTTATACAGCCTGTGTCCAGCTAATGGGTGTAAGTGCTTACACAATGCATGTGATCCTGATTCATCATAGGTTCGTAGAGGTATTGAAGAACTTATAAATCTTTACAGTGAACAGTAATTCTGTGTGCAGGTGACAACTTGCGTTCAGCATGTTCCACATATGTTTATGTACTACATACTAACTATTGTAAGCAGTCTAGAATTATTAGACAGAATCATCACAGCATGACAATTTTTACATAACATAGAAGACTATGTGCACCAGATACTACCCTATGTACATGTGCTTCTTTTGCTTCAGAAGATTGGCTATCTGAAATGTTTTCACCACAGAAGGCTGTAGGTAGCATAATCTTCAGTACCTTCACACCTTGGTTCTTTTAAGCAAATAGTGTCATTTTTTACAAGTTTTGCATAGAGTGTACACTGTTCTTAGCAGACACTTTTGAAAGCTCTGGTTTATTTCTCATAAGAGTTTGACTCAATGCAAACAGTGTGGCACAGAGTAAACTCTCTCCATAGAGAAAACACAGTTTACAGTACCCTGTTTTTACTCATAGTAACTTCATTTCTCAATGTATCATCTGTGACTGTGAGGGTTTAGATAAGAAAAGCCGGTCTGTGGTAGGGAATTACTTATTGTAACAGGGTTTGAGTATCTAGAGGAACGTGTTTTTCTCCAAACAGTTGTATACAGATTCAACATGGTGTGCAGTAGAGGTTACCCTTTTATCTGTGGTTGTTAGTCCACATGAACTCACCTACCCATGAAGTGTATGGTTTATGGTCAATGTTGCACATAACAGTAGCTTGGTTCACCTATAGTGTGATTGTATGTATGATAACATTAATGATGCTTTATAGTATACAGAGCAATTGTGCACTTAATTTCATAGCTCTAATGCCATACACATCTATAGAGAAATGTGTACAAAAGATGTGTTAGCTTTTATTTTTTTCAGTGAATTCATATTTGTTCTCATAAAAGGAAATTTGTTACAACTGTTAAATGAAAAGATGACGGTGCAAAAACTACTTTTACAACTGGTTCAGAGTGAGGCAGATATAAACCACATAGAGCAATTGTGCAATACCTTTATCAAGTACAAGTTTCTTAGCAAGACCAGACCTGGTTCCAGTAATATAAAGTTCCACGACCAAATCACACAAAGCGAGCACTGCAAGTGTAAATTTAATACAAGGTCTGTGGTGCAGATTTGGGATGGCTGGTAGAAGCAATATTTTACTGCCTTATACATAGGTAAATCGTTCTTTGTTATAGGAACTTTAAAGGAATATTTTGCATTTGATTGAAAAAGTAGCAGCATTTGCAGACATGTAAAGTTATCAACAGGACATGACCCATTAACGTATAGAAAAAACCATAGCAAAACAATTGATATAAAACAGGGCACAACACAACTAAACCTAATTCAACACAACACCCTAGTACAATACAACATTACATTGTGAAAATGAAGTACAGAAACACAGCAACAAAGTAATAGAACACATTATAACCACAGTAAAATCCAAAACAAACAATATGTACACACATTCTTGGCACACATCACCACCAAGTGTGTTTTCATAATTTGGTGGTAAAAGGTATTTGCACCAAGCACTGCCTTAACTCACCACTAGAGATTTGAAATAGCCTTGGTCAACATTATTTTGTGATCCAGCCACAGGCTTTAATTCATGTAATAAAAAGTATACCATGGATCAAAACATGGAAATTGTTTTCATTTTTCTGCATTATACCAAACTTAGACTGTTTACCTTGGGTATCGAAGATGGCTTAAAGTCCATTTAATCTACATGCTTGTGAAGGAAAAATATGTAGGCTTTCTTCTTAAGCAATGATATGAAAGTTTGTCTCAAAAACACCCTGCTTATCTGCCCTGTTTCCCCCCTAGAGACATACCCAGGAACCGTTCTTTAATATAATTGTCCTACCCAGGGTGTGTTATTGTATAAAATACCAATTTGTCCAGGGTGCTTCAGAAATCTACTTGTCATCTAAAATAAGCCAATTGGCCCTCCTAGTGCCATGCAATGAGGCAACACATTTTGGAAGAGTCCCCATTATATCAGAGCACTAACAATAGCCTCTCTGATTATGTTAGGGCACATATTATATCAGCATTTGGATTGTAACAAAGCTCTGATTCTGATAGCTTTTTTTTACAAATCTAAAAAAAGCTACTGAAAGTAGGTGGGAAGTGGTAGTTCCAAAGTTAGAATGCACTGTGTGTCTAAGCACGCTCACAAAAGAAAATGTTTATTACTATTCACCATCTTCTGTCCAATTTATTCCCACAACGGAAGACATTGGAACTTTGCTCCTGTCAAGGCAAGGAGTGTCACTTTTCCAGGGTACCAAAAGGGTGTGGGAAACGAGAATTTGCAACGGCTCAGCACATTTCTGCATGAGGAAATACATATATGTACATTTGCTCATGTGAAAATGGAATTCACAAACGTTTGCTAGGGGTACGGTTTTCAGGCATACTTGTATACACGTTTGAATTTCTGAAAGTCGTAAATCTTCCCCAATGCATGGACATATACCTGTGGTAGGGTTGCCACCTTTCTGAAAGAAAAATGTCATCCATTTGTAGGTGTTTTGGGGTTCTGGAAGGGCCATTAGCTTGTACTCTAATAGCAGTCTGCATAAAGTGTGCCATATTCTGTGTGTTTTTTAACCTAGCAACACTGCCACTATTGCTTTAAAATCATTAAGCAATAGTTTAGACAACTCTAAACTACTTTTGACATGTTTTCTTTGTGCTTTCGTTTCCGTAAGTTTATACTTCAAAAGGAAAAATGACTGATTGTTCTTTTACACCTGTCTTTATATGAAAATACCAATCAGGCTAGTAGATATCGACACACACCCACTCTTACCTGCAGCTGTAATTTTGTGACTTTCTTTAGAATCGCCTCCTGATTTATTTTCATGCTGCCCATAATGGTTTGTACTCTGTTTTAATTCTAATTTTTGTTTTAAAAAATATTGGAATGCATCAAACATGTTTTACTAAATGATGCGTCTGTGAAATTGTGTGTAAAGTCCGGTAACCGTTTAGTGAAATATTCTTTTAAGTTGCAACTGTTTATGTGTACATTTTGAAGGCAAACAATCATCAATCTGCTTCATGCTTATGCATGTTTTTTCACATAGTCAAGAAGCATTATAAATAGCCTAATATGTTAAGTTTTACAAACATATGTACAAGATTTTATACTGGAACCAGTATGTCCTGTCAGTAATTCAAACTCTGCTTACTGCATTTCCTAGGAACACTCACTCCAATAGTAAAGACTTTGCATTAAGTAACCACATACACAAGTGTGAATAATTTACGCCTAGGGATATATTCCTTGCCTTAGTTCCAGGCATTCCTCTATTACAGCTCCATAACATGAAACTGTGAACCAGCAGTCAAAAAGTTTGAGCTACCTGGGGTAGGTCTTTCTTGTCCAGAATACAAAGCATGAAAACTTGTTGTCCTTGACTCCATAAAATATGTTCTTGGCATCCAGCAACAGAAATTCCACATTCTTGCTACCAGCCCCAACACAAAGGCTACATTTGCAATTAGATTCAGTACTGTAACTCTGTGGCATACACAGTTGAGTAACTTTGTAGTTCTTTGGACAATTGGAGGCTGAGTTAATTTGTCATCAGATAGCTGAGGGTAGCAGATCTTAATTTCACATCTTATCCATGTTAGCTTTCAATGTTAACTCTGAACCTATCCGTCTGCGCTATTTAAATGACCCTGGAAAGCTCTTCCGGGTCTAATAGAGCGACATTAGCGCCGTTAAATGTTTTGATGTAATTTTAATAAGATAATGTTTTGTCACAAAGATCAACTAAAACCTTTAAGTTTACTTTTTTGTTTTAATTTTTTGGTATTTTCGTGATTAAACATAATAAAATATGATCTTGAACTCATTTCTTGTATGACATTTGGTACATTGTATGTTTACATTATCCTAGGAACTATATTTTCTATTGTTCATTCTGGTGCTTGCCAAATGTTATTTATGCCCCATGATTGTGGTATAATGTATTTCTATGCCTAATGAGTATGCATGATATGCTTATCTTTTGCATAAGGTGTTTATGCTAATGTGATGATGCTAAGATGTTTTAGGTTATGCCTGAGCTAATTTGGGTAGGCCTTATGCTGATGGCAATGTTGCTAACTTCAGTATTTTACCAGTAGCTACTGGCTGGTATTACTGATTGTTTTCATTTATTCTTTGTGCTTGTGATGGTTCTGGCAGCGACCTGATTGGCGCTGCTCTGTACATAGTCCCCTGTAAATTGAGACCTGGTGCCAGTTGGCACAGTGTATATACCTGTGATTGTAATTCTAATGTGCTTTTATAATACAAAGGCTATTTTTATATAACCTTGTGTGGGGACTCTTTTGTAGTGCGCCTAGTGTGTCGCCGCTGTGTGTGTGTGTTGCGCAAACGCTTTACACATTGCCTCTGGGATAAGCCTGACTGCTTGTGCCAAGCTACCAAGGGGGTGAGCAGGGGTTATCCTCAGGGTGTACCTCCCTCGCCCGGACTAGAACGGGGGTTTTTGCCTGGCTTTTGCACTTGCCCTAGCCTACCGGGAAACCCCGTTTCTAACAGTTGTCCATGGCCAAAAGCTACTTTTGCTGCCCTACCAAAATTGATAGATCTAAAGAGAGCAATTCCGCTTTAGTTGGGATCCCCATACCTGGATCCTGATGGACACATGCCCTTCATTAATGGTTCTTGCCCGGTTAAGGCTGTGCGTGTAGCATGCTGTTGTTGGGGTCTTTTCACAGTATGCCCCTCTAGGTATGAGGTATGTCTGGAAATGTGGTGGGTCACTGAGCTTGATGTTACCTTGGTTTGTGACACAATGCTTATGGATGGTGTTTATTCACTCACAGGTGCACTCTGTCCTTAGACCATTTTCTCTTGTTCTTACTCATGTTCATCAGTCTTCATTGAAATGATATGTGTGTAAGAGTAAATGCATAATAATTGGATGGAATGTGTTTATTAAATGTATGCCATATTGGAGTGTTTTGGGCCGTTTACATTGCTAGTGTTCAATACTCGTCTAATAAATAGTTGTAAGACATGTTTAGTGTGGACAAGAGCTAAATACATTATAATGATTACTGCTATGTTCACAATACTACAAGTCACACACAGTATCCCACTTGTTATACAGACTCTTGTTTTGGATTTGTTTGACGTTTACACATATTAGATGTTGCTGTGTTTTGCGCTATAAGGATAGGTACGTGTATGGGGATACTGGCATGATTGGGAGTAGGGCTGCTGATAATGTCACCTGTTGGTGGTGCTGCTAATGAGTTAATGCCACTGGCTACAGTGACTGCCTCAGGTGCAAGGGTGGTTTCAATTGCCTCTTCTATTGGTGTGGGTGTTAATGGGCCTGCTCCAGTGCCAAAAGCCTCCTGTCTCCTGCTGGCAACGTTCTCCTTGGTCCTAGAGTGCATATCGTACCACCTTTTCAGAATTTCTTCCATGCTCTGAGGTGCAATCATAATGGCCTTTGTTGACTCCTGCATCCTTTACCATATCCATTGCTTCACAGGCTCTGGGACAGTGCAGGGATGATTTTCCAAGTAGTGTGTCATTATTAGTGACAAATTCCTCTACAAAGATCTCAAGCTCCATTTTAGAAAATTTTCTTTTCCTCTTCCTGGTACCATCTACTCCATCAGGTTCCTTACTGGCCAAATGCACTCTCCTCAGCTGGCCTGTGTGCCTTACATCCTCTTCTGAGCCCTCTTCAGATGTCAACTGTGGAAGGAGGGGGGGGGGGCAATATCTAATTATGATTTCACCAAATGTGTCAGAGTGACTGTTACTAAAAAGTGCACTTCCTAAATTGTGATTTGCTAAATAGTGTCTAACACCAAATCCCTATTAGGGAATTGCAAATTTAAATTGAATGTTAATAACTTGCAATTTCAGATTTACAATGGTGTACGCATATCAATTTGCAAACTGCTAAATGTGAGTCATTAAAAATCTGCATCTGGCTCAAAGTCTCAGCAAAAACTTTTCAAATAAGGCTCCAAGACTTCAGGTTTACCAATAAAGGTAAATGCCAATAATTCAAATGATTACTTAAAGGTATGATACAATTTGTTCAAACTCCCAATCTCTAATCTCCAAACTCTAGCTCTTAAAACAGGAACTAAAAAGATAAATGGAATTGTGCTATTTGTACATTAAAGCTGAGTAACAATATACAGCTAGGTTTTAGACAATAACAGGGTAGCTGAAGCACATACACATTCTGACTTCTAGAGGTTAATAAAGACACAATCAGACATGGATTTAAATAGGATAGTCTTCTCATTATAAGAAATGTTTCAACCCTGTGGTAGACTAATTGCCATATTCGATTAATGAATGGCAACGCTGGTAGACGTTACACTGGTGATCATTCAGTGCGTCACCCACCTCTAGGGCCCTGAGTACAAACTGGACTGTCCTTACAGGCTGCAAACATTGCATGCAAAATGTATGTTACTGTGCTATAACACCGTGCTAGTATCATCACTCTTAGGTTTCTTTTGGGGGATATACCCCATAAAGTACACAGATTGAAACAATTTGTATATTTACAGAATATAAAAGTCTAGTTTATAACTTCTGTTAAAAAATGTTTTAAAACAATGAGGCACTGGTGTGCCAAGTTTCATTTTCACAGTTTTAGGTCCTTATAGTGCTTCCTCCAGCACCAAATCAGGTGTAAAAATTAGCTCAATCCATTTTTACCTTGAGTGTCCTATTTTAAAACCCTTAATGCAAATTGATTATGTTAATACCCAAATTCAAGCAGATTGGTCGCCCACCATTTTCCTCTTGCCTGGAGATAAACAGGACAAAAGAATAGAAAAGTCTCCTCTGTTTCAGTCACAGTCATACATGCTGGGCAACACCCCGTAGACCACTTACAAGTAAAACTGTTAATGGAAATGGACCCTAGTCTAAATTTAATATACAGACGTTTAGCATAATGGAAGTTATATCACCCATAAATGGTTCAGTTTTAAGGTAAACTTGACATTTGAAAATGTGTCAATGTGGCCTCCTTCCCTAGAACCCTCAATCAATTTTTCAGAAGCAAGCAACCAGTATTTTGTTTTTAACAGGTTCATCAAAGTTCCATTAATACAACTTGGTTTGTCCCCAAATACTGGTAAACCCCGGGGTAAGCCAACTTTCTACATATTTTAACCATTGTAAGGCATGATGCTTATCCATTTTCATAATCTCCAATAAGCCATTTCTTTATGACGCCAACTCAGCTGTATGTTATAATATCAACCAATACCAGAGATGTGTAAGATTGGTCTTCTGAGAAATTTTCTTAAGGCCCAGGTCCGGGAAAAGAGGAACTATATGGGTGGTTGACGGTATATTAAAAAGAGATCTTACGAAATTGTTCTCCCTTATTGCCAGGCAATTAATGTTCGAATAGCCCCAAATCTCAACTCCTTGATGTGCAGCACCTTGGGCATTTAGACCATATACTTGGAGGGTTGGAGACGCAGATCCTGATAACATTGACTTGTGCATTTTTAGTATAGCTGCTACCCAATGCTGCACAACTAAACTGCTTTTCATAATACCTGGGCCCCATTGCAATGTTTTTGAAATTTGGTATTCCCAGGTAATCGAAGATGTTGACTCTTTCTAACACAGTGTCCTCCGTCTTCAAATCTCCCCTATGTGATTTGTACAGATTGGATGTCATATATTTGGTTTTAGCAATGTTTATCTCCAGACCCCACTGCTTGCAGAAGTCTAAAAACTTAGTTAAAAGGGTTTACACATCCACTGGAGTTTTTGATATTACCAATGTATCATTTGCAAACAGCAGGGCTGGAATTTTTAAACTGCCAAGTTCAGGGCAATCATTAACACAATCGTTTGGATAATCAACTACATCATTGATATAATGCACGAATAAAGTGAGGGCTAATACCCATCCCTTACTTACCCCTCTTTGGATGACAATGTGGTTAATCAACTCGCCATATGTAAACCCCGGCGGATTTGGGTGTTATTATCAGTGTGCAGTCTTGTTAAAATAGACACTTGAGGCAGTACTCCCATGGTCTTTAGAACTGTCCAAAGCTAAGGGTATGGGTGCCAGGTCAAATTATTTGGGCCTCTGGTCAATGAATGCCACATTCGGGTGTTCCCTCATAAGGGTCACATACTCTCATTGTAAAATAGTAAAACGAAAGCCCTGGTCAATTGTAGTGACCTTGACCCTGAACCAAGTTTGTGGAGTGCATATAATCTGAGTATCTATCAATCAATCAATTCTTTCTTTATTCGGTTATTGAACATGAATAACCATAACAGTACAGTAAAAAATGAGATAAGCATCTACATAAATAAATATAAATATATAAAAAACCATGAGTATGTGTATAAACAATCATCATTACCAGTTCATATTTATATGACAGTGAATCAAGAATTGATTTTCGAGATCTAAAAACACTTTTAAAAAAAGTAGAAACTGAGACAATAGTTAAAATATTATCTAATCTCTGGATGGCTAAAAATGCAGGGTGACACTGATTGAGACCCATTGTCCTCAATAATGGCAGAATCCATCTTATCCTTAGCACGACATAAAACGTACAGAATAGCAAAATGTGCATATCCGATTGGTTAGACAATTCATCACAGGGACATTTATTAAGTGTGCAAATTCCTAATACAGCACATTGATGTTTTTATTGCTGACTACTAAAGTTCATTGTTTTCAGTGGTGGTACAGATATAATGAATGTGTTTGCTGTCAGCCTTCGATTGCTTGTGACTTACTTTTACACTTCAGTGAATTGTTCTTGAACCTTATGGTTCTAGCATATTTTTCTCTGCAGCCTAATTTATAAATGGATACATTATCGCGTGCTTATGATTTCAGACAGATGAAAACACATGAAAAGTCAGTAAATTCACAAATATGTTCTGTGTGTGATCACCATTGTAAATGAACCAAGTGTAATCTTTTTAAAGTGATAAATTAAACTAAAGTGACGCAGGTTGAAAACGGCAGTATTTATATAATTAATGACTGTAAACTTTATTCATAAATGCTATCAGGAAATACTAGTAAATGTAAATATAACATTGCGAGTTTTTGAAGCCCAGTATAAAACAATAAAGTCTACTTTAATTAGCAGAATACGTTTGTGATCCCCTTAACTCCATAGCATGTAATAATGATACTGGCACATAAAACTGTGAACAGATTCCATTCGATTTTCAGCCCTGAAAAAGCGAATTACTTGTAAAGCGAAAATAAAAGCCCCCTTAAAGTTTAGCCTCTTGCATCTGCACGGAGTTCATCACCTCCAGTTCACTTTCGATTCAAGTAGAACGCTTTGCATAGAGACAAAGTTTTGAGAAATTGGGATTTCTTTTCTTTTGACTATGCTATGAGCAAACAATATGTCACTGTTTAAAAGTCAAATTCCCACACCACGGAGTCTATTCAGTACCAATTCCCATGGGGCTTGGAGGGGTTTGCAGGGGAAACATTTGTGAATCGGGCAGAAAAAGGTCACATATATTTTAACTGTGTAATGCCTAATAGGAAATAGAAAGATCATCTGTTTCTCATGGATGGATAGAACAAATACATAAAATGAGCGTTTGTCTCGACCTCAAAAGTTCTACTTCAAAAGTAACATAAAATTACAGTATTGAACAGACTGCTACAAATTCAGCCTTTTTGCTTCTCTCTAACAAAGAAATGATTCGAGTTGACTTAACTCAGAATGCTGCATCAATTACTCTAGATCTGGGATTCTTTTACGGGTTAGGGTATTTACCCATCCACCTCACACTCTGTCTTGCACTTCACATTCTGTTCACGAGTTATAAAGATTTTGCTTCGAGAAGGTGTGAGTTGCTGCTATAGTACTCTTCTCGTATCCATTACTTCCAGGAGTAATAGAAGTAATCCGGGCATGCCCCTGACTTACTCTTAGAATAAGTGTGAATCAGCTCTCACAATTATTTGTTTCTCTTAATCGCTCCCCAGTTTTATCCCTCTACCTCTTCCTCTAGCTGTATATGTCAGTGCATCATTTCTCATTGTCTCTTTATCTCTTTATTTCAACATGCTCATTTTGCTGTGTCACCCCTCCCACCCCTTGACTCCCTCTCTATGAGCTTCTCAGCTTTCACGCCTGTGATCCCGTTAAATTGAAGAGGACTTTATTGGCATATCTTGTGGCTTTACCTGGTTTACCAAAGCTTTACAGGTCCAAAGTTATGTATGGGTGAACGAACAATGTTACATTTGTTTTTATTTCCATGGTGGCTTCATGAGCTGACAAGTAAGGTGCTGAATTTTCTGCCGCTTCTGAGGTTTCTTCCAGCAAAATTAAGTTTTTAAGAGTGTTTGTAACCAACAGTCAAGTTTTGCCTTACCGTTCTTGCAAGGCCCAAATTACCCACAGTGGAAGCAAGAATTACCATGAGTTCATTTTCAAATAGGCTGAAAAGGACAGAGACAGCTGAGCAGCAGAACTTTAAACTACCTGTTATGCTAGATTTTCAAGGACAACGTGCAGAATTACTGCCACAACTTGTCATTTGGATCTTGGCACAAATTATTTACCAATTATCCCTGTCACATACATGCCACACATCATCCTGAGCCCCGACCAGTGTAGACTGGCAGAAGCCCCCTTCAGCAGTCCTCTGCCATGGGCATGGGTAACACACGCAGCATATGCAGGAGCACCCGTCATGCAGCTGAAGCGGTACTCTTTAAACAACATCAACATCAGCATTATGAGCAACATGAACACCGCCAACCCAGAACCCATACAACAAAAGCTACACATACCTCTGATAGGAGATGGAGGAAATCACCTATTTACTCCCTTCTCCTCCGGCTCAAAAACAACAGAAATTATACTAACTTATGCAGATAGGTTTTAAGTCAAACGAAAGGTACGGAGAGGGTGACAAACTCAAAAAAGGACAGTGATGCAGAAACAATTTTCCCAGTGGGGGTGCTGGCCATCAACTTAAATGCCCAGTCTGTACTTTACATGCTGCTGATATATATCTTTTGAGAAATGTGCAATCTTCTTTGTAAAGCAAGCACAAATTTTTATGTATATGTGTTAGAAAATAGGAAACATCTATTACAACTCAGGCATTGCAAGGTAGTGTCTTTACAACACAGTCAGTACCAAGACTTGCTTTAGGAAATGCAGTGTTGGACTGGTGTTAAGTCCAACAACTTGCCTAATGTTACACCGACTGCACTTGAAATAGTAATTTAAACTATTCCAAAGTCCAGGGCATCCCTAAAGAAAGTCGTTGTAATGACTTGCTTTGTAATGGAACTTGTAGTAACGACACAGTTGTGGTAATCACTGCATTGTTAAGCCACACGTTGTTTTAGCATGTGTGGTAACAGATGCTATTCTTAGAAAACATCAGCAATACTGTGGAATTCTCTTTTCACTGTCTCAACAAGGTTATCACTAATTAATATTACAAAATAAAATGTCACTTAGATAAACAAACAGTAAATACAGCTCTCCATCTAAAACTAATTAGTAGGACTTTGTCAAAGAAATTACAGTTTGTACTTGACCTTACAGTATATGGTCCAAGACGAATAAATATTGACTTCCAGATTGTTAATTCTTCACCTGAACTTTACCAAGGATATCTGGGGGTGCCCAAGCAACCCCCACACTCCTAGTCCCAGTGGCACAGCCTGAGGAGCAATTTCAGATCCTTCAAAAGCAATGAACAGAATCCAACTCAGCAACCCTGGAAGAATCTAAAAGCAACAAGTTTGCTTGCCATTTATCCAGCAAGATTAAGTATTGTCAAACTCTCAAAGGAAGTTCCTGTGTCATCATCAGATGTCTTCACTCCCATGATAACCAATTCAATTTAAATAATAATCTCAAATACTACACCAACCTATCATGTGACTGCATCATCCTATTACCTAATATTATTGTGTGTATTACGTAAAAGTCCCCATCAGCTTCTTTGGTCAAGGAGCATGCAGAATGGTCTCTAAATCATAACTCTATCCTTAATTCATATTTTATTCTCCGACTTCTTTAAAACTGGACATGTCAGTCCCCTACTCAGGAAACATAATTCTGACCCTAAAGAGCTGGACAGTTAAAGGTCCATCAGACAGAGACCTCTACTTCTTCATTTCGATTCTTGGAATTTTAATTGCACTGTAGAGATCGAGCACATAACCAGGACAAAAGAGCAGATGACAAGACTCAATGAAGAATGAGAGGAAACAGCACGCCGGGAGTTACAAATTAAAAATAAAAGTGTCCCGCTTTCTATGAATCAAAGAGCGGAGCTCGAGTGGGAGCATTTTCGACTCTTTGTCAGAAACCACTCACCCGAGGACCACAGGAATCACTGTGTACACAGAGCTAGACACCCAAAACCAAATGATTAGGTTAGGAATGATGGATAACCTTGTGCACAAGCAACAATGATAGTAAACCTTTCTTAACAGCAGCCTGTGGAGGTTTCTCAGGACAGGGCCTATGTGATCCCTTTGCTTGCTTCTGGAAAGAAGGTACACTGCTGCATTTGGACTAGCTCAAGGTGTCTGATGGTTTTGTCAGGAAGTTCCATGTAAACGGGATTCCCATAGTCAAGATTAGACTGATTGAAGGCATTGACTACTGTGATAAGATGTGTTGGGTTAATGACTGTGATGGTTTCTCAGATCCCTAATATACCAGTAGCAGGAGCTGACAAGTTTAAAAGTTTGAAATTTCTTGGTTCGATTTTAATCTATATAGATTCCTAAATTTCTGACCTTAAGGTTGTCAGTCGGAGGTGGGGCCATTATCTCTGAAAGTGTTGCATTTGATTGAAGCCAATCGGGTATTAAGGAGCTTCATTTTGTTGGGATTACATTTTAAAAAGTTGCAAGCTAACCAAGGGTGACACCATTGCCTATGGTATCCATTTCATGGTCGGGACAGATAACAAAAGCTTGGGAGTTTGATAAACTAAACAAATTTTGTTTGCCATTGGCATTCACATCGAACATCATGCCCAAGGAATTGCACAACATGGCCAACTGCAACATGTAAATATTTAAAACTAAAGGTGAGGGGGTCGATCTCTGAGGGACTCCACAGGAAACTTTGTGGGCTATGATTTGAATGGTGGGTGAGGCGTGGATTGCAAGTGGTCAGACAGATCCACTTTTACGGCAAGATCATCTAAACTGATGACATTTAGTCGCTATAGTAGTAGGGAATGGTTGATGGTGTCAAAGGCTGCTGACAAGTTAAACAGGACAAGAGCACCAGCATTTCCTTGGCTGATCAGTCTATGCAACTTTTCAAGAGCTGATGTAACCACAAGCTCCGTATTGTGAACGGTGCTAAAACAAGCCAGCAAAGTTATAAAAGGTGAAAGGTTCAATAAAAGAATACAGTTTTGTGAAGACTAGCCTTTACAAACCTTTTCCTAAAAATGGCTAATAGGGAGTTATGCTGGTAGTTGTTAGGGTCATAGGCAGCAAGAGGAGGCTTTTGAGTAACGGATTAGTAGTTTTCCACTAGTGAGCATAGATCCCTATTTCAACGATAGACTGAATAAAGAGTGATCATGTGCATTATCCACGGAGTCAGGTGTTTCATTGTATCTGGTGGACAGATGTCAGATAATTTCTGAGGGCACTTCAAGTACAGTTTTTGCACTAGGTGTCAGTAAATTTTCAAAGGTTTGCAGTTGCTATAGCATTAACAAATCATTGACACAGACAATCCTGATTCGCAGTTATGAGGGGCACGATTTTCAAACCCCAATATTTGACAGAATTCTGAAAGTACTATACCAAGAACTAAACAAATAAAGAAATTAAAATGCTGCACATATCACTACTACATCATGGCCCATTCTATTCGTGGCACAATGGAGGGCAACAACATAGAGCCAGAGGTACAAAGCATTTTTTGTGGTTGCAAACTCTCTGATTCTGAGTTTGGAACCGCAAAAATGCTGTTTGCAATGTCCTAGATCCATTTTAGGAACATTTTTCCAGCTCCTAGCAGGCGTTTACAAACAGATAATGAATCCCTATTTGGAATGGGAGTGTTGTAGGCATCCCTTCAAAATAGATATTTGTACCACTAGGTGTCAAACATTTAGGACTGAAATAATGATTGTAATGTATTAAAAAGTTAACAACCTCCAAGTTGGGGTTGTAATCCATTCGCAAAATGGAAGAGGTCCTATGGGACCACTACTCTTTTGCAAATGTTTAAAAACAGTCAATCAAAAAATTTGTAGAGCGCACTACATACCCGCAAGGGTTCCAAGGCGCTGAGGAAGGGGAGTGGGGGGGTGCTGTTGCTACTGGTCGAACAGCCAGGTCTTGAGTAATCTCCTGAAGGTTAGAGGGTTTTCAGTTTGTCGTAAGATGAGGGGGAGGGTGTTCCAAGTCTTGGCGGCGCGGTGGGGGAAGGATCTGCCTCCGGCTGTGGTTCTACGGATGCGTGGGATGGTAGCCAGGGAGAGGTCTGCGGAGCGGAGTTTCCTGTTGGGTACGTAGAAGGAGAGTCGACTGTTGAGGTAGGCTGGGCCGGTCTTGTGGAGTGCCTTGTGTGTGTGGATCAGGAGCTTGAAGGAGATTCTTTTGTCGATGGGGAGCGGGTGGAGGTTCCTGAGGTGGGGGGTGATGTGGTCGCGGCGCGGGATGTCGAGGATCAGGCGTGCAGAGGCATTCTGGATTCTTTGCAGTCTGTTGATGAGCTTGGTCGGGGCGCCAGCGTAGAGAGCGTTTCCGTAGTCGAGTATGCTGCTGACTAGGGCCTGGGTGACTGTTTTCCTTGTGTCTGTCAGGATCCATCTGTAGATCTTGCGGAGCATATGGAGGGTATTGAAGAAGGTGGAGGAGACAGCGTTGACTTGTTTGGTCATGGTGTGTTTCGAGTCGAGGATGACTCCCAGGTTGCGTGCGTGGTTGGTGGGGCGGGGGGGTCCCGGGGTCCCCAGGGATGCGGGCCACAAGGAGTCGTCCCATGCTGAGGGGTTGGGCCCGAAGATGAGGATCTCCGTCTTGTCTGTGTTCAGCTTGAGCTGGCTATCCTCCATCCATTCGGCGACGGCCTTCATTCCCTGGTGGAGGTTGGATTTGGCGGTGAGGGGGTCCTTGGTGAGGGAGAGGATCAGTTGTGTGTCTTCGGCGTAGGAGATTATGTTGAGGTCGTGATGTCGGGCGATGCATGCGAGAGGTGCCATGTAGACGTTGAACAGCGTCGGGCTGAGGGAGGATACCTGCGGGATGCCGCAGATGATCTCGGAGGCTTCGGATCGGAACAGGGGGAGGCGGACGCTCTGGGTTCTGCCGGAGAGGAAGGAGGAGGTCCAGTCCAGGGCCTTGTCTCGGATCCCTGCGTCGTGGAGTCATGTGCGTAGTGTGCGGTGGCAGACAGTGTCAAAGGCGGCGGAGAGGTCCCGAAGGATGAGGGCCACCGTCTCGCCATTGTACAGTATGATCCTGATGTTGTCTGTGGCGGCGATGAGGGCTGTCTCAGTGCTGTGGTTGCTGTGGGATCCTGACTGGGAGGGGTCCAGGATGCTGTTGTCTTTGAGGTAGCGGGTGAGCTGGATGTTGATTATCTTCTCGATGACCTTAGCTGGGAATGGAAGCAGGGAGATGGGCTGGAAGTTTTTGAGTTTGCTCGGGTCCGCCTTGGGTTTCTTCAGTAGGGCGTTGATCTCTGCGTGTTTCCAGCTCTCAGGGAAGGTTGCGTCTCGAAGGAGAGGTTGGTGATGTTGCGCAGGTGGGGTGCGATGAAGCTGCCGGCTTTGTTGAAGATGTGGTGTGGAAAAGGGTCAGACGGCGAGCCGGAGTGGATTGTGCCCATGGTCTCAATTGTGTCCTCGATGCTCACGTTGGCCCAGGTTGTCAGAGGGTCGTGGTCAGTGGGGTGTGGGGGGTCCGGCTTGTTGGGGTCTGTTAGCGTCATCTGAGGGTTGAAGCTGTCATGGATGTTGGCGATCTTGCGGTGGAAGAAGGTGGCGAGGGAGTCGCACAGGGCTTGCAACGGCGGGATGTCGTTAGCGTTGGAGCTGGGGTTGGAGAGTTCCTTCACGACGTTGAAGAGCTCCTTGCTGTTGTGTGCGTTGTTGTCGATTCGGTCTTTGAAGGAGGTTCTCTTGGTGGTCCTGATGAGGTGGTGGTGGTTGCGGATGGCGTCTTTGTGGGCTGCGCGGCTGCCCGGCGACTTCTCGCTGTGCCATATGTTCTCCAACTTCCAGCAGGTGCACTTTGACGCTAGGAGTTCCGGGGTGAACCAGTTGGCTCATGCTGGTGTCTTTGAGGGTTTATTTTTTCAGCGGGGCTAGGGTGTTGGCTCAGTCGTCCATCCATCGTCTGAGGGTGTGTGCACCATCGTCGGGGTTGGAGGGGTTGGTCGGTGGGTTGAGTGCGAGGTTTGTCTGTAGTTGTATTTTGGTGATTTTGCCCCA
Source organism: Triturus cristatus (assembly GCF_964204655.1). Lineage (NCBI taxonomy): Eukaryota > Metazoa > Chordata > Amphibia > Caudata > Salamandridae > Triturus > Triturus cristatus. The sequence goes on from NC_140588.1 coordinate 379,740,500, forward strand.
GCAGCGGCGGGGGATCTGTAGGGTGCGGTGATGTGCGACGGGTTTCCGAAAGGTGAAGTGGATGCAGTGGTGGTCGGTCCAGGTGGGTTCGGAGATGTGGCTGAAGGGGACATGTGGGCTTGAGGAAAAGATGGCGTTGAGCGTGTGTCCGGCGCTGTGGGTCGGCGTTGTGACGAGCTGTTCCAGTCCGAGGTTGGCGAGGTGGTCTATCAGGGTGGAGGAGTTGCTGTCGTTGTTGTACTCCAGATGGAAGTTCAGGTCTCCGAGAAGGATGTAGTCGGTGGAGGTTAGTGCGTGCGTGCTGATGAAGTCGGTGATGGCATTGCAGAATTGTGGTCGGGTTCCGGGTGGTCTGTATATGAGGGTGCCTCTTAGGGTGGTCTTGGGGTCCGTGTGGATCTGGAAGTGCATGTGTTCGGCGATGCTGAGAGTGTCATCGGTGTTTGTTGAGACCCTGATGGTCTCCTTGTAGACAATGGCGATACCTCCTCCGACTCCATTGGTGCGGTCTCTGCGGGCGATCTTGTAACCGTCGGGGATGGCTACGGCGATGTCTGGAGAGGAGGCTTCGTTCATCCAGGTCTCGGTTAGGAAGGCGACGTCTGGTGATGCGGTGTCGAGTAGGTCCCAGAGCTCGACAGCGTGTTTGCGTGCGGAGCGGGTGTTGATCAGGATGCATCGGAGCTGGTTGTGTTCTGCCGTGGCGGGACTCTCTGTGTCTTCAATGCAGGAGAAGCTGCAAATCTGGCAGGCGAAGGGACCGTGGGTGCGCTTCGGGGTAGCCTTGCAGCAGGTGGGGGTCCGTCATGGGTTGAGAGCGATGAGGGTGCTGGCGTCGTATCAGAGGCGATCTTCATGGCTGGTGCGGGGGCCAGGGGTTCTGGCGCTGAGCGCGGTCCAGGCACGGACGAGCGCAGACAGGCTTGCCTTAGTTGCGCCTTCCGCACGCCAGCGACGCCCTCTGCGCGAGGCCGCACACCGGCCGCCATTTTAAGGGGAGGTGGGAGGGAGGAGCAGCTGGGAGGCGGGTGGCAGGGGGCAGCGAATGGGGGCGGGGTCACAGGGGCAGCAGCGGCGGGAACTGCGAAAAGATGGGCACAGAGGAGCAAGGAACAAAAAGCAAAATGGTCACGCAAGGAAACACAAGGCAAAATGGTCACAAAAGGAAACAGAAAGCAAAATGGTCACAAAAGGAAACAGAAAGCAAAAATGGTCACACAAGAAAGGGGAAACAAAAGAAAAATGGTCAGTGGGGCACAGAGGATCACAGGGCACAAAGATACTCAGAGCGCTGGTGGAGCTGCAGCGGGGGGGGGGCGACCTACCTGGCAAAAACAATTGTTGGAGAGAAGTCAGTGGTTCAGGGGAGCACTGTCTGCTGTCATTGAAACTTTTAAAATGTTTAACACTTTTTTTTAAATGGCTGGATTCAAATAGCAGTCACAAATATGGTGGTTGGCTGACCCCAGCAGGCCACCATCACTGTGATGACCACCAATCATAGCATGTCGTATTTGCACCCTACCTCATAAATATTGATGAGGTAGGTCTTATTGTGACCCACTGGCTCCAATCTTTCTAGGGTGACAAAGGCAAGGGCAGGCCTGCTGTCAGGTTTCTTTGTGTGTGCTGCCAATGGAAGGGGGAGGGGGAGAACTGACCAGGACCAGTTCTGGTGGAAAGTACATGAATTGCCTCACAAAGGCTGGCAGCAGTAATGAATGTCATATCTTCGGAACCTTTCTTCAAAACACTCCTGGATCTGTGGAGATTCAGAAGAAGGACGGCCCTGCTGTCTGAAGGAAAACTGGCCTCGCTTGCCTTGAACCCAGGCTCTCCAAAGTGACTCTGAGGCTCAGTTGGCTGACCTACTGTTTGAGATACAGGGACAGACCAAGCTTCCAGAGACCTCCCTGCGACTGCCTAGCTAACCAGCACCGACTAGACATGCTTGTACCTTTCCGAGCCTTGCTGTTGGCCTCTCTACTGGATTTACTCCTGATCCCCAAGAGGTGTACCCCCAGGTCCTGGACCCTTTACTGGCATCAGAGTGAGCTCCTCCCGAAGAAAGGTTGAAAAAGAGAAGTTGAAGATACAGAAAGGACCTCTTAGTGACGAGAAATGACCATCCATGACAACCGTCAACGCAAAGCTCCATCAAAACCTGCTCTCCGTGCCTACAGCTGCGTTGACCACCAACATGAACATCTAGCAACACCTACTCACCATGCCGTAAGTAACAGCCGGCATCGAGAGCTGACACATATCTCAAATGGTGACTGGCTCTTTGTGCTGCTATAATGATCACCCGTGACGCCGAACGTGCTCCTCGCACCACCAGCTTTCTCCTTGTGGTTCCCTGCCAACACGAACAGAACTCTTCACACAGGATTTGCAACGGTAACTCTTAAGCAGGACTAGCATGATCCCTGTACTGGACCTGCGCTCCATCGCAGTTGGTCTGAACTTGTGATTTTCTTCTAGTCCTGAGTGACCAAATAATCGTGAGTGGCCCTTTGTGTTTTTGGCACTATTTTCACTTAAAACATTTAAAAACCATATGGTGTCATATTTATTACAATGAACTCTATTTTTTCAACTTGGTGTGGAATTTGTCTTGTGTTTACACGGTGCCTCTAAATTAATCCTGACTGCTTTTGTGCCATACTATCAGGGGATTAGGCAAATGTTAAGTTACTTACTTTTGTGGTTCACCCTGACAAGGATTATGTTTATTATTTGAGTAGGGCATCCACCCCTCTTTAATAAAAATAATGCAATGTATTACTCCTAGTTACTACCCCATCCCTGGAAATATCAGGAACCCCATTAACTACAGCCCCAATGGGATGAAAATGGGCCATGCAATCAATTATGTCTTACGTTTGTAGGGTGATAGGTTTTGCTGTAATAAACGTATTACCACCTTCAGTTGAGTGTTTATGTGCCAGCCTTGAATATGTACTTCTCTGCCAAGAAATTACACCACTTCCTATTGTTCTATGATGCTTTTCTGTTTTTTGCGCTGGATTCACAAGCTTAAGTCAGTAAGTCATGACAAGAGATAAATAAATGCCCGAGGTGGACTTGGACCCTTACAATGTTGCTTTTCCGGTCACGTCACCAGACAATGGCAGTAAATGCTGATGTCACAGATGGTGGCATTCTTTCCCGCCAAATTCAAACCAGTCAGGCAATTGCTGTCCGCATACTGCTATTGCCAGAAAATGATCCGAATGTCAGGACAAAAGCGCCCATGGCCGCCAAAATATTGACTTGGATACTTGGCAGGCCCGACTTTCCGCGAACGCCACGGACGTGCTGCTGCGACTCGCCACTGCATTTATTTATATGCGCCATGTGAAAAATCAACAATAATTAAACCAGCAGAAGTGTCTCATTTCCAATGCAGTGCTTCGAGCAAGAACGGCAATTAAAAAGAACGTTAGAAGCCCAGCTCCATACTAAGGCAGTTTTGCCTTGAGTGCAGTGAACCAACACCATGCAGTAGTTAACAAAATAAGAAAAGAATGAATATGCATTCCGAATTGCACGTCCATAAAATATAGCGATAAACTTTTTTTTAAATGCTTGACCCTATTAGTTTTGCAAAGGCTTCACACTTCGAACATCAGGAAAACAGTGTTCTTGCTGCGTCTCAGAAACCGGGATAGCTCACAAATATTTAATGGTCAGTGCCTTGCAACAGCCAGTGCTTTTCATCTCTGGTGATTATGCGCGAGCCTCGGGCTGAGTGCTTCCCTAAGAGTTCCACGCGACTCTATGCAGAGAGGTGCAGAAAACAAGACAATGTGTATAATTACTTTCAAAAGTTTCTACTAAACATGGTATTTTTTAAAGTGAGACATAGATTATCCAGGTTGTCAGATAAATTAGTACATTTTTGGAGGAGGCTGTCTATTAGGACGTGGAAGCGCCACCCCTGCTGTGTATCCCCCATGATTCTGAAAATAAATCTGTTTGATCAGCTGACGGTCGATGCTCCGTCCTCAGATATGTAGGGGCAGATTTACGAGAAAGTGACTAAGGGGCATATTATCAAGCCAGGCGATAAAATTATCGCCGCTTTAGCGGCAGTAAAACGGCGATAATGGGCTTGATAATATGCTCTATTGAATTCCAATTGAAGCCCATGTTAGACGTCCTTCACATTTAACATGGGCTTCAATTTGAATTCCATAGAGCATATTATCAAGCCCCTTTATCGCCGTTTTAGCGGCAGTTTTCTGCCGCTAAAGAGGCGATAATTTTATCGCCTGGCTTGATAATATGCCCCCTAGTGCCTTCCACCAGCCATTTGGCTGCACCGCACTAAGTCACTTTCAGAGCACAGGAATGCCACATATTTACAATTATATGTCGTATTCCTGTGCTCTCCCCTGCGGTGGCGCAAAAACAGCTGCCATGCCCAGGCACCCTTGCACCATGGTGCAAGGATGCCTGCGCCATGGGAAGATTGTTTTCATGCAGGAAGGGGCACCTTCCTGCACGAAAACAATCACTACAGGCATTTACCTCTTTCAATGAGTGCTGCATTCTACAGAGGAAAAAACAAGGAGAAATGAAAACACGCTACTCTGGGGAAGCGTAGCATTCACACGCATTTCCAGATTTACAATTCCTCATAAATCCGGAAATGTGTCTGGTTCCATGGGTGTTGCGTGGGAACACCCACAGCAACACACATGGAATGCCCCTTTCACACAAAGTGCTGCGTGGAATGGGGCTATATTTACAAGGACAGGAAAAGCCACGCAGGGTGGCTTTTCTGGTCCTTGCAAATATGGAGCAGTGAAATTCGCCACCAGTACGTCACAAAAAGAGATGTACTGGTGGCGCAGGGGGCTTGTAAATCTGCCACGTAGAGTTTGAATGATTTATGTATATATTTTCAAATATGTATGTAAACCTTAAGATTGAGTGACAGCCACTGCTGCTGTTTAAGACCATCTTGCGAGATGTACAAACATTTGTAAGTTTGATTTCCAAATTGTGATTCTTACGGAATCGCAAATAGGATATTGCAATTCCGAATGTAAGAAACCTTAGAACTTTTAATTAGCGATTCTTAGTGGGTCACATATCGATTTACCTCATGAACCTTTATGAGATAGGTTGTAGTTTGCGACCCATTAGGAATGATAGCCACCACAGGGATGGGGGCCTTCTGGGGTCACCAGACCACCATGTCTGTGATTACTTTTAAATAAATCAGTTTTGTTTTTTATATTCAGTCCATTTTCCTTAAAGGAAAACAGGATGTGTTTGAAAAACAAAAACTGAAATATTTAACATTCATTTTTTAAAGAGCAGGCAGTGTTTTGTCATCAAATCTCTACTCAATTTAGCACTGCTGTATCAGTGAGGTTTTACACTTGTGGTGCATTAATGTCCTTTCTGGACACATATTTTCATGCTGTATCCCTAAAATGGGTTTTTACTGTATTTTACTGTCACGTTGTGCTTCTGTTTCACATCTTTATAGACACAGTACAACAGTATATTCCTCCTTTAACTCAACCTAGCTTGGTCAAATTATCGACCTTCACTTGAGGACACTTCACAGCACTGTATAGCAGCATTCTCCTTCAGTGGGAGTGCTTTGGTCATGTTATTTGTTTCTCCTGACACTGCTAATACTGTAACCATAAGAACAAGCTTTGCAGAGAGTTTGCCACCACCATTTTACTGTTTTGTAATGCAGTAAATATTTATTACTACTTACTAATTTAATGTTACTTAATATGTTGACCTTGTTAAGATGAAAGGCTAAGTCGTCCTTGCAGAGATTCAATCCTGCCCATATGGCTGCAGGCTGCACACAAACCTCAGTAGTGAATTTTTTATGCACGCATCTATTCTTATAGTATTCAAATGGAGGCTTTTTAACAATAGGGCAAGGTGAAAGTTATTGCCATTTTTTCCATAGACTCCTACTGGAAAAAAAATATATATTTAAAACATATATATTTCAGGCCCTTTTTTCAAAAATTTAACTTGCAGTTAATTTTCCCACAAAATTGTTTTGTTTGCTTTTTTTAACCTGCCTTCCTATCCTCCACCAGCATTGAGAAGGGGGGCATGTGGACATTGTTCCTCCCGGACTCATATGGAAGAGGCTGTCAGCAGGTGGCAAGTCGCAGGCAAGGCACGATTCGAGGCTGGGTCACTGGAAACATTACACGCCCATGCTCTGCGAGACAGATAAGTCACGCCTGCAGTTGACTCTGTTTAGGCGTGCTTAGACCTTTCACCCATGTGCCCAACTCTCTGCAAAACCGAGCTACCAATCCAAGACGTTTTAAGGAATGGGCAAAGCGGGCAATTGCCCCGGGCCTTTACTTTCCAAAGGGCCCCCTAGGAAAGTGAACTTTCCCTCAACTCTCTATCAATTTCTATATGTCAACCTCTCTTTTTTCTGCCTACTGTTAGGACTGGGGCTCTCTAATTGGCAGAGGTATGCACCTTTGTCCAAAAAAGGATCCTTGCTTTTAGTCAGGGTAAGGGGATACACACTTTAGATAACCCCTGCTCACCTCTTTGGTAGCTTGGCACGTGCAGACAGTCTTATCCCAAAGGCAATATGTAAAGTATTTGTACTCAAAACACACAGTAATACAGTGATAACACCACAAATGGACACCACACCAGTTTAGAAATATAAAGAATCTTTATGTAAACACAAGATCAAAACGACAAAAATCCAACATACATTTAGTAAAATAGCACTCAAAAACATGTATTTCCAAAATAAAGCTTGTAGAAAACAAATAGCTCCACCTGGTGCTATTACAACATCGTGACAGCCATAATATCCAAAGTACCGCGATAACCGCGAGGTGTGCGGCATCGGGCACGGAGTCACATGGACCCCAAAACAAACAGTACCTTTGGACAATGAAGTCTATGCCAATGCACAGCGTTTTGGAGGTGAGGCGTCGGTACCGAGGTCGAGCCAGGCTCCCTGGCTGCCACGGGAGAGGCAAGGCATTGTGTCGGCAAGGAGGCGATGTATTGAATCCAGGACAGGTGGAAATCAGCTGTGTCGGCAGTGAGGCATTAGTTCAGTTGAGGCGATGAGAAGTCGGCGAGTTCATGAAGTCACCCTCGGCAGTTATGGGTGCCTCGATAACATGATGCAGGCGCTGGCGATGACTCCGTTGGTGTGAGAGCTGGCATCAGGAATGCCGATAATTGCAGGCGTCTGCAGGCGTCGAACGACGTCGGAGCTGAGGTGCAGACCGGGCGATGCTTCGTCACTTCACCAGCGGTGCTCCTGGCCTCGGTGCAGGTTGCGGCATCACAGCTGTGTCGCTGAAAGCGTCAGAGATTGTATTTCTTGTTTCTTTTAAGAGTTTTCAGCTCCCAACAGCAGTAACAACCCCCAGAGGCCCAAAACTAGAAGAGGCACCTCCTGGCAGGTCAGAACTCTCAGCAATAGAGTTCAGGGGAGCTTGGGGAAGTATTTGTGTCCCTGAGACTTCTGAAAAGAAGTCCAGCTCACACAAGTCCTTGGAGATTCTTCTTCAAGCAGGTTTCTCAGCAAAGTTCCAGTCTTTGTCCTCTCCTTGGCAGAAGCAGAAACTGCAGGCCAACCCCACACAGCATACAGCAAAAGGACACTTCTCCTCCTCACAGCTCTCCAGCTCTTCTCCTTGGCAAAGGTTCCTCTTGAGTCCAGAAGTGATCTAAAGTTCTGGGGTTTAAGGTCTACTACTATTACCCCATTTTGTCTTTGTTCTTCTATGTGCAAGGGTCTCTGAGCCCACTCCAAACCAGTTCAGTCCTCACTGGTGTAGTATGACCACAGGGGGTGGAGTGGAGACAGCATTGTGCAAGGGAGACAGGCCCTATTCAGGTGCAGAGGAAGCTCCTCCCACTACTCTAAATGCAGCCAAGGTCTATTCAGCCCAGCTCTGAGTAATCCAGTCAGGGCCAGGCATACCTCAACCCCCTCCCCCAGTGGCTGTATACAGTGAATGCACATTCCCAGCCCCTGTCGCTTCAAAACCAGACAGTCAATCCACAAACAGGTAGAGGCACACAGAATGGTTAGATATAAAAATGCCTTCTTTATAAAAGTGGCATTTTCCAACACACAATTTAAAAACCATAGTTACTAAAAGATGTGTTATTAAATTCTGTGTTCAGAGAGTCTAAAATGTAAGCTTCAATCTTGTCCCAATGGAAAGTTATACTTGTAAGATGTTACAAAGTATCTCCCATGCTATCCTATGGGACAGGTAGCCTTTCAATATTTAAAAAACAATATTTTACTATCACGACACGTCTCACACACACTAGTACATGTCCTACATTTCACATACACTGCACCCTGCCCATGGGGGTACCTTGGGCCTACCTGAGGGGTGTCTTAAATGTAAGAAAAGGGAAGTTAAGGGCATGGCAAGTGGGTGCACTTGTCAGGTCAACATGTCAGTTTAAAACATGTGCAGACACTGCAATGGCAGGTCTGAGATACCTTTACAGGGCTACTCATGTGGGTGGCACAATCAGTGATGCAGGCCGCCTAGTAGCATTTGATTTACAGGCCCTGGCACACTCAGTGCATTTTACTTACCAGTAAATCAAATATGCCAATCATGGATAACCTATCTTGATAACAATTTACACAGAGAGCATATGGACTTTAGTACTGATTAGCAGTGGCAACGCGCCCAGAGTCCTAAAGCCAAAATAAACAGGCCAGGAAAAATAGGAGGAAGAACCAAAACGTTTGTGGATAACCCTACAAAAAGGGCCATTTCCAACACCTACCTATGCCTCTGTCTCTCTATGCCCATTGTCATCGAAAGTATTTTAGGGCCCCATGGTAAGGCACTTGTTCTAGTGGCGTAACATAGGACCCCGTGGTGCTTGGGTGCCCCCTAGCTCCAGGGAGCCCCCTCATCATAGTACCCTCTCCTGAGAGCTCCTGATTAAGTCAGAAGGGGGGGGGCACTTCATGTACCTTGCAGAGGGGGCCCCCTCAAGTTTCGTTACATCACTGCACAATTCAAGTGTGTTTTTAACTTATCTTAATTTCTGAAAGTTTGTTTGGTATCATGTAAGCTTGAACTAGCTGAAAATGGGTCATACAATTTAAGATTGTTCCGAACAAGGGAAGCTAAATCCCTGCAAATGTTGCTCACTGCTACTTAGCTACGACTTCTTTAATTAGGAAAGTGCACTCTTTAACATTTTGGATTGTTTACCTTTAGTAAATTAGATCATTGTACTGCACTGAGAGGGTTTTAGAATTGATAGTGAACCACCTTCGTCTGCCCTGACGATGATGGTATTAGTGATTAAAAAGGCAAGTCAGTTGTTTTCTGCTTCCTATATGAGCCTTTACTGTTTCTATAGATAGAGTAACCTTATGGTCTATTAAGCATTGTATGAGAGGTTTTTAACCAGTGCACATCCTGAACTGAATTCTCCAAAGTTCTCTCAGAAGTGTTGATAATGGAAAAGGAGGTAGAGTGAAAAAAGCAATTGCCTTGGATCACACAAATTGGTCTAGCTGAGTAGCCGGGATTAAAACCAGTGTGCATCCTGAACTGAATTATTTCAGAGTGCTACCAAATGTAATTATCATGGAAAATGAAGATGAAGAAAATCAATGGCACAGGGTTACACAGTTTGATGAAGCTGGGTTGCCGGGACTGATATAAGGCTTCCTGAGTCAGGGACTCACAACTAGTTTTTGCGAAAGGCCCCGGAACAAATACTGATTGGCCTTCTGTCCTCTGCACTGATAAGTCCAGTTCAGCCCAATATTGAATATGTAACTTTATGTGATCAAAAACTTGCAGCTGATGTGGAGCAGAGGTGTGATTTCAGTCTCACTATTGTCATGTTCGCTGGTGAAACGAGCATATTCGCATCTATTTCTGTTCAGTTTGTGCAGCAACCCGCACCTCAATCAAAGACCGCTGACCATAAGCATTGTGACGCACGTGACGTATTCGTACCCCGAGCCACACAGAGACGTGATGCGCCGTGACACATAACGTGATGCAAGGAGACGTGTACTTTTGTCTGCCGTGATTTTATGACTTGCTATCGACTTTTGAGAGTACGACAACTGTCTCTTTTTTAGAACTGAGCAGCCGGTTTTGGTCTGACCTGTATTTCATCTCGGTGACTTTGTGTTCTACATTTGCAGTAGACGTGCGATTAATGGAGGTGGCAGAAATAGAAACAGAAAATGAAAATACATGGGCAAGTTTGAAAGTGTGGCGAAGGTATAACCTACCTCCAGGGGTAAACACTAGAACAAGTGATTGACTCAATAAAATAATTTGCCACTATAAAACGACTCAAGAGTGGCACGTGGCACACTATACATCCCAGACAGATTAATACATAATGTAGTTACATTTCACCCGCTTGGAAATATGATCAATGTTGTGGCTTGCAGGGGCGTAGTTTGATCAGTAAGACTGGGGTTGGGGTTGGGGGGGGGCAAATATACTTCAGATTTTCCGACAATCAGACTGGCATATAATGTTTAAATACATTATGCGACAAGTAGAGTATACGAGAGGGGCATAAGCATTGGAAAGGAAGAGGAAGGCGAACTGGTAGGAGTGCTAAGAGAAAAAAATACAATATTTTGTAAAAAAACAATATTTTTGAGGACATTTAAAACAAGAGTGAGAGAGTGTGTCTGTGCTTTTTTCTGTGTTTACGTAAAAATTACTGGTGGAATCCGACGGCCATCTCACAATACCCGACTGAGAGCACCTGTTCTCTACTATTTATCAGAAAATGCATTTATTAGGGGGGGTTTAACACCCCAAACACCCCACATGTCCCTCGGAGCCTGGCATTCGAGAACTATGAATGAAAATACACACACAATAAAATTGCAGTTGTTCAAGGTAAAAATACAGTGTTTCCGGTGCACTCTTTCGCTCCCAGCATTTGTACACGTGCAAAACAATTTGGAGTTGGACCAAAAGCAGATATGTAAAGAAATCATCAAATGCGGGTAAATGACTCAGGTTGAATACATATGTGTGTCACCGGAGGGTTCCAGGCTCCAGTCCTTCGAGGTCAATTTATCCTTTCACTCTTCCAGGATGAGCAACAATAGTGTCGTAGAGCTGGTAAGAATTAACTCCTGTTAATAGCGCCTGAAGGCCAGCCAAATGGCATAGCATGCTTGCTATACTAGCACGGCATTATAAGTAATATGGTTTTTTTGAATTGTATTTTGAGATTTGAAACCACATTATAGTAGTATGCATACAGCGGGCGATTCGCCCACATCATACCCAACCTTCCCCCACTATCATGCACCAGTGAGAGTCAGAACAGGGTTTGTGGTTATTCACGGTGTAGCCTTTTATTCACAACTTCACATTAAACTTTGATCATTAAGCATAAGCGTCATTAAGAATTTTCTTAAAGTGAGGTGACAGATAATCCGATGTCATAAGCCAGAAGGTTACACTAGGCAACAGGACGTATTCACATTATATATATTGCAGCAATCATCAAGAACACTTACATTGCTGTGATAGCTCCCGTGCCCATTGTGCTGGGAGGCCCAAATGTGCACCGTCCCCTGAGTTCCACCCAGGGCAATCATGCATAATTGATGGAAAACATTGACAAGCAAGTATTGGTGGCGACTTTCCCCAACCCTCCATCCTGGATGGAACTACCAATCCAGGGCACCGCATAATGAATCAGCCCGCCGGGGTACCTGCACACTGGTGTAGCCCCTAAAGTTCACAAACTGGGCATCTCAGGTAGGGCAGGAGAGTCCATGAGCACCAGCTGGTCAGTCCCTCCTCCTCCAGCCCAGAAATGCGCCCCTGCCCAAGGGTCAGTCAGTCCAGTCAAAGAATCCACTTCTTGGTAACCATCCGCTATTTTGCTGCCAGGGACCCCGCCACATGGTGAGGAGCTTACTGGCGTTCTCGCCGTCCCCTCCACTGTTACTGGTTGTACTCAGCCTCTGCAATGGCCCCCAATATGGTGTGGATAAATAGTTCCTGATACTAGGGTCTGGTGGCTCAGTGGACTAATGCGTCCACTGCAGGGGCCTGTGTTCGATCTCATGGTCACAGGTTCAAATCCCGGCAGGTTCACTCAGCCTTTCATCCATCTGAGGTCAATAAAATGAGTGCCATTGAGTTGGGTAACAACAAACATCTGTTATTCAGCGCCAAGATACCCTTAGTGGTGAACGTGCGCTTTAGAAGTACACATTTTATGTGTTATGTTAGGGGACAAGTGCATGCCTTCCTTGTGGAACAACTCCATGCCATCCTTGTGGAACAACTCCAACTTGGACACTGGATTAAATTGTGCTGTACTGCACACATTGAGGAGCCTGCTAGAATCTTCTGGACCGAATGGTTAAGTTTCTTGACTGAATCATTCAAAGCCTGAAAGGGCATCCCCTCAGGACATACCAGATGTAGAATTACTTCAGACCACACATTTGCTGTTGCCAGCAAAAAAACTCATAACCCTCGAGAGTGCGGAGAATAGAGCCTCCTTTATTCCATGCCTACCCAGAGGGACCATTTTGTTGCACTTACACATAAGGATGTCTGGGGTGGGCACCCCCCTCAGTTTCTAGAACCCGCCACAGGTGATCAAATAGAACCCCCAACCGCAGTCCCCCAATCCCAACCCAGGGATGCCTGAATCCTGCTGCCAGTTGTGCCCTTTCCAATCCGGATCCGTGAAACTACTGCGCCACTCCCTGAACAAAGGAGTGGCCACACTGGTCCACACTGTCCTGGGCACACTGGAGGAGACAAAGAGGGTGTCGCAGTGATCCTGCTGGTCATAAATGGTCCCCATGTGGCCTTGCACACCCCTGATAACATCATCGTCCAGTCCACTAGGATTTTCACTTCCGCAGCAAAGGGCTCCCGCCCATGCCGCAACTAAAGGTGCCCCCCCCCCCCCCCGAATGTGTGGGAGGCACCAAAACAGGAACTACACAATTATGGGAGGAATAACTTATTGTAAACGTGCATACAATATCATAGAGAGAACCCATTCTCCATCCTGAGCTGGTATGGTGTATACATTTTTGGGGAATATTCTCAAAGGAACAGAATAGATTGTGGGAGTTTTTCTAGAAATTACGCAATGTAACATTTTCACGTGAAAGACATGTTCTCTCATTCAACAGTGGACATAAACAGGATACATTTTACAAACAGTAAATCAGTTTACTATTATTTTTCACATTAAGAGAGGCACGCATTTCAAATCATGACAGATGTATGCCAGCCTGGCGTCGATGCAACAGGTGTGTTTACTTTTGTCTGGTGAGAAAGCAAAAGACACACAATTGATGGACGGAATGCAGAACAAATCACCCCCAGTCAAGAGATTTGGGTTAAATTCATCATTCTTTTGCTCACCATGCCACCCCAGTTTAAGCCTGGCCGTATGCAAATCAGTCTTGACCCTGTGTCTCATGGGAACAGTCCAGCCCGAACTGCCAAGCCAGGTCCTCCCTGGACCAGAAACAAGCATCCTAGGACCAGTTTTGGGGTTTTACCACTCTTCAGCCAGGATAGCTTGATTCCAGTGGCACAGTGAGCCATCAATTGTGTGTCTTTTGAATTGTGTCTGGTGATCGTCTGTGGAGCCCAACAATAATAATATACAGAGACACTCAGGAGAACATTGCCCTTTTTAGATCTCACCTACGCAGCGCGCATGCGCTGCTTAGGAAAAAGACCTTTAGAAATCGATGTAGTGTTTGGCCCAAAAACGTGCACGCGTTGCATTGCTTTCAATGGCAACGCGTGCACGTTTGGCGATTCCGTTGCGGGAGCGAGCTTTGACAGATGGTTCCTGCTCACTTCCACAAGGGAAACCGGTGCAGGCCCCCTCCTCTCTCCCCTACCCCTGCTGCCTCTTTTCAGTGCGAAGCACGCGCGTTTGTTGGAGTTCAAACCGAAACGTATTTCGTTGGGGACTGCAAGGAGACTTCGCTCGTTGATTTAGAGCGGGGCTGACACCGAGGGAGGAGGGGGGCCGTCCCCTGACCACCCCACGGTAACAGTGAAATACGCTCATTAATGCCAGACCCCATCACAACAATCATAAAAATCGCGTTTCCCCCATCAGATCCCGAGGACGCTGGCAGCCCGGCGTCTATCGGCAATACCTTGGGGGCATTCAAAAGTCTCTGTTTACTTCAAATGATGGCCAATCTCCTTCTATTTGGGCCTCTCAGGCAGCTAATCTAACCAATACTGCAAGGAGTATTGCATTAGCCGAGGAGGACCGTCTGCACGAGAAAGGCAGAGCTCCAGCAGTAATTGAAAGGAAGGTAGGACGGAGGCGAGGCGCACGCTCAGACCTGAGGCAGCATTATTAAGGACAAGCGTGCAAAGGTTTTACATTTCAGTCGTAGCTAACTAAGGTTTACCTTCTCGTATATTTTCACATTTATTCACAAGTGGATACCTGTAAAGAGTCATTCCTAATGCTGCCACCGCAATCTCTTCTTAAGGGATTTCATCCCAAAATAAAAGCACAGGTGATAGAACTTGGTATGCAAATTATCGTTGTTTGACTCAATGCAAAGCATCAGATTTATGGCCTAATTTACAGTCCATTCAATTCACTTCCTGGAACCACTCGAAACATGCTACTTCTTGTTCCTTCCGCTCTCACCCCAGCCTCGTCTCTTCTCCACTTTACTTAGCTCGTTTCCTGTTGGCGCTCCCCGACACCTCACTGCTGATCACCCTCTCCACTGGGGTCCCTTTCGGCAGATTTTTCTCTCCTTATCCCCTTCCCCCACCCCTTCCTCTTCTGCCTTTCTTTCCTTTTCTTGTCACCGTTTTTAGGTCTCGCTGAGACAGCGAAAGCTGTCTCTTTGAGACATTTTGTAAGTGGGTTTTCAAAAGTGCTACCCACATGGTTTTGCTGGCCTACAGCTTGAGTGCACGATGGCGTGCACGTGCACAGCTGCTCCTCTGCTCCTTGCATTCCCCCCTCCCTTCTCACCCAGCCCTTTGATGCTCAGCTCGCATTTCCCTCCCTTCTTGCTCTGTTTTTTAGTCTGTTTCATTCTGGTGCCTCTACTCCTCCCATTCCCCCCTCCCTTTTCGCCCAGCCCGTTGAAGCTCTGCTCCCCCCCCTCCATTCTCGCCCAGCCCTTCTTGTCACCTCTGCTCGCATTTCCCCCCTCCCTTCTCCCCCTCCCTTTTCGTTAGTTTTGTTTGCCTGTGCTGGAGCAGAGTTTTCATTTAGAAAATTCAGGGGCTTTTGAAGCTCTAGTATGTCTATGTGTTTTATTAATTATTAATAAATAACAATTAATTATTTGTCTTGTGTAAGTGTGTTTTTATTAATCAATCCGTTTGTTTTAACATAAGAGAAAGTTATACGAGGGTTAGCATGTGTGTGCTGTTTCTGTTTCCTAAAAATAATGTGCAAGTTTTCATGTTTAAACGTTGCTGTGTGCTGTTTATTTTGAGCACAAAACGCTGTCTGAATTAATGCTTTTTATGTCGCGAGAGCTAGATAAATGCATACACATAAGGGTATTAGTGGGGTTAACACTGTTTAATCATTATGCTGTAGTAACGTTGTTTTTATTTCTTTTAATTGAGATGGTCTATGTGGCCTATGGAGGCCTAGTCCATGATGGCTGATTTTGTGAGCCTGGCCTCGAGTGAATATGTGAAAACTGAGACGAGGGAGACCCCTGCTAGAAATGGTCTTGAAGCTAACTGACCATGGTCCATGTTGAGAAACTTTCCATGAGGACAGCAGCAGTTTTTGGGAGTTCTCCAAGAGAAGTGAAAGTGTCCTTGGCAATTTTGAAAAACAAAGGAGCCTTAGAGGGAAACTCTGAACTGTGGCTCGATAGCCGAGGAGAAGCCGGATTAATGTGATACATGTTTTATTTTCTTGGTTCCTGTTCCGTAGTTTCCGTCTTGTGACTTTTCCTGAGCGGAGATTTTCAGATGTAGCAATGTTACATTTCTTCCTTCTCGCTCTGCTCAGTGATTCAGTGTATATTGCAAACTTTATGTGTGTTTCCATTGTAATTTTTACTATAAAAAATGTTAGCTTAGGGAGGGCTTTGCCACTTGCCATTTTGCTTTTGCCGCGTGAATCTCCGTTGCTGAGGATCGATGCTGAGGGACTTTGTCTTGAGAGACTTTACCGAGAGACTTGTCCTGACCCGTTCTGACACTTAGTTAGAATAGGTAACTATGAGAAATGATTTATTCTGATTGATTTACTATGACTAATTTTAGATAAAGCAATATAATTTTAAACATGGTGTTGAATTTTTCTTTCTTGTCAATTATTGGGTTTATATTTCTGATCATTATTGTATATGTTATGTAGATTATGTTATTGATTAGGACAGTCACAAAACCAGATCTGATCGACCTGATATCGATGCAGGGTGTTTAGGTGTTTTCTTTCCACAGGTTTATTGCTGGTAGAGTATTTGAGCGTATGTTAGTGAAATGGGCCCTAGCGTATGATGAGTGTATGTGCGTGTAACTGTGTGATTACTCTATCCGTGGTAGTGGGCATATTTTAGATACCCTGATCCCTATCAATTTCCTGGTAGCAGAGATTGATGGTTTTGATGGTTGTCTTGATCTGATAAGATTGCTTGTATATTAGCTTATTGATTATTGATTTTATTTTGTTGATATTGGTATATGTACTAATACTATATGTTGAAGTTGTCATGTTGAGTTATATGTAGTGCTTCTGGAATTTGGAAGCTGTGGTAGCAGTTCCGTAGTAGGGCAGAGGAAGGTATATGCTGCTCTCGGGAAAGACGGGATTGTAAGGAATAACGTGTGACAATTGAAGTTGCGCGTTCACATTGTCTGGGTTCGGAATCAGTGACATTGTTGTATGTTACAATTAGAATATATTTCTGGTATATAAGGAGTGTGTATCGTAGTGAAGGTTATCTTTGAAACTCTGGTCTTAAGTCCCAGGGATCCGTAAGGATTTCCGTTAAAGCTTATCGCGGGAGGAGTAATAGGTATTCTCTGAGCTTGTTTGAGGAACTGGGCAAAGTTGCTTAGTTAATGTATGTTATAATTCTGTAGTGGGACAGATTGTGCGCTGTTCTCGGGAAGCAGGATTCTGTGTGCATGTACTATATTTTTCTTGCATGAATGTGCGTGAATGTATATACATTTATTGATTGTAAGACTCTTTGGATAAGTCCTAGAGGAAACAGTTATGAGATGTATGAAAGTTTGTTGACTCTTGGAAAATAGACTCTCTTTTACTATTCTGTGGTTAGCGAAGCAGACAATGGAGATGGTTTTATGTTGTAACTAATAGATTTTGTAGAAATCTTGACACGAAGTCTACTGAGAGATTTTGTAAAGGAGGGGTAGACGAGTGACAGAAGACAGGAGACAAGCGACTGCAGCGACTGTTGACGTCAGAAAGTCCGCGCTCTGATTGGATAGTGGATCAGAATAGGGTTCGCGCAAGGATTAGTGCGTTAGTGTGAGCTGCGCAGGGATTGGAAGAGCTGTTTAGTGACGTAGACGCTCCAGGATTGGTGCGTTAGTGTGAGTCGCGCTGCTATTGGTTGAGAAGCTCGTATTGTATATTTATAATACGGAGAGAGTAGAGAGTTTTGGTAAGCGCTAAAATGTATTACCAAGAAGAGAAAAAGAAAAAAACATTCTTTGGGAAAGTTAAAAAGTGGTTTAGCAAGGATAAAGAGGTTAAAACGAGAGAGGGTGAGTTGCTACCTCCAGTGAAAACACCTGCATCCTTCATGGCTGCGAAATATGGATTACATACCTGTATATGGTTGCAGAATTGGGTTAGGTATACTAAAGAAGATGGTGTTTTAGCATTTCCAGAACATGGTTCATTTAATTTGGCCGTGTTGAGAAATTTACGGGAAAAGATGGTACGTCTGGACCCGAAGCCAAGACCTACACAGTTCGAGGCTTTAGTGGAATGGGAAGAAGAAGTTCATGAGCGAGAGAAGCAAAGATCTGGAGGGTATTACAGGCATATGTTTGGGAGGAGACATGATCGTGAAACACATCATGATCGGATGAAAAGGTGGCGAGATGTTAATATGTCAGAGGGATTATATCCTATGAGAACAATTGAAGAAGGAGCAGTTGGAGTTAATGAGTATGATGATGAGGTCTTAAATGACATGATTTACAAAAGACCACCTCCATATAGACCAGAACCAGATGAGAGTACACCAGTTGTTTCTCCGATAAGAGATACAGTCTGTATTATTGAGAAAGAAAAAGTGACACCTGAATCAAGAAGTAGTAGTTCTTTCAGGGAGAAAGAGAATCGAAGTAGTGAGGAAAATGCCAGAAAATTAGCAAAAACGACAACAGAACTGACTGAGAAAATTAGGGAGTTAACGAAGAATCTGGAAGCTGTTACGGTGCCTGTAACTATAGGTCCGGTTATGCCCGTGTTTGACAAACAGAAGACAGGTGAAAATGGACTGGTGATTCCATATGTTTGGAATGATTTGACAAATTCAGTTGGTCCTTCAGGAGATTCAGATAAAAGAACAGGGAAAAGTGACCTGAGACAAACCAGACATGACACATGTAGTGAACTATTGGATGCTAGTGAACCTAGTTGTTCAGGGATGCCAATTTTAGAACCGCAGAAAAGAGTGCTTCCAGTGAGAAAAACTGCTGAAATAACAGTTGATGATTTGAATGATTGGATGAAGGTTCTTCAGAAAAAGGATAAGGATTCACAAGTTATTGATGTGGCTAAGTTACGTATAGAATTAGAAGAGCTTGTGACAGGAACAGTTCCAATAGAAATCCTGAAGAGTCATCATGATGGTGAGCTGATGTTTATGTGTAAAAGTATTACCTGGAGAGCAAGGAATACTCATGACAGGCTAAGAGCAATAGCAAATGAGCAGGGAGTTGACATTGAAAAAGTGAAAGCTTTACAGAAAACTTACAGGATGGATTTTACTGAGAAGGACATTGAAAATTTGAATGCTACTGGTAGAACAGGACAGATTAAAGAAATGGTAGCATTATTGCGAAGATGGGGTGATGTAGAAAAGTGGAAGGATAGGTGGTATAAGAAAAGAGAGGAATCTGTAGATAGAACAACTTATTCAGCATTTCCAGTAAGAGAAAAGGAGAAACCAGTGGATAATTATCCTATGAGAGAAATACCTGGAGGAGGATATGTACATGTTCCATGGACCAGACAGGATATTTTATCATTTACAAATGATTTCCCTCGATTGAGAGAAAAGCCCGTCGAGTGGTATAGGCAGGTAGATAGGTTTGTGAAATTGTCAAAAGTGCTGTGGGTTGACCTGAATAGTCTGTTTGATATAATTGTTCCAGCAGATTTGTGGACTGAGTGTAAAATAGTTGTGAGTTGGCCTACTGAGGAGTATCCAAGAGATCCAAGAACAGGGGCACCAGATCCAGAAGTAATGAGAAAATATGATCAGGTGATGGTATACCTGAAGAGTAAAGTTCCTCCAAAAGAGACAGACTGGGTTAAGATAGATCGAACACAACAGGAAGCAAAAGAATCAGTTCATGCTTTTTACGAGAGGCTGATACTGGCTTTTAAACAATTCAGTGGAGATGAACACCTGGGTGACAAAGATTTGAGTCACTTTGTATACAGATTTGTATATGGCCTTAGACCTGAAATTGGTGAGAGAATTCGTGAACACACAGTGGATTGGCAGAGTAAAAAAGTAGATGAGATCCTGAGACATGCAAAATACTTTAGTGATGAAATTGAAGCAAAACAAAGAAAGCTGAAAGAGAAAGCAATGTGGGCACAAGTGAAAGTTGCAGAAAGACAGGAAGCACAGTTAGTGGAACAGGCGAATAATCCAGGAAATAATGCAGGAAATAGACCCAGATATGCAGGAAAAGGAAAAGGAAGTCTTGAGGAAGCGAAGAAAAAGTTTCCTTGTCACAACTGTGGCCAACTGGGACATTGGAGATCTGAATGTCTTAATCCACCATTAGTGAGTAATGAGAGTAAACCTTTAAATCAACAGGTGCAGAACCAGAACGAAGGAAATAATCAACAGCAACAACAGAAAGTTGTGAGACAGCAGAGTCAAGAGCCAAAACCGCCCTTGCCGCAGAATAGAGGGTTACAAAAGTATAATCAGGATTCAGGATTCTACAATGATGAGCAGGTAAACAAACCAAGACGTTCTAACAAAGTACAGCAGTACTTGTTAAAGAGTGAAGGGAGTGAGTCTGAGGGTGATTATTGACGGTGCCGAAGAGAGGAGGAAGAGTGCATACTTGGTGCAACTCTAGAAATAGACCAGGCAGGACCATTTGTGGATGGGAAAATAAATGAGGAGAGTGTTACTTTTTTGGTAGACACAGGTGCGACAAGATCAACTGTCAGGTCAACAGATGTTAGAAATCTTCCTCTCTCGGATGAAGCAATCCAAGTAGTTGGTGTAGCTAATACACAAATCAGAACACGTCTTACTGAACCAGTAAGAGTACAGATAGGGAAATTTTCAGATATGCACAGATTTATTGTCTGTGACACGAGTCCAGTGAACCTGTTAGGTAGGGACCTATTGTGTAAGATGAACTGCACAATTTTTTGTACACCAGATGGAATAGCTTTTGAGACACCAGATGATGATGTTTTCTACCGAATGACTCTAGAAAATAGAGAAAGTGAGTTAATTGGTGCATTTGCTGTGTTTAATCCGGAGGATTTGCCTCAAGAGCTGAGAGACACAGTGAAAAGAGCAGTTTGGTATTTTACAGGAGAGGATGTGGGATTGATGAATAATGTAGATCCAGTGAAAATTGCAGTGAAAGAGGGAATTACATATCCTAACATTCCTCAGTACAAAATGACACCAGAAATAATTGAAGGGATAACTCCTATAATTGAGAAAATGATTCAGCAAGGAGTTCTGAGAGAATTACTGAGTAGTCTGTGTAATTCACCGATAATGGGACTGAAAAAGCCCAATGGAAAATTTAGGATCGTGCAAGATCTGAGAAAAGTTAATCAAATTGTGGTGGCATGTTGTCCTATTGTGCCAAATCCATCAGTGATTCTGTATCAAATTCCACATGATGCTGAGTGGTATACAGTGATTGATTTGTGTCATGCGTTCTTTTCAATTCCATTGCATCATGACAGCCAGCCGATTTTTGCATTTAGGTTTGGCCAGCGTATTTTAGCATGGTGTCGTATCCCACAGGGGTATACGGAGAGTCCTTCGATATTCAATCAGTTATTGAAAAGATCGTTGGAAAGTCTGATCATGCCTGAGAGTTCAGTGCTAGTACAATATATTGATGACCTATTGGTGGCATCAAAGACACGTGAAGCTTGTGAAGTGGATACCATAGCTTTACTGAATCATCTGGCAGATGGAGGGTTAAAGGTATCTCCAGCCAAATTGCAATTTTGCAAGAAAGAGGTGCATTATCTTGGACACAATATTGAAAAAGGTCTGAGAAAAGTGACTACTGACAGGATCAGAATAATTAGAGAAATGAAAGCTCCAAAAACCCAGAGAGAAGTGAGAATGTTCCTGGGTATGGTGGGATATTGTCGTCAGTGGATAATTAATTTTTCCCTGATAGCAAAGCCACTGATTAAACTGACAAAAAGTGAAATGACAGATCCATTGGATCTAGATGCAGAACAATTGGCAGCATTTGAAGAGCTTAAAAGTAAAATGTGTGAAGCTCCAGCTTTGGGTATGCCTGACTATGAAAAAGAATTCGAGCTGTACTGCAGTGAGAGAAATGGATGTGCACTTTCAGTGTTAATCCAGAAACATGGACAATTGAGAAGGCCTATTGCGTACTTCTCATCAACACTTGATCCTGTAGCTGTGGGTTTACCAGGTTGTCTGAAATCTGTGGCTGCAACATGCAGGAGTCTGGAACAGAGTGAGGGAATCATAATGGGATATCCTGTAAGGGTATTCGTACCTCACAATGTGGCAATTCTTTTGACAAGAAGCAGAACACAGTACATGTCACATAGTCGATTGACCAAATATGAAAAAGTGATACTGGGAGCATCAAATGTGACTCTTGAGAGATGTGTGAATGTGAATCCAGCGACACTTTTGCCAGACATTGAAAATGTGGGTGTGAAAATGGAAGATGATCATGATTGTTTGGATGTGCTTGAGTACTGTACAAAACCAAGACCAGACATAAGGGATATTCCCTTATCTGAGAATGATCATGTGTTGTTTGTGGATGGATCATGTTTGAGGAATGATGATGGTGTGCTATGTGCAGCATATGCGGTGTGCAAAGTTTCAGAGGTCATGGAAGCATCACCGTTGAAAGGAGTGAAATCTGCGCAAGTTGCTGAATTAATAGCATTGACAAAAGCTTGCGAAATTGGGAAAGATTTGAGGACGACTGTGTTGACTGATAGTCAGTATGGATTTGGAGTGGTGCATGATTTTGGCCAACTTTGGCTACAAAGAGGTTTCTTGACATCGAGTGGAACTCCAATAAAGAATGCTGAAATGATTGGAAAATTGCTTGAGGCGATACAGCTGCCTAAGGAGTTAG
Source organism: Triturus cristatus (assembly GCF_964204655.1). Taxonomy (NCBI): domain Eukaryota; kingdom Metazoa; phylum Chordata; class Amphibia; order Caudata; family Salamandridae; genus Triturus; species Triturus cristatus. The sequence goes on from NC_140588.1 coordinate 379,763,089, forward strand.
CAGTTGTAAAGTGTGCTGCCCATGGTCAGGGGGAGGATTTCATAACGATTGGAAACAGGTACGCCAATGATGTTGCGCAATACTGCGCCAAGACAAATCAGTCCATTAATAGGGACAGAGAAGGGGAAATGTCTTTTCTTTCTGTGATGTTTACTAATGTCCTAGAGACCTGGGATGAAGTGAAGCAGTTACAAGATGAGGCAGGAGAAGAAGAGAAACGAGATTGGATTAAGGCAGGATGTGCTCCAAGAGAAACAGACCATGTTTGGGTCTACAGAGATGGCAGACCAGTAATGCCTAACTCAATCTTGTCGTCAATGGCAAGGATGTATCATGGCCAGGGACATTTGGGGAGAGACGCGATGGTTAGGTCGTTTAAACAAACCTGGTACAATGCAAAGTTCAGGACAATTGCAGAAAGTATCTGTCAGAGGTGTTTAGTTTGTCAGCAATTTAACACTGGGAAAAAGACAGTGGTGAGTCTGGGAACAATAGGCAGAGAAGGAGGTCCTTTTACAAGAATGCAGATTGATTTTATTGAAATGCCCCAAGTGAACAGACTGAGGTATGTTCTAGTGGTAGTCTGTTTGTTTTCAAGGTGGGTGGAAGCTTACCCGACTAGAAGAAATGATGGATTAACAGTGGCAAAGTTACTGTTGAGGGAGTTGATTCCTAGGTACGGGTTTCCAGTAACAGTTGAGTCTGATAGAGGTAGACATTTTCAAAATGAGCTCATGGGTTTGATTTGTGAAGCATTGAAAATACAGCAGAAGCTACATTGTGCATACCGACCAGAGGCTTCTGGTGTGGTTGAGCAGATTAATGGCACGATCAAGAATAGGATTGGAAAAATGTGCTTAGCCACTGGCATGAAATGGCCAGATGTTTTGCCTCTAGTTCTGATGACAATGAGATCTACTCCAGATAGAACTACTGGTTTGAGCCCGCATGAGATAATCATGGGACGTGCTATGCGCCATGCATTCGTGCCTGTCAATAGGTTGGTGACAATAACTGATGACATGATTTTGGATTACTGTAAAGGCCTGGCTGACGCAGTTCATTCTGTGTTTCACCAGGTTGGAGAAGAAGCTACCACACTTGAGAAGAAGCAAGCCCATGATCTGAGTCCAGGAGACTGGGTGAGGATTAAGGTGCACAGAAGAAGAAATTGCTTGATTCCAAGGTGGGGAAGGCCGAGACAAGTTATTCTGACTACGACGACTGCAGTAAAGTGTGCTGGAGTGAAGCACTGGGTACATGCAAGTCATACTCTGAGAGTTCCAAACCCAAAATAAGGGACTGGTAAAGAGTATTTTGAAGAGTCAGATTCTAGTGATGGTGAAGATACTGAAGATACAGAATCAGTGAGAAAAGAAGCAGAGAGAGCTTCAAGAGAATCACTGCGAGTATCAGAGAGAAGATCAAATTCTGTAAGAGAGCCTGAAGTTTCAAACAGCAGCGAAGGAAAAAGAAAAGAAAAGAGAAATCACACAGAGACTACTCCTGAATCGGAAGAGGAGGAGATTGAAGAACCACTTAAGATTATACTTGAAGAAGTAGGGTTAGAAAAAGATAGAGAGGGACAGATTGCGGAAGACCCCCGAGGAGGTGTAGGGAACATTCTTGATGAGTCAGGTGAAGGGACAAGTAGACAGCAAGAAGATTGCGTGTCGGAGACCCGAGGAGGGACAGGAGTAGGGAAGTCTCAAACAGTGGTGAAAAAATCTGTGGAGAAGAAGAAAACTGCTGAAAAACGGAAACAAGAGGCACTTGAAACAGATGATGAGGATGAACAAACAGAGGGTCGAGTTCTGAGAAAGAGAACTTGGATTGGAGAAAGAAGTAATAAAGAAATAAAGCCGAAGAAGGTGTTAAGAGGAGACCGTTGGCCTAACAACAGAGTTAAGAGGCTGAGATACAGAGTAATAAGAGCAAATTCATCAAAAGCTGAACAAGTGAATGAAGTTTCGAGTCAAAGTTCAAAAGCTGAAGGAGAAGAATCAAAGGAGTTAAACGAACCAGTGGAAATAAAAAGAGTAAGAAGACCCAACCAAAAGTACAGATCACCGGAATGGTCTTATGTGGCACTGTCTGAAGGAGGAAAAGAAGAAACAGTGACTCGAGATAATCCGGAAGTGGTCTTGAGAGAAGTGGTTGAGGAAGATACTGGTGAAATTCTGAAAGTACTCTTGACTGACATTGGAGAAGAGTCGAGTACTGAGGATCTTGACGTTGGAGATCTGATACAATTTGATGTTGAAGAAATTGAAGTGAAGAATGACAAGTATCCAAACTGAGTGAAAGAAGGATTCACTTGGAACAAGTGAACGGAGAGATCATTTGGATAAACTGAAAGCTGAAGAATTGCTGAAGAATTGAAGAAATTTAAATAGTAGTGGAGTAGTAGAGGCTAAACTAAAATGGCTAACATAGAGGATAATAGAAATAGATGTGCCTTTTTTAAGAGGTGGTGTAGGATGTGCTGCTGTTGTACTGGATTATTAATGCTTCTATGGGGTGTTTTAGTTTTATTAGTTACTTTTAGAGTAGAGTTTGGAATGCATACAGAAAATGTGACAAATGTAGAGAAGAATTCACAAAAAGTAGTTCCAATTAGAATTAGTAATGCTTACACACACAAGGATAGGTCAATTAATAACTTTTCTAGTAATGTTTTTTCGAAACTGTTATATGAATATGTGAAGACAATGGAAGTGAGGGATTGCTACGTTTGTATGCAATTACCTGCATCCGTTTCAGCGGGTGTTACTTATCACCATTTACCAGCTACATTTGGTATTTCTTGTAGTATTTTAAGTAGTGTTTTTTATTTGTTAGGGAAAGTAGATTATAAGATGTCTAATAGAGATAGTATTTTTGGGCACTTGCCAATGAACAAAGAGCTGAATCCAGCTAAAGAAGCTAACACTTTTGGTGAGATTTTTATTGAAGAAAAAGGATTAACATTAGATTACATTTTTAAGAATAATTTAACTTGCAGTTTGAAAGAAGAGGAGAAAGCTTTCCTGGATATGGTAGAAGAAAGGAGAGTGAACATGCATGAGAAAGCGGGAAAATATGAAGTGAGTGAGACAATTTGGGACATTGAGATGGGAAAAGAGTTGAGAAATGGGGTTAGTCCAACTTTAGCTCTAGACGCACCGCAGAAGGGTAAACTTTGTATTACAAGAAGGAAATCCCAATATGATACATATTTTGTGGGGACTAGTGAGTGCCATGATACATACTTCGTTGCGACAGGTTGGGGTTTCAGAGGTGGAGAAGATACAATTTTTCCAGGAGTGTATTATGTTTGTGGGAACAAGGCTTATTACAAGTTGCCTGACCATTGGTATGGCACATGTTATGTGGGCCTGGTTTTTCCTAAGATTTTTCATACAGATAAAATAAGAGATGTAGAAGATATTAACTTATTAACACGTTTTAAGAGAGAAACTTGGTCTGAAATTGTGGGTGATATTTTTGGGGTTTTGATTCCAGCAGTGGGAATTTCTTTAAATGCTTATGGAATTCGGAAACTGTCCACAGTGGTTGATCGCTTATCGACAAATACCGCAGGAGGGTTTCTTTTGGTGAATACGGAATTAAGTGCTGTACGTGCCATGTCTATGCAAAATCGACTTGCCCTTGATATTCTATTGGCCAAGGAGGGTGGAGTCTGTGGAATATTGAAAGTTCAACATTGTTGCACTTACATTCCTGACGAAAGTAAAGACCTGAAGGTCTATATCAAAAATATTACTGATTTGCATGAAGAATTAGTACCACTTGAAGCTGAGAGTTTGTGGACTAAAATAGCTAATAAAATGATAGCTGTTAAGGATTTTATTGCAAAGATAGGTAGTACTATTATAGGTAGAATATTGTTTCCCTTGTCTTGTATAATTGTGGCTTTATTAATAATAAGATTGGTGTGTGTGTGTTGTAAAAACAGGGGAGGGAGGAAGAAATTGAATAAGGAAAAGGAAAACAAAAGGTTGAAGAGAGAACCTCAAGAAATTGAACTAGAAGAATTGAGGGAGAGTGTTTATTTAGAGACAAAAAGGGATGATGAAAGAGTGACTGGTGTTTAATGTTGTGTAAGGGGAAAAGACATTTCTGATTTCTCCTAAAATGGGACTACATTTTCACTAATGTTTTTTTTTTGGGTTTATTTGGTGATAAAATCACCAAAGGGGGGATTGCTGGAGCAGAGTTTTCATTTAGAAAATTCAGGGGCTTTTGAAGCTCTAGTATGTCTATGCGTTTTATTAATTATTAATAAATAACAATTAATTATTTGTCTTGTGTAAGTGTGTTTTTATTAATCAATCCGTTTGTTTTAACATAAGAGAAAGTTATACGAGGGTTAGCATGTGTGTGCTGTTTCTGTTTCCTAAAAATAATGTGCAAGTTTTCATGTTTAAACGTTGCTGTGTGCTGTTTATTTTGAGCACAAAACGCTGTCTGAATTAATGCTTTTTATGTCGCGAGAGCTAGAAAAATGCATACACATAAGGGTATTAGTGGGGTTAACACTGTTTAATCATTATGCTGTAGTAACGTTGTTTTTATTTCTTTTAATTGAGATGGTCTATGTGGCCTATGGAGGCCTAGTCCATGATGGCTGATTTTGTGAGCCTGGCCTCGAGTGAATATGTGAAAACTGAGACGAGGGAGACCCCTGCTGGAAATGGTCTTGAAGCTAGCTGACCATGGTCCATGTTGAGAAACTTTCCATGAGGACAGCAGCAGTTTTTGGGAGTTCTCCAAGAGAAGTGAAAGTGTCCTTGGCAATTTTGAAAAACAAAGGAGCCTTAGAGGGAAACTCTGAACTGTGGCTCGATAGCCGAGGAGAAGCCGGATTAATGTGATACATGTTTTATTTTCTTGGTTCCTGTTCCGTAGTTTCCGTCTTGTGACTTTTCCTGAGCGGAGATTTTCAGATGTAGCAATGTTACATTTCTTCCTTCTCGCTCTGCTCAGTGATTCAGTGTATATTGCAAACTTTATGTGTGTTTCCATTGTAATTTTTACTATAAAAAATGTTAGCTTAGGGAGGGCTTTGCCACTTGCCATTTTGCTTTTGCCGCGTGAATCTGCGTTGCTGAGGATCGATGCTGAGGGACTTTGTCTTGAGAGACTTTACCGAGAGACTTGTCCTGACCCGTTCTGACACTTAGTTAGAATAGGTAACTATGAGAAATGATTTATTCTGATTGATTTACTATGACTAATTTTAGATAAAGCAATATAATTTTAAACATGGTGTTGAATTTTTCTTTCTTGTCAATTATTGGGTTTATATTTCTGATCATTATTGTATATGTTATGTAGATTATGTTATTGATTAGGACAGTCACAAAACCAGATCTGATCGACCTGATATCGATGCAGGGTGTTTAGGTGTTTTCTTTCCACAGGTTTATTGCTGGTAGAGTATTTGAGCGTATGTTAGTGAAATGGGCCCTAGCGTATGATGAGTGTATGTGCGTGTAACTGTGTGATTACTCTATCCGTGGTAGTGGGCATATTTTAGATACCCTGATCCCTATCACCTGCACTTCTCACTAGACACTTATTCCAAATCGCTGTGACTCATGCTGCCCTGCTTGTTATCTATCTGGCTCGCTAATGGGGTCACTTTAATGTTATTGCCTGGGCCGTTTTTTTGACCCAACCCGACCCTGCTTTCTAGCGCTTGGAAACAGAGAGCTGCGCTTAGCCACCTGCCTTAGCCCTCGGTAATACAAGTTTACTGCCAGCTTGTCTTCCTCAGGTATTGATGGGCTGTGCAAACAAAGCAAAACATAACTCACTCTGTGGCCGTAATTACGAGTGAGGAGAAGCGAAATTGATGCATGTGCGGTTATTTCGCTCTGTCCGACAAGTGTAAACCGCATGTAAAGTGTTAAATTGATAAAATCGCATGCTATGTGTTTGCATTAGGCATGGCAGAAATTTAATTAATGCTGCCTTTATTTGCAGAATTTCAGTACACATGCAAATTTCCCGAAATTATGTTAATATATCATGTTGTGTAATTGTGCCACATTTTGTAGAAAACTTTGAGAGCGTGGCCACAATGAAAATAACCAAAGCACCAACGATGGTTGTATCAATTGTGTTTTTCACAGTATTTTTTGTGCAAAATGCACCCTGGCATCAAAATTTGATGCCAGGACTCGTTTTGCGAGACAATATAGCGTTAAATCACGGATTGGCATTTTGCGTCATTTGACATAATTTTCCTAAAAGTTCTCAGATTTACGCAAAGGAAACTTAAATGGATTTTGCAAGTTCCTAATCTGCAAGCAAACACATCTGGAATTATTGAGGGGTCAAATGTAATTTAGAATGAGAGCAGCTGCGTCCAGATCAGGTGCAAATCGTTTCCATAAATATAAAAAAATGGTGAAAGGCATATTTACAACAAGCATTGGCATAGCCAATAAGTCTCGCCTTTGGGACCTTATAAGTGTTTAGCCATGCAACAGTTGCATAACTAAACACTTATAAGGTCCCAAAAGCGAGACCTATTGGCTATGCCAATGCTTGTTTTGCTTCCTGTCACGCCTCACCCCTTACTCTCCCTCCCAGACCTCTTACATGAACTAACTGCCTACACCCCGTCTTACACTATTTTTTTTGTAATTTCTCATTGTGTTGCCCTTCTCCCCTAGACTTGCCCACTTTTTATCTGGCATAACTCACCCTCCTCTCTCTGATGTGGCTCTTAATAGTAGGCATTTTATCCTTCAACGGCATTCTAACGGTAGCGCCAAGAGGCCCTTTCCACGCCGATAAAGCGCTCTCTAAATTACTCCCTTTCTCTGTTTTTAGTTGTTCTTCACATTCTATAAGATTTCTTTCACCTCCTCAGTCCACGCCCCGTCTCCTTCTCCTCTCTACCCAACATGTCCCATCCCTCCTTCATTCATTTACACCTCCCACCCTCTACTCCCCGGTGTGATCCTGGGCACATCTTCTCCATTCTCTCTTCATTACTCTTCACTGTAGAATGTTCGAGTGTCTTGAATCCGACAAAACCCGGAATAAAACACAGCATAAAACCCAGTGGTCTGTGCAGGGTAAAAACCTCCGGGCCGAGCAATACTAATAATTCAAACCTTTAATGTGTCTGTCGACCCTGTGCACTCCGTTTACAGTGCAAGCACATAAACACAAAACCATATGTACACACTTCCTCCGATAGTTCGCGCTCAACTACAGGTACTTGAGTGTCCTGAGATTCAAATGTAAATTGTTTGGGCATGTTTGCTGGCAGAAACTATTCCCTCTCCAGCCCGCACAATGTGACAGCAGGCGATGGGTGTCTTAAAGTAGCAACAGTGCACCGCTTTATTTTTAGCCGTCTTCTCGGTGACGCGCACATGCGGATAACAGCCTAAGTTGCTTCCTCTGCGCAGCAAACGTTGTGCATTCACATATGAACAGGTTTGGAAGTCAGCCATCAAGGTATATGCCCTGTGTAGTTCCCTACAATAATGCACACGCGATAAAAGTGCACAGCAGTACATTCTTTATATTATGCCCCTAAAATAAAAGCTATTATGACTCAAGCTGCACGTACTGTATATTCCTTGCACGGAAGAAAGGGCAAGCTGGTTTGAGGGCTCGAATCTTTGAACTGATAGAATCACACGCAGGTAACTGTAACATGTGCATTAAATCTAACCCTTGGCGTAGTTTGCGAAGTAGCGCTACGCGTAGCTATGCGCAGTGCACTTCGCACTGCGCGAGCTACGCGTAGCTTCGCAAACTGCGTAGTGCACTGTGCAAAATGCTGTTCGCACTGATTGCACAGAGCCGGATGCTTGTCCACACTGTGCAATCAGTGCAAACTGCGTCTTGCACAGTGCAAGCGGTCGTTTTCTGCCACTCGAGTAGATTTCTACTCAAGCGGCAGCTTTCTCAACGCGGACTGGTAGGTTCTCATTGTGAGCGGTTGCGAGCATACGTGACCACTCGCAATGAGAAACCTGACCTCCCCGCGTTGAGAAGCTCGCTGGGAGGTTTATTTTCCAAGCTCGCAATCGGCAACTTGATGTTGCTGATCGCGAACGAGGAAAAAGACTCGCCAGGATGTCCTTTTGCTTGCTCGCGGTCGCCAACTTGACGTTGAGGACCACAAGCAATCAAAAAATGACCGCTGCACTATGCTGCGCTACGCGTGTTTGCACTGTGCTACGTGCAATTCGCATAGTGCGAAGTAGCGCAAACTTCGCAAACTACGCGAGCGTAGCGTAGTGCTTTGCCCAGGTTTAATTAAATCACTGAGTTGTTTTTCTGGCCATGTAATCTGCCCCTGGAAGGTTACAGGGTTTGCTTGAATTGGAACCTCTAATACAAAGGTTACACAAAGACCCATATAACAGATGCCTAAACCCAGTGAGCTATTTTATTAGCATCGGAACCTGGCACCCGGAATTTGCGCTCTATGAGCTGCAGCAGATTCATTAAGACGCTGATCTACCTCAAAGGAACAGGATTGTGTGACAGGCGGTTTGTTTGTATGTCTCGCATGTTAATCCACTCCAGTATGTTACTGGGACTGGAACCTGTGACCTACGGATTATACACAGATCTCCAAAACAGGCACTTAACCCACTGAGCTGGCAACAAGTCCCATATTCAATGTGTGACTCTTGCCAGGTTCTTCACCTAGTCTAATGGCGTTCCTCACGTGGCGCTGCTTTGAGGAAACGTGGCGCAGAGGGCAGGACAGTGGTAGGTGAGAACGCCCTTTTATCGCTCACAGTTTTAATCAAGCAGTGCGTGGTGAGAGGAGGCATTGCTTGTTGGCATAGGTTTGTCACAGTGGTTACTGTAGGTGTTTGTTATATAAGCTAGACAGTTCTGCTCAAATGTTTTTTTTCAAGCTCCCATGCATGGTTTTTATTTATTTGATTTACAAATATTTCCATATGTAATTACACATGGAAAATGTCTGTCCCCAAAAAAGGTTGCATAACCAGTCTGTTCTTCCCAAGGCGTGGAGGAGGGAGTTCAGTATGAGGGAGTTCAGTATGTTTTTGAGCCTCATCTTCAGATCTGACCTAGTTAGGCACGCTAATTTTCGTAACCACAGTTCCAAATGCAAAATCTGAGATGACAAATTCCAACAGGATTCTGAGCTGCACACTGAAAGCACAAACAATGGTCCTTATCCAATGATTGATAAGTGTGAGATGTGTTTTACTTAGTCAGTTAGTTAACTAATCAGGAGCCTAGACACAATTATACTTAAACAGAGGCTCGTAATATTGAATAGGTCATTCTAATCAGCAAAGGACAACAACCAAAACACTGAAAGCCGTTATATATACATTTATTTTATAGTTTTGGCAATTTACTGCAATATTCATAAAACAGAACAAGGTTGCTCCAAGAGGAAACGTGCATCAGAGGAAAGTGATTGAAAAGTGCGTGGATAGAACAAGGAATGAAAGATGCATAGTAGTAGGGGTGATCAATTAGTTACAATTACAGGCAATGTGAATCGGTTGTAATTCACCGTACACAAGCCAAAAACCTGGTCACATTTATTGAGAACACAATTAGTATAGTTCAGAAAAAAAGACCCCATTAGTGGTCTTGCACGAAGAACTGGAATTGTGTCCCAGGTAGCAAAGGGTGGGCGTCGACGTTTCGACCCGTCTTGATGGCCTATGTGGATTTTTAAACCTTGGCCTTGCGGGTCTTCATCAGGACCAATAAGGGGCAACCCGACTGGAGGGTACTTTAATTAAACCACCTGAAATATTAAAACAATTCGGTATGAGGAAGTTGTCCTAATAAAAACAGTTAAAATGCGGTGTGTAGGGAAAAATTCGCCTACCTAGTGGTGTGGTTCCACAGAGAAAATGGCCGGGTAAGAGGGCTTGGTATTGAAGGGTCTTTAATTCCGTGTCTAATGGAAAGAGAACTGGATCAGACAACTAATGGTGCAAACCATATTAAAAGGAAACAAAGTCGTGACTAATTAACCAGCTCTTTGTGAGTGATAAAGACCCAGGCATCTTACCGCTTCAGAAGAACAGTCGAAACTGATAGCGATGTGTCCAAGGTCCGTTCATGGATACCCAGCGCGGAGAATAAATCAGGGCTAGAACAAGGAGGGGGCATCGTTACTTAAAAGCCTCCCATGTGAGTGATCGATCTACAAACTTAAGGTGGTGGTGTTGGTAGAGCTTACCATGGAGTACACATCAAATGTGTTCAAGAAACCGGAGCGTCTGTCTCCGTTGAAGGCCCGGCGCGGTGTGAGCTCGTCCGAGGCTCCGTGCGGTTACCAGGGTAACCGTATTGGCGTTTAAGTCAAGGGGCTCGGAGATAGTAGACGGACTAAGGTTGCGCGTCTCAGTTGGAACGCACGGCGTAAGTTTGCTAGACCGAGGCTACCGTGAGGTTGCCATGGTAACCCAGCATGAGTCCGGGATTAGTGAAGGGACTGCAGATCGCGGAACAAGTCCACCTCTGCTGTGGGACAGTGGATCGTCATTCTCCCTATTTAGGCAGGGTGGAAGGCGGGACATCAATGATTCCCATCGTTGGACCGAATCATGAATAGGCTTGTTCTAATTTTGTATCAGAGTTGAATTCTTTAGAGTAATCCATTCCCCCGATATACACTAGTCGTCCCATACTGCCTATTCATTATTCGGTCCAACGATGGGAATCATTGATGTCCCGCCTTCCACCCTGCCTAAATAGGGAGAATGACGATCCACTGTCCCACAGCAGAGGTGGACTTGTTCCGCGATCTGCAGTCCCTTCACTAATCCCGGACTCATGCTGGGTTACCATGGCAACCTCACGGTAGCCTCGGTCTAGCAAACTTACGCCGTGCGTTCCAACTGAGACGCGCAACCTTAGTCCGTCTACTATCTCCGAGCCCCTTGACTTAAACGCCAATACGGTTACCCTGGTAACCGCACGGAGCCTCGGACGAGCTCACACCGCGCCGGGCCTTCAACGGAGACAGACGCTCCGGTTTCTTGAACACATTTGATGTGTACTCCATGGTAAGCTCTACCAACACCACCACCTTAAGTTTGTAGATCGATCACTCACATGGGAGGCTTTTAAGTAACGATGCCCCCTCCTTGTTCTAGCCCTGATTTATTCTCCGCGCTGGGTATCCATGAACAGACCTTGGACACATCGCTATCAGTTTCGACTGTTCTTCTGAAGCGGTAAGATGCCTGGGTCTTTATCACTCACAAAGAGCTGGTTAATTAGTCACGACTTTGTTTCCTTTTAATATGGTTTGCACCATTAGTTGTCTGATCCAGTTCTCTTTCCATTAGACACGGAATTAAAGACCCTTCAATACCAAGCCCTCTTACCCGGCCATTTTCTCTGTGGAACCACACCACTAGGTAGGCGAATTTTTCCCTACACACCGCATTTTAACTGTTTTTATTAGGACAACTTCCTCATACCGAATTGTTTTAATATTTCAGGTGGTTTAATTAAAGTACCCTCCAGTCGGGTTGCCCCTTATTGGTCCTGATGAAGACCCGCAAGGCCAAGGTTTAAAAATCCACATAGGCCATCAAGACGGGTCGAAACGTCGACGCCCACCCTTTGCTACCTGGGACACAATTCCAGTTCTTCGTGCAAGACCACTAATGGGGTCTTTTTTTCTGAACTATACTAATTGTGTTCTCAATAAATGTGACCAGGTTTTTGGCTTGTGTACGGTGAATTACAACCGATTCACATTGCCTGTAATTGTAACTAATTGATCACCCCTACTACTATGCATCTTTCATTCCTTGTTCTATCCACGCACTTTTCAATCACTTTCCTCTGATGCACGTTTCCTCTTGGAGCAACCTTGTTCTGTTTTATGAATATTGCAGTAAATTGCCAAAACTATAAAATAAATGTATATATAACGGCTTTCAGTGTTTTGGTTGTTGTCCTTTGCTGATTAGAATGACCTATTCAATATTACGAGCCTCTGTTTAAGTATAATTGTGTCTAGGCTCCTGATTAGTTAACTAACTGACTAAGTAAAACACATCTCACACTTATCAATCATTGGATAAGGACCATTGTTTTTGATATTACTAATTCGCCCAGGTCCTTCTTCCTTGGGTTACCCCATTTTTGTAATGCACACTGAAAGCACAACCGAGGGTTCATCACATGTTTGCTGGCACTAGCTCCCAAAATAAAGATCTTGACCCCTGAGCAGGGTCAGGGCTTGCTCATAATATAGAGCTGCCCGAAATAGTGCCCGCCCATGAGATCTTGCCATGACATGTATTCTGTGAGCAGCGTGGCCTCTGCCGAGCATGTCTGGTGTCCCGCAACATCCAGGCAGGCAAGGCTAGCTTTTAAAACAAGCAGTGGTATAGCCAATTGGTCTCGCCTTTGGGACCTTATAAGTGTTTAGCCATGCAACAGTTTATGTTGTTGCACCAAGGATATTGTGCTGCATTACTAAATACTTATAAGGTCCCAAAGGCGAGACCTATTGGCTATGCCAATACTTAGATAGCGGCTAAACAGCGCATGCACTGTCTCAAAGAGACATGTGTTTACACTGTGGGCTTCAGCAAGCCCACAGGCTTTCCATTTGCTCGCTCCATCGTCTATCTCATAATCTTTGTCACCATTTATCCCTGGCATGCATGGTCATGCCTCTTCTTGTGCTTAGCCCTCCCCCCAGAGCATGAACCAAGTACTTGTAAACATCCACTGCTTCCGTTTTTACAACCATTTTAGGAACTAGTTTTTTCTTTTATTTTCAACACTCTACACAGTGCTCCTACTTTTACCAGCTCTGTCTCCTTCCACCCTCCCTCATTCCCTGTCCACATATCACCCCCTCCCTGTCACTGCTTTTGCCATCGTTGTTGCTTTTAGTTTACCCCACCTCCTCCCTTCTGCTGCTACTTGCTCCCTCACACCTCCTGGTGCTTGCCCCATCTGCAGATCACCCCCTCTTTCTTCCTCATCACTGCTTTTCCCTTTATTGCGGCTCCCTGTAACCCCACTTCCTCCTTCCCATCTTTGCTTGCTCCCTCACCCCTCCTGGTGCTTGGCCGTCCACAAATCCCCCGACCCAATCATTACTTTAAACCCAATTGCAGTCTGTTTCGGTCTACTGAGTGGTGGTGTTCTGCCTTTTAATGTCCTGTTAGTGTATAGCTAACATGCTGATTGGAGCATGTGTGCATAGCTGCTATTACTTGGCACATGTGTAGTCTCTGTTTATTTTCCACGTGTGTGTCTATACTAGTTGTGTGTGCGTGTTTACACCATATGTGGTAATTCAGCAATGGTGTTTATAGCTGAAAAGTCAACCCTCAAGTGAATCAGGTATGTGTTATCACAGGGCATGTCAGATCTTCTAAAGTACCTGCGTCTTCTGCTACAATTGCATAGCAACATTTCTCCTTTGTGAAATGATTGAGCTGTTCGTGTCTCACCTTGTTGCTTCTCATTTCATAGGTTGGGGCTCTATTTTTTTAACAATCTCCCATTGGGACACTTTCTTACTTTTTCTGCATTCACCGGTGAAGTGTTTCCGTGCGCCATTGTTGCTTATATTGAATTCTCTTCAAAGGAGCCAGGCTGAGTCTTGATGTCATCAAAGTCTGCCTGCCCATCAGTGTCTGATGCAATGTATTTCCTCATGTTCACTATTGTAAACTAGCCTAACACTGTGATTCTTTCTGTTTTTTGTACAGTTTTATATAACACCAACACCACCCAAAGGTAGTGGAGAGCTATACGTTAGCACCAGTTACTTTTTTGTGTGCATTTTTTTTAGCTCCAACACCACCCGAAGATATTGTAGTGCTTTACATGAACACCAGTTACTTTTCATGAGGACAATGTAAATTTAGGCAAATCACTTAATCTCCCCATGGCAGCCTGCATTTGCTGTTGATTTCCCATCCACCTCCCACCCGTCGTTGCTTGCCCTACTGAACTCCGTTGCACAGATCTCCTCTTCCCCTGACTCTGCTTCCCACATTTTTTTGTGTGCAGTTTTATATCGCAGCAACACCATCCAAAAGAATGCCATATCATCTCCCTAGCCTCAGTCTCAGTTCCACATTTTGTGATTACGGATAAATCACTTAATCTCACCGTTTCTGAACATAACGGGCACTTCAGTGTCGCTTTCATTTTCATTGACACCATTTGTCATGGCATGCAGGTGTCATGCTGTCTTCTTGTGTTTGGCCCTCCCAAAATGCATGGACCAAGTCCGGTTTGCGGAGCAAGTTTTTCATTTGTTTTCAAGCACTCCATAGGAGTACTGGTGTTTTCAGGCCATCTCTCATTCACAAATGCCACTAATATGCATGCACATCTACATAAATAAACAGCACTTGTTTATTTATTTTTTGCACGATCCGGTGGTATTGGTGTGCTCGTTCCATCCCCCGTCTTGCCATAGTCTCCCTTGTACACATACACACATACCACTAAAATTGTATGCACGTGTACACACACAAATGCATTTCTCAAAAAGTTTTCAAAACACGAAGAGCACTTGTTTATTTTTTATTTTTTGCACGATCCTATGGTATTGGAATGCTCGCTCCATCCTCCATCTTGACATAACCCGAATACAAGCCAATGGTATTGGAGCGCTTTAAGCGCTCACCAAGTACATTCCACAATGACGCATTCATTTTTGTCGCTGATCTTGCTTTAATTAAGGGATTGTTCCCCCTTCATGCTTGTTTCCTCCCGCCCTTGCCCATCATTGCACTGCCAAGTGTAAGTGATTTGCCCAGAATCACACCCGTCGTTGCTTGCCCTACTGAACTCTGTTGCACAGATCTCCTCTTCCCCTGACTCTGCTTCCCACATTTTTTTGTGTGCAGTTTTATATCGCAGCAACACCATCCAAAAGCAATCGAGCCTTTTACATTAGGACCTGTTGCTTTACACAAGGACACACTAATTTTTGTAGGCACAAAGACATTAAGTGATTTGCCTAGAATCAAAGATGTTAAGCTGACTCTAAAACTCGATCCAGGTATCCCAGCTTCATAGTGGTCAGCTCTGGCCCTTACACCACATCTTCTCTTGAAAGAATGCCATATCATCTCCCTAGCCTCAGTCTCAGTTCCACATTTTGTGATTACGGATAAATCACCAGGGGGCATATGTATCAACATCACCATTTGCGATTCTCAAATAGCGATTTTTAAAGAATCGCTATTTGAGAATTGCAAAACGGGATGTATTTAAAAAATCGCAAACTTTTTGCGATTTCTTAAAATTCCTTAATTGCGATTAGCAAATTGCGAAATCGCAATTAAGGAATACCTGCCCATTCATTTCTATGGGCCAGGAGACCCATAGGAATGAATGGGAAGTAATTCTCAAATAGCGAATTCGCAATTTGCTAATCGCTATTTGAGAATAATTTCAAAGGTGCAAGGGTGTCATGATGACACCCTGATGCACCCCTGAAATGAGCATGTGTGTGCATATGGCGCACATACATGCCCTAAGGGCATGTATGAGCGTCACGTGGCACTTTGCAAAATTAAAAATAGTGCATTTTGAAAGGAAATCGCAAATTACCACCAACTGGAAGTTGGTGGTAATTTGCGATTTCTTAAGGATAATTCGCACATCTTGGGTGCTTTTTACATTTCATTTAAGAAATCGCAATTTGCGATTTCTTAAATGCTTACGCAAAATTAAGAAATCGCAAAATTAGCAATTCCTTAATTTTGCGATGGGATTTTGCCTAATACATCCCGTTTTGCGAATTTTTAATCGCAAACGCTGTATTTTGCGAATCGCAGCGTTTGCGATTAAAAATTTGCTTGATACATATGCCCCTTAATCTCACCGTTTCTGAACATAACGGGCACTTCAGTGTCGCTTTCATTTTCATTGACACCATTTGTCATGGCATGCAGGTGTCATGCTGTCTTCTTGTGTTTGGCCCTCCCAAAATGCATGGACCAAGTCCGGTTTGCGGAGCAAGTTTTTCATTTGTTTTCAAGCACTCCATAGGAGTACTGGTGTTTTCAGGCCATCTCTCATTCACAAATGCCACTAATATGCATGCACATCTACATAAATAAACAGCACTTGTTTATTTATTTTTTGCACAATCCGGTGGTATTGGTGTGCTCGTTCCATCCCCCGTCTTGCCATAGTCTCCCTTGTACACATACACACATACCACTAAAATTGCATGCACGTGTACACACACAAATGCATTTCTCAAAAAGTTTTCAAAACACGAAGAGCACTTGTTTATTTTTTATTTTTTGCACGATCCTATGGTATTGGAATGCTCGCTCGATCCTCCATCTTGACATAACCCGAATACAAGCCAATGGTATTGGAGCGCTTTAAGCGCTCACCAAGTACATTCCACAATGACGCATTCATTTTTGTCGCTGATCTTGCTTTAATTAAGGGATTGTTCCCCCTTCATTCTTGTTTCCTCCCGCCCTTGCCCATCATTGCACTGCCAAGCGTAAGTGATTTGCTCAGAATCACAAACTGTTCAGCCGACCCAGAGATTCAAACATTGTTACTCAGTTCCGCTGTAGGCAGCTCTGGCCGTTACGCCACATCCCTGCTTCACTTTAGAGCTCCTCAACTGTTTCTCACTATAACTTCCACAATTGTTCAGCAAGACCCCGTCAACACTTAACAAGCATTGGCAAACCCAATAGATCGCAGCAATGCCTGAGCTATTGACCTTGTCAATGTTAATGTCTTTTAATCTAGCAGCACATCTGCTGTTTAGGTTTTATCACGCTAATACTGAATAATATACAGTTATTCGCTGTTAGTGTAATTAAAAAAGAGCTGAAAACAAGGAGAGTGATGCTGCCCTGTCTTCTTGGCACTGGATAAGGCCTCTGAGGCCAAGGGTCTCAAAGACAAGACTAAGGTTTGCAGTGAACAAGCCAGGATTCACAGCTGCAACTCCTGGTGGCCCTTAAATGATGTCTGTGTGATTGATCTTAGAATTCTGGGTCTAGTAGTATAATTTAAACCAGCGCATAAAAAAGTTCCAGCATTCTAAGCAAAAATGGAACAGGACTGACTAGTCACACATTGACCCGGGAAATTTAGCAGCTATGAATTCGGTATATTTTTCTATTAATGGAAAACTGAGTTTTTCGAGTAATTGGGTATTTCTTACTTTGGCATTTCAGGTGGAGTTTTGTTAGCCTGATTTCGTAATTCTGGTATTTTCTGCTTTGGTAATTCATCAAACCAAGGTAATACCGTCGAGACAGGGGTATTACAAGATATATTCAGTGCCAATAATCATGGGCAAAGAAACGTAGAAACCACACATTACTTCTGCAATAGGTAAATGAAGATAGCAGACCATATTGTAATAAGATTGGTCTAATTAGAATTGTACCTAGGAAGTGGCATCACGATCATGCTCTTGTTATCTTTCTATCGTCTCATCATGCCTCTTCCTTTGGTAAAAAGGTTGATAGAAATTCAGTAATAAAGCGTACCTAAAATATGTGTGAAACAGAGCTCTAAAGTCTCCAAAATCATACATGAGTAGCTCAGCCAGTTTAGTTTTTTCCTTTGCACTCTGGGTTCTTGTAGTCCTCTTTAGCCCTTTAGAGAAGCAGGACTACTAGTCCCAGAATTCAAAGAAAAAAACCTGGACTGGCCGAGCTACGTATGCATGGATCTGGGATACTGGAGAGCTCTGAGGAAGGTAGAGCATGTGCAAGGTAATGTTATCAATAACCTTTGTTATTGTGGAACCTGAGAGATATATAGTGTTTGACGTTTGACTCAATTCATCCACAAGAGGGGTTTGGAGAGCCCCACACAGCTACCCACCTTCTATGGAACAGATGTCCACAAGGAATGGAAAAGTGTGTAACTCTCATTAAGCTGTAGGACTAGTAATGGTAAGATATGACAAACTGATTGCCAGAAACATGCAAACCTACATTTCTTTTTGGAAATATCAGCCTGTAATGTGATCCCTGGAACGTGCCAAGATACAGCTGGGGTACAGTGAGTAAAGCAACCAATGTTATGTGGATAGAGGTATTAAATTCTTGGCAGTGTGTAATTATGGCTAGATCACCATTACTATGAAAAGAAGATATCGGGAATTCATATTTATTGAGGCCCAGTGCTCTGTTTTCTTAACTTTATAAAGAAATCAGGCAGAAAATGATATTCTGTCTCCAGGAGTGGGGATACCACACCTTTTGGCACCCACTGCCACAGCATCCTATTGGTCTTTGATAAAAAGGATTAAATGTAGCTAAAATTCCTCTGAGGGATTAAAATGCGAAAGAGAGACCAAAAAAGGGGAATGACGCGTGTTTTTATAGTATTGTCTTTTTCTAATCATAATAAACACTCATTTTACGAAGCCTTATTATAAAAGGCAACTGGTAATTTGCTTTAGGGGAGAAGCACTATTAAATTCACCATTATTCAGTGTGTTAAACATTATTCAGTGCACTGAACTCAAATGTTGAACCTTTTTAAGTTTACTATATGTACATCTGTGAACAGCCTACATTTACCTCAATAGAACTTACATTTAATTTGCAACATATGAATCATGGAAGTTCTTACACAGCAACACAGTAAAAAACTATGGGGCATATTAACAAGGGCTTTATCTTGGCTTTTTTGGCTTTAAAAGCCAAAGAAGCAGAGATAAAAATATCGCCCTATCAACAACAGGGTGCTAACATGCAAAATCGCATGTTAGCACCCTTTTTCACTACGCTTCCCTTTGCATCTCTAATAAGATGCAAAGTGGGCATTCCAGAGCAAAATAATAGGAGAAATGTCGCTAAGCGACATTTCTCCTATTATCAAGCTTCACGCTAACCCTGTTAGAGACAAAAAGAGCAGCGCTAACCACGGTTAACGCTGCTTTTTTACGTCTGCTAATTTTCAGACTTAGCCATGTAATCCAATGGGAGGTGGATTACATGGCTAAATCCACCATGGGCTATCAACAAGGATATCCCTATCCTTGTAGTTTTATCGCTGCATTACCAGCGATAACCTCCCAAAATGCCGCTATCGCTGGATTTGTTATTGCCTAGGCGGTTAGCGTTGTTAATAACCCGATAACCAGGCGATATTATCCAGCGATATCGAGCATTAAAAAAATTAACGCTAAGCGCCTTTAGCGTTCATTTTCCCTGTTCCTTGTTAATATGCCCCAACATTAGTACCAAGTTGCATTTTAAAGCCACTGTTTTTATAGAAACCCTAAATAATGTTTGTTATTTGATAGGGTTTGTCGCTAAATATGAATAAACTCTTGTTGTTGTTGTTATTTTTAAAGCTGTATCAAAAAAAGACAAATAAGTAATTCCAGCCACCTAAGTAAGGCAAGAGTGGCTAGATGGTTTGTTTACATGCTAAACAAATAAAGGAAAAAATAGAACCACATGAACAGCTACACTAAGGGAAAGACCATTCATGTGTGTGGGAAGGAAGGTGTCAGCATGCTACGTTCTAGCATGAAAACGAATGTTTTCACAAAGTAAGGTGGAATTAAACAAAAATATGTATTTTGTGAAAAAAGTGTGAAAGGTCAGTCAGAGATGTTATGTCTGAATATTAGTGTGGCAAAGATATCATATCTTAAATATGAATTTTTACACCGGGCTTATCATTAGACTTCAACAGTGCAGCACATTTCTTACTGCTGCCGACACATTTTTACAGTTGACCTACTCCATGTAAAAAAAAAATGTGGCCTGAAAATAATGAAAAACTGCATTATTGCTTCTGTAAAACAGATGGGCTTAAATAAAAAGGAGAATCTGGTGAAAGCACTGGAAGATAGTCACCGAATGTTTGAGGATAAAAAAGTAAGATTGCCCAATTAAAATTGTAAAATCTTCATGAATTTAAATCACCGCATGACGTTGATGAGAGTGAGAAGTACGACTCAGTTTCGTGCCGAGTGGTAATGAAATACATGCTGAAAACCTCAAAGTACCATGTATAGGCCTTTCCATACTCACATTAGTTTCATAGATGGTAATTGTGTTTCCGTGCTAGGAGCACACAGCGTTTCATCAATCCTCAGAGTGTTCGAGAAAAGGAGATTGCTTAAAATGGTTGAAATTAGAAGCTGTAGTGTGCCCGGACACTTCGGTGGCAGGCCTGAGATACATTTATAGGCTACTCATGTGGGTGACACAACCAGTGCTGCAGGCCCACTAGTAGCATTTGATTTACAGGCCCTGGCACACATCATGCACTTTACTAAGTACCAGTAAATCAAATATGCCTATTATGGATAAGCTAATCATATCACAATTTATACAGAGAGCATATGCACTTCAGCACTGATTAGCAGTGGTAAAGTGCCCAGAATCCTATAGCCAACAAAAACAGGCTCAGAAAAATAGGGGACAAAAGGCAAAAAGTTTGGGGATAAGCCTGCAAAAAGGGCCAGGTCTAACATGTAGCAAGGTCGATCAAATCACTAAAAAAGTGTTCTCATTTTGTCCAAGCTCGTCCAGTGAAGACAGGGCCCAGCTGTGCGACCATGCAGTGGAGTGATCCAGTGCCTCTGTTTATTCTGTTGTCCCATTTACCTTAACATGTCTGCTTCTAACCAACACATCATTCAGTGTACAGCTCTCACTGCGTTCGAAGAAGTGTGGAAGCGCACATTGCTCCCATTGAATCCAGAAAAAAAAGTGTGTAAATTCTAGTTGATTGGTGTCTCTGAAAAATACAAGAAGAGTATCATGCAATACTTGGGAGGATAATTTAAAACTGAAATGCTCAGGTCATCGTTAGGACAGCGCATAGACTAAGGTGACCGGTTTTGGTAATCTGTTTTCCCTCGTCATTCCCTATGTTATTTGACTTTCCAAGTGGTTGTTCTGTGGATTTTCATCAAAGCAAGCCATTGATTCATGAAGCACAGTATCACAGCTACATAAGACAAAAGCCCCAGGCTCAACTTCAGCGTTGTTTGCACAAGGATGGAGATTTGGGTAACTCTCCTGGCTGGATATATACATAAGCCACCCCTTTTTAAAGAACCAGAAATATTTAATTATGATATGAGTTACTTTATGATTGCTCATGCAGATAAAAAGGACTAGGACACATTTTGCAGACTGTCAGTTATTTTAAATTGATGTGACAGTAGATTATTATTTTTCTAAGGTCTTGATGAAATTCCTTTTAAAGATATTGCAGGAACTAAACACATATTTGCAAGAAGTGTTTTTAAAGTTTGTATGAACATTTTTCAATGGAATAGAATTTTGAAATCGAAAGAAACAAGCTGTGATCCTTATCATGAATAAGCTAAGGCATGCTATCTTTACTCTCAATTAGAAACAAAATGCTGGCAATCTTTAAATTACACCAAATACGGAAATGTTGCCGAGGGTTCTGTGCATACTCAAGGATCTTGAAGCAGAGCTTGATGCACACCTTTCATCAAATCATCCTTAGCTCATTGGCCTTGTCAAGACTTACCAGGTTGAATTCCACTCATGGTGTGCAATGGGAACAACTCCTAACAGCATCAAAGACTGACTGATCTTCACAGATCAAGGCCTCCCATCTACTCTGATCTTGTTCCACATCCCACTGTTTTTGACACCGTAGACCATAGAATTCAAGTTCCTTAGCTCTGCTGTTCTCAGGACTTCTCTTGGGCAATCCTGAACTTCTTTGTACCCTTCCAAGCCAACAATAGCCATCCTCTGCGACCTCAACAACACACACTGGCAAACACACTGCTGCCACACATCCCCCATCACCATGGTAGGACCTTCCTCCTGCACCCATTGTGATTTCATCTATGACATCTCAAATGACAGCACCACCACCTCCAAACAACCGATGTACACCACAACCCAGTACCAACTGTCCACCATGCTCCTCAACGTCTGATCCCTCGGGAAACACTCCACCGAAATATGGGACCTCTTCAACAGTAACACACCCGACCTTCTCTTCCTGACCGAAACATGGCTCAACTCAGCCTACAACCCAGTTATCGCCACAGCCATCCCACCGGCCTTCAAAATCATACACCAAGACCAAAACTACAAACCAGGCAGTGAACTCCAGATAATATACAAAATCATGATTGACTGCACCACCTCAACAGACTCAGACACCAACCTCATGGAATAACTGCACGTCAAAATATGAACAGACTACAACACCACCCTTAAGGGAACCCTCTCCTACGGTCCCATGGAGCAGAATTCTGCAACCACATTGCAGACTTCATCGCTCCCCACTCCATCATATCAACCAACTACATACTCTCCGGGGACCTCAGTTTCCACCTGGAAGACACCACAGATCCTAACTCCATCACCCTCCTTGACAGCCTCAGCAACCACCTACTCACCAAGCTCGTCCAAGGACCAACCCACACAGCAGGCCACATCCTCAACCCCAACAGCAACAAGATCACCACTACCCACACAACATAGCTGACCACTTCATCATACATTTCAAAATATCCACCCACCAAGCCACCCCAACAGAAAAACATAAAGCACTATCAAGTCACTGGGGCAAAATATCCCCCCAAAAAATGGACCAAGGCCCTAGAGGAATGTCCACCCAACCAAACCGGGAACCTAGACATCAACACAAAACTATTGCATAAATGGCTCGCTGACTGCACCAACCATACTGCTTCCCACCAGAAACAAGGCCTACAAAACAAAAAATGACTGAGCTGGTATATGAATGACCTCAGAGAGTCCAAGCACCACTGCAAACTACTTGAGAGAAACTAGAGCCTTGACAAAAGCACAATCGCAAGATCCTCATAGAAAGCCGTTCACAATCTCTGCCACCAACAAGTTTGAGATGCAACGAAAAATGCCTTAACTCTCAGACTCAAAGCCACCTAAAACAACAGCAAATAACATTTCACCATCGTCAAGGAGTTCTCCACTTCAGCAGCTGCCAAATACAATACCATACCATCCCAAGCACTCTGCACCAACCTCTCAAACTTTTCCGAACAAAATATTGGCAAGATCTACAGAAGATTTGACCCACAGCATACTGATATAAACTCCCAAACAGCAGCTAAGTAACTGGAAGCCCCTCTCAAACAAAGAACCACTAACCCGATAAATACCATCCACTCAGGAGCACCCTCAGACCGTTGCTCCCACTACATATACAACTGTGGAAGAACCATCATCTGACCTGCGCTCACTGCTATCATCAACACCTCCATAACCTCTGCCACATTCCGGTCCTGCTGACAAATTGTAGAAGTCAATGTGGTAAACAACAGCTGACCCAAACACCCTCAGCAGCTACAGACCTCTTAGCCTTGGTATCCTTGGCATGGTTTCCCCTGTCATTTTGCCTTTACCTCCTGTATTTTTGATTGTCAGCTGGACTATGTTTTTGGTGGTTTGTGTATTCTGGGCACTTTACCATGGCTGATCACAGCTAAAGTGCAAGTGACATCTGTGAAAATTGTGATTGTGATTGGTTATCCATGATTGACATATTTGATTTACTGGTAAGTCCCTAGTAAAGTGCACTGTGTGTGCCCAGGGCCTGTAAATCAAATGCTACTAGTGGGCCTGCTTCACTGGTTGTGCCACCCACATGAGTAGGCCTGTTAACTTGTCTCTGACGTGCCAATACAGTGTCTGTGAGTGCAGTTTTAAACTACCATATCGACCTGGCAAGTGCACTTACCAGACCTTGTTAATGCATGTAAGGCACCCCTAGGGTTTACCCATGATATCCCATGGGCAGGGTGCAGTGTAGGTGAAAGGTAGGACATGTACTGGTGTGTTGTACATGTCTTGAACGTGAAATACTGCCAATTTTGTTATTCACTATTGCAGAGCCTATCTCTCCCATGGGTTATTTTTAGAGCTGCCTTGTAAAATTTTACAAGGGTAACTTTCAATTGGGAAGCAATAGGAAATTGAAGTTTAGGTTCCCTGTGCTCAGAATTTTAAAATACAACTTTTAGTGAAGTTGGTTTTTAAATTGTGTGTTTGAGAATGGCATTTTTAGAAAGTGGGCATTTTCTAGCTTTGCTATCCTGTGCCTCTGCCTGACTGTGGAATTAACGTCTGGTTTAGACTGACAGTTCGGTTGTTTGTGCATTCACTCTAGACAGTCACACAGAAGGAGCTGAGGTGTGCCCTGCATATCCTGGTGGCCCATCACCAGGCTGATGGATTTCCTAAGCTAGAGTGGTGGGAGGAGTTGTCACTAACACCTGAATAGGGCTGTGCGTGACTTCTCACAATGCTACCCCTTTAGTGTGTCTGGAGCCACAGCAGGTCAAGGCAGGTTCTTGTGGACAACAAAGACTTTCCTTTGATGAATGCCTACTTCAAAGGTCAAAAGGGGAATAAGTATTGGATCTGTAATGCAGCATTTTGAGAATCAATCAATCAATCAATCAATGCATTTATATAGCGCACTACTCACCCAGAGGGTCTCAAGGCGCTAGGGGAGGGGGGTCCGCTACTGCTCGAACAGCCAGGTCTTGAGCTGCTTCCTGTAGGTGAGGTGGTCCTGGGTCAGGCGGAGGTGGGTCGGGAGGGAGTTCCATGTCTTGGCGGTGAGGTAGGAGAAGGTCTGTCCCCCTGTGGTGGCTCTTCGGATTCGGGGGACGGTGGCGAGGGCGTGGGCGGTCGATCGAAGCTGGCGTTTGGGAGCGTAGAAGTTGAGGCGGCTGTTGAGGTATCCTGGTCCTTGGTTGTGTAGGGCTTTGTGAGCGTGGGTGAGGAGACGGAAGGTGATTCTCTTGTTGACCGGGAGCCAGTGCAGGTCTCTCAGGTGTTCGGAGATGTGGCTGCGACGGGGGATGTCCAGGATGAGTCGTGCTGAGGCGTTCTGGATCCGCTGTAGTGTCTTCTGGAGTTTGGCGGTGGTTCCTGCGTGGAGGGAGTTGCCGTAGTCCTGACGGCTGGTGACGAGGGCCTAGGTGACCGTCTTCCTGGTCTCGGTGGGGATCCACCGGAAGATCTTTCATAGCATGTGCAGGATGTTGAAGCACGACGAGGAGACGGCGTTGACTTGTCTGGTCATGGAGAGAGAGGAGTCCAGGATGAAGCCTAGGTTGCGTGCGTGGTCTGTTGGTTCGGGTGCGCTGCCTAGGGCGGGGGGCCACCAGACGTCGTCCCAGGCAGAGGGTGAGGATCCCAGGATGAGGACTTCCGTCTTGTCCGAGTTCAGTTTCAGGCGGCTGTTCTTCATCCATTCGGCTACCTCTTTCATCCCTTCGTGGAGGTTGGCTCTGGCGGTGGCGGGGTCGTTGGTGAGGGAGAGGATCAGCTGGGTGTCGTCGGCGTAGGAGATGATGTTGAGGTTGTGCTGGCGTGCGATGTCTGCGAGGGGGCTCATGTAGACGTTGAAGAGGGTTGGACTGAGCGAGGAGCCTTGAGGAACGCCGCAGATGACTTCGGTGGCTTCAGATCTGAACGGGGGAGGCGAACTCTCTGTGTCCTTCCGGCGAGGAAGGAGATGATCCACTCCAGTGCCTTCTCCTGGATTCCGACGTTGCGGAGTCGCTGCACAAGTGTGCGGTGGCAGACAGTGTCGAAGGCCGCGGAGAGGTCTAGGAGGATGAGGGCTGCTGTTTCTTCGTTGTCAAGCAGGGCTCGGATGTCATCGGTGGCTGTGATCAGGGCGGTCTCGGTGCTTTGGTTGGCCCGGAAGCCAGACTGTGAGAGGTCTAGGGATCCGTTCGTCTCGAGGAAGGCGGCCAGTTGCTTGTTGACGGTCTTCTCGATGACTTTTGCAGGGAACGGGAGCAGCGAGATGGGGCGGTAGTTCTTGAGGTCGGTGGGGTCGGCTGATGGCTTCTTTAGTAGAGCGTTGAGTTCGGCGTGCTTCCAGCTCTCCGGGAAGGTAGCGGTGTCGAAGGAGGTGTTGATGATGTCCCGCAGGTGGGGTGCGATGACAGCATCGGCCTTGTTGGAGACGTGGTGAGGGCACGGGTCGGTCGGAGATCCGGAGTGGATGGAGTTCATTGTGCGGACGGTGTCTTCGGTGCTGATCTGGGTCCAGGCGTGGAGTGTGGCGGTGGGGGGAGCTGGTTCGGGCGTGGCGTGCGTCGGTTGAGTGCTGAAGCTGTTGTGTATGTCCGCGATCTTGTTGTGGACGTAGGAGGCGAGGGAGTTGCAGAGGTCTTGCGAAGGGGTGATGTCGTTGTTTCCGGCGTTGGGGTTGGAGAGCTCTTTAACGATGTTGAAGAGTTCCTTGCTGTTGTGTGCGTTGTTGTCCAGTCGTTCCTTGAATGCAGTTTTCTTGGTTGCGTGGATGAGTTGGTGGTGTTTTCGGGTGGCGAGCTTGAGGGCCGTCATGTTTTCCGGTGTTGGGTCTCTGCGCCAGGTTCTCTCGAGGGCTCGGCAGTTCTTCTTGGACCTCTTGAGTTCTTCGGTGAACCATGGGGCTTTCTTGCTGCCGGGTCTGTTAGGCGGGGTCCTCAGGGGGGCGAGGTCGTCAGCGCAGTCGCTGATCCACTTCGTGAGGTTGGTGGCCGCTTGGCTGGGGTTCGTTGCGCTGGTGGGTGGGTTCTTGCTCAGGGAGGTCGCGAGCTGGTCGGCTTTGATCTTGTTCCAGCTTCTGCGTGCAGCCTGTTGTTGGTGGTGGTGGGTCGTGGTCCTTCTGAAGCTGAAGTGGACGCAGCTGTGGTCCGTCCAGTGGAGTCCGGTGGCATGGCTGAAGGCGATGTCCTTGCTGGATGAGAAGACGGGGTCGAGTGTGTGTCCGGCGTAGTGGGTGGGGGTGGTCACCAGCTGCTTGAGACCGAGGTTAGCGAGGTTGTCCAGAAGGGTGGTGGTGTTGCGGTCGTTGTTGTTCTCCAGGTGGGAGTTGAGGTCCCCGAGGAGGATGTAGTCAGCGGAGAGGAGGGCGTGCGGGCTGATGAAGTCGGCGAGGTCTTCGCTGAATTGTGTGCGTTGTCCCGGGGGTCTGTAGATGAGGGTGCCTCTGAGGGTGGTCTTGGGGTTGATGTGGACCTGGAAGTGAAGGTGTTCGGCGGTTGTCAGGGTGTCGTCGGCGTTGGTCGTGATGCGGATGGTGTTCCTGTGGATGATGGCGATGCCTCCTCCGGTCTGGTTGATGCGGTCCCTTCGGATGATCTTGTAGCCGTCTGGGATGGCGATGTCGGGCGCTGAGGAGGCGTTCATCCAGGTTTCCGTGAGGAAGGCGACGTCTGGTGAAGTGGTGTCGAGCAGGTTCCAGAGCTCGACGGCGTGTCTGTGGACGGAGCGGGTGTTGAGCAGGATGCACTTCAGGTGGCTGCAGTTGTTGCTCGTCTTGGTCTTGGTGGGTGCGGGTGTAGTGCAGGTCCGAATGCAGGTGAACTCGCAGGAGCGGCAGCTGAAGGGTCCGTGGGTGCGTTTCGGGGTGGCTCGGTAGCATTCCGGGAGTTGGCCGGTGTTGAGTGCGTTGAGGGTGGCGGCGTCGTACGTCTGGCGGGTGGGCTGGGGACTGCGAGGGCCAGGGGGTCTGGCACTGGGCGCGGTCCAGGTGCGGACGGGCGCAGACGGGCTTACCTTTGGCGCGCCTTCGTACGGTCGCCATTTATGGCGAAGTGCGAGGGAGGGAGGAGCAGCTGGGAGGCGGGAGCGGGGAGGGACAGAAAGAAAAGGGGGCGTGGCAAAGCAACGGAGGCGGGAAGCGGGGAGCGGGGCGGGAGGTTACCGGGGCAGCAGAGGGGAGAAAGTACAGGGGGACAGGCGAAGAAAACACTAAAACAGTAGAAACAATGGGGCACACAGCAGGAGAATCACGGGGCACAGAAGCCTGAAAAGGCAACAGAGCTGCGATCACAGGAACAGATGCCCCGACCGCAGGAGACCACGCCGCTCGGCGGCAGGGGGCGTGGTCAGCCGGCGGCAGGCAGGGTCAGCGAGGCAGGCAGGGGGCGCATGCAGCAGCTGGTGGCCGTGCGGCGCGGGGGTGTCCTAAAGCTAGGTCACACTCACCTGCGTCGCACGGTCGCCATTTATGGCCAAGTGCGAGGGAGGGAGGAGCAGCTGGGAGGCGGGAGCGGGGAGGGCACAGAAAGAAAAGGGGGCGTGGCAAAGCAACGGAGGCGGGAAGCGGGGAGCGGGGCGGGAGGTTACCGGGGCAGCAGAGGGGAGAAAGTACAGGGGGACAGGCGAAGAAAACACTAAAACAGTAAAAACAATGGGGCACACAGCAGGAGAATCACTGGGCACAGAAGCCTGAAAAGGCAACAGAGCTGCGATCACAGGAACAGATGCCCCGACCGCAGGAGACCACGCCGCTCGGCGGCAGGGGGCGTGGTCAGCCGGCGGCAGGCAGGGTAAGCAAGGCAGGCAGGGGGCGCACGCAGCAGCTGGTGGCCGTGCGGCGCGGGGGTGTCCTAAAGCTAGGTCACACTCACCTGCGTCGCACGGTCGCCATTTATGGCCAAGTGCGAGGGAGGGAGGAGCAGCTGGGAGGCGGGAGCGGGGAGGGCACAGAAAGAAAAGGGGGCGTGGCAAAGCAACGGAGTCGGGAAGCGGGGAGCGGGGCGGGAGGTTACCGGGGCAGCAGAGGGGAGAAAGTACAGGGGGACAGGTGAAGAAAACACTAAAACAGTAGAAACAATGGGGGCACACAGCAGGAGAATCACGGGGCACAGAAGCCTGAAAAGGCAACAGAGCTGCGATCACAGGAACAGATGCCCCGACCGCAGGAGTCCACGCCGCTCGGCGGCAGGGGGCGTGGTCAGCCAGCGGCAGGCAGGGTCAGCGAGGCAGGCGGGGGGCGCACACAGCAGCTGGTGGCCGTGTGGCGTGGGGGTGTCCTAAAGCTAGGTCACATCTGGACTGAGGACTCTGCCAATAAGAAAAGCTGAAGAGCTGTCAGGAGGGGTACTCCCCCTTTGCTTTGTGTTGCTTTGCTGGGTTGGCCTGTGTTTGTTGCTTCTGTCAGTGGGCACTGAAGAAAATGGACTTTGCTTTCATGAATCCTGTATTTCCAAGGTTCTCCATGGGCTTGTGTTTGTTTGCCTCCTGTTGGAAGTCTCAGGGCCATCAAAGACTTCACCTGCAGCATTCCTGAACTCCACTGCTGGTAGTTCTAACCTGCCAAGTGGTACCATTTGTGCTGGAGAAGTTTCCACACACCGCCGCTGGGCGCCAAAGAATTCGACTCAGCACCTGCTTGCGACCCGAAGAACTGCTGCAGCCCAAGCCTAGCGCACTGTGTCTCCAACATCTGAAACCACCACGCTAACTCCGATGCAGGCCCTTCTGTGCGGCTGAAAGAATCGACAAATTGCTGGAACGCGGTTAAAAGAATAAATGCAGCGCCTGTTTGCCATTGCCACCTCGACCTCCAGCACGTTCAGATTTCCAAGCATCACACCTGTGTGCTAAGTTTTCCAACGCACCACCGCAGACCAGAACCGTCTTCTGATTTTGACGCATTGCTTCTCCTTACAGTCTGGAACTGACGCAACATTTCTCCTGTGTCCATTTGTAGTGCTTTCAATGTGTTAAGGTGTGTGTTATGTACAAATACTTTACACATTGCCTTTGAGATAGGCCTGACTGCTTGTGCCAAGCTATCAAGGGGGTGAGCAGGGGTTATCTTGGGTGTTTAACTCCAATACTGTAGCTAGAAGGAAGGTCTCTACTTGGACAGGGTGCATAGCATTGCCAACTAGAGACCCCCATTTCTAACACTGGTGTTCAGCAGTGAGGATATGACTTGTGTTTGTACTTGTCATACAGTGACTGGTGTACACTACCGCATAGTGCAGACTATTACGCGACCACATACTGCTCTTTAATTTTTCCTGTTTTTGTGAGAAGCCTTGAAGTCATCTACAATTCATATCTCAGCTTGGTGAGCCAATTGAAGTTGCAGAGGTTGTATTTGAGTTTGCGAGGTTGAAGTCCTACTTAGTGTCTCAACTGAAACAGATCTGCAAGTATCTTAATTGCCCTGTGAAGAGCACCTATAGGAAGGAGGAGCTGCAGAAGGTGCTGAAGGCCTTCTGGGTATCAATAGAAGCTGGGGAAGCTTGGAATGAGGATGTTAATCGGGATGTACAGAGCCAGCAAGGGTGCTGTGGAGAAGTGTAGCTCACTGGTTAGAGGAGGCATACCCTGAAGCAGAGATCAGACCCGGGACCTGGGTTCGATTCCCGACGCAGCAGGGTCCAGAGCCCAATCGTCCACGGACTTGATAATTCTCGCTTCGGTGCCCACTCTAAGCACGAGTTCACACTATGCAGCTCTGGGCAACAAGCCTGCTTAATCTCCACAACGGCCCCCCGCGGCAGGATGCCTGGCTTTCACCTTGGGGATGCCCAGTACGGGTTATCTTACAGGGAAAAACCAGGACGGGTTCCCAATGCAAGCGCCAAGATGCCCGTAGGGTGATAGCTGCGCTCTATAAGTACATCAATCAATCAATCAATTTTGGAGCGCAGGATCTGCCTGTGGGTGCTTCGTTCCAGGGTGGCAGCAGTGTTTCATAAAGGAGTTTGTCCCCAGAGGAGCTGGAGACAGGTAACAGGCCAGAGAGCATGAGGACAGCCAGGTAACAGACTATCAGGGATTATACAATTTGATTGGTCTCACTAGGGGACAGTGAGATGGTCCTGAGGACCCTTGTGCCCGAGAACACTAAGTAATACAGGTAGTGGATGTCCATCAATAGACAGAAGGAGAAGGATCTGATAGACACTGGAGCCAGTGTGACTACAGTAATGTGTCACTTGGTGTCTGAGGTGCAATAATCCCCAATAAGTGCCACCAATTAGTTGCAACTCTGAGCGCCAGTACAAAGTGGTTCAGGATACCTTTGAATGGGGGGTATCAGGTTCCTTGCGGGTAGCTGTGAGCCCATCCATGCCTGTTGATTTTCTTCTGGGTAATGACCTGGGGGGTTCCCCTCGTGGTGAGGTGGAATGCTGGTCACACTTGGAGATGGTGGGGTTGCCTGAGTGGGCATGCGTGATAACTCAGTCTATGGCAGCCGGTAAGGGTGATCAGAAGGACCTGAAGCCTGAAAGAGTAGCCCAGGTCCCTGCTAGAATGGGGAGGGGCATGGGTTGTGGGAAACCTGCCCCAAAAGTTTCCACAGTCCGGGAGGAGGCTGACCCTGAGAGGGACACCCCTGGAACATACTGGGGAGCAAATGGCCAAATGGGGAGACTTGCCTGAGCCGACTCATTGGCAGCAAGAAGGCAAGAAGGGGGTCCCACAAGGCAGGAATTCTGCAGGGAGCAGACAGAATACCCTACTCTTGTGGGTATGCGGCATGAGGCAGCAAACCAAGCAACTGGCAAGGAGTCTGGATCACAGTGGATTTACTAGGAGAATGGTCTCCTGTATATTTAATCTAAGGTTGCTCAGCCAGAGTCACCCTGTGTGCTGGTGGTACCCCATCACTTCAGAGCCTTCATACTGGGTCTGGCTCAAGATGTGCCTTTGGCAGGACATGTAGTGCAGGACAAGACCTTTGAAAGGCTTGTCACCCACTTCTTTTGAACCCAAATGCAAAGGCACTCTGAAGCACATTGCAGGTCTTACCAAACTTGACAGGCAAGTGGCAAAAGTGGCGGGAGATGTAAAGCTCCACGTCAGCCTTTTCCTGTCATGAGCACCTCTTTTGAGCGGGTGGGCATTGACATTGTGGGGCCTTTGGACCCCAAGACAGCCATGGGCAACAGGTTTATCCTGGTCTTGGTGAACCATGCCATCAGATACCGGGTGGACATCCCTCTGAGGACAATGGCAGCACCCATGGTGGGCCGGACATCGATGGGGATCTTTTCTCACGTGGGTATCCTCAAAGTTGTGGCATCCGACCAGGGTACCAACCTCATATCCTCATATATGAAGTCTCTATGAGAAGAGTGTGGGGTGACCTACAAGTTCACCACTCCTTACCACCCCCAAGGTAAAGGGCTGGGTGAGAAGTTCAACCAGACCCTGATGGGCATGATTATGGGTCTGTCAGACTCCATGAGGCACAAGTGGAAAATACTCTTGCCATCCTTTCTCTTTGCTTACGGGGAGGTACCGCAGAAGGGAATGGGATTCAGCCCCTTTAAGCTGCTGTACAGGCACCCTGTGAGGGGACCGCTTAGTCTGGTAAAAGAAGGCAGGGAGAAGGCTCCCAGTAAGCCCCCCCAGATGTATTCAGTTACATGCTGGCCTTCAGAACCCAGACTGCACGTTTGAGGAAACTTGCTCAGGCAAACCTTGAGGCAAGCCAGGACGACATGAAACACTGGTATGACCAGAATACCCTCTGGCTGAGTTTTAGCCTGGTCAGAACGTGTGGATCATGGCCCCAGTGCATTTGACTTGACATCTGGGTACTGGCAAATTACCTTGACCGATGGGGCCAAAGAGAGGTCAGCGTTATCAACATCGTAGGGGCACTCACAGTACATGTCATGCCCTTTGGGTTGAAGAACGCCTCTGCCACCTTTCAGCGGTTTGTCAACCAGGTTTTGGCTGGGCTTGAGGATTTCAGTGCCATGTACCTAGGTGACATTACCACCTCTGGGAAGTGTTAAAGGCCCTTCAGAATGCAGGCCTCACTATAAAGGGCAGTAAGTGACAGATAGGGCAGGGGTCATACATTCACCCCAGTAGAGAGATCTGGGCCTAAATCCATCGTTTTTTTGCTCACCATGCCATTCCAGTTTGGACCCAGCAATATGCAAATCAGTCTTGACCCTGCGCCCAATGGGAACAGTCCAGCCCGAACTGCCAGGCCAGGTCCTACCTGGACTGGAAACAAGCAATCTAGGACCGGTTTCGGGCTTTCAGCCCTCATCAGCCAGGATAGCTTGACTCCAGTGGCATGGAGAGCACGGGCCCACGTCTTGGCATACCCATCCCACTCTGGGTGACAAATGCAAAAAGAACAATTGATGGACAGAATGCAGACCAATGTCATACATTCACCCCAGTACAGAGATCTGGGCCAAAATCCATCGTTTTTTTGCTCACCATGCCATTCCAGTTTGGATCCAGCCATATATAAATCAGTCTTGACTCTGCGCCCAATGGGAACAGTCCAGCCCGAACTGCCAGGCCAGGTCCTCCCTGGACTGGAAACAAGCATCCTAGGACTGGTTTCGTGCTCACTACACCACTGGATTCAAGCTAGCCTGGCTGATGAAAGGTGATGCCCTGAAACCGGTCCCAGGATGCTTGTTTCCAGTCCAGAGAGGACCTGGCTTGGCAGTTCGAGCTTGACTGTTCCCACAAGGACCAGGGTCAAGACTGATTTGCATATGTGTTATGCCGGCCGGTCCTCAGGAGCGGGTTGAAGAATGAGGGGTCCACCTCTTGATCTAACCAAGCCTGAATGCTGTTACAGCGCAGGTCAGCGGAAGGATCAAGTGAGGGAAGGAAAGGAAGGGAACACCGGGGAGGGAGATCTGAAATGAGAAAAGAACAGAGCACACACCAGTAAGAATCACCTTAACATATACAACGCTTAAGACTGTGTACCGCATGTGGTATTTCCCATGGCCCTTGTACCTGTAAAGGAAAATAACATCCATTCATAACATGACGTAGGTAACGTAAGATTGAAGGCAGGTTGAGAGGTGGGCTGGCAATGCTTGAGGCGGGATGTTGGGCTGTATCAATGACAAAACGAACAAGGATCAGCCCCTATGCTAACCTCCTACTCTGATCTGTTAGGCAACGTAGCATGATCTGGCACCTACCCTCCTCCGCACTTCACAGGGGTAGAGTGCAGCCCTCTACCACTCGTAATAACCCCTGTTAAGATAGAGTCAACGGAACAAACAGTTAGACAATACACCACAGTACTGCACCCATCACTGTAATCCTCTGCACGCAGTCACCACACTCTCCCTTCGTGTTCACTTCACACTGTAATCTTTATGGAGATGAGCAAGACAAATATCGATGATAGGGCCCCGCACTTGCGAGCTTCCTCGGAGCTCTAGGAGTGCCAATGGACCCTGCAAGCCCAGTCGTGAGGCCACCACCCCGCCGGCCGACAATGCTGGCCGAACAAGATCCGGGGAGAGGCTCTCTCTCTCGCTCCGCCTGCCGAAAATGCAGGCCGGACAAATCCTCTGGATATCGAGCGTAGTCCTTCGTAGGAGCAGCCGCTCGACTAACGAAGGTTCAAACGAATATTTGGTGCAAGCACCCTTACCGTACAGCAAAGGCCACGGACTGTGGAACGCGGATCGGACGGGGACGTGATCAAGCCACAGGAATTTCTGACAACTGGAGGCAGGAGACTTCCTGTTTTAAGCATCAAGCGCGTCTTCTCGCGAGACGCGCTATGCCCTCTGGGGGCTGTAGTTCCGGACGTCTCGGAACGCGGAAGTCTGTGGGTCGCTGCTAGCGCTTGCCTCGGGGGAATCCTGACAGTACATCCCTCCAACCCATGGGGCGCCCTACGGGCCAGGCTTGGACGGATGTGCGGGATGGAAGGCAGACAGCAACCGTGGAGCATGTATGCCCCGGGCCGGTTCCCACGAATTCTCCTCCGGCCCGTAACCCTTCCAGGCCACCAGGTACCACACCTTCCCTCGGCGCACCTTCGAGTCCAACACCTGCCGAACTTCGTACTCCAGTTCGCTGTCCACCAAAACCGGCTGAGGTGGCCTCCGAAGGACTGTTGTAGCGGGCTTTAGGAGGGACACGTGGAATACCGGATGTATGCGCATGTGGGCAGGCAGCTGTAGTTTGACAGTCACTGGATTGATCCGTTTCAGGATCCGATACGGGCCGATAAACCGAGGGTTAAACACGCTGCGCTGTTGGAAGTGGATGTTCCGTGTGGACAACCACACTCGGTCCCCTGTACGATATAAGGGCCCCTGCCGACGATGTTTGTCAGATGCTGCCTTGTAACGGTCTTTCATGGCTCGGAGATGCCCCTGCACCTGAGTCAAGGTGTCTTTTATGTGCGCCACCCGCGCCGACACGTCTGGTAAGGCATGCTGCCACCCTGGAGATGCAAAAGGGAGAAAACGTGGATGGTGCCCGTAGGTGCAATAGAAGGGGGAGGTCCCTGTGGAGCTATGTGTGGCATTATTGTAGGCTATCTCCGCCAACCACAGCTGGTCCACCCACCTGTGGGAACAGCCGTCCACGTAACAGCGGAGATACTGCTTGAGAGATTGGTTCAGACGCTCCGTCTGCCCGTCAGTCTGCGGATGGAAGCTAGTGGACAGGGCAGTGTTGATATGCAAGGCGGAGCACCACGTCTTCCAAACCTCGCAGTAAATTGCGACCCCCTATCCGACACAATCACACTCGGCAGGCCGTGCAGTCGCACCACGTTTTCCAGCAGTAATTCCGCCAACAGGCCCGCCGGGGGCACCTGTTTACAGGCTATGAAGTGCCCCATCTTGGTCAAAAAGTCAATCACCACCAAGATGGCAGTGTACCCCTTGTCTGCGGGCAGACCGACAATGAAGTCCACAGAAATGCGGTCCCAGGGTTTGTTAGGCGTGGGCAGCGGTCGCAGCAGCCCCTGTGGGCACCGATGGTCGGATTTCATGGCGGCGCATACGGCACAGGAGGAGACACACGCAAGCACATCCCCTCCCAGCGAGGGCCACCAGAACTGTCGCAAGATGTGATCTCTGGTCTTGGCCACCCCCAAGTGCCCCGCACTGGGGGACGTGTGACACCACTGGAACACCTGTCTTCTCAACCGTTCCGTGGGAAGCAACAGACGGTTGTTATGGATGGGGAACCCCCCCTGGAGACGCCATTCCGGATGGAAACGAAGCCAGGTCCTCCATTTGGCCGTCGCCACCCCCGTTGAACTCCAAGAAGAAAGGTGTCCGGCTGCATGACTCCAATCCCCTGCCCACGGGCTATAATGCTCCCTTCAGAGACACCCACAGACCTCACAGGTGAAGATTGTCGCGTAAGGGCGTCTGCCTTACGGTTCTCCGCTCCGGGCCGATAGGTGATGACAAAATGGAAGCCCGCAAAGAACAACGTCCAGCGCAGCTGTCGGGGCGTCAGGTGTCTAGTGGCGGCCATAAACTGCAAGTTCCAGTGGTCGGTATAGACCGTTACCACATGCCGAGCTCCCATCAGGAAATGCCTCCACTCGGCAAACGCCACCTTGATGGCCAGGAGCTCCTTTTCGGCAATAGGATAGTTCCTCTCCGCCCCATTCAACTTCTTGGACATGTAGGCCACCGGGTGCAGTTGCCCGGTGGTGGCATGTCGCTGAGACAAGATAGCGCCCACCGCCTCGTCCGAGGCGTCGGCCTCCACCACATATGGTTTGTCCGGGTCCGGGTGAGCCAGGACGGGTGCCGTCACGAAGGCGGCCTTCAATGCCTCGAATGCCCCATGAGCGGCCTCGTCCCACACGAACCCTTGCGATTTCCGCAACAACCGAGTGAGGGGGGCCACCAACCCGGAGAATTGATGGATAAATCTCCGGTAAAAGTTGGCGAACCGGATGAAGCATTGAATGTCTCGCACGGTACGGGGAGATGGCCATTCTCTCACCGCTGTGACCTTGCGCTCCTCCATCTCCTGGCCAGCGGGACTCAGAATAACCCCTAGGAACTCCACTGTCTGGACATGGAAATCGCATTTCGACAGCTTGCAGAAGAGGTTATGTTCCTGCAAAATGCCGAGCACGGTCTTTACGTGGTGTACGTGGGAGACCTCGTCGTTGGAGTACACCAGGATGTCATCGATGTACACCACCACGTAGAGGTCCAGAATGTGCCGCATGACGTCATTAAGAAAATATTGGAATGCCGCTGGGGCGTTGCACAGCCCAAACGGCATTACCAAATATTCAAACAGCCCGTAGCGGGTCTTAAAGGCGGTCTTCCACTCGTCACCGTGTCTCATGCGAACCAAGTGATATGCCCCCTTAAGATCGAGTTTCGTAAAGATAGTGGCCTTTTTTACTTGTTCGAGCAACACGCTGATGAGTGGCAGCGGATACCTGTTCTTTACGGTGATCACATTTAACGCCCTGTAGTCCACACATGCCCGCAACTCTCCGTTGGCCTTTGGGATGAAGAAGAGCGGGGAGGCGGCAGGGGATTTGGAAGGCGTATGAATCCCAAACCCAGGAGCTTGTCCAGGTATTCCCGCAGATGTTTTGTTTCGGGCTCCGTGAGTGCATATATGCGCCCCGTAGGAACCACCCCCCCAGGAATCAGGTCTATTTGGCAACCGTACAGCCTATGTGGGGGCAAAGCCTCGGCCTGGACTTCGCTGAAAACTCCTCGATATGCCTGATACGCTTCGGGTAACAACACATTCTTTTCTGCGGCGGTGGCAATCACGGTCCTCTGGGCTAACGCCAAGGCGGGTTCCACCGGAGTGTCAAGGCAATACTTCGCACAATACTCCGAGGTCATATGCACTGTTTTATCCACCCAATCAATCTTGGGATTGTGTCGCTGCAACCAGGGCAGCCCAAAGATGATCTCGTACTGGGGTGCATTGATGATGCTAAAGATCACCTGTTCCTTATGAGCGTTCCCGTAGAACACCTCCAGACTTTCCGTGTTATATCCCATGGGCCCTGTAATTAATCGCCTGCCATCTACTGCGTATACTACCTCAGGCTTGTCCTTCGGCACCAAGCGAATACCAGTCCTTTGTGCTGCACCCATATCCATAAACATGCCTGTTGCACCAGAGTCCACCATGGCCGACATGCGGGTTCTCCCGGGAGCCACTCCCAAACCCACCTGTATACACAAATGCCCCCCTGCTGTTAGCTCTTCTCCGGTCACTGAAGGGATCACTGCAGGACTCCGAGAAAACCCTTCGCCTTTCTCCGAGCCTGCTAGTTTTCCGGCAGCGCTTCAGCGCTGGGGGAGGCCAAGCGCGGGTTGCGGAACCGGCTTGTTTTTGGCTTTACTGGGCACTCCCTTACGAAGTGCCCCCGTTTGCCGCAATAGAGACAAAGCCCCTGCTTACGGCGAGTCTCCTTTTCCGTAAAGGTCAGTGCCGTTCTGACAGCCCCAAGATCCATAGGCTCACCGGAAGGCGAGGGACCGATAGGTGTGTTCCGGGGTTTCTCCGGCGGGTGTGGGTACCTATCCTTCCGTCCCCCTTTCCTTTCGCTCAGCCGATGGTCCAGCCGAAGCACTAAATTTATCAGGTCCTCACAGGAGGCAGGTTGGGGATCTATCTGGGCCACTACATCTTTGAGGTCGTCCCGCAAACCCTGATGAAACAGGGCCGCCTGTTTACTATCAGGCCACTTGATTTCTGCCACCAGCCTGCGAAAGGAATTCAAGTAAACCACCAGTTCCTTATCACCTTGGCGGAGCTCGAGTAATTCTCGGTCCGCGGTATAGGAGTCGGCTCTCCTATCGAACACTCTGAGGAACTCACCCATGAAGGCGTCCCAATCATATAAGAGAGGGTCGTCACGACCCACTAGTGGCACGGCCCATTGCGCCGCATCCCCCACCAAATAAGAGATCAAGAACGCCACCTTAGCTTGATTCGTGGGGAAGGATTTGGGTTTACAGGCGAAGTGTAATTGTATTTGTGTGAGGAATACCTGGACGGTGTCCGGACCCCCCTGATACCTTTCGGGAGAGGCGAGCGGGATAGAGACCGGCATTTCTACCACTTCCGGCGTGGACGGCCCAGCCATCGGGCCGATGGAAAATGGGTTTCTCGGGACGCTATCCATCCGTGCGCGTAAGTCAGCGGTCTCCTGCCTTGAGGCAGCTAGCTCTCCATGCATGGTAGCCAACACCGCTAATACTTCTTCAAGAGTGGCCATCCTCACACCCCAAACCGCCCGGGAGGACCGCAATTCGTGGGTCGGAAATTCTGTTATGCCGGCCGGTCCTCAGGAGCGGGTTGAAGAATGAGGGGTCCACCTCTTGATCTAACCAAGCCTGAATGCTGTTACAGCGCAGGTCAGCGGAAGGATCAAGTGAGGGAAGGAAAGGAAGGGAACACCGGGGAGGGAGATCTGAAATGAGAAAAGAACAGAGCACACACCAGTAAGAATCACCTTAACATATACAACCCTTAAGACTGTGTACCGCATGTGGTATTGCCCATGGCCCTTGTACCTGTAAAGGAAAATAACATCCATTCATAACATGACGTAGGTAACGTAAGATTGAAGGCAGGTTGAGAGGTGGGCTGGCAATGCTTGAGGCGGGATGTTGGGCTGTATCAATGACAAAACGAACAAGGATCAGCCCCTATGCTAACCTCCTACTCTGATCTGTTAGGCAACGTAGCATGATCTGGCACCTACTCTCCTATCGACTCCACCGCACTTCACAGGGGTAGAGTGCAGCCCTCTACCACTCGTAATAACCCCTGTTAAGATAGAGTCAACGGAACAAACAGTTAGACAATACACCACAGTACTGCACCCATCACTGTAATCCTCTGCACGCAGTCACCACACTCTCCCTTCGTGTTCACTTCACACTGTAATCTTTATGGAGATGAGCAAGACAAATATCGATGATAGGGCCCCGCACTTGCGAGCTTCCTCGGAGCTCTAGGAGTGCCAATGGACCCTGCAAGCCCAGTCGTGAGGCCACCACCCCGCCGGCCGACAATGCTGGCCGAACAAGATCCGGGGAGAGGCTCTCTCTCTCGCTCCGCCTGCCGAAAATGCAGGCCGGACAAATCCTCTGGATATCGAGCGTAGTCCTTCGTAGGCGCAGCCGCTCGACTAACGAAGGTTCAAACGAATATTTGGTGCAAGCATCCTTACCGTACAGCAAAGGCCACGGACTGTGGAACGCGGATCGGACGGGGACGTGATCAAGCCACAGGAATTTCCGACAACTGGAGGCAGGAGACTTCCTGTTTTAAGCATCAAGCGCGTCTTCTCGCGAGACGCGCTATGCCCTCTGGGGGCTGTAGTTCCGGACGTCTCGGAACGCGGAAGTCTGTGGGTCGCTGCTAGCGCTTGCCTCGGGGGAATCCTGACAATATGGCTGGGTCCAAACTGGGGAGGTGTGGTGAGCAAAATAATTATGGATTAAACCCAGATCCTTGTGACTGGGGGTGAATGTTTGCATTGTCCAGCATTCCGTCCATCAATTGTTTTTTTTGCATATGTCGCCCTAAGTGGAAAGGGTATGCCCAGACGTGGTTCCCTTACTCGCTACACCGCTGGATTCAAGCTGGCCTTGCTGAAGAAGGGTGATACCCTGAAACAGGTCCCAGGATGCTTGTTTCCGGTCCAGGAAGGGCCTGGCTTGGCAGTTTGGGCTTGACTTTTCCCACAAGGAACAGGGTCAAGACTGATTTGAAAATGGCTGGGTCCAAACTGGGGTGGTGTGGTGAGCAAAAGAATGGTGGATTAAACCCAGATCCTTCTGACTGGGGGTGAATGTTTGCATTGTTCAGCATTCCGGCCATCATTTGTTTCTTTTGCATTTGTCGCCCTAAGTGGGAAGTGTATGCCCAGACGTGGGTCCCAGCTCACTACACCACTGGATTCAAGCTAGCCTGGCTGATGAAGGGTGATGCCCTGAAACCGGTCCCAGGATGCTTGTTTCCAGTTCAAGGAGGACCTGGCTTGGCAGTTCGAGCTTGACTGTTCCCACAAGGAACAGGGTCAAGACTGATTTGCATATGGCTGGGTCCAACCTGGGGAGGTGTGGTGAGCAAAATAAGTATGGATTAAACCCAGATCCTTGTGACTGGGGGTGAATGTTTGCATTGTCCAGCATTCCGTCCATCAATTGTTTTTTTTGCATATGTCGCCCTAAGTGGAAAGGGTATGCCCAGACGTGGGTCCCGTACTCGCTACACCGCTGGATTCAAGCTGGCCTTGCTGCAGAAGGGTGATACCCTGAAACAGGTCCCAGGATGCTTGTTTCCGGTCCAGGAAGGGCCTGGCTTGGCAGTTTGGGCTTGACTTTTCCCACAAGGAACAGGGTCAAGACTGATTTGCAAATGGCTGGGTCCAAACTGGGGTGGTGTGGTGAGCAAAAGACTGATGGATTAAACCCAGATCCTTTTGACTGGGGATGAATGATTGCATTGTCCAGATTTCAGTCCATCAATTGTTTCTTTTGCATATGTCGTCCTAAGTGGGAAGGGTATGCCCAGATGTGGGTCCCGTGCTCACCACACCACTGGATTCAAGCTAGCCTGGCTGATGAAGGGTGATGCTCTGAAACTGGTCCCAGGATGCTTGTTTCCAGTCCAGAGAGGACCTGGCTTGGCAGTTCGGGCTTGACTGTTCCCACAAGGAACAGGGTCAAGACTGATTTGCATTTGGCTGGGTCCAAACTGGGGTGGTGTGGTGAGCAAAAAAATTATGGGTTAAACCCAGATCCTTGTGACTGGGGGTGAATGTTTGCATTATCCAGCATTCCGTCCATCAATTGTTTCTTTTGCATATGTTGCCCTAAGTGGGAAGGGTATGCCCAGACGTGGGTCCCATACTCACTACACCACTGGATTCAAGCTAGCCTGGCTGATGAAGGGTGATGCCCTGAAACCTGT
Organism: Triturus cristatus; assembly: GCF_964204655.1. Taxonomy (NCBI): domain Eukaryota; kingdom Metazoa; phylum Chordata; class Amphibia; order Caudata; family Salamandridae; genus Triturus; species Triturus cristatus. Next base: position 379,804,563 of record NC_140588.1, read on the forward strand.
CCCAGGATGCTTGTGTTTCCGGTCCAGGTAGGACCTGGCTTGGCAGTTAGGGCTTGACTGTTCCCACAAGGAACAGGGTCAAGAATGATTTGCATATGGCTGGGTCCAAACTGGGGTGGAGTGGTGAGCAAAAGAATGTTGGATTAATCCCAGATCCTTGTGACTGGGGGTGAATGTTTGCATTGTCCAGCATTCAGTCCATCAATTGTTTCTTTTGCACTTTTAGAAAGACGGCATTTTTATGCTTTGCCATCCTGTTCCTCTGCTTGCCTGTGGAATCATGAATTTTTTAGACTGACAGTTGGGTTGTTTGTGCATTCACTCCAGACAGTCATACAAAGGGAGCTGAGGTGTGTCCTGCATATCCTGATGGACCATCACCAGGCTGATGGGACTTCCTGAGCTAGAGTGGTGAGAGGAGTTGTCACTGACACCTGAATAGTGATGTGCCTGGCCTATCACAATGCTGTCTCTGCCTCCTGTAGTGTGCCTGGAGCCAAGGTGGGGCAAGGAAGGGTCTTGTGCACAAAAAAGACTTTCCTTTGAAGTAAGCCTACATCAAAGGCCAAAAGGGGTACAAGTAATCCCATATTTTGAGAACACTTCTGGACTGAGGACTCCGTCAAGAGGAAGAGCTGAAGAGCTTTCAGGAGGAGTACTACCCCTTTGCTGTGTTAGCCTGTAGTTGCTGCTTCCATCTTTTGGCAGTGAAAGAATTGGACTTTGTTTTTTCCAAGGTACTCCAAGGGCTTGTATGTACTTGTCTCCTGTTGGAAGTCTCAGGGCCATCAAAGACATCACCTGCAGCATCCCTGAACTCCACTGCTGGGAGTTCTGACCTGCCAAGTTGTGCCAATTCCAGTTCTGGGATCTTGGAGATTGTTCCTGTTGCAAAAGACTGTAAAATCAATCCCACACCCTTCCAGTGACTGTTTGTCCAATGCAGCACCGTCGTGCTGGAGACGTTTCCATGCACCGCCGCCGAGCGGTCGAAGAATTTGATGCAGCACCTGTTTGCAGCCCAAATAATCTCCACAGCCCGAGCCCAGCGCACAGTGTCTCTGATGTCCGAGACCACCACACTGACTCCGACGCAGTCCCTGCTGTGCGGCTGAAAGAATCGATACATCACTGGTCGAGGGCTGAAAGAATCAACGTAGCACCTGTTTCCCGCCACTGACTTGACCTCCAGCGCATTTGGATAACCACGCATTACAACTGTGCAACAAGTTTTACACCGCACCACCCACAGACCACAACTGTCTTCAGATCTCAATGCATCACTTCTCCTTACAGTTCGGAACCGACACAACTCTTCTCCTGTGTGCAGCAAAACTGGCGCCTTGTTTCCACAGGTACTCAAGAACTGATACTTCGCTGTGTTTTCTGATGTTTACCTCCTCTGCGGCTGTTTTCCCTTGTGGATTTTGAAGCATCCAAGAACTTTGTGTAAAACCACCGCATTCATAGAGTTCTAGGGACAGAATTTGTTAAACATTTTGTAAATGGTGTTTTGAGTTATGCATGTGGGATTGTTTTCACTTTACTCTTATTTTGTTTCGAGAAAGATTGGTTACTTTTCTAAACTGGTGTCGTGTCCATTTATAGTGTTTTCACTGTGCTACTGTGTTTGTTCTGTATAAATACTTAACACATTGCTTCTGAGATAGGCCTGACTGCTTGTTTCCAAGCTTCCACGGGGGTGAGCAGGGGTTATCTTGGGTGTTTAACTCCCTTACTCTGATTAGAAGGATGGGTCCCTACTTGGACAGGGTACATACCACTGCCAACTAGAGACCCCCCTTTGTAACTAGACCCATCTCACTTCCGCCTTTCCCATATAAAGTAATTAAGAACGTCATCAATATCCAAATCACAGACAACCTAGAACTCCATCAAATCCTAGACAGATCTCAATCTGACTTTTGCATCAACCACAGCACAGAGAGAGTCTCATTGCTGCCACCGATGACATCAGAAGCATCCTCGACCAAGGAGAAATAGCCACACTCATCCTCCTTGACACATCCGTAGCTTTCAATATGGTCTCCCACAAGTCACTCATCAGAAAGCTTCAGCACATGGGTATCTGTGGACCGGCCCTAAAGTAGATTTGCTCCATCCTCATGGACAAACCTCAATGTATTAGTTTCCCCCCAACACCTCAGAAACCAAGAAACTAATCTGCAGAGTCCCTCAAGGGTCATCGCTCAGCTCAACACTTTTCAATGTCTACATGATGTACATTGCTGCCATCATCAGAGCACACAGCATCAACATAGTTTCCTACTCCCATGACACGCAGGTCATCATCTCCTGTACCGACTCAAACAGCACCGCCAAAGCAGACTTCGCCAACTGTATGAGCAACTTCGCTGCAAGGATGAAAACAACTGCCTCCAGCTCAACAGAACCCAAACCAAAGTCCTTACATTTGGCAACATCCAGTCACCCTGGGATTCCTCATGGTGGCCCACTGAACCTGTCCCCGCACCCACCCCTGCGGACCATGCCAAGAACCTTGGGATCATCCTGATCACCAACCTCTCCATCAGCAGACAGTTCAATGCCATCTCTCTTGATCATGCTTCCTCATCCTGCGAACGCGCCACATGGATCCTACTGAACACCAGACAAAACAGTCACCCAGGCTCTGATCACAAGCAAACTTGACTACGGAAATACCCTCTTTATCGAAATCCCAGCCAATGTCCTCCACTGACTCCAGACCACCCAGAATCCTACCACCAGACGCATCTTAAACATATTACGAAATACCCACATCACTCCACAACTCAGCAATCTCCACTGGCTCTTAGTCCTGCAAAGATCAAGCTACTCACCCATGCTTACAAAGCTCTCCACAACACTGGTCCAGCTTATCTCAACCACCGCCTCAACTTTCAATTACCCACCAGACACCTTCAATCTGTTTCCAGGCAAGAGCACACCGTCGTCGCATCAAGAACACCAGAAGTGGAAGATGGTCCTTCTCATACCTCTTAGCCAATATCTGGAATGACCTCCTGAAACACCACAGAAGTTCCCCTACCTCATCAACTTCCAAAGGAACCTCAAGACAGATGAAACAGGCATGATCTCATCCTCCCCCCTCAGGTCTGCCCTACTTAGTGCCTGGATGCCCTCATGGCTGATTAGCTGTGCCCTCCAAATGCACATAACATAATGTAACATAACAGTTGAACTTGCCTCTTTTCTCTCTTAATCTATAATGTAAATTTTGGGGGGCATGGCCAACCGCCGAAGATGGTGGACGTGTTTCTCTAAGGCTCCTGCTAGGTGTCCGGGAATCCTCCATTATCCGACATCAATCCTGGAACTTCAATCCAGCACACCACCCTATGAGATGGTTGTGTCCTGACCGCGGACATCGAGGTGTTTTCTGCTTCCACTAACGGTGAAGGAGCGCAGTCGTCAGACCTAGGGTATTCCAGCCTGGGGAGCAGTCTCAGTGAAATGAACTACCTTGACTAGCCTGTACCTTCTATCCTCTCTGTCTCCTGGCATGGGGCAATTGCCTGGACTGGGACCAGGGCTATTCTTGTGTTGGCCGCCAGTGAAAATCGAGGAAATTGTGCTCTGACTCCCGCACTTCTCCGATGGCCCGGTTGAGCCAGCCTTGGCGTGCTTTAATCTGGGGCCTGTAGTTGCGAGATAATGATCCCACTGCATTGAGACCAGAAGAAGAGTGTGTGAATCACTTGAGCCCAGTATTATTTGCAGGGGGTCAGGTGCGGAGGAGCCAACCCGATCGGACGCCTGGGACTATCCTGGAGGTGGCACATTAGTGACTTCTGGGTGAATTGTGCCAAGGAACCTGCTGTCCCATGGCGGCACGGCCTAATCTGCGGTTTGTAGCTGGGACAGGAATCGCCCCGCCTGCTGTGGTGAGACTGGATGAAGCGTGGGTGAGTCAATCGGTCCCTGCATTTTTGGAAGGGGAAGAGGTGCGAAGACACTAACCGTGGCCCCGTGTGGCTGACCTGAACTGCAGGGGAACGAGTGCTGACTGAAGGGCCTATGCGGCTTGCCTGTATCACAGAAGGCAGCATGCTTTGCTGAGCAGAGGAGACCTGGTTCCCTGCATTGTGAGTGCCAGTGGCTGGCAGGGGCTCATGCTATCTGATGTGCCTCCCCCCGGGCCCTAAGAAGACTACTGTGATCTGCACGGACGGCCTGAAAGTGGGCACCTCACACAGGCTGCAGATGATTGGGTGGTGTAGGAGGAGACACAACCTACCCTCCAGACAGCCTTCTACTGTTTTTATCACCATTCCTGCCCCCCTGCCACATTTAGAGGGGTATGGGGCATGGTCGCCCCTATCTACTGGGTCCCCCAGCGAGCAGCTCCATCAGTCCTATGCAGCACTGGATCTCGCCTGCACCACTGCAATGCCACTGGGCTTATGCATCAAAGCACCACACAATGTACTCTGAAATGGGCCCATTCCTAATCGTCATATGATGTCCTGACAAGTGCTCGTTCCTCTGGGCTGCCCTGGATTGCTGTACTCTGCGATGCACACCCTCCCACTGACGGGTGCTACTGGTTGAACTGTGCCGCATCCGACTCTGTACAGTCTATAGCCATGGCCTGCTGAGCCCGCTTCAACTGGTTGATGGGCCTGCGCCTCACAAGTCTGTGGCCCAGAGTGAAATCTGGTGCCAGGATGACCGGCCTACATCAATCCTTGTTAGGGAGGTATGTCCCTGCTCTTGCGATGCAATTGACATCCCTTCCCCAATGCGCTAATTGAGGAGGTGTTGACTGTAGTTCCCATCTGCTCTGAACACCTTCTGGCGAACCCGACATTCCACTGCCCATAACACGGTGATATCCACGCCATCCTGTAGGACAGAACCATGGGGCACATTCAGTCTGCTTGTTTGTCTCTTGGCATGCCCATCTTCCTACACCGCAGAGCTAATCCGATGGTTCTTCAACACACACCCTGGATGACTGTATTCCACTTACGAACTGGGCTCCTCCACTAAATAAACTCGATTTGATACTCTGCAAAATATGTGATTCCAGCTCTGCCATAGAACAATGTATTGAATCCCTATCGGCAGACCTTGGCATACTACGTGAAGATCTTCATAAACTGTTGAATAAAATGCTAACAGTGGAAACTATGTTATCAGAGCTGCTCCCCCAACAGGCCGCCCATTCCACCGTCATTGCCGAGCTTCAGAAGCAACTTAGGGCCTTGCATGAGAGAGCGGAGGACGCTGAAGGTACTGCACATCATAATAATGTCATAATAGTCAGGATACCAGAAGGCATGGATGGCCACAACCTGACAGTATTCATCGAGCAATGGCTTCAAAAGGTGGCCACCCCCCAGGGCCTCTCACCTCTCTTTACTGTGGAACAAGCACACATGGTATGTTTGATGCCATCCCCTTTGAACACCGCTTGACCCATGGTGGCACAGACATTTACCTACAGAGACCATGATCATCTGCTTCGAAAAGCTAGAGAGGTAGCTCCCATAATTCCACGGTGCCACAGTGTCTACTTTTCCGGACTATGCATTAGAAGTGCTGAGATGCCGGGCACCCTTTCAAGCAGACAAATGGCAGTTGCGCTCAGAGGGACTTACCTATGCCTTAATGTTCCTAACCGGCTTGAAGATCATACATGATGAGTGTTCATTGTTTTTTGACACTCCTGATGTAGCTTGGGACTGGTTTCAGCGCCCATAACCGAAAGCATGGCGCCCGCCTCCAGTGGAGCGCACACAGAGGGGGGTGTGTGGACTACCTCACTTTTGTAGACGGGCTCAGTGGACAACTTTGAAAGCAGCACCTTCCCCTCAACAGGTCCTGGAAGGTAGGGCGGCAGTACTGGTGACTATGACATCACTTGACTCGCACCATCGTCAACCCTCCTCAAGCTCTTCAGCAAGTTTGGATTTGGACTCTAATATAAATGTAGCCATATTCTCAAATGTGACACCACAGGCCGCAGATAATTTGATTTACCTCTAATGAGGGGCTATGCCACCTTGTGACCCTTGATGTCACACCTTCTGTTTACTTCAGTACAATCTTTGCTTCTGCTGTTCATCACAACTGCCTTCCCTGATGTAAGTTCTTCCTCCCTCCTCCTCCCCACTGCCCATCATTCGCTCTCCCTTACTGTCCATCCACCTCCCCCTTGCTATCACACCCCACCGCTCCTGATTGGACTTGTATACCAAGTAGGTGGCCTACTATGGTCGGTATACATCTAATTGTTCCTGTTACTTATGATGCTTCTTTATATCTGATCCCCATCAGCACCATGAAAAGTGTAACACAGGCCTTCATCACCAGCTGACTGGACAATGGCAACACACTCTATGCCGGCACATTCTTTGAACTCATGCAAAGACCACAGACAATCCAGAACACAGCAGCTAGGCTGATCCTCAACCTGCCCAAGAGGAAACACATCTCCCAACACCTGAAAGACCTCCAATGGTTCTCCGTCCAGAAGAGATGCCACTTCAAGCTGTTGACCCACGCCAACAAAGCCTTCCACAACCTAGGACAACAATACATGAACCACCGCCTAACCTTCCACCAACCGTCAAGAAACCTTCGCTCCACATGCCTCCTCTTCGCACAGGCTTCACGCATATGATGCAGCCGCACCGGAGGATGTTCCCTCTCTCACCTCACGGCCAAAGCCTACAACACCCTCCCTCTCCACCTCTGTACCTTGCCCTCCCTGAACTACTTCAGTAAGGAACTCAAGACCTGACTCTTCAACTGAGATTGGCAGCACAACACCTGGATACCCCCTATTGGATGACAAGTTGCACTTTATAAGTACCATTTTGATTGATTGATTGATTGATCCCATCTGGAATTCCTGGGGCACACTTGCAAGGCACAAGCCTTTATCAATGCCCCTCGTGTTAGTGGGGCCAACTACATCCTTCACTTGGTCCCCTCCTTAGGTGACTGCACAATGTGTGATTTGGTTATGCAATTTTGTTTGTTAAATTTAGTTTGGCTGAACAACTGTTTCTTGTTAGACCCAGAACTGGGGAAATGTTCCTAACATCACCAGATATGGCGGTGTGTCCTCCTGGGTCCTTTATTGGGTGGGAAGTGTCCCCATAGACATGATCACTAGCAAGGTAATGACATGTTGATGACCTCACAGCGTTACGATATACTGACCTGGAACATCAGAAAGTTAGGGTTCCGTCACAAATAGATATAGGGTCTTGGTACAACTACACCACCAGAAAGCAAATTTAGTAGGAGACTCACCTCTCCGCTCCAGAAGCTGGTAAAATCCACACGAAATGGAGGGACAACTGTTCACTACAATGTACTCATGGTAGGTCTTTTTCTGTGGGTTGCTGTTTGGAGTGCTGGTGGTTTTGGATAGTGTTATGCACCAAACTCTGAACAGGAGGCTTTCCCACAGCAGCTATCAGCTGTCCTGTTAGATTGGTCACCTATTCCTTGGTTGTTAGAGTGTGATTTTAATGTGGTCCTAGATACTTACCTTGATCGTTCACATCCCCCTTACCCACTATTAACTCGGCCAGACAAGTCCTGTCCCTATCGAGCTGGATATCACACTTGCCCCTGGTTGACATGTGGAGGGCCGCTAATAAAGGCATATAGGAATGTTCTTTCTTTTCTCCAACTCACGGCCTTTACGCCCATTTAGACTGCATCCTTTACCCTGCATATATGCCAGGAATACTCTCTGATGCAACTTATTTGGGCAAGACCTTCTCAGATCATAACCCACTTGAATTGGTCATGACGAGGAGCAGGGTCCCATCGCCAATACCCACATGGCGCATGGAACCAACACTACTTGAATATGCAGTTTTTAGAGCCACTCTGGGTACCACCATCAACACTTACCTCACTGAAAATGAGGGCTCAGCCTCCACACCCATATTGAAATGAGAGGCATTTAAGATTGTTATCCGGGGACTTTCCATCGCTACTACGAAAGCAGTCTGACAATACATTCTTTGTGACCTCCAACATTTAGAGCCACAGTTCGTGATCCTCTAACAAGCGATGGTGCATGACCCACACGTTTATCAGAACTACAGGACACTAGGATACAACATACAGAAACTGTAGAACAACTGAGGCTTCTTGACTTTGCAACATATTTGCAGAAGCTGCACTCTGAATGGGAAAGGGCAGGCATGCTTCTTGCCTGCATGATTCGACCGCAGCTGCCCCTACACCAATCTTATCTATCACTTCATCTACAGGGACCCACTACACTACACAGTTGGACATATTATGCAGCCCTGTACATGGCTAGTTCTACAACCCCCAGCAGTGATGGATAGATTTGAGGATGACTTGAGGGTCCCTCAGATCCCGCAAGTGGTGCATGCCCGGTTAGCGGCTCCGATATCACCAAAACAATTGGGCAGTGCAATTAGAGGGATGGCGCGTAACAAGATGCCGGACAAGGATGGTCTGCCAATCGAATTTACTTGATGCTCCCCAAATTGTTGTACTATTTTGTAAATCTAACCATAATCATTCCACAGCCTGTCTTTAAGACATGGATTATCTAGTGACTGACCTCATATGGTGCTCAGGTTGATGCAGAATCAGTATCTTTAAGTTTCAGCTTCCAAGGAAAAAGGTGGGCGGGGCGCACCCGATTTTCATTCCTATTATCTTGCGGCCCAATTGAAGTGGCTTTCATAATGGTTAATAGGCTTCGATTTACATGAAATAGGTTACAAACTCTCTAAATTGTGCACTGAGCGCTTATACGCAGTACTTTTACCCGGGAAAAAACTCCCTTCCCCCCCAAAAGTGCCTCCACTTCTTCATAATACTCTTATGTATTGGAGCACTGTGCTTCATATGACGCGTCCCACAACTCCTTATGCTATGCACATTCCTTTATGCAGCATACCACGCCGGTGGGCACTATCACTACCACTAAACTATCAGCTTTGGACGCAATAGGTGTCTCCACTGTTGGTGACCTCTTCGAGGATGGTCAATTGCTTTCAAACTGGAATATTATGCAAGCCCATGAACTTCCCGGGCCATGTTACTTACACATGCCAATAACTTGTGCAACATGCTTCAGCACTGCTCACCAATGCGGGTAGAAGCAGTCACACACATACTGATACAGGCAACCTATGAACCTATGAAATGTGCACAGGCAGACACTTGGTTAAATGGCTCTACAAAGGCCTATGTTCCCATCTATTTGTAGCTCTGACACCTTTACAAGACAATTGAGAGGCAGACCTAAATCGCCAATTTCATGATAAGCAATGGCAGTTCCTCCTGGAATATCCTAGCATGATACCCCACCTCTTGCATATGCTGTGGGCGTGCCCCACTCTATCTTCTTACTGGGTGGGAGTCCAGAACTCACTCTGAACCTTCACAGAAAACACACATTGGGGGCAACAAGGTGGAACACTACATTCTGGGTTTATATCCCAGATATAAAACTTCCACAGCGGATTCTTGTTTTGTTGACTTGTCATTCCTCTTGGCCAAGCGGCGAATAATGTGTCGTTGGAAATCCCCCACTCTGCTTACTGTACTGAGCAGGTGTGAGGAAGTTTGTTGGTGGGGCTCCGCGGAAAGCTCAGCATTGCGTAGGGAGGAATACAAAGGGCTCTGCAAATATCCTATAGTTATGGTATAGGACACTTTACTGGAAGAGTTCAAGCACAAGTGGAGGATGCTGAATGAGACCTTACATGCCACCGCAAACGTTGCAACTTGTGGGCTCTGACATTTGAATTTCCCCTTCAAATCTGTGGTGGATATTAGTCACTGAATATGTAGGATTATCACACAATGGGTCAAGTCACACTCACGTGGACAGACTTGGTGGTGGGGTTTGGGTGTGAGGGAAGTTGGGTGGGGAGATGTTATTGGCTTATTGCTTATACTTTTGCATATACTTTAGATCAATTATAGCATTGCGAATGTACATAATGTGCTAGATTCAAAAGTGTCACTGCAACGTATATATTCTTTATTGACACAACGCAATGAAAGATGCATCCTGTGGTGAAATGCAATGTTCATGTTTGTGAAATGCAAAAAAGTATGTTTAAAAAAATCAATATCAATTTTGGGGTGCCCAAGAGGGAGGCCACCTGGCCAATCCCGTTCAATATGTGAGGAGAATCCTAGTGGCTGGACCTGCTCCCACTTATAGCCAGGAGAAGGAAGTAGATTCTGAAGGTCAGTTGGCAGACTTCCCTTTAAGCTAGGTAGGCACAGATGCTGCAAGAAGCCCACTTTCCCGAAGAGCTCAGCTGACCAGTTTCAACTGGACCTGTCCTAGACCCTACTGCTGGCATCTGTTTGGATGAGTCCCGACTCACAATTGCTGTTCCTGAATGATGTCCTAGAACTCTTGCTTGGTGATAGAGTGCACTCCTCCAGCTCAAACTGCAAAAACTAGGACTTTTTGCAAACTTTTCTTCTGAAGAAGCGGAGGAAGACAGCGACCCCCGTCAGCCAAAGCTCTTTACATTGAATCACCAGTCTGATCCACTTGTGGCTTGCCCGCTGAAGAAAATATGGCTTGCAGAAAAGTTTCTAAGTCCACCTGTAGAGGACCTCACCGAGAGCAATGCCTAAGCTGATCAACGTCGAGATCTTCTATGCATGGACACTGGACATGCCCGCTCGGAGCTTTCCCACCATCGTCAACAACCACATTGTTCTTCAGCAATCATTCTTCAGCAACTCCCCAACGTCAAACCCTGACTCGGATAACGTTTGCAGCTTACCCTGCCCACAACTCATCTACTACCACTTTTCTCCAGAAAAATGATAAGTCTGAAAGTAACTCTTTGACCGTGACCTATCTAAGTCTCGTTTCCAACGTGTAATCCATTGCGATTGCACTCAAACCGTACCCTTATCCCAGTCTAGTGCAACCAGTTGCCCGCAGTTGTGGCTTTGCACTTTTTGGAGCTATTTTCAGTTACCACATTAAAAAATCATATCACTGGTTCCTCTAATTGGATTTTTGTTGTTTTGATGTCCCTCTATTCAGTAAAATATTCTCTATTTTTATAAATTGGATTTGTATTGTGTTGTGTTTTCTACTTTCTAACTACTTTGGTATTTCTAAATGCTTTACACATTTTCTTAAGTTAAGCCTGTCTGCTTTGTGCCATACCTAAGGGGGGACACATACAAATATACAATTCCCCTAATGGAGTCACAAGTAGCCAATAAAGGTAAGCCTATACCCTGGAGGGCACTTAGTAGCTCAAGAGACGTGTTTTACTCACTTTCTGGGGCTTCAAAGATGGAGAGCTCCAGGGGCTGTGATGGTGAAACAGTAATATCAAACAAGATTTAATCATCTATGTTGACCCCAGCTGCACCGCTTATCGGAGATCCCACTGCTGACACCCTGAGAGACATATAGAATGAGAAAATAGAACAATAGACCAAAATATACCGGAAAGCAAGAACACTTAAGTGTCTGCTGTGATTGGGCTCATTAATCTTCAAAGAGAAGAGACAAGACAGACTTCTGGGAAGGTGTGCTCTACTCACTTATTGTTCCATTCAGCTCTAAGATAGTTTCTAAAACAGATGATAACCTTTTAGAGTTGAAAACAGCAATTGAAATTGATTCCCTAAGACAGAAACAATATCTTCCTTCTTCACAGGAAATCTAAGGAACCAAGATCATTCAAAGTCAGATAATGACTTCATTTAATTACTTTTATTTATTTAGGAGTCTTATAAAGAACTAAACTTTGCATCATTCTTTTTAGAGCACTGAATTAAAGAAAAAATATGAGAACTAAGATCGAACCAGCCATGCATAACTTACCTCAGTGTCTTTCGAAATGAAAATGTGGTAAGGGGGCCTGCCACAAACACCTTTTTTATAGAACTTCTCGACACAGGTTTACAGAAATGAAAGATTGTGACTTAAGTAAAGAGATTTTGAGGGCCCATGCCTTATCTGATCAATATTGCAGATTTCAAGGTCCAAGATCAACATTATCGAAAATCTACCACAAATACTCCTGTGACAAAGATACATTCTTGTTTCTCTCAGACTTTCCAAGGCCAACATGGGTAGACTATAGAATGCTGATCAATAACTTCGAAGAGCTTCAAGCAGAAGTCACCTATAAACATCTGAGTGGCTGACAAATTCTTACAGAGAAAATAAAATCTTTTGCCTAACTTAATATAAAAATCACAACTGAGCTGACTAGTTTCAAGATATTGAGATCCCAGTGCAAAGGCGGGCAAGCCAATGCAAATTAATCAGCAATTAACACAGTGTTGTTAATCTAGTATTAGTGCAATTCCCTTATATCTCTACACTCAGCGGCAACACCTTAACAAGCTGCTGGTGCTGCAAAATGCTGCAGCTAGAATGCTAACTAGGATTCCTAAACATCATTCTGCGGCTCAAGCCATTAAACATCTTCACTGCAACCTATTAGGCTGCCCATTAAATGTAAGGCTCTCTGCCTGGCCCACATAGCTCTCTACATGGCCAGATTGGGAACAGCAACCAGCCCTGGTAAGCAGCCCGACCAGCCCCAGTGGCAGGGTGGTAGGGTGAGGGGGGGTGCTAGTGAGAAGTACGGCTTTTTTACAGGGTGCCGATATTGCAACACTGCTGCAAAACCAGCCCCCAGTAACAAAAATGGCCCCAACAGTTCAAAAATCAGCCCCCACCCTTCCAGCCCACCGGGAAAATGCCCTGTGCCCACTATGGCTAGTCCGGCCCTAGCTCTATATGGAGCTGGCCCGGAGTTTCTCAGACAGTCTTTCCAATGATATGTTCCAGGAAGATGCTTAAGGTCTACTGGCACCTTCAAACTAATTGTCAAAAGGTTCAAATTAACAAATTGGGGTGGAAGAGGATTTGTGAATTATACGGCCAAGGAATGGAAAGTACTCGCCCTTTCCATTAGGACAATTCCAAATCCCTCTCTTTTCAGAAAGAATATAAAAACTTGATTGTTTCCTTAATAAATCACTATACAAGTGACTCTCTCTCCTTTTCAGGGTCAATGCCTTGACACCTTAGGGTATTTTTAAATGCTCCATAAATTGTTTTAACATAACATAGCATAGTGTAAAATATAAAGGGATAATATATTCCATTAACTGTTACCAGGTTTTCAGTTTTTTACTTTAGAATGGCCAAGGCCAGTCTGAGGTTAATGGACGCGCCGGGCTCCTCCTAGACCAACCTTCATAGAACTGGACCCCCTCTCCACAGACCCCGAAACCCCCCACCCATAGACCTTGATCCCCCCCTCCCCCAGCATCAACAGACTCTGAGCCCGGGGGCCTGCTCAGGTAGGAGGGGGCGGGAGCGGCCAAGGCCAGTCTGAGGTTAATGGAGGCTCCTCCTAGACCAACCTTTATATGAGTAGGAGAGACCCTGGGCCCCACCTCACCATCCCCATATACTGGATCCCCCATGGGCCATGAGCAACCCCCCCCAGGCCCTGGGCCCTCCCATCCACAGGGTCTGAACCCCTTTGCCCCTATCCATGGTGCCTGCACCCCCTCCCTATCTACGGGGCCCAACCCCACAACCGCCAGTGCAACAGCCCTTGCAATCTCCTCTCATTATCTCCCTGACTTGCGGAGGTGATTTCTTCCCGCGAGTGCCGATGCAGATGGAGATCGATTAAGAGGCTCTAACGCCGGGCAACGTTGCGTAACGTTCCAATACCTAGAGACGGCCCAGGCATGGTACTGTGGTGCAAGGGCTAGGTTTGAAGAGGCAGAAGGAGAGCAAACGCAGCATTGGGGAATTAAACATCCGCTGAGCATACAATCAACGTCAGGAATGTGAATTTCCGATCAGACTCGCGGCACTCACTGAGACTGGGGAAGCAACTCCACAAACTCTTGGACACATAGATTTGCTTGCGCTGAAGCAGGAGGGGAACAGCACGATTTCCCAGGTCCCGGGATCCCTGTTTCACGGAGCTGAGATCCAGAGTGAAATTGGCAGCCATTAATCGAGAGCAGGTAGGATTCACGAGTGCGGGACCCCCCGCAGCTTTGAAAATTGCGCACAGTAGCTTGGGTATCCAGCCCTGAGGAGCCAATTGGCCAGTCAACCGGGGTGCGGTTCCATAACAAAGGCACACTGATATAGCAACCGGTGAGTGCCCCCCACTTACACTAACAATGAGATACATACGGGCTCCAAGATCTTAGAGGAGATGGGGAGGATCATGTCATAGCACTGCCTGGAGCACAGGTGGACCAGGCAATCCCGGAGGGAGCCACGCTGCCAGTATTCGTACATATGGTACAGCAGGCAGTGGGACAAGACAGCAACAGATGAGAGGCTGGACTGGATTTTTACAAATCTGGAGATGATTGAAAACCCTTCTGCTACCTTTCTACTGCAGCAAAGGAGCGACTTGGTCTTCTGATAAACCTATGCTGGATTTATGATGGGAATCTTATTGGATCGTTCCCTGCCTTCTGAAGAGTTTCCCTGCCTGGAATTGGTGGACTGCTGCTTCAAGGGTGCTATATTTTGGATTTATTGCTTTATTTTTGTGTTTTCCTCATTTCCCCTCTGACTACTGTTTTTCACATGAGAAGCTTTGTCATGTCCATGCCCATGCAGTTACCTAGGATAGGATACCTCTCAAAACATAACAGCATTGTGTCGCCGACATCTAGGGTGAGGCATTTCTATATGTGTGTTGATGGACTCCAGCGCTCTGCCGTTTTCACTGCACCATGGTTACCGCTTCCGTTCCTGAACTGCTTAGTCCATCACGTTCCTCCATCGAGTACTCCTTCCATTAGTGTGCCACCCAGCCTATCACACTGTATCTCGCTAAAGCAATGAGGAATCTAGGAACGCATTGAGGCTTCGGAGTACATTGGAACATTCATTCATTATGGCAATAAGGAAGTAAGGAATTCTTTGCGCCTTTAATGTGCAATTAAGAACTCTCTATTTTGGAGTATTATTTTTGACTGTGTGCGTTAAGCTGGGTTTTGAGGTGCGGGAAGAGGAAATCAAAGATAACTTTTTACTTCGGATTTAAGAGTATATTTGGATTTAACTTACTCTGCTGTATTTACCATTCTACCACCTTCATTCTTTGCTTGCCTCCCCTATTCCTTTCCTCTCTCCTCTGAATCTCTCTCACCTGCCTGCTCTGTTTATCCTTGTGCCTATGCTCCGCTCAATCTCTCTCCCTGTCGCCCTTTTACATTACCCCCTTACCCTTCTACACGCCATGAACCAACGGATGTAACTCATAATTGACGTACCTCTGTAACAATGTGTAACTTGTAACCGATGTAACCCTACCAGTCTGACTCCCTAAAATGGCCCCCTATAGTATGCCCTAGTCCAAAGCACTCTTAGTCCCCTTGTTGGGGATAGATCCAGTATTTTTGCCCTGGAGTCTCAGAGACCCCTCTGAGGGAGTCCACAGTGACAAGGGAGTCTCACATAGTGGAGGACTGGGATTGATCCCCTTACCACTGGGAATCGTCTCCTACCCTGCCGGAAGTCGGACACTGTGTTCATGCTGGCTTTTCTACCCCCTCCCCCTCCTCTTCCCTCCTTCATTCTTCTAAGTGTACCCATGACCAAAGCACTCCCCTCCCCTTGTTGGGGAGGGATCCAGCATCTATGCCCTGGAGTCTCAGCGTCCCGGCTGAGAGAGTCCACCGCGACAAGGGACTCACACAAAATGGAAGAATGAGAATGATCCCTTTACTGCGGGGAGCCGTGTCACACCCAGCCGGACATCAGACACAGTTACTTCCTCCTCGCTGTGTCTCCTACCCCTTCCCCCACCTCTTCCCTCCTTCATTCTTTGCTTGCCTCCCCTATTCCTTTCCTCTCTCCCTTGAATCGCTCTCCCCTGCCTGCTTTGTTTATCCTTGTGCCTATTCTCTGCTTAATCCCCATCCCCGTCCCCCTTTTACCTTACCCCCTTACCCTTCTACACGCCATGAACCAACAGATGTAACTTGTAATTGATGTACCTTCTGTAACAATGTGTAACTTGTAACCTATGTAACTCTCCTCATGTAAAGCGCTCTGATACCTCCGGGTCTAGCCAGCGCTATATAAAACACAAGTAAATAAACTTAAATAAATAAGAATGTATGGGGTGCCACTCTGTAACTTTTTATGGTCTGGCTTGACATCTCAGCTGTAGTCAGACAATTATATGAGCATCACTAGGAGAGTGGCTTTGGCTCCTCCCACATGCTGGGAGCCAAGGATACATGGTTTGATTGGGCAGTAGTGGTGTGCTGCCACCCAAAGAATATTTTCCATCCGCAGCTGTGATAATTTTGTTTATTTATCCTGCTGCCTAAGCTTGAACGTTCAGGGGCACACACAAGGCATTGGGATACTATCAAAGTGTATTAGATAACTAGATAGTTTATGTTATCTTTATTCTTCAGTAGCACAGATGGGAGGAGGTCAGTCATTAACCTTCATGGATTTTAGGTCTGGCTTGACATGGCAAATGTCACTTGACCTTTTAACCTACACCAATATTATTCTAAAGTTCTTTGCTTTCTTATAATTACAATGCTATTCCCATACTATATACTTGTAATGCTTCACATTATAATGCATTCCTTCAAAGGAAGACATATTGGCATTGCCAATGCTTGTTTATGCTGTAACTTGAGCCATAGCTGAAAGAAAGCCACAGAGGAGAGATGGATGGGTTCAAATAGAGAGGATGCAGGAAGTAGGATGGGAGAGAACAATCGTGCGATAGTGGTGCTGCCAAGTTTGTGCCTGTGCAAACAATCTCTATGCAAATATGATGCAACCTTTTGATTAGCGTGCTCACTGTCTGTTTCCAGATATTCTATAAAATAATCAGTTTCTGTGCAAATAATTTTATAGTGAATCGCATAATTTAATCATGGATCCACATGAAAATATTCATTTTGTTAAAGGGAGAGATGTCCAAAGGTCTGGCAACCGTACTTTACCCAGTATACCCCAATTACTGAAACAGAGGAAGGCATGTAATTGGTGAGAGGTCATACCACATTACTCTTTTTTTTTTCCTGGAGTTTTATATAGCACGTACCTGACCTGAAGGTATCAAAGCACTTTAAATGAGCACCAGTTGCGTTACAGACAGACACATTCATTTTTGTTAAACAATGGGAGATTACGTGATTTGCCCAGTATCACAGGATGTTGAGCCACCCTGCCAAGACTCAAATACATTTACCCAGTGTCGAGGTCGACTGCTCTAGCTGTAAGGCCACATGCTCTCTCCACTGCTTGAACTCTTGTAGTCTGTATATATGGGCCAATCCTTGTCTCCTTTTAAGCAACAGTATTCTATAGATCTCCTCTAGGTGATCAAGTGATTGAATTCATAGAACTATCATCCTGCCTCCATATCATTCATTGGGTTTGGGAGCAGCATATGCAGAGGTCACTCACCTATAGGCTTAGGTAAGTACCTAATTTAAAGTGTAAACACATTGGGGCAGAGTTATGTGGGACTTGCGCCCCTTTTACGCCGCCGTTGCGTCACTTTTGTGACGCAGCGGCGGCGTAAACCCTGCGCCATGTTGCGCCCGATTTACATTGTGACGCATTTATGGAGATGCGTCACGGTGTAAAGCCCTGCACCACGTGAAACCTGCGTCAGGTTTCATGTGGGCGTTGCGACACGGGGGGGGCGTTCCATCGCAGGAACACCCCTGAAAAGTGACTCAGTGAAATCTATAAGATTTCACTGAGTCACTTTCCCAACGCTGATGCTTGCAGGAGGCATAAGGCTTGACGCACCATGTTAGGGATAGGGTAGGTTGGAACAGTGCTGGAGTTGCGTCGCGCTTGCGACACAACTTCAGCACTGCGCCAACCTTACGCCGGCAGATACGTCACGCATCTGCTTGTCCTTGCGCCACGATGCACCGCATTGTAAATGCGGCGCATCTGCGGTGGCGCAAGGGCAAACTTGCGTGACGCATCTTCCCTGGCGCATCCATGCTGATTTGCAGGGATGCGCCAGGGAACATAAATCTGCCCCATTGATGCTAATTACTCATGTAACCTGTTTCAGGTCTCTGGTTCAAAGTTGAAAAGCTGGGTTTGGGAAGAATATGGTTCTTGCGCTATTTTACCACAGTATTTGAGCTTTAATAGTAAACGGATACTTTCCAGTATAGGTTACCTATGTTCAGAACTATATTAATATCATCGTTATCTTGACATACAGCCAGCATTGCCTTCACATAGAATCCATTTGCTCTTCTTGCTAAAATAGACCTGTACATTTTAAGATGGAAATATGTTTTTTTCAGTATAGATTTGATTTCGAACACTATTAATTATTTTCTATGAAAAAATATATTTACGTAATGAGCATTATTTTCCTCGGAATGGTTTCACATTTCGTAACCATTCTATAGGGATGCTTTGTCGTCATGTTCAACATTTCTATAAAGTGACACAAAGAATGTTCCTTAAACATATCACAATTTTAAAGACTGACAGTAGCACCAGACGTGTAAAATTCCATGCCTACTGATGGCCGCTTGACTGAGTTATGGCCAAGCAACAATAGGATTTCTAATGGAAGTGCCAATCAAACACAAACCCTGGAAGCACAGGCCAGTGCTCGCCCCAGCAGGCCACAGAGTATACTTTCTGCACTTCTGCCAGTGACCAGCATTTTCTGATTTCATAATGTAAAAGGGTGTTTGCAGGCAGTTTGCAGGGTTAAACGTATACCTTGTTACGTTACACTTTGTGACCATGCGTCATCTGTACAGATTTAGTTTAGTTAAAAGATATAATTCTTTCTATTGGGGAATACCGCTAGGGTTAGTCATCGGTCTCTCCTATATTGCGATGCTAGATAGTATTGCACTTCGAAAAACGAAAATACACCAGCCAGATACTTCAGCTTTAAAAAAAAAAAAAAAAATTAAACAAATTGTATTCGCCAAAAGGCACATATAAAGCAGGGCTCTGTCCCCCAGAGACTTCTGCACAATAAACGTATATCATCATGACTTTGACAGAGGAATACAGATGAAAAAAACCACGAAAATTCCAACCCAACACCCCCTCCGCTCCCCCTGTCGCACTAACAGTCTCTCAGGAGCAGCACAGCAATGGAATAAGCACCACAACATATCACTGCAGTGTACAAACACACAATAATCCACAGTTTTTACAAGTAGGGTAGAATTAAACTGGATTGAGGGGCCTGCTGCAGGGACCAGCTCCAGCTGCAGGCCTCCGTAGTCCGCCCACCGCTTCCAAACCGTGAAATGTTTATGAGGACACCCTCTTGCAGTAAAGATGGGGAGCAGAAGTCCAGACCCATCTTCCATGCCGACACCGAGGGTGGTGCTGGTGCTTTCCATGCCCTAGCAATGTCTCTCTTCGCCAGGGTAAACCCAAGCAACATAAGATGGTGTTTGTAGATATTGCCCCCTATCCCCTCCATGACATGCAGGAGCACCAGCTTCGGGGAGCGGGGTAGGACCCAGCCCAGCACTTCAGAGAGGCAGGTCACAACCCCTCTCCAGATCCGAGACAGGGAAAGACAGTGCCAAACTGTGTGCATCAGTGTCCCCTCCTCCCGCTCACACCTGAGACACACAGGGGAGGCCACCAGCCCCGCCCTCAACAAACGAGCCCTTGTAAAGTAGACTCGATGCAGATATTTGAACTGGACGAGGCGGAAACGTACTGCTATAGCCGCCCCACGCGGGGAGGCCAGGCCATCCGTCCAGTCCTCCTCATCAAGTGGACCCACATCTCCCTCCTAGGCCCCCGTAAGCCTCTGCAGTGTGGGAGAACAGTGATTAATCAGGGATTGGTAAATCTTGGAGATCTTATGGTCCTGAAGGTCCCCCATGAACACCTTTGCTTCTATCGGAATGAACTCCGCCAGTGACTCTAAGCCCTCGAGACTAGGGGAGAGGGCGTGTCGGAACTGGAGATATTTATAGAATTGGGTTCTCGGCATTTGGAAGTCTTTTTGTAAATCCTGAAAGGACTTCAGGACCGGCCCACGCATTACGTCCCCCAGGGTAGAGACACCAATGCTATCCCATCCTCAAAACCGCGACAGACTAGCTAATTGTGGCAGACGCCCATTATTCCATAACGGGCTCTCCCTCGTCAGTGTGGTCCACCACCCTAACCTCCGCAAGACCTGCCGCCAAATTTGGAAAACCACCTTTGTTTCTGACTGCAGTGAATTACGGATCGGCACAGAGTACAGTATCGTGTGTAGGGAGAAATCTACCATAAGACACCGTTCAACCACATAGGCATGATCATCTCTATCCCCATACCACCATTCGTTCAAAACAAGCAGGTGAGAGGCCATATAGTATGATAATATATCGGAAGTTGCCAGCCCCCCACAATATGTAGAGAGGAAGCACGTCCGTAAGGCAACTCTTGCTGCTCCCCTGGCTCATAGAAATTGACCCAAGGCAGCATTAACCTGCCTGAACCATCTGGGGGAAATCGGGTAGGGGTGATTCTGCAATTGGTACAATAAGCAGGGGAGCGAGACCATCTTAAAGCTGGCCGATCTACCGTATATGGACAGTGGCATGTGATACCAAGTCTTGAGATCCTCCCGCACACGTTCCCAAATCGGGACCAGATTCCTTTTCCATGACTCTATAGGGGAGTCCGACAGAAAACCCCCCAGATACTTCATCCCGTCCGTAAGTACTCAAACCGGCAAAGCCCAGGAGTCCAGAGCCGACGCATCCCCAAGAACGCATAGGGTAGACTTGCAAGGATTCAGGTAAAGACCGGACGATTCCCCAAAGATCTGCATAATACAGAGCAGCCTCGGCCCGTCATATCTACATCCGTAAGAAAGAATAAAATGTTGTCAGCATACAATGCAATACGATCCGATGATCCGGATGCCCATTCAGAGCCAGTTACCTGCACATCCACACGCACCCAGGCAGCCAGGGGTTCAACAGCCAATGCAAACAAATAGGGAGACAGAGGGCAACCCTGTTGGGTGCCCCGACCAATAGAAAAGGTGGAGGAGGTATAGCCGGCAACCCGTACCGATGCCGTAAGATCAGTATATAGGAGGGCCAGGTAGAATACTTCAGTTTTTTCCTTCTGTAAGATAACTGCATTATTCTCAAACAGGATGATGGAGAAGGGTTTTCCACATTTCAATCTGCGAGTGTAATCATTAAATAACCCTCACCACTGGTAGTATGGACCTTTATTAGTCAACACGGAGAAGTGAAAAAAAGCAATCATCTACATCGAGCATTTAGAATATTAAATCATTAAAGTACTTTTGTATAATCAATAACGAGAATATGTGTGAGTTGAAGGGTTTTATTAATCAAAGTTTAATTTGCTATTTGTTCAATAAGCATTGTTTTTTTCTATCAGTATTAGGAAGGAATATAATACAATAATCAATAATTCAATATAAGGAAGAATACAAAGTTAGCTAATTGCATAGTCAATATTATAACAGTACAACAAGAATGTTCCATAACTGAAATTCCCTAATCTCAAGTTAAATTGGATTGGAATGAAATAAGGTGTACATTCAGATACCCAGTAAAGCGTTCTGATGAGATAAAGAATGCATAGGCATGAGGCCTTCACATATGAATTGAAAGAAAGATCAAGCTGGAAAATATTCACAGGCATGACCCAGCAGACATTTAATAGATTCAGTAAATAAACTAAGTACTCTCCCATGAAGAGAGATATATTCTCAAGAAATTAAGAGATGAGTCTCCTGCAAAAGCAAGTGAGAGCAGCCCCCTTTACTCTAGGAACGTGCACTATCATAAACACACAAACTACAAGATGGTAACTAGTTTCTTTTCTTCGCTTATGATGTCCAACAGAATTGTAGTAAACTCCTGGGAATTGGTTAACTCCCCATGTTCTCACATCTGCACAATGAAGTATATACACTAGTCCTTGAAAAGATACATCTTCAACATTTTGCCGTTTCAGACATCCTTCCTGTTGTCTTCTCTCCTCCCAATGGGAACCTGTTGGAAAGTGGATTATTAGTAGGGACAAATTTATATCTGCCGCTGGCAATAAGGCCGATAAAACACTAAATAGGACTCAGAATAGGTCTTAGAAAATTATTCCCATGCTCATCCCTTTTGTAACTTGGCTGCGAGCAGACAAGCTTAACTTCAAAGTATTAATACTAGAGAGGTGGCCCTACAACCAGAGAGAACAGGGCACTACTAAGCAGTAGAAGAAAAGGATTTTCCCCTTTGGGTTCAAAGTTAAAAACACAGTCGGTCACAGGTTCGCTCAAAATCGTAATCTGCCATGCATCAGCTATACCTATGGAATGAGACCTCCCACCATGAACTGATATACCACCAAATTAGAGATTAAACATCAGAGGCTTTAATTGCACAAGAAAATACCATTATAAAACCATTACAGTTTCCATCATTAAAAACATTCAATAGTATAACATTAATTTACAACAAACTGTAGACAGTACAAAAACAATGTGTACAGTAGTAAAAATAAAACTAGCATCAGATTAAAAAAGCAATATTTACAATATTAAAACAACCACAGTGTAAGAAAAGAGGGAGGGCACCACTGGTCCTAACGAGGAGACCCTATTGCACAGTCTCAAAAGTGCTGTTGCAGAAACTGCTCCAACTTTTTACATCGAGTTCATATCCTGGTGAAAGCACAACTCAAGTCATTCCAATAATTCCTCGTGGTTGGATTCAGAAATATTAGCGTCAACGCATTTCGGTGGAGATAGCTAAATGAATCCCACCTTCCTCAGGACAAAGAACTAAGGGATTATTACCTCCCTCCTTGGAGTGCTAACAATGTTGATAATCACCAATGGTGATGTGTGTCCCAACTCTTTCAAAGGATAAATGAAATATCATGTGGTCTGATATGTATAAAGAAACTGATGTCACAATGGGATGGCCACAGAGAGTCAATCCTTTTCTTTGTTTTTAATGGCAGGTCAAATCTCTCATGATATATGAGTGGAATCCTTGTACAATGTTGTCCAAGAAATATATTTTTCAAGGTGGCAGGTTGGTGTGCCGGATACCAATAGTCAGGGAGTCAGGTGGTTCTTATTTATCTATCCTCCTCCTTACAAGCTGTGGCTCTTCTTATGTGGTAATGTTCCCACACCTCGATAATGTCGTTCTTATATTTAGGAATGGACGCCTACAATACGGGTGTCTGTAGTTCCTCCGGTTCTGGTCAAATTCAAAGACAGGTATGTAAACCATTTAAAAACACCAATTCAGTTAATAATGAAGACACAATGCACAATACAAATACAACACCAATTTATAAAAATAGGAAATATTGTTATCTTTAAAATGACACCAAAACGACAAAAATCCAATGTAGGGAACCGGAGATATGAATTTTCAAAGATTTAGCATTATCTAGCACATAGAAACCTATTGCGCCTTATCGGGACATCTGGTCGCAATAGACCGGGTCAAACTCAAAGTTTCAGGCCGACCGCGATGGAGCCCTGGGTGGCTACCCCTCACGGCAGGTCTCGGGCAAAGTTTTTACCTTCTGACGTAGAAATGTTTCTGGAGCTTTTCTTCCCGGGATCTCTTGAAGCTCTCAACCAGTTCTGATTCGGTGAGGGTTCACCGGATTGCCTTGCGACGAGCTTCCAGTCAAACTTGTGGAAGTCTGACCTCTGGAGCACTCCAGCGGGACAAACCAAGGATCTAGGCCGACTCGCCTATGAAGGCAGGCGGCTTGGCTTTCGCAGTTACTCCTGGTCACTTTTCCTTAGCTCGGAATTAAACTTTTACTGAGCTTTTTCTTGGGGGGTACCTTGATGCTCTTCATCAGGCCGCATTCGGTGAGGGTTTTCCGGCCTCGTATTTCGCCTACTCCTGGTCAAACTCAGGAGGTAGGACCTACAGAGCTTCTCAGTGGGACAAACATGGATGGCAGGCCGACTCGCCGTTAAAGGCAGGTGTCTTGGCTGACCAGTTTGAGTCGGTCCACTTATGG
Organism: Triturus cristatus; assembly: GCF_964204655.1. NCBI lineage: Eukaryota > Metazoa > Chordata > Amphibia > Caudata > Salamandridae > Triturus > Triturus cristatus. The sequence continues at coordinate 379,828,621 of NC_140588.1, forward strand.
ACCTTTTATCCAAAGTTGCTCCAAAGTCCTTCAAACTTCTGGAACTTCTTCCTGAAGTTCCCCAAAGGGTCCCAAAGGGTCTCAAATTCCCTCCAAGGGTCTGGAATCTCCAATATGGTCCTTGAAAGTTGAGGTCTTCAGTTCCCAAAATCCACTTGGACAAAACACTAACAAATCCACCTGTAGTTCTCCAGATTGAGGATTCTTGGTGGTGATGTTCCAGGTGAGAGCTGTTAATCTGTAGATTGCAGGGAGTCCACTCTTTAGTCCTTTACAGCAAGGTAGTCCACAGGGCTGTAGTTCTAGATGGTGCAGAAGGTGCAATCTTCAGAGTGCAGGCCTTAGGAATTGCACATCAAAATTCTCAGCATGGCCCGTCTTGCTTTCTTAAGTTTCAAACAGCAGATCTGAGAGGCATTGGCTCAGATACTTATTCCAGTTTCTCTGTGTCAAGCAGGAGGTCCCTCCTGTCCAATGAGCTGCAGGGTACCACCCAAAGGCATGACCACATGCTGCAAAGTGTGGCACTATTTTGTCCAAGAGTGCACCAATTCTTACAAATTCATAATGGCTGATTTTCCAGCAGGGAGAGAAGAGCTGGCTAAACACACACCTAGGATGGATAATCTCCATAGTCTCTCCCCCTTGCATCTGCTTATTCCTTCCTTAAGCCTAGCATCTAGCCGAGTTCAAAAGAGTAGAGTTGTAAATGACACTGCTGTATTCCCCTTCCCTTGAAGTCAATGGTTTACGATTCCTTCCCCTGCACTGGCATTCCTGTGTAACAGAACACTGGGGAGAGTAGTTGGCCTAACGGCTAGGGCGGTTGACCTCGAATCTGGGAAACCGGATTCGAGCCTCGGCAATTACGCTGAACATCCTGTGATTCTGGGCAAATCACTTAATCTCACGTGCCTAACAAAAATGAATGTGTCCTCATGTAATGCAACTGGTGCTATGTAAAGTGCTCTGATACCCGATTCGGGTCAAGTTTGTCATCTCTTCAAAGGAGCCTGGCTAATCCACTTAACTCTGACCAATCAGGACAGACCACTGGAAGGCTGAATCTTGGTTTATAAACAAGAACGTCTTATAACTTCTTGTCTGAACATTTTAGGAGAAATTCGACAATGACATATTGTTGGATTTAGTAATACCATTCTGGGAAGTCTTTGAATTATATTTTTAGCTTTCACCTATCAAGAGTTAGCGATTAATAACTTCTTGCCATGTTAACCTATGTGGCAGGGGATTTGCAATAGGAAAAATGACTTGGGCCATTTTTCCAGCACCAGGTCTTATAAAAACATATTTTATAAGTACTACGCCTATATCTACAGGACCACCAACCCATGGAACACCTAAATTGCAGATCCTCCCACCACAGTGCTCCTAGCACCAAAGTCGATTTTGGGCAGCACTTTATCACAATGTGGGGAGTGAAATATTCAATTTCGCTTAACCCAGGGCATATAAAACTCATTTTATAAGTGTCCTGCTTATAAATACCTGATCCCCCACCTCTGGGACACCTAGGGGAGACCCTTGGGTACCTAATATGCCCAAACATTGTAGGCTATCTATTGTTAAGTGCCCCACACACCAAAGTCGAGTTTGTGAAAGATGTTATGCAGAAATCTGTGTATTGTTCAGTATGGTGATTTATTTAGCTTGTTATGTTATTTTATTTTATTTTATGTTATGTTATGTTATGCTAAGCTATGTTATGTTGTTATGCTATTTTATGTTATGTTATGCCATTTTATGTTATGTTATGCAATTTTATATTATGTTACATTACGATATGTTACATTCTGTTATGTTATGTTGTTAAACCACCACCCCCATTGGACCATGTCATGCACCAATTGGTTTCTATTGGTAAAACCTTGAGAAGGCCAACAAGGGCATGTTTATATGGTATTCTTTTCACATACTTTGTAAATTGATTCTTGGACTCAGTCTATAGCAAGGAGATATCGGTAATACTTACATGATGCCATCGTGTTAACATGAACCTATGTTTAATTAGATTTGGTTTGCATATTCAATGCTGCATCAAGAAACAGTTGATCATTTTCATGGTCTGATATGTAGCTACATTGGTGAAAAGTAAAATATCGCCTCCATGTCCTTCGTCTTGTCACAGTACTTCTTAATGAGATGCCATCAGGCCCTGTTGTCAGGCAAACTGCTGCCTAGTACTAAAGTGCCTTTTATTTGATGGAGCTGCTCCCTGTCTAGAGTGTAGTATAGGAAGGTGAATTCCCAAATGTAACTTGTATTGTGTCTGCCTCTCATACCGGCACTTGAGATCTTTAACCCTGTCTTGTCCACATTGGCAGAGGCAGGTATTTGTCTTCTGATTTCCTTCTGGGCTCTTGGCCAAGGTTCTTGTGCCTATTTCTTTTGCTTTTCTGTTTTGTGATTCTTAATTTAGTTATGCAGACACTTTTCAGTGTCTGTAAAGTACTGAAACCTGTTTTCTCCCAGCTCGACTGTCAACAGAGTAAAAGACTAACATAAGTCGAAGACCAGGTGCATGGTATTGGTGACTTCTGTCTTTGGTATATACTCAGACATGGCAAAGCAAGGAAGGTGGTCTCAAGAATTAAAATTTTAGGTTCTCCACATAAGTGGAGGGTGTTCGCTGAGATGTTGCTTCAAGGTTATATCAGGCACATGGTAGCTTCTGCGGTCCTTCGTCTGGTGCAGTCCTTTCAGTGTTCCATTGAGCCTGGTAGGTCTCAGGAGCATTGCCTGCAAGGGTCAGATCCCGGGCAAATGCTGGATGCTGACAGAGTGCAGGAGAGGTGGGACAGGGACTTATCTCCACTCAACTACAAGTCGTAGAAATGAGATTCTTGGTGAAAATAAGTCATTTTGGTAGGATCAATGCAGTATGTGCTAAGGTGGTACCGAAAGTGATTATGGGGTATAAACCTTTACTGGTACAAGGATACCCTCATACTGGAAAAGGTTATTAAATATCCCCATTCCACTCTTGACTCTCCTATGTTAGCTCGGGGGAACAGCTTCCTCAGAGAGACAGCAAAGGTCCGGGTCCAAGTACAGAAGGGCACAGTTATCAGACCCAAAAAAAAATCATAATTGGTCAGTGATAGGATAATCTTTCCCAAAAACCTTTCAAAATAATTATGACGTTATTTACACAAAGGGAAATTAAAGGCACCTAGTAGTTAAAGTAAATCAAACCAATAAAGCAAGATATCAAACCACAATTATTGCCACTTCTGCAGCAGCTATATTAGTAGGTTATTTAACTATATTATTCATATATAGAAAATAGGGCGTGTGAAACAGCAAACTGCAAGGTTTCACAACTTTGTTTGACTTTCTTAACTTCGTCAGCTTTGTAAAGTGTAAAGCTGACAACGTTTTTCAAAAGAAGATAAAATAGAGCTCTGCACAACAGAGACAAAATATTCCTGTTGCTGCATACGACAGCAAGATGGCCACCACCGTTCTGCAGCCTTCCACTGACACGCGTTGGTCATTCTCCACCTATTGAAAGTCCCAGCCTTTAGGGCAGGGTTGCATTAGCTGCTGGCAGGGAATGAGGGTGGAGGGCGGAGGCAGGGGGAGAGCGGGGGACATTAAAAAACACATACCTCTTCCACCGGCTGTCCGGTAACCAGGAAGCACCCAGGCTCCCCATAGCCAATCACAACACGGCAATGCAGCATTTTGACAGCTCCCCTAAGCCAATCGCAATACTGCAATGCAGCTTTGTGATTGGTATGAGCACCATGGATTGGCGCTCAGATGGGGACTGAGGGCCTGGGCATGTTCCCCACCAGGCTGTGTAATGCAGCCTGGTGGGGAACATGCTAATTGTGCATGACTGTTTGGCCCGTCCTAGATGGCCAGCCAAGCAGTCATGTGAACTTAATGTGCCCAAACCACTCCTCCCCCTGTGCCTCCAGCCTGCTCCGTTCCGCCCCACCCTAAACACGCTCCGAAAGTGTGAGAAATAAAATGATAATAACTGTGTTATTATCATTTTATTTTTCCTGCTCATAGAGCAGTGGGGTGACGTTCCTCTGCTTTAGTGGAGGAGCCGGCCCGACAGGTCTGTCAGTGGTCCTGGAATGAATGGTGCATTGCTATTCTAGCAGTTTCAAGGTGCAATTCTGGGCTAAGGTCAGCCCAGAGTGGTATTGTAGAAAACTCCGCCCACTGGTCAGTCAGCGGCTGCAGCCTGAGATCAAGATCCTCTTAGGCAAGACATGCACCTGTATGGAAACCTACACTTCAAAGAGGGGGATAGGTATTGCTTCCTGACAGCACAAATTGTCTGAGACATCTACCACGTCCAATGCCCATACAATTGAATTAGGGTCAGGTCCTTAAGATTTTAGCTGCTGTCCCATTCTCTAGTTTAGTGAATTAGACTACCCTAAGGTCCCCAGTCACTGTTGAGCTCACTGTGAAAAGGTGATTATTATTTGCTTACTTAGAACAGAGTTCAGCTGTTGGGCATCAACACTTGGTTCCTCTCAGGCAATACGGGCATTGCTTGACATGGTGGATCCTGGTGAACACTGTTCGGAGGTTTAAATCATTTGGGTCTTCGTTAAGGGGCGACTTAGATAAATAATAGGAACAGGAGTGAAATTCCTCTTTTTTTTTTGCAGGTTTGCATGTTCTTTCTCTTGTCGCTCTTTATCCTACATACTCATTTCTTTACCATGTATATGTTGCTTTTCTCCAGTATGGCGACACTCCTAATTAAGCAAAGTCTGTTAAGAGGTAGATAAGGACTTGGAAAAACGAATATTAGTGGAAATATTGCTGGTAATTTTTGATGGTGCTTTTCACTGCACATCAAACACCAGATTTTATAGTGCAAAGCTGGTGCAGCAAACTTCCCACCAGCAAATTCAGCTACCAACACCAGCAACAAACCGACCTGTGCAAAAAAGGTTCCTTTTGTGCTATTCCTTCAAATCAATTGCTAGGGTGAAATCAGCACTGCACCTGTTTGCACTATGTAAGTCAGACCCATTTGCACTATACCAGAACATATCTCAAATTTGCCACAATGTGTTTAATGTATTGCATTTTTTTCAGCCGCCAATCGAAAACTGAACTCAGAACATACAGAAGAATCATCAAACATACCCAGTTTGTCACCTGGGCAGTGTTTTCCGAGCTGGGCTTGGCAGAATGGCACTCCAAGGATTTCTGGCTGATCATGCTGTTGCTGGCCATAATGTGGTTTGTGAGGCTTTATTTGCACTACTGCAGCCAGTGGCTCTTCCTGCAGAGCATCTCGGTGCCCGTCACAAAGTAAGTTCACCTAACCTTCATCAAAACGTATTTGCACAAGCTGAAGGAAAAATCTGATCTATTTCCTTTCCCTCCTTTGAGGCTAAGATCAACAGCAGTAAAGAGCTTGGTTGTAATTAGCCTTCTTGTAGAGAGTTTTAATGCTCTGTTGGTTTAACCACATGTTTTGCTTTCTTGTAGCGTACACAATTACTCCTCCGGTTCGGTTCACCTAAAACAGCAAGACACTTTCATAGAGGGTAGTTGTTAGCTCTGCACATTTACCTTTGATGTAACTGCGGGGATTAAAATTCCCCTATGGTCTCTGGACGTCTGAGCACATTATCAACATAAATGTTGGTGAACACGAAAGCATATTTTATATAATTGTACAAATTCGGCCATACAAACTCACAGGGATGTGCAAAATTATAATTCTGCCAGTGAAGTTTTGTCAAAGTGAAAAATCACAAGTTCATCACCAAGGTTGCCATTGGTCAAATTCTCTTAAAGAAGGTAGGAATCCATGTAGACACCACTGAATGGTGTGTTGATCCTCCGTGTTGCCAGATTCATGACATCCACTACCCTGCCAGAGGAATGTCTACCTTATTTCTGGCCTGCATTGCGGGGGTATTTGTGCTGGTAGGGGGCACCATGTTTAACCTGACCGCTAGTTAAACTATTTGTTCAGAGAAAACAAACCTCGACACTCTGTGAACCAAAAATAAATGACACGATACACAGAGCATTTTGTCGATGAGTATGGAGGCCATCCTGCATTTTCCCTGCCTGTGTCCACGATGCGTCACATGGCAGAAAAGGGCAACAAAAATGACTGTTATTAGGCCTTCCCTGGATGGTCTTTACTCATATCTGTTTGCACCTTGGCAGATGGGCCACTAGGTCAAAGGTTTACATCGGTAAATGCAACAGTGGTGTAAACCAGGGGCAGTATTACACAAAGTGCCCTGGGAGCGCAATGGCATTTGCGCCCACTATGAGCGCCCCTGGGGTGCTTTGGTAAAAGGAGCCACAGATGCTTGTGCGCCCCCTTCTGTAATACCTATCGCGCTGGCGCACATTTAGCATCAGTGAAATCTTTAGGGGGCATTTCCTCATTTGCATGGGGTGTACCCCATGCAAATGAGGGAATCCCTTTGCCTCTGTGCCTGCACCTTATTGCAGATGCGGACGAAGAGGCAAAGAAGCTCTCAGGTGGTGTACTGACAGTGCTCCCCCTGAGAGCAGCCCTCAGAAGGGGGCAAAGGGAGTCCTTTGGACCCACCAGACATCCTCTTGCAGGAGGGACAAACATCCTCTTCAGCCACACCACGCATCCCCCTGGACAGATCACCACTGTGTACACTTCACCTTCAACACCACCAAGCACCCAAGCCTGCCCCGTGCCCGCCACGAAGGAACTGGAGCAAGGTCACAGAGTAACACCTCAACACCACCCTATTCCACGACCCCACTCCGCCACGACCGACGCCAAATGTGCAGCCAAAGAACTACACCGCTGGATCTCCAGCTGCGCAGATAAGCTCGCACCCCTCCGCCACCCCAACAGAAAACGCCCCCTGAAGGCCGCCTGGTTCACCACCGACCTCCAAGAAGCCAGTCGCTCCTGCAGACGCCGTGAGAAACTCTGGAGGAACAGGAAAACCACCGAAGATCAGAACACCTACAGGAATGCCATGACTAAATACCACAAGCACATAAGAGACACCAAGAGGACCTTTATCAAGAACAAAATCCACACCAACGCCAGTGACGCAAAAGAACTCTTCAACATCATACAGCAGTTCACCAAACCCCCCAGTGAAGCCACGGATGTCACACCATCCCAGGACCTCTGCAACAAGCTTACTTAGCACCTACTTCCTTGGAAAATCAAGGCTCTCTACGACAACTTCAATGAACAGACTCCAGACACCACCCTCCTCTCCACCACCAACAACCAGCACACCCTTACCACCTGGAAACTGGCTACCACCGAAGACATTGTCACGACCATGAAGAACACCCACTCAGGAGCCCCACGGACCCCTGCCTGCCGCACATCTACCACAGAGCCACCGCCGCCATAGCACCCGAACTATGCCGGACCATTGACACCTCCTTTGAATCTGGCATCTTTCCCGATGACTGGAAACGGACACAGATCAGGCCCCTCCTCAAGAAACCCTCGGCTGACCCGATGGACCTGAAAAACTACCGGCCCATATCTCTCCTTCCCTTCGCAGCCAAAGTCACCGAGAGATTTGTCAATGCCCAGCTGACCTCATTCATCGAAGAAAACGCCATCCTCAACTCCTCCCAGTCTGTATTCCGCGGCAACCACAGAACCGAGACCGCCCTCCTTGCTGCCACCGATGACATCCGCATGCTACTCGACCAAGAAACACTGCGGCCCTCATTCTCCTAGACCTCTCAGCAGCCTTCGACACTGTCTCCCACCTCACTCTCCCTGACAGACTCAATGACGCTGGCATACAGGGCACTGCCCTCAACTGGATACGCTCCTTCCTCACCGGCAGAACCCAAAGGATCAGACTCCCACCCTTCCTCTCCGAACCCACAGAGATCAACTGCGTAGTACCCCAAGGATCCTTGCTCAGCCCCATGCTCTTCAACATCTACATGGCCCCCCTCGCTGCCATCATTAGACAGCATGGGCTCAGCATAGTATCCTACGCCGATGACACCCAGCTCATCCTCTCCCTCATGAAGAACCCCGAAGACACCAGACTCAGCTTCCAGGAAGGAATGAAAGATGTCGCAGCCTGGATGAACTGCAGCTGCCTTTAGCTCAACTCTGAGAAGACAAAGGTGCTCATTCTTGGACCCTCCTCCACCACCTGGGACAACACCTGGTGGCCTTCCGCGCTCATAAACCCACCCACTCCATCAGACCACGCCCGAAACCTTAGCATCATTCTATACTCCTCCCTCACCATGACCCGCCAGATCAACGCCGTCACCTCCACCTGTTTCAACATACTCCGCAAGACCTTCAACCGGATCCCCCCTGAATGCAGAAAGACCGTCACCCATGCACTCATAACTAGCAGGCTGGACTACGGCAACACTCTCTACACCGGAATCAACAAAACCCTGCTACACAAGCTCCAAACCATCCAGAACACCGCAGCCAGACTCGTCCTCTAAACCCCGCGACCCGAGCACATGATCCAGCACCTACGGGACCTACACTGGCTCCCCATCGAGAAGAGAGTAACCTTCAAGCTGCTCACCACGCCTACAAATCCCTCCACAATATCGGACCCAAATACCTCAACGAAAGAGACTCCTTCCAAGTACCCAAAAGGAACCTCCACTCCGCCGACCTCAACATGGCAGAGACCCTGCGCATCTGCAGAACCTGAGCAGGTGGAAGAGCCTTCTCCTACATTGTAGCAAAAACCTGGAACGTGCTCCCATTCGACATCAGATGCTCCCCCACTCTGCACACCTTCAGGAAGAGCCTCAAGACCTGGCTCTTCGACTGATCCGGATCTGCACCCCCCGCACCTTGAGACCCTCATGGGTGAATAGTGCTCTTTACAAACCCTTGATTGATTGATTGATTGATTCATTGATTGTGGGTGCAGTCACTGACTGCACCCGCCTGTAAGGGGATCTCTAATGCCCTTTAAAAGTGCAGTTGGGTAGTAGCAATGATGCGCTGACCCAGGAGAGCGCGAGTGCGCGGCAGCACATTCATCATAATACGGCCATTACCCTTCATTGCGCTGGGTGCCCCTTTTAAAAGGAGCACCTAGCGCAATGAAGGAAAAGTCATTGCATGTATAATGCATCCCCTGATGTTTCCCTGTGAGCAAAATAGAGTGGGGCACTGTACGTTTGGCGGTTCTTACATCAGTGGCTTTTCCCCTTTGCACTGCTCTACATAATACCCTAGCTTATCGGTTATTTTGTCTCCTGCAAACAATACAATTTGCTTGAAGGTTTCACCCTCAGTTTTGAAAACTTCCCTTCCTCACCTATTTGGTGACGTTTGCAAAGTTGCTAAAAACCAACTTTAACATGTCGACATCGAACGGGACAATTGATTATGCCTAAATTTCCCTTTTGAACAATTCTCATTGTCTGTGTGCTAACGTTTTGCAGCGGATGTACTAAGTTATCGGCCATGATCCGTATTTTAGACACGTTTTTGCACCAGGTATTTACACATTTTAACACTCAGTTATGCAATCAGGGACAGCTGGTGTAAAACACACAGTGAAACCTACTTGAATGTTTGAAAGTCGTGCTCGACTCACACCCCCCTCGTGTTAAAATGGGTGCAAAATAATTTGTGCCATTTTAGCCCTAGCACTGACCTTCATTAAAGAGGCAAGTAAATATGGGATAAAGGCATTAACAATCACTAGGGACACTGGCAGGCAGGAGGCATTATATGTGTCTATTTGTTGTTTTTTTCGTAAAGTGCTGATAACCAGTGGCCTCAAAGCACTTTTCGGCATGGATTCATATAGGATTGGCAGTTTCAGCATAGTCCAATTTACAGGAACCTAGTAACAGGAAAAAGATGACAAACCAAATTGAAACAGAAGGGTGTTGGGACTGGATTGCTATAAGAAAAAATGATGCCAACGAGATAATGAAGTCTTGTAGAAAGCAGCTGGTTTTAGACATGTGACTGTGAAGAACAAAGGATCAAACATGCGAGGGCTATGTCATGCATGATTACTCAAAGGCTAGTATTAAGTGGTGTGCCTTTAAGAATGTCCAGATTTTTAGAACGCCATTTTCTAACCTCAGTTATAGGGGTGCAAAATTCCAGAGGGAGGAGCCCAGAGCAGCAAAGGAATAAGACCCATAATTCTTGCATCTGAATGATAAGATCGTTAAAAGGTCTTTCTTGGCTGACATCGGGCTTCTGGTAGGATGACTAGCCAAAAACAGATTTGAATGGCAGAATATTTTAAAGGTTGCTCTTCATTTAACGGAAGCCGGTGGGGGGATTACAGGGCAAGTGTGAAATGATCGTGTTATTTCAGCCCTATTAGCAGAGAGAGAAGTATGTCAGGGAGGCCGGGACCTGACCACAGCAAACATTAGAGACACTTTTAGAGAGCGCTGTAACATTATCAGAGCCCCTCGTAGAAGTGGTAGAAGAGTCAAGAGCACTATGTGCTGTTTGCACCAAGGTTGGGTGAATATGAATATACTGTTCTTCTGGCTAGTGTAGTGAGGTGACGCAAAGGATGACAGGGTTCAAAAGCAGAGTTTTTGCGTTTTAGTCTGGGCCATTTGTTCAGCATCCAGTGATGAGCATGTCAGAGACATAGCGACTGGTTGAGGACATTTTCTTCAATCTGGAGCTGAATGTTCCCCATCTACATATGATATTCAATGTGGTAGGTGTCAAGGATGTCACTATATGAGGTCATGTATGTGTTAAATATTATCGGTGAAAGGAACACACTGTCCTGTACACCACATTTAATGTATATTGCAACTGAAAGGAATGTACCTGGAAATGCACTCAACTGGGCCTGATGGTGATGTCTGGATAAGGCCAATCAAGCTGTTCCTGTGATGCCAGCTGTCCTAGAGAGTTCTTCGATTATTACCTGATGGTTAACGGTATCAGAAGAGGCCCAGAGGTCTGAAAGGATCACTGCACAGGGGTGGCCGAGGTCCTGAAAGTTCAGTAATTCTTCCCTTATGGTTTTTTTTTTCTCAGAGTTTTATATAGCGCGAACTTGACCCTAATCGGGTATCAGAGCGCTTTACATAGCACCAGTTGAGTTACATGAGGACACATTCATTTTTGTTAGGCACGTGGAGATTAAGTGATTTGCCCAGAATCACAGGATGTTCAGTGTCATTGCGGAGACTCAAACCCAGTTCCCTAGATTCGAGGTCGACCGCCCTAGCCGTTAGGCCAGCATCTCTCCGTATTAGTAGGAGGTCTCTGTTCATCAGTGAGGTCTGGGGTATGACTAAACGAAAATCTCTCAAGAAGCTACTTCACTGCAAGTCTGTGGATAGTTTTCAGTTAACAGCTGTCTCTAGCTTCTTTCCCACACAAGATAGGCCAGAATGCAGGTAGATAAACACATCCCAGAGCTTCTGAAATCTAAGCAAGACCAGGAGGGCAATTTTGACTAATGAGTTAGTGCTAAGATGGATGAATAGACCTGCTGTAGTACTTGCGCAAGGAGTGACCATCCCCAAGATATATAAAAATGGGCAAAATGGATACAAACTAGTTGGCTTGTGTTATTTTTCACTTCTCACTAACAATCTTAATAGGGTACAAACCATGCTCAAAAGTCAGCACTAATGCCTTGTAAAAGAGGGTATTTAGCTGTGTTGTCACTTCGGGGTCTAAATTGCTCCATACAATTGAAGGGAATCTATACCATGAAAGTCTTTAGACATCACGGACACTCTAAAAGACGGCCTATTTTTCACAAGCATGCTCTCACAGACATTCAGTGCCTGGATGCCTTCACGGTTGATATGTTTGTGCTCTACAAATATATATATTATAGTTACCCTTTTTGCGGCCTTCCTTCTCCCTCCTTTGTGATCCTTGTTGTAACCAGTGGAATGTTGAGGGCCTTGAATGCCAGTTAATGACAATTGATTGGAACTGCTTAGGAGACTAGGCATGAATGGTGTTCCTGAATAAACTTGCTTTTAAGATACTATTGCTGTCACTGGATTACTTCTAAATACATCAGTTTCTCACTAATGTGTTTTTTTTTTACAACTATCCTGTGTTCATAGTTACTTTATCTCAAAGGGAATCTCTCATAAATGCAATCTTTAGCTGAATGTTAGGTAAGTTTTGTCTTTTTGGTGTAACAACTGACTGAAGGTGGAGTTGGTGACCAGAGGGAAGAAAGGGAGAGCGACAGGGCACCAAGTATATTTTTTATCAAATATGGGATTTTGGTGGAATGATGTGGAAGAGTATAAGGATGTAAATGCTGTGCTTTGCTGTCATATTAATTCTGCCCTGTACAGCTAATCAATGGGATCACCTGTCCTAAGGTGGTCACTAGTAGCCACATAAACACACAATTTTAGGTTGTTGGCTGTCAATAATGGGGAACTTTCAACCTCAGGCATCCAAGTGGCATTGACAACGGGAGCTTCTCCCTGATTTTGCATGATATCTCTTGGAATTACTAATTGGAAAACAACCTTATTCATAATTCTATATTCACTGAAAACACCAAAGGTTAAATGGACGTTATAGTTAGGAAGTAGCATTTAAAATACCTTAGAAATTCACACAAAAAACAAAGTTTACAAGGACATTAAAGTTAGGAATTAGCATTACAAAAACCTTAGAAATTCACTGAAAAATACAAAAGCTACAGGGACGTTATAGTTAGGCTCAGGTTTAAATCTTACAAAACCAGTGAAATTCAGCCGTTATAATTGCACTGCCCATGACCATGCAGTCCCCTCCCTGGCCGATTTAGTCCCCAGGGACCCCGTCCCCTGGGGCCTGGCTTGTAGTGTGGGTGCCCCGGTCCCACCGAGGGCACCCACTTTGTAAAGGTTGGGGATCGTAGGGGGAGCCTGGAGATCCCACAGTCCCTGCTGGCTCCCCACATCCTGCAGGAGCCACCATTACTTTTGGACAGAGGGAGCTTCTGAACATGCAACACCCGCTATCCAAATGCCATTTTCCGGCTCTCGCTTGCTACAAGCGAAGCAGTGTTTGCTATGGCTTGGTGGTAGCAATGCACCCTGGGACATTGGAGGAGCCAGCCCTGGGGGTGGTGGTCCCCAGGGCCATCTATAGCTCCAGGAGGGGCAGCCACATGCTCCCCCTCCAATCTTCTAATTTCTCCCGGGGAGGGGGTGGTCCCTGGGGCTGCTGGGGAGCTGCATGGCCCACCGCATTCAATGAAAGTTATGCCCGGGTAGGTGGCAGTCCCTGGGGCTGTGGGGGGGCACTCAGCCCCCCACATAACTTTTCAAGAAAGCCCTGGGGAGGTGGTGGCCCCCGGGGCTGCAGGAGTGGTCCATGCAGCCCCCGCATTATTTAAAGATTAAGCCCCGGGGAGGTGGTGGTCCCCAGGGCATCAATGAGCCCCATGAGGGGGGGTGTGCACCCCCTCTCCCTTATTACGATGCCCCTGGGACCTTGCTCAACCAGGGACCAATTAGAAACAAAGCGCGAGAGACCGTGCTTCATTGTTTTAAAACATTTTTAAATAGTTGTGTTTGGGGCACTGCGGGGTCCCCAGGGGACCCCTCAAGAGTCCTACTGCGTAAGTGTGTTTCTACCCTGTGCCCGTTTCTTTTTCTTTAATATTTTTTTATGTGACTTGGTTCAACCAAGTCACAAGATGGCTGCCAACACTTCCTGATTTGAAGTGTTGACAGCCAATCAGATCTCAGCACGAGATCAGGAGGGGTTGTGCATCCACCACATCCCTAAATATGCAACTGGGAATGTCTTTAAATAACTCCAAAACTACTGAACAAATGTACACCATTTAACAAAAAGGACACTTTCTGGATCAACTGTTACCAATTTGGTGTAATTCCTTTCAGCAGTTTGGGCGGTAGCTGTGTCTAAAGTTTCCTATGGAAATTAACATTGGGAAAACCCGTTTTGTGACCATCCTTCTCTCAGCCCCTGCTTGATGGATCACCCTGACATTTTCAACCCAGCAGCTGAAGTGAGTGGCAAATTAGTTTAGAAACTTTAATGAGGATCTGTAAAATGACGTCAAAGTTATTGGCAAATGAACAAACATTCTTCCTATGGAAAATAGGTCCTAACTATAACTACATACTGACAACTGCCAGTAGGTAATGTAGCCTAAGACTTCCATTCAAAACCATTAAACAAAACAGACATTTCTTGCAGCTTTTGTTAGCTGCTGGGACTTCACTGAATTTTTTTTTAATTGTCAACATCAGTGATATAACAATGCTTACTGCTCTTTACCACACCTTCCCAACTGCCAATTGCACTGCTAATGCATCACTTCTCATCACTTGCTCTGCTAGTTCATGAGGATTAATTGAAACGGGTTGTGTAGAATGGATGAGATAGCCATAAACAAAAGAAACATGAACATGGGTACATATTAAAACAAGCATTGGAAAAAATGCATTGGGTTTCGCCTAGGTGATTAATGATCAGTTTTGTGTTGTAAGTTGTAGCTTGCACAGTAGTTATACAATATAAGTTACAGAAAGTCTGTTAAAGTGTTATGACTTGTTTATGTACAAAAAGGCAATATATTGTGCTGTTACTAGAGCTATAGTCTGGGTTAGTAATAGCAGCATTTTAGAAAATGAAATGAAAGAGGGAAATAAAAGAATTTATGAAATAGCAATATTATGTGTTTAGAGGAGTCCTGACAACTTTTCGGCTTGGTGCCACTGTACCTGCTGCACCATTCAAATCATGGCCCTAGTGCCTGCAGGATAATTGCATTTGTGACTGACTGTTTAGTAGTAAAATATAGCAATAGTTGGTGTTTACAGGAGTTGTGACAACTGTTGGCCCCGTTGTCAGCGCACCTGCTGCACCCTTCAAATCATTACCATATTGCCTGTATGGTAACTGCACATGTTTAGTAGTACAAATATAGCAATATTTGGTGTTTAGAGGAGTTCTGACAACATTTCGCCCCGGTGCCACTGCACCTGCAGTACCATTGAAATCATGGCCCTAGTGCTTGCTAGATACCTGCACTTGTGACAGCCTGCAACATTCTGCTTTTAGTGGGGCCCCTAGAGCGTTTGACCCTGGTGCCACTGCAATTGTGTCTGCCTGTATAGTAGTAAAATACAGCAATATTAGGTGATAAGAGAAGTTCTGACAACTTTTGGGCCCTGTGCCACTGCAGCTACTCTACCATTCAAATCAAATCCCTTTTAACAGAGAGATAACTGCAATTGTGTCTGCTTGTATAGTAGTACAATATAGCAATATTAGGTGTTTAGAGGAGTTCTGAGAACTTTTGGGCCCGATGCCACTGGACCTCCTGCACCATTCAATTCATGACCCTTTTGTCTGCAAGGTACCTGCACTTGTGACTGCCTGTTTAGTTGTCAAGTATAGCAATATTATGTGTTTAGAGGAGCTCTGGCAACTTTTGGACGAGGTGCTACTGCACCTGCTGCCCCATTCAAATCATGAGCCTGTTTTCTGAAAGGTAACTGCACTTGTGGATGACTGTTTAGTAGTAAAATATATCATAGATCTTGTATACTATCTTAATTTTTAATGCACAATGTTTATTACAACATGTAGAATTCGATCATAATGACTAAATAGATAAAGTTGAAAAAATCAATCCAATAATGCCTACAAAGTGCAAAGAAAGGTACTGAGGCATGAATAGGAAATGTAACAAACGTTCTAAGGCTAAAGTATCTGCTTCACGCAACTAAGTAATAAAAAGCAAGCATTCCAGCATACTGCAAGAAGCTGTCTGCCTTTTCCGTGGTGAGAGATCTTATCTTGACAGTGAATGGGGCTTAAACAGTGTGAAAAGCTTTAGCAGAGGTATTGTAAATGCATGCAGCCAGGGCAAGTTAACAAAAAAGAGTTCCACACAAAAGTAAATGAACACAGCGATGGGACGACGGGAACTGATCAAAGCCCCCTTTTTAGATATATTGAATATAAGAGATTTCACAAACACACGCACAAGCACTGTGCAGGCGAAACCTAAATAGTATGGGGCCGATTTACAGAACTAACTTAAGACAAAATCCTAAACTTACTACCATTTTGGTATTCGCAGAAGGCACTTACTCATTTTGGTATTCACAGAAGGCACTTACTCATTTTGGTATTCACAGAAGTTAGGACTCCTAACTTTAGGACTCCTAAATGCCTTCTGTGAATACAGAAAGTCTTAAAGTTAGGATTTTTCTCAGTTTAGGTGTAGCAAAGTTAGGACTCCTAACTTTAGGACTCCTAAATGCCTTCTGTGAATACCGAAAGTCCTAAAGTTAGGATTTTTCTCAGTTTAGGAGTAGAAAAGTTAGGACTCCTAACTTTAGGACTCCTAAATCCCTTCTGTGAATATCGAAAGTCTTAAAGTTATGATTTTTTTTCAGTTTAGGAGTAGTAAAGTTAGGAGTCCTAACTTCTGTGAATACCGAAATGAGTAAATGCCTTCTGTGAATACCAAATTGAGTAAGTGCCTTCTGTGAATACCAAAGTGGTAGTAAGTTTAGGATTTTTTCTTAAGTTAGTTCTGTGAATCGGGATCTATGTTTCCATCCCAGTGCTTCAAGTGCCATCAATACTCAACACAAGCTTTGTGCCGTAGAATCATTATGTGGAAACCCCCTAATAGTTGATAACTGCACAAGTTTAATTACTATGGATATATGTCTGATGTATGTTAGTTGGATATGAATGCCTAGTTCAGAGGTGGATGGTGTAGCAGGATGAATCAGGCTTAGGAACTTAATAAGAGTTTGGTGGATAGAGTACTACATCACAAACATGGCATAGTACCCTGTCTGCCAAACCCTTGGTCCGCCTTTAGAGTCTGGTGAGCCATCATATTTCTAACAGAGATGCCTCCACTGACTCCGCTGTTTGAAAGCTTGCTCCGACTAGCAGGCTGAGTTGGGAATTTTTCCTAAAAACAAAAGAGTTTGGTATGCTGCTACATGAAAGATTACTACCACACACCAAACTTGCAGTGTCTTCAGAGAACACCACTGGTCTGGCTAGGCTCACAAAAATATAGTGGGAGGTAGTCCATTAGTGTGCAGATGTCATGTCCTCTGCTGCATTGACAGAGACCAGCATGGGTGATAAGTGGCATTTTTAGGCAGAAAGCAACATGCAACCCTTGGGGTGTTGGAACAACAGCATACATGCCAACCCTCCTGATTCAGGCGGGAGACTATCGATTTCAATGCTAGTCTCCCACCTCCAAATTCCTGTATGCATATATCCGATTCCTCAGCAGTTCTGCAGACAGGGACTGGTCTTATGTGACTTGGAGTATGCACCGCCAGTATCCTGTTCCTGCAGGCCAGTGCACAACATTTTTGTCACTCTCTCTCTGCCTGCCATACTGCTTTTTCCGTGCTTCTGACAAGTAAAGAATAAAAACCCTATATTTTCATTTAACCCCAGTACATGACAATAGACCTGATTCAGGCCTCAACAGAAGTCAACGAGAGAAATACATTCTCCCGATCATTTTAAAAACTCTCCCACTTTACTCTTCGAAAATGTTGGCATGTATACAACAGGGATGTGTCCCACCAACCATATATGGTGTGATTAGGCATAGGGCACTAACAAATGCCTCTCCATCCGGGGTACAGGCAAGAAGGCTGGCCTCACATTTCAATGTATGTTTTATGTGTGTTTAAGTGACGATAGAAATGTGACAGACCGGACACCATTGACTAGATGGTAGCAACTCTGCTTTAAACACATAGGGTTTAAAACAGGAAGAGCCCGGATGAAAGCGCGGGACCTGTTTGTGGCTGTTTAGAAGGCCTGAAACATGTCAAAGCTGTATTAGAGTATTGGGGTTGTAACCCCCTTCCGTGATATAGACCTGACTAATAGTTTTTAACCATACCATTGGCACCCAAATAAAGGGAAGCAAGGGTGTCCACTAGGTATTTTTAATATTTGAAATTCCGGTGAGAACGAAGAAAAATATCTAAAGTGCCCCCTGGGATATGATCAAGCCCACCCTGGCTGTTAGGAACCAGGGGTGCGTCCCGATGGTGGTGCATGACACCAATAGAGTGTGTGAGGGTTCATAATATAAATATAAAAAGTTCTCTCAGGGAATTGACGATGAAGCTTTAGTAAAACACTGATGGAAGGGTGGTAGAGTTCCTTTGTATAAAGTGAATTATAGATAGGGAGACAGTATCCTGTGGATCCCAGTAAAAATCCTCTCTCCCACGCACTCACACACATGTGTGGATCTCAATAACAGGCTACATGTAGGGCTACAGCCGCACACCAATCTTGCAGTGTATTCAGATATCGCCGCTGAGTAGGCATGGCTCTTTAAATATAGGGGGAGGTAGCCTGTTAGTGCGGCAGACGTCACATCCTCCGTCACCCTAACAGATGGCAAACTATCTGCAAACTTTAAATCAGGACCTTAATGTTTAGAGAGGAAAGGTTACATCAGTGTGTTACAGTTGCAGTCTGTCTGATGTTTGAGTTAACAACAGGGTTCCAATTGCAGGTCATTTCTTGCATTTCACGATTCACTTGAAAAATATTGCACTTGTTTGGATTTGTTTCAGCTGCGGGAAAACAAATGAACTATTTGCTTTCTTCCGGGAAACAATCTATCCTTCAGACACAGTATCCACTGCATAGATCTATGTGTACAGGCCATTAATAGCTGCCAAGTGGCCCCAGGTGATTTGTGAGCCCTTCATACAGTTCTGACATTTAAGATTATAGCACATTTTATTCTCGAACATGCACGTTTTCGCTAATAATTTGAGCTTATTACTCATAGCATTAAATGTGCTATAGGATAAATGCCAGGAAGGGTCAATATGTCATATATGACATGGCTCTGGTATGTCTTCCAGTGAAGTTATTGTGACCTGAACTTTCCACTAATATTACACTTCAATAGTACTTATTTTAGAATTCTAACAAGAACTATTTGCTGCATCATTCAAGCTTTATATGTGACTTCCAGAAGTGGAATTCAGTCATGAATTTGTACAAGTACCTACTTAATGCTAGTTTATTTGACTTCCAAATAAGGATATTTTAAATTGTCCACTCCTTAATTCGAATCAGTGACTAAGGTGGCAAAATAAAAACTCAGCTGGCAAAATTGTTCACAGCTTTTTGAGAAACTGCTTGCATAAAATGGATAACATGAGATTTTACTGGCAAAAAACCTTTTGAGGGAATACACCCCGTAGACGTTATTAGAACATTGGAATGTTGGGAGCTCCATTGTAGACAATGGAGTGCTCCCTGCTTCTACGGGCCGGTAAAGGCCCGCAGAGCAACATTCCAAAGTTTTACAAAGGCCTCCCGAAACTCGAGGGGATTTAAATCCCCTCGAGCTTCGAGAAGCCTTTGTTTAATTTGTTAGAACCTTCTGCCCTCTATTGGCAGAATGTTCTAATAGCCTTATAGCCCTTCGTAGCAGGGCTATACCGCTATTAAAGTCCTGCTGCCTTGTTAAAGTCCCCCGCCTTTGGCTCGGGCCTTTAACGCTGCAGCGGGCCTTTAATAGCCGGTATAGCCCGCTACGGCAGGCTATAAGGCTATAGTATTTGCTGGGGTTTTCTCCAGAGAAACCTATGCATGTTTTGAGGACATGTTCTACCCACTTTTCAAACTTCAACAGGCCATGTTTCAGAACGTGTTGAATTTTCAAAATTAATTTCTCACACATTTGTGAAAGAGCAAAGGTTTACAAACAACCTAATATTGATAGGTTGATTGCAAACAGACATCCAACACAAATGAATAGACATTTGTGTGTTATGCATGGCTTTAACAGGAAACCTCTATTGTTTACACCACATTCTAAATCTGGGAATTCACTACTTTGATGTAGCAACAGTAGATAAAAAAGCTCATTATCAACTGTTGCTACATCATAAAGGCCTTTCAGGCCAGTCTTACAGGGCTCTCTGAGAGCCTGTCAGCTCAGTGTAGCGTTTCTGCTTTGACTGAAAGCAAAAAGCACCGTTGCAGGAAGGGGATGGAAGGCAGGGAAGGTGGTGGGGGTTGGGTAAGGAAGGCAGGTAAGGTCATTTTTCACATTTGGAATGGGTAGAAGAGGCCATATTATGCATCCCCCATTGCTCCTTAGCCTCAGCCTAGCATCCTAGCAGTTGTGAACAGTTATGAACAGGGACAGATGATTTTGGGGGCAATACATAACATACAATTATAAATGGGTAACTGAGAGTTAAGGAAGGTTTTTCACCTTGCGGTTCTGCGTGAAATTACAGGCAACTTGTGCTTCGCTTTTACTGTCTATTTGATGTCACTAAGAACCCTTCAGATAAAAACATCCCCATAACTGACAGTTACCCACCTTTAATTCTACATGTGCTATCTTACTGCAAAGATTAATATGCTCTAATGACTGGATACCATACTTTGATGCTTGTATCTCAGGTTCTTTCTGACAGCTCAAAATCCATTGGTATTGCTTTCCTTTGTCTCTCTTCATGCATTTATATCTGTCTTCAAACTTTTTTGGGGATGAGTGCGAGAAATTGGGTTTTTGGTTAGGATGGGGGGTGAAATCTTACCCAAGCAACAGTCACGATCTTTCTCATGATGAACCACAAAAAGTTCTACATTATCCTGTGCTTAACCCTCTGATAGCCTGGCACAGAAGCAGTCAGGCTCGACTCAGAGGTGAGATGCATCGCGCAGCGGCGGAGTTGATGAAGCAGTTGATAGGCTCTTCCTGCAGGGTACTGTGTTGGCGGTGGATGCTGGTAAGGACTTGCACTGTGATGCGCCAAGGATGAGATGTGTTGTGCTGGGTTGATGTCAGTGAAAGAAGCCTGTTATGTCCCTGTGGCTTTGAACAGGAGGCCAGTCCAATGCCCTTTTGAGATTCTCATAAGCAAGCGTGGTTCAGAAAGGCCCCTCACAGCATTGGAAGAGTTGTGGTGCAGCAACAGCACGCCTTGGTCAGCAAAGCAGTCCTTGGTCAGCAAAGCATAGCTTGGCCAGCAGGTTAGACTTCACAGCTGGGCAATCATTCTTTCTGGTGGTCCACAGGTCCAGAAATGATCTGAAGAGTTGGGTCTGAGGAAACTTATGCCTGGTGCCCACTTTGAAATGGTAAAAGCTTCTAGAGTCCTCCCCCTACAGTGGTGCCAGGAATTTCCTTTCTCCCTGTCCTGGCCCCAGATTGTCTGGGGTCACAAAAGACTAGTGTGAAATCCTTTGTGAGTGTGCTGGAGTAGTTGCTTTGAGGTGCAAATCTGGTAGGTGATAGCTCACCCCCCTCATCCTTCCAGAGATGGTCCCTCATGCCAGTACCCAGACCCTCTAGTGTGATGCTCTCTGGGAGGAATATACAATAGGTCAACCACCAGCCACACCTAGTCATGTGACCCAGAAACAAGCTACAGGCACCAAATGGTTAGGGCAAGAAAATGCCAACATTTTTTAAAAGTGGCATTTTCAGAATTGTGACTTAAAATCTAACTTTACCATTCAAGGGGATTTAACATAACAATTCTTCAGACACCAAACATGACTTTCTCATCTGTTCCAAATCAAAAGTTATCACATATTAAATGTCTTAAGGTAAGCCAATGTTTTCCTATGGGAGAGAGAGGCCTGGCAGTAGTGACAAACAAATGTAAGCTTGTTTCACTACCAGGACATGTAAAAGTTAAAAGTACATGTCCAGCTTTCTAAATAAACTTCATCATGGACTATGGGCTGTTTAGGGCCTACTCTAGGGGTCAGTTATATTTCTTAAAAAGGTAGAATTAGGCCTGGCAAAAGGTTTATTTTGGCAACACAATCAGGCCACCCTGGGTCGGACTAGTGACAGCGGAGTGCACAAGGGTTCCTTTTTAAAGGATGAATTCCCTCCCCACCCGTAGGTGGCATGCTTCATCATTGGGAATCTCTTTGTACTGGGAACTTGGTCGCAGTGCAGGCTTCAACCCCTTCACTGTGAGGGAGGAGCTCAGGGATGTTTTGTTTGTGATGGTAGGGAGGTATCCTAAAACCTTCAGATGAGCTAGGTGAGGAGGGAGTATGTGAGGAGAGTGACAGTGAAAATAAAACTGACTGCCTGGTGTGTTAAAGATTAGTTTTAATGGCGCATCCAGGGGTCAGGATTAAAAACTTTATATGTGGGCCATGGCAGGAAAATTGAACCTAACATGGTCCCAAAAGTAGTCGATTGATCGACATGTTTCAGCCTGAATGCCCTCCGTAGAGGTGTTGTGGCTTTCTTCAGGACTAGGGGAGAAGTGAGAGTGTGAGTGTATGATCCATACCACCATACCGAGTGTGGCCGTGGGAACAAGGATACAACCACCCAATTAGGTTGATGAATCAATTGAAGAATTCTGCTGTTCAATGTCAACCCCGTATTGTCAAGAGCGCAAATGGCTAACTCACCGTTTGCGCAGGTTTATTTTGTCAGGCCAAAATGGCCACGTCTGTGGTCTGTCTGAACCTGAAAGTGAGTCTCAAACAGGTATGGTCTCAAATTCTTCAGTACCCAGACCACAGCAAAGACCTCCCTCTCTCCACCTCTGTTCCCGGGGATGTAACCTCCTACTGATGAAGGATACAAGTTGGTCCAGGCCGCCCACATTCAACTGGGCAAAGATCGCCCCAATGCCATGCTCTGAAGCGTATGCCTGCACAATAAAATAAATTCCTTGGAGAAGTACAGGTGCTGTGCACATGGCATCCTTGAGGGTGTCGAAGGGTTTCTGACCCGCTCACCTTTTTGGACTGCTGGTTGTCAAGTCAAGTCAAGTCAAAACCACTTTATTTGATTATTAAAAATCATAAAAGTATGCTATACAAATGCGAAGATATAAAAGACAATTAATAAAAAATATACATATAAAAATATACAATTTCATTTATAAAATACATGATTAACCATAACCATTTAGACAGTTAGTACAAGTTCAAATTTCAGCTATTAGAGGGGATCAACATCATGAACAGTTTTTAGTCTGGCCCTCCTCTCTCTGACAGCTGCTACTAAGAAACTGGCAACACAGAACATAATTAATGGAGACTCTAACAGATTTAAAAACATTAGGGCTGGCTTACACTGGCTAAAATTCATACTTTTTAACAGGGGAATGATAAACCTTTTCCTGGCATGATTAAAGAATGTACAAAAGAACAAGAAGTGCGTGATGTCTTGAGGGGAAAAGTCGTCGCACTTGCAGGGTGCAACATCTCCAAGTCTTCTCCAACCCTCCACATCCCAAAGAACCATATGAAGTTGGTTGAACCGCAATTTGGTTAGCAACCATCTATGGAAGGAGTTAGAAACTACTGATAGATAAAGTGGGGTCCCCAAAGACGGGGTTAACAGAACGTGCGCCCTGACCGATGGTTTGCAGATTTCAAATCCCTCTCGCTCCACCTCCTTTAATTTCTTAAAGTTAGATTTTACCCACTCCAGGTCTGCCTTACATAGGGATTCGGGGTTAGAAAAAATATCTGGTCTCCCCACGTATGCAGCTAGCGTCTCGATATTAGACAACCACTGGATTTCGTTCCTATAATCTAGACTTAAACAGTCCTTTAGGATTTTGTGGTTGAGGGCGAGATTCGGGTTTAGTCATGTTTTTATCCATAATAATAATGGTGCTAATTTAATGATATCTGTTATATAACCAATCCCGAGTTCCAAATGAACTGAATAGGAAGCTGTTGATTGTGGGAGGCCAAGAAGAGAGCGCAAGAATTTGTTTTCCTCCGTCTGGATCACATCATGCTTGATGTAACCCCAGATTGACGCCCCATGCCTAACAATAGAAATAGTTTTGGCCTTATATATGGTTAATATTGCCTCTACCGGTTTCCCACCCAGTCTTTTTGCAAAACCTAATACTGCCCCACCAGAGGTTCTCGCGGAGTTTGCCTTTAATAGAAGCTGGGGGGACCAAGAACTATTGTCATCAAAAACTACTCCTAAGTAGGTGAATACTCTCACCCGTGAAATTTCTTCTCCCCCACAAAAGAAGGGCTTAACCTTATTTTTTGCCCGTCCCAATGACATCACGTGTGATTTGTTATTATTGACTACCAGGTCCAAGCTTTTCATGAACTCTCCAAACGAGTCCAACAATTTCTGCAGGGCCAAGGGAGTCCTAGCCAGGAGAACAGCATCATCCGCGTATAGGAGGACCGGAATCGGGGTACCTCCCATACGCGGAATGTCCAGCGTTGCTGACAGCAGACTATGTTCCAGGGCGTTAATATATAATGTAAATAGCATAGGGGCTAATATACATCCCTGTCTCACTCCTCTGCTGGATTTAAAACTGGACGTACATTTCCCCTCAGCCGTCATCCTGATAAAGGCATTTAGATCTTTATGGAGCTCAGCTAAGAAATACACCAGCGACCTATCAAGCCCCAATTCCAGCAGCATTGTCCACAGCTTAGACCTATTGACGAGGTCAAAAGCTGTGGACAAATCCATAAAACCTAAGTAAATTGAACCGCTAGCCACCTTGGTGTATTTGGCTGTTATTAGGAGAAGGTTCAAGCATTGGTCCTCTGTGCTCCGCCCAGCTCTGAAGCCATATTGGGCGTCTGTCAGAATGTTATTGTCAGAGGCCCACCCCGTTATCCTGGCAAGGATAACTTTCCCCAAGATCTTTATAGAGGAATCCAACAGGGATATTGGCCTATAACATCTCGGGTCTGCCCTTTGACCTTTCTTGAAGATCGGTATTATAACCGACCGAGACCACGATTTAGGGAATCCAACACAAGTCGCATTATTAAAGACATTTGTTAGTACATTGGCCCAAAACAAAGGATTGGCCTTATACATATCGGTTGGCACTCCGTCTGGTCCAGGGGCCTTCTTTCCTGCTGAATCTTCAATCGCT
This sequence comes from Triturus cristatus, assembly GCF_964204655.1. Classification (NCBI taxonomy): domain Eukaryota; kingdom Metazoa; phylum Chordata; class Amphibia; order Caudata; family Salamandridae; genus Triturus; species Triturus cristatus. The sequence goes on from NC_140588.1 coordinate 379,853,506, forward strand.
TTGATGACCTCTCCTATGTGGAACCTAACTGGCAAAGAGGTGGATACCAGGCCTTGACCCATAAAAGGTTCTAGATCGAGGTGACTGCCATATATATTTTCAAAGTGGCTCAGCCAATCCTCCTCTGCAATGTTAGTTTCCAACACGTTATTTTTAATGTTAGAAAAAAGGGGCGTGTTAATAATTGACCAAAATTTTGCACTGTCCTTTAAAATAGCTTTATCCATAAGATCCGCCCAGGCGTTATGTTTAATTTCTTTTTTCCTATCCTCCAGTGTTTTTTTATGATCTCTTCTAAGCTGTGATACCAGAGTTTTGTTCCTCGGGCATGCCTGAAGAGCTTTTTTAAGGCAATTATAGGATTTAGTACATTTATGGTCAAACCAGCCCGTAGCTAAACTATTAAACTGCTGGTTGGAAGTTAGCCAAGTTAAGGAGCCAGCAATGGTAGTATGTCTCTTAACAAACCTCCTCTAGTATTTGGTGAGACCCAAGAAGGCCCTCACCTCAGTCTGGGTTGCGGGGGGGGGGGTTGCCAGGCCAGAATAGTTTCAATATTGGCCTGGAGGCGTTGCACCTTGTTTTGACCAACATGAGGCCCAGTTATTCCACAATTCCCTGCCCTATCTGGAATGTACTGGCCTTGATAGCCAAGCCTACCTGATGCCTCCCGGCCAGGACCCTAATCACCAACCTCCGAAAGGCGGCAGCGGAATTCTTTAAACCAAAGAGAATCACCCAAAATTGGAAGTGGCTGTAAAAAAGTGGGGTACTGGTTGAGGGGGGTGAAACCCTACTCAAGCAGGATCCACAATCCTTGTCAGAGTGAAGTTACAAGTAATTCCTAAATTGACCTGTGCTCAAACCACAAAGTAACTTGGCACAGAGCAGTCATGCTTAACAATGTGTAAAGTATTTGTGCAACACTACATACAGTAACAAAGTGAACACACACCACAAAAGGGATCCTACACCAGGTTAGAAGAATAGAGTACATTTTAATAAATAAAACAAGACCAAAAGGCCAAAATCCAATCAGGAGATCCGGAGCTGTGCAATTTTAAAGATTTAACTGAAAATAGCACCAAAAAGCACAAAGCGCCAACTGTGAATATCTGGTCGCAGTAGACAGGGACAAAGTCACAAGTTCAGGCTGACCGCGAAGGACCATGGGCCGGCACAGGGACCCAGTTAGGCCTGCTAAAACAGAGTACCATAAATCTTGTTTGCGGAGTATTGCGAGGTCCCATCACACAGCTAGGGGTGGGCGGAATTTGCGGAATTAACCTTCGCAAATTATCGCGAGAATGTTTAAAATTATCGCAAACAAGCAGAAATATCGCAAAGATGCGGAAGTTTTTTTCCGGCATGTTCGCGAGATTTTCTGCATGGTTGCGGGTCGCCAACTTACCCATGTGGTTGCTTGCGGGCGCGGCCATCTTGTTTTGAGTTGTTCTCGCGGTGCATGATCGCGAGAAGAAAGACGTGATCGCGCGACGCATGACGTCACTGCGGGCGCGAACTGTCGCGAGACAGCGCAAATGGCTAAAAACAATACAACATCTCATGGAGAACGCGACCGGATCAAGAAAACTTGTCGGCGAACGCAGGGATTCAGGTAAGGCGATCGCGCGCGCGCGAGAATGTATCATTTTACAGCGCGAGCAAGAAACAAATTATCGCCAAGCTGCGGAAACCGGAATTTTTGACATTTTCGCGCTCTCCGCGGAACGCAAAAATGTCAAATTATCGCAATTTCCGCGAACGGAACTAAATTTTTGCCCAGGCCTACACACAGCTGAAGCAAAGCGATGCGTCAGTTCCGAGGAGCTGCGAGGCTGCAATACGAGGTCCTGAGTCATTATCAAGGATCCCTTTCATGAGGGCTTGCAATGCGGAGTCTGGTATTGAGGATGCGTCGCACAGCCGAGGTGATGTGCCGACTCTGAGGAGCTGTGAGGCAGCGATGCGATGTGCTGCTTTGTCGTTGAGGATCCTGTCAGCAAGGGCTTATGATGCAAAGTCCAGCATCGGGAATGCGCCACCCAACTGAGGCAATGTGTGGGTTTCGAGGAATTGCGATGTGAAATCCTGGTGCTGGGAATTTCCATGCAGCAGAGGTGGTGTGTCGGTTCTGCTCGGGGTTGCTCCATGCAGCAGGGGAGGTACATTGGCTGTACTTGAGCGACAGATGGGCTAGTGGAGCACTTTCAAGGGTCCAGGACTAGGGTGGCACCACTGGGCATGGTAGGACTCACAGTTGCAGAGTTCAGGTGATTGTTACAAGAGACTAACCCTTGCAGTCACTCTCGGGGGGCCTTGATGCCAGTCCAGACCTTCTCACCCAGGCAAGATGGCAGCAGGTAAGCACCACAGGCAGCAGACTTTCAGGGCAGCAGTCCAGCCAAGTGGAAATCCGTTCAGCATTATAGAAGTCTTTCTTCCTGGCAGGGTCTTCCACAGGTCCAGAAGTGTACTGAAGAGATGGTGCCTGAGGTCCAATAGTTATACCTGGTGTTTCCTTTGAAGTAGAGAAAGCTATAGAGGTTTCCCTTTGAAGTGCACAAGTTGTACCCTGCCCTGGCTCCAGACCATCTACAGGGTGTACGCAACACTTTATGTGATGGCAGGAACCAGCCTATTCAAGTGTAAGTAGGGATGTGCCTTACCCCACCCTCATATCTTGCCAGTGATGGTCCATCCAGGCACACCTTAGCTCTCTTTTGTTTGTGGATGTTTAGAAGAAATCCACAAAATCCACCTGCCAACTACACTCAGTCATGTGACCCAGAAACAGGCTGCGGGCACCAAATGGCTAAGGCAGGAAAATGTCAACTTTCTAAAAGTGGCATTTTCAAAATTGTAATCAAAGATCTGACTTCACTGTAAAAGAGGAATTTTCATTACAATTCCCAAGACAACAAACATTAACTGTTTACCTGTTCCCATTTGGAAGTTGCAGCGTATTAAATGCAATGAGTTAGCTCCAATAAGGGAAAGGTAGGCCTTCCATTAGTGAAAAACAAATGTAAGAGTTTTTCCCTATCAGAACATGTGAAACAAAATTGCATGTCTTACTTGTCCTGCCTGTGCACTGTTTAGGGCCTACCCCAGGGGTGACCTATTTGTGTAAAAAAGTCAGGTTTGACCTTGGAAAAATGCTTATTCTACCAGGCCGAAATGCCAATTTAAAACTGCACGCACAGGCTGCACTGGCAGGCCTGAGGCATGTTTAACAGACTACTTAAGTGAATGTCACAATCAGTGCTCCAGGCCCTCTCATAGCATTTAACTTATAAGCCCTGGGTACATGTAATACTGCTTTAGTAGGGACTCACTGGTAAATTAAATATGTCAATTGGGTGCAAGTCAATTTCACCATGTTTAAAGGGGAGAGCACAACCACTTTAGCACTGGTTAGCAGTGGTAAAATGGGTAGAGTCATATGGCCAACAAATACAAATTCATCAAAAACAGGGGGAGTAAGGCAAAAGATTTGGGGTAAAGCCATCCTAAGGGTTAAAAGTCTAACAGCGGGTTTTATTGCTTTTTTATGGAATGAAATCTAAATCTTTCCCAATTTCCTCTAAAGATTCATGATTGAGGAAAGAAATTATGACAGCTTTGGAAAGCAAGAAATGTTTGCAAAGTCTAGCAAATCAACCAACTAGAACATTTATTAGAGGCCTGGAAACATTAGCAAGCCACCTACAGATAGGTTTTACCTCAGAGTTCCATGTCATGTTCAACACAAATGATGCACAAATAAAAGAAGAATGACATCGACCACAAAAGAGTCAAGATTTGCCTGGCTCAAGGCTGAGGAGAGAGGGGAAACATTTATGATAGTAAATTATACTTTCCTCTGCAGGCAACATAATTTTGATCCTTATGTGCACCACAACTTCCAAGGTCCCTACCTTCTGGTTAAAATGTTGATTTGTTATATTTTTGGGGTGACTCCTGATTAGTACTTCAGAAATAACAAAAACAATTGTGCAGATGTTTCAATGACCTTTCAGGAGATAAAGGGCAAATTATAGGTAGGCAAAATATTAATTTTCCTAAAAGGGGCCATGTACCAATACAGTGCAATTATAGCAAGCAAAGTGGATGATTTCCACCTAAATAGTAGGGCTTTTTAATTAGTAGGGTTAATTTTCTACAATGAAACTATAGATTTTTTCTCCTTCTAAGTTCCATTGACATAAATGTGAATAGATTTGATGCAGTCACAATATTTTTTACTTATATTTTTACCTACTTGTTTGTGATCTTGAAGCCTGAAATTGATTTATATCCTTATTTGGATTCCTGTTTTTACTAGAAAAGACCTGGAGTAAATCCACTTGCTTGTAATCTACTTAATAAACACAGTTTGGGAACTATCAGTTAGGGATGCAGAGTTGTTTTGTCTTTTCCTATGAAATGTTTAAGGGAGTCTTTTTTAATTTGAGCACACGTCCCCAATAAAATGTCGAAGAAGGAATGGACTTTGATGATGTTTTGTCTCTCTGGAGGCTGATCAGCAATGTTTTTCCACTGGTGTGCTTGGTGGCAGTTTCAGACAGAGAAAGTCATTGCATGATATTCAGTAGCATCTTCTGAGCCATTGGGAAGGGTTATTTTCTCCACAACATTTTGCTTGTATCTGTGCTGTGAGTGCACATTTTGCTGATGATGTAGTCACTCTTATTAGATGAAGTTGAATCCCTTGGGGTGTATCTCTTCCTTGACCCACTTGTACTTTAAACGGGTGAAGTTCTTCTATGTTGCCCTGGTCAAGCAGCAACCACAATCCATGTCAGGGTAAGGCAAAAGTAAACTTCAAAGTAACCTGTGCTCACCCCTTTGGTAGCTTGGCACAGAGCAGTCAGGCCTAATATAAAGGCAATGTGTAAAGTATTTGTGCAACACTTCAAACACTAAAATAGTGAAAACACACCACAAAAGGATTTAGATAAATATAGTATTTTTTGATAAAGAAAACTTGATCAAAACTACAAGAATCCAATTAGTAGAACCAGAGACATTGAATTTTAAAGTTTTTAGTGAAAATAGCGCCAAGAAGCACAAAGCGCCAATTGGGGACATCTGGTCACGACAGACTGGGAGAAAGTCACAAGTTCAGACCGACCGCGATGGAATGAAGGAGGCTACAGGGACCCAGTTAGACCCGCTGAACAGAGTACCTTAAACCCTGGTTGCGGCGCGTTGCATGGATCCATGTTAAAGATGCGTTGTGCAGCCAAAGCAATAGGTCGGTTCCAAGATGTGGCGAGGCTGCGATACAAGGTCTTATCGCATCATTATTGAGGATCCTGTCGACAGGGCTTGTGGAGCGAAGGTCAGCGTCGTGGATGCAGCACACAGCTAGTGAAGCCTCAGTTCCGTGGAGCTGTAAGGCTTTGATGCAGAGTCTGTCATCATCAAGCCTGAGGAGATGCGTCAGTTCTGCTGGCAAGCACCTTATGTCCATTTCCAAAGATACAGGACTGGAGTGGCACCACTTGGCAGTGTAGACTAATAGATGGCAGAGTCTAGGTGCAAGTGCAAGGTTGTTGGAAGCCTGCTAGGTCCCTGAAGCTTTAGATCAGGAGGCCAGCCAACTAGCCATTGGAGTCACTCTGGGACCTGGTTTCAAGAGAGGGAGGTCCAATCCTCCTCACCCAAAGAGGAGGGCAGCAGAAAACAGGTCAGCACTGAAAATCAGAGGTCCAGCAGAGTGTAGACCAGCAGAGTAGCACAACAGCCCTTCTTACTGGCAGAGTATCAACAGGTCCAGAAGCATACTGAAGTGGTGGTGTCAGATGTCCTTCTTCTATATACACTTGTGCATTTGAGGTGGGTAGCTTCTAGAGGCATGCTTTTAAAGTGCACAGGTGCCCTGCCTTCCTTGCTACTGCTCCAGACTAACTACAGGCGGTATGCAGCCCTTGGTATGCAGCCATTTGTGTGGAGACAGGACAATGCCTAGTCAGATGTATGTGAGGCAGAGCCCACTTCCTCCCTCCTTTCCAGCCAGTGATGGCCCACTTAGTCGCACCTTAGCTCCCATTGTGTTGGCTATCTAGGAGGAATACACAAAGCCTGACCACCAACTACACCTGTTCATGTGACCAGAGACAGGCTGCAGGCACCAAATGTCTACGGCAAGAAAAAGCAAACTAGCTAAAAATTGGCATTTTCACAATTTTAATTTAAAATCCGAATTCACCATTAGTTAGGATTTTAAATTAGGGCTCCAGAGATGCCAAACGTGAATCAGTTATAGCTTCCCATTTGGAAATTACATGACACACTTGGAAACTTTGATGTCCCTGAGTTTCCACAACAAGGAGCCAGCTCTCCTTGGGCCCTTGGAGACATGTTTCTTCAGGACACAGCACACAGCAAAGTACTTTCAAGCAGGGGGACACAGCACACAGCAAAGTCCCTTAGCCTCTCCTTAGTTAAATCAGCAAACTGCAGGCCAGCCCCAGAAAACACAGCAAGGGTCAGTCCTTCTTTTCAGTCTATCCAGCTGTTCTTCCTTGGCAGAGGTTCCTCTTGACCGCGAAGTAGTTTCAATCCTTTTCAGTCTTGAACAGTCCAAAGTCCAGGGGTTTCAGCTCTCATAGTTATACCCATGAATGTCTTTGAAGTCTTTGTGTTCAGGGGGCACCTACTCCTGTCCAAACCAGTTCTGGGTGTCTCCCAGCCAGTGGCATCTTCTTCCTTTGATAGTGGGGGTCTGGTTCCTCAATCACTCAGCAGGAGGTGGAGCCATTGTTTTCTGGCAGCAGCCTAGGCCTCTTCACCTCCAGGAGCTACTCCTCCCTCCTACACTCCAGATGCAGGTGGCTGTCTCACCCACTCCTCCCCTGGGTCATGACATTTCCCAGATCCTATCACATTCAAATCTAGACAGTCAATCCACAACCAGGCAGAGACACACAGAATTGTTAGAACAAAAAACCAGCCACTTCTAAAAGCGTGGTTTCTAAACACACAATTCAAAAACCACCTTCACAAAAAGATGTGTTATTAAATTGTGAGTTCAGGCACACTAAGCTTCACCTCTCCATCTTAAGCCCATGGGAAGATAGGCTGGAAACATATTACACATCCTTCCCCATTCTGTCCGTAGGGCGAGATGGCCTTGCAACAGTGAGAAACAAAATGGAGAGTATTTCACTGTCAGGACATGGTACACACCTCAGTACATGTACTACCTTTCACAGACACTGCACCCTGCCCAGGGGGGTACCTTGGGTCTACCATAGGGAAGCCGCGTCGGTAGTAGGCATAACTGCAGGGCAGTGACGTGGGGAGGGGGAGGGGCAGGGTGGGGGGTAGTAAACTATGGATAACGGAGGCTTACAGGTAAGTTAACATATAAATTTGTAAAACAAATTTTGTTGCGTGCACTGCATCCCCAAATGCGATGCAGTGCACGCAACAAAATTTGTTTTATTAATGTATATGTTAACCTACCTGTAAACCTCCGTAATCCATAGTTTACTACCCCCTACCCTGCCCCTCCTCCTCCCCACATCACCGCCCTGCAGTCACTCCTACTACCGTCCGCGGCTGCCATAGGGGTGTCTGATGTGCAGGGAAAGGGAAGGGTAAGGCCCGGCAAGTGGGTGCACTTGTCAAGACAACATGGTAGTTAGCCAACTGTGCGCAGGCACTGCAGTGGCAGGCCTGAGTTTTCTCTTTAGGGCTACTTGTGTGGGTGGCACAATCAGTGCTGCAGGCCCACTAGTAGCGTTTGCATTACCAGCCCTGGCACACGTAGTGCACTTTACTAGGGACTCTACTAGTAAGGCAAACATACCAATTATGGACAACCAATTACCATAACACCTTATACAGGGAGCACTTGCACTTTAGCACTGATCAGCAGTAGTAAAGTGCCCAGAGTCCTAAAACCAACAAAAACAGGTCAGAAACACTACAGGAGGAAGGCAAAAGGTTCAGGGATGACCCTGCAAAAAGGGCCAAGTCCAACACAGTGCAAGAGGAAGGCATGAGTTATAGTTCATGTAGTCTGGCTAGCGCATTCACAACACTGTGTACAGAGGTGCAGGAGTCATAGTAAGTTTTTGGCATGGCGTAAGTTATAGCTATGTTATAACTGTACCTTTAAACTTTCGAATTTTGTGTAGTTTAAGTTGGTTGTGTATACACATTATTAATAAGTATTCCCTAACTGTAACTTATCCTCAGCCTTGGGATTTCTCATTGAATTTCAATCTTTCTTTTTCTCATAAAAATGTTTTCAAATCATAGCGTGCATGGTCGTCAAGTGGAGCATCATAGAGTACAGTAGAGGAGAGTGTTATAGAGTGTAGAGTTGTAGAGTGAAGTGTTGTAGAGTGGAGTGTTATAGAGTGAAGTAGCATACAGTGGAGTGATGTAGAGTGGAATGTTGTAGAGGGTTGTGTTGGAGAGTGTCTTGGTGTAGAGTGTTGTAATGTAGAGTGAGAGCTGCAGTGCTGGTTGGGAGAGGAATATTAAAGAATGTTTCCACATCTTATCTCTAATTGGGGATTTATCACCAAATGCTGTCTAAAGGAGTGGCTCCCTGGTGGTCATCCAATGAGACAAGGAGGTGCCGGTGCACTTGTTGATGTTGTGCATTTGCACTTTCCCTTGCAGCAGCGGAGGACGCACTGAGTCTGGAGGCTGAATCTGTGATCATGATATATTGACCCTGTGTTGTGCTCACCTCATTGTTCTCTCTGTTTTCCTGCCACAAGCCAACTGTAGCAAGTCAAGACCCCAAAGTATGTCAGCAGGGAGACACTGGGATGCAGAAGCCAAAAACAGCAAGGACCACAATGTGCCATAGAGTCCAAGCACGCACTTCGGCCATGCTCTATAACTATTGCAGCAACAGCACTCATTTCCATGCCAAAGAAGGTAGTTTCAGTACTTCCCTCTGAATGTATCCAAAGAAATTTGCACAGCACTAACAAGAATAACTAGGCATATAACTGTGACTGATTGTTTCATGCTCAAGGCAAGCAAAACTCAACTAAGGTGTCTGATGGTGGGAAAGGGACTAGTGCCAAATCACACACAGTCAACCATCCACTGTAGAGGGCTCTGCAGGACTTTCACAGACAGTTAAAAGCATCAACTTACTCCCAATACAGACAGCCAGAAATCTTCAATGTATTAATGAGCATAATAACAGGGCAGTGAGGGAAGACATGGTAATCACATAGAAAGTGAACACTCAAGGCTCTCCCAATCTTGAGCATTCCTCTCTCAGCATTTTGGACGTATCGTTTCAAATTATTTCCCCTTGTAAGCCTCTCTTTTGCAATTACCTAAGTACCACTTCCACTCCATCTTCTTTGGGGATCAGCAATACCAACTGTTGGCAGAACGTTCTCCTATCCTAGAAACTGGCCCGAACGTGCATTAACCAGTTAGCATAGACATTTCTAACATCGGTTTGCCCGCAGGACAAACTATCTCTTTCATCAATAAAGTTGAATGCAGTGACTGGCACCCTCCGAATAATAAACCAAAGTTGGTTCTTGTGGAGGACGGTAGTCAGCACAAAAGTACAAATGCAGCACAAATATAGATCCTCAAGAGGCTTTTTTTCCTTGTCTGAAATCTCCGACTTGTGGTTGGAATCAGACTTTGAGCACAAACTAAAATCATTGCTCACACAGCTATTTCCATGGACTCAGCATTGCCATGCGGGGACTGCGTGGTGAAAATATCAGCAGGAAAGGGCGGGCGAAAGGATGACACTGATGAAAGTGATGGTGACAGTAGCAATAGCAATGAGGAGCCCCTTTTGTGGGACAAAACTGCCCATCATTTAACTACATGCGCTTATAGCTAGAATCTTAAAGGATCAGGCTCTTAAAAGGACCTAATCCAAGTAAGATCTAAGCCTCCCTCCATCAGTCTGTCAGCTGAATCCTCGGAGCCCTGACAGAAATGTATGATTTTCCCAGCACGCACTGCGAGGAATATAAGAAGGATTCTGCTGCCCTACAAGTATCAAATCTAAAAACCTGAGCTGCAGTACGGAAAATGTTGAAAAACATTACTACCATGGGCCAGGAAGGAAAGATGTAGAGTCTCACACCACTGAAATGAAAGGTGTCAGGACAACTTTCCAGGTACACACGACAGACCAGCAAAAGCAGTCCCGTGACATATTGGATAAGCCTGAGGTCATGGAACATTGCATATGACTAAATAGCATGTGATTACTGGGCACTGAAGAAGGGACAGAGTTGGATGCGCAAAGCAGATTTATCTGCAGCTATTTCATCATGTCTCCACAGATTTGCAAGAATGGGATACTGATTGTTAGACACAGTGGCCACATCGTTTTCCTCTCGAGAAACCTACAAGAAAGAGCAAGAGAATGCACACCTCATGGCAATTCTTATTCACGTAGGAAACTTTATTTTTCGTCAATTACTGTATCAATCTGCCCAGCCCAAATATTCCAGCCAAAGATGGTGCCCATACATTTGTTGTGTGCTCAAATTTTAGCCCTTGTTCAGTTGCTCAACGTTGGCAGTTATGACAAATTTACTAGGATTCCAGTCACTAGGTGTGCAAGTATGTCTACAAAAGACACCTCGCCTCAAAATCATCTATGAATCACATACTTACATGTGCCTTTCTGAGGAACAGGCTAATATCTTATTGGAGTCATGGACTAAGCAGTCTATTAGGAGGACTATTTTACAATGATTGATGTTAATGACGCTGGTAACTTCATATAATCTTACAATTATAACTGTGTAAATGGAATATGCTTGACGGGATCCCCGGTTGATCAGACCTCATGGTGGACTATATGTAATGGTTAATAGAGCATGGTCTGGCTCACAAACAGTTTACAATGCTTCGGGCAAGCTGGTTTGTTTGGCTAGCCACAACCAAACCCAATGTAAACTTCATTTTGCGTATTTTCAGCATTTATGTTCAAACACATGTTGTGAAATTTAGATGTTGACAGCACACGAAGGCTGAAGGGATTCTATAATAACTTTCTGCAAAAGTGCTCCAACACAGCCTTGAACCCTTGTTTCTTATATTTTTTAGGTACTGTATCTCTTTATCTCTACAGCCTCCATGACTTGTGGCCATTATTAAGGCGTTAAAAGAGACTATTTCTGAGCCTACATCAGAGGTAGCAGCTTGACAGGAAACTTGCACAGTATTCTGCTTCTTTGGAAGGGAGGTTGTTCGGGTCACTAGGGGGAGGAGGTGGACTGGATAGATAGGGTGGTCAGGGTGGTTAGGAGGTGGGGTTGCATGAAAGAAAACATAAGAAGACAGAATGTTGTATATTGCAAGCATCAAGAAATAATAAAACATGGCACAAATAGTTAAAAATAAAGAAAGCCCACAGAAGGGCATAAGGTGTTTCACATGGAATGTTCATGAGGCCCAATCTGCTGCTAAGCATTGTACCATCAGGGAGGAACTCGTTTTTCTCATACCTGAGAATCTGTGCTTACAAGAGGTTCACCTACTGGGGCAAGAATCGGTGATGCCGAGTCAATTGGGACTTGGAGTTTTGGTGGCTACAAATCAGCACACCAACATGTGGGACCACTTTGCTAGCTACAAAACACACATGGGAATTACATAGGTTGAAAAGTGATCCCTCGAGTCACTTGTTGTTTGCACAGCATTCTAAATTCTCTAAAGATATAACCATTTGTGGTGTCTATGTGCTACAAATTGACCATCCAGCAACATTTCGGCAGTTATTGTTTGAAATATCTAGCTGGTCATGCCCACTGATTGCATGTGGGGATATTTATCTAATGCTTTACCCTACAGTAAAATTCAACTAGACCTAATACTGCCCAGCATATGCAGCTCTCTAGGACTACCATATTACATACGATGACCGCGTTTTAAAATTGTTGCTGCATTGAGAGCCCATTGTTTTGCACAGCCTGGTTTTCTCTCAATTTTGCTCCTCATAAGACATGTTCCAGAATAGATGTGTTCTTGTTATCTGAAAATGTGATCCCTGAAACTAATATCAAGACCTACCCACCCATAGTTCCTGATCATAATCTATTTATGTTGAATATGCCAAGGAGATGGATAAAAAAATCTGATGTGCCTCATGATGGACTTCTGTTAGGAATCTCCATAGTGATTTGGTTTATCAAATCTACATGTCTGTAAGAAATTGGGTTATTGGTTGAGGGGAATGGAACCCCTATTCAAGCAATAACCACAATCCTTGTCAGGGTGAACCACAAAAGTCACCAAATTAGCCTGTGCCTAAACCTCTGGTAACTTGGCACAAAAGCAGGCAGGCTTAACTTAGTGGCACTGTGTTAAGTATTTATGCAGCACACAAAGAGTAATAATGTGAAAACACATCACAAGTAAATTCCCATACTAATTTAGAAAAAAGAGTGCATTTTAGTTAATGAAATGACACCACAATGAATTAAATCCAATCAGTAGAACCGGAGATTTGGCGATTTCAATGTTTTCGGTAAGTATAGTGCCTAAAACCACAAAGTGCCACTTGTGGTCATCTAGTCATGCTAGACTAGGATAAAGTCATGGACCAGATACAGGGACTAGGTTAATCCGGCTAAAAAGTTACCTTCTCAAAGTCTGTCATGAAGAGCTCCGTTTGTAGTGGAGGAGGCAGCGGTGAGTAGGGAGAGCATCGTGGATGGTCGTTGATGTAGTGCACAGAGCAGGCCTGGTATTGCAGGTGGTCCTCGCTTCAGTGCGAAGATCTGGTCAGGCATCATGGGCAGTCATTATTGGAGCTTTGCATTGGCGGTCACCCCTGGCTTTTGTTGCTGCAGCACGAAGTGCAGAATCTGCCTTGACGGTTGTCTCTTGAGATCGCTGTAGCTCAAACAGTTTGTTTCTTCTTAGCTTTGCATTGGTGTTTGCAATGGGTGACAGAGTCTTAGTGTGAACAGGCCCATTCGTGGTAACAAAAAGCCCAAATCTTCAATGTTTCACCTTTTTTTACAGAGAAGTGCACTCTGGTGCCAGACAAGGGGCCAGGATCAGTGGACACACCTCGTGGGGACCAGGGTCTCACTCCAACAGAGGCCGGCAGGGCTTAGGCAGGTCCAGTTCCAGGTCAGGCAGGTCCAGTTGCAGAAGGTCAGCTGGTCAGTTGCAGGGAGGCCTTTGAAGCTTGTTGTGTCCCTGGAGCTCGAGAGGAGAAGATCGAACTGACCCTTGGAGCCACTCAGGAAGCCTGGGATGAAAGGAGCAGGGATAGACTTCCTTCTCAAGGAGCAGGGCAGGCCTCAAGAAGGAGGGCAGTCTTCTAAAGAACAAGGCAGGCCTCAAGCAGCAGGGCAGTCCTCTGGTACCAGCATATCATGTCTCCAAGGAACATGACAGGCCTCAAGCATCAGGGCAGTGCTCTGGGGAGCAATGTAGTATTTCCTCTGTAATGTCCACATGTCCAGGAGTGTACTGAAGAGAGACTTAGGAGGGCTAATATTTATACCTGATGTCATCTTTTGAAGTGGGGGAATTTTCTAGGCTACTGCCACATCTGGTTCTCAAAAGTTCTTACCTTCCCCTGACACTCAGGTGGAGGTGTCATCTTTTGAAGTGGGGGAATTTTCTAGGCTACCCCTAAATCTGGTTCTCAAAACTCTTTCCTTCCACTATCAAAGCTTCAAGAAGTCTGGGGTGACAAAAGACTAGTGTCAAGTTCTATTGTGTGCGCTGGAGGCAAGCCCTTGGAAATGTAAGTGAGGCAGGGAACTGCTCTGTCCTCAACCTTCCTGGCAGAAGAGACCATCCTGTCCACACCCCGTCTCCTATTGCTCACTGTCTGGGCCCAATATGCATTCTTAATTGAGGAGCCATTTACAGGCCCATGCAGCCGGAAACCTCTAGAAGGCCTTAGGTTCTTTAGGGTAGGAAAATGGTAGCTTTTTAAAAGTGGCAAAGGAGTTTTCAAAATTGTAATCTAAAATCCAACTTTACCAGTAAAGAAGATATTAAATTGGAATTTATTTGAGTCAAAACTTGATACTTCTATCTGTTCCCAATCAAAAGTTATCACTTATTAAATATAATAAGGTAACCCAATGTAATTCTAACTGAGAGGTATCAGGACTTGTAGAACTTAAAAACATGTTTCACTAATTAAGTACAATGCACTCTACCCTGTGGGATGTTTAGGACCTATCTTAGGGGGGACATATGTATTAAAAGGGAATATTTAGGCTTTGAAAAAATGTGTATTGCCTGGTCAAATTGACAGTTTAAAACTGCACTACAGACTGCAAAGCAAGGCCTTTAAAGTGCTACTTTAGTGGTGGCACAATGAGTGTTGCAGGCCCACTAGTAGCATTTAATTTACAGGCTCTAGGAACATTTAGTACTATATACTAGGGACTTGCAAGTCAATTAAATGTGACATTCAGGTACAGGCCAATTTTACCATGTTTTAGAGAGACAGAATAACCACTTTAGCACTGGTTAGCAATGGTAAAGTGCACAGAATCCTAATGTCAACAAGAAGAATTCAGAAAACAGGAGGAGTGAAGGCAAAATATTCATGGGTGGCCCTGCACAGAGTACAAAGTCCAACAATGTCTAATATATTAAAAGAATATGTATGTGGAAATATAAATATCGCCCCTCTTCATATAATCTGGGACTGTATGTAGGCAGTCATTAGGGGTGCAACACTTTCATACAATATGTCTATAGACAGGGACATAAGAAGTTAGACATATGAATTGAGAACTTCCTTACCAAAACGAAAAGCTGAATATGAACTCTCCCTTCCAAATCTACAGGCTTCGGTAATCTCAGAAAAAACCCAGAAAAAATAATAAAACTTTCTGTCACTAATATAATGCTTATAACAGAACAATCGTTGGACAAGGCTGATTACTTTGAGAACAATGAAAATGAGGAAAGAATCTTAGCCCTGACAATAAAGACACAAACTACCCATAACTATACACCAGCTGATAAAGATGGTCAGTATAGTCCAGGGACAAGATAATATAATATCTACATTCCTGTAATACTTCATACATTTATATGTGAAAGAACAGACACTGGCTCAAGCCCTGATCCATTACTACATACAAAAACGTGACCTATTTTGAGTTACACCCATACAATGTTCAAGGTTATAAGCATCCTGAAAATAGAGGCAGAAAAATCAATTAAGAATCTTTCCTCAGGCAAACACCCAGCCCCTATTTCTTGGTGTGCTATCTCCACTCTTAATTGTTTTGATGATAACTGCAAAAATCCCTCATCATGGAGAGTAACGGATATTATTGTAGTTTTCAAAAAAAGATAATGATCCTGCCAACTGCACTTTCCTCTTCTTTTGATATACTTAAATCCTTTTTTTAAAATTATTTACAGAATTATGATTATGTTATGAAGATTCAAATTTCTGATTTACAGTGGAATCAAATAAAATACATAGAATAATCTTCTGCAATATACAATGGATAATAGTTTGGGTTTATCATTCATTGCTCTAGCAAGAGCCCAATAACTCACAAGTTGAATCTGACAGATCGTCTAAGACAGTCAAAGAGCCTTTAACATTTTCTAAAATAGAGCAAATATTATAAGGAGTCACAAAAGATTGAATGTATCTCCTTTCAAAATTCGTCATTACAAATTAATTAATTAGTGAGTTACACTCAGGGCTGGACTGGGAACAGCAAACAGCCCTGGCAGATTGCTGCTCGACACTCCCTTGGATTGTGGAGAGGAGGGGGAGTTCTAGCAAGAAGCACTGCTCCCGCTTTTGTTACAAGGGGCTGCTGCAAAACCGGGCCCCAGAGACAAAACCTGCCTCCATGGGCACAAAACAGGCCCTCACCCCTCTGGAACACCTGGGAAATGCCAAGTGCCCGCTACGACCAGTCCAGCCCTGGTTGCGCAACAATTCTTCCAAGAACTAAGAACTAAGGCTTCTGGGAATAAATGTCCCATCCCTCATCTAAATGGATACTTTTAGGTTAATCTAAAGATGTCCTCCAGAAATGCATCGAAATTATATTTGCAGCAATCACCTTAAATTGACTACAGGTTTCTCAGCTGCGACTGGAGCAAAAGCCACCAACAAGTAGGATCTGGTGGAATGAATTGATAGACTTATGTGGACTACAGATGTCAGTCATACAAAACAGTATTGCACAGGTCACATTAGAGGGCAATGTGGCACCCTACAATTTTCTTTATACAGACATTTGCAACATGAAATTAATGCTCCTTACCCCATGACACTTTAAATTGCATTTCCTTTTTGGGCGATTCTACAATCATTTATTTTATGTGTATAACGAAGTAATTAATTGGCACTTGCACCACCAAATTCACTCCTCTACGTGCTGAAATGAATTGATATTTTATGTACATCTTTCTCCATAAAAAAGTAAATATATGAAAAAAAGAAAGGTCTTCACACATCCACATTATTTCAGGGACGTAGGGAAAGGAGAAAAAAGTGAAAAAAGTAAAGGAATATTTGTATATTCTGCCCTTCACTCTAACTCCAAGTGGGTACAGAATAGTTGGAAAATGTGCCAATTTTGGGTTTATGTATACACATGATATCAATAAATTTCCATAGCGTGCTGCTTGGGATTTTGTGTAAATGGCATAAAATGAACAAATGTAAGTTAGCAATGCAAGCACATGACCTCTACGTTTACCTTTTTCGCTGACTGTAAAAATATGAAACTAGGAAAATGTTGGCATCTACATAAAACTTATACATGTCATTGTTTTTTTTTAAATGTGTGAACCACTAAAATGCTAAATTAATGCAATGAGACTTTGGGGCATATTATCAAGCACGGCGTTAAAATTATCACAATCGAAGCCAATGTTGACACCAGAACATGGGCTTCTATGGGAATTCTCAAGGGAATATTATCAAGCCCATTATCGCCGCTTTAGCTGCAGTTTTCTGCCGCTAAAGCAGCGATAATTTTAACGCCGTTTCTTGATAATATGCCCCTTTTATTTTTATAGGTGTTTATGAAAATACATAACCTTAATTGTGTCACCAAGAGTCAGTGGGTATTGTTCTCGTTGCAGATTCCAGCTTTATGCTCACACCGTTGAGCTGCGCTACCAGGCCTCCCTTCTGCACACTCGGGAAGAGTTGGGCATGGTGGTGGTGGGACCATTAAGCCTGAACACAGCCATGCTTCTTCTCGTCCTGATCAGATGGTGCTGTCAGCTGCTGTATGTTTCATCTCCGTCCTTCTTGTCAAAGATGATTATCGCCATGGGAGTCTGGACAGTGCTCGACCCTCTGGCAGTCTTTTTAGTGGATATTCTCCTTGGGGTAAGTCACCTAAAATAACAGGGAGACGAGCCCTTGATATCGAGGCTTTTTCATGTCAACATAGAGCTATTTCTAATTTCGTTTTCTGATTAAATGCAGTATGAAAGATGCACAATTATGCTCAGATCATCAACTACAATGACATTTTTTTCCCAAAAACTCATTTTAGAAATTATTTTGGTAAAAGTGGTTATTAAACATGTTTTCAACTTAGGAATAACGATTTAAAATGTTGATAAAATAATTCGACTACATGTTATAAATATTCTCAAAATGAAAAGGAGGTAATGTTCTAGATGTTGAAATATGCATTTATTTTGCTTTTCAAAGGAGATATGCATACGATTTTGAATTGTTTCCAATATTTAAAAAGAAATCACAAAGATTCACACTTTTAATTTCACACCATCCGTCTTCTAGCAGGCACATGAATTGTATCTACCCCCTGCCAACCAGATCATGCATTTAAATATGCTGACAATAAGGTGTCACTCGTTCTGGGAATCAATACGTTTTGCAATCACTGAATACATTTTCTTTCGTTATATAGCAGTTCTTATAGTTGTGTAAGAATACGAACAATTTTCAGAAGCACATTGTAGCTCTATATAATTAATATAAATTCAAGACGAGACAAAACATTATAAAGATCGATAAAGATACAAATAATAAGTCGTGAAATCAAACATATCAAAACTGTCCACGAGAACAGAATTAAACAGATACATTTAAACGAAAACTACATGATTCAGAAGCATTTTTCACAAAACAGGATTTTGGGCGGGTGGTGAGAACAAGAAGCTGAGAAGTTGTGTGACAGGTGAGCAATTGTTTCGAATCCAAAAGATTAACCTTTGCTCTTACATTATGAAACAGTAGGAACCCTCTGGGCAAATATCGTGGGAGAACATTATACCTGAAGGCTTTCAGCAAATGTGGGCTCATCATATTAAAAAAACACCTGGGAATGAGAGAAAGCCTTAAACTATGGAATAGCCACAGAGTCGAAAATAAAAGCTTATCTCCCCAGCGGTAAACTCATAGAGGCTTATTTACCAGCCCCTTGCGCCGCCTGTGAGTCACTTTTAATACGGGGAAAAAGTGACATACCGGCGGCGCAAGGGGCTTGTAAATAAGCACCATCAAATTGGCCACCCATACTTGTCGATGTCCATTGTGGAGTTTAGTGAGGGAGCTCAGACAAATGGGGACTAACCACTGTCTCAACAATCTGAGCAAGCTTTGAGAGGCAGGGGAACTAAAATGATAAACAAACAAGCATTTGCAAAGCAATAGGTCTCGCATTTGCTAGATTTTGAGCTATTGGCACTGTAAATGTCAGTAGCTTAGATACTCACAAATGTGAGACCTATTGAATTGCAAATATTGTTTGTTTCCAAGCGCCCCATGCCGCGCCTGCACTCAATAGAGGCCACGCCCCTTTCTTTAGAAGAGCCGTGTCTGATGACAGGGGTGTGGCGTCTATTAGGAGCAAGCGCGGCATGTGGCGCTTGGAAACGAACCCCCCAAAAAATATTTGTAAAGCAATAAGTGTCGCATTTGCGAGAGTTTAAGCTATTGCCATTTACAATGCCAATAGCTCAAATTCTCCTAAATGTGAGACCTATGGTATTCCAAAGAAGCAGGAAAGTGAAAGCACGCATGGCGCGCTGAATGTTGCTGCAAAGCAGGTCGTGCCTGCGGAAGACAAAACTCACTAAAGAAATAGTGCTTACAGACTAAATAACACAGATGTTGTAACAACAGAAGTAAAAGGGCCAGTTCTCATGGGAGGTTACAAATGAAGACAAGGTAGTACTAAGGAGGGACTAACAAGCCGATTACCAAATCAGAAGCCAGCATTTACAAAGGACAATGACACAAGCCAATAAAAAATATGGGCGGAGAGCGGGCAGAGCTTCAAGTGCATACATACACTAATACAGCATGCCTCGCAGAGCAGCTCATGCACTGCCCAGGTTCAACCTAAAAAAGAAAATGGCTGAGAAGCTGCACATTAGCCAAAAACATGACAGCAACCTTGTAAATAAAGTTGACTTAAAAAGGAAAGCATCGAAGCAACCTTTTTAGTGAATATCGTAACAGTCATGCAAAGCTATCAATAACAAATATTGGAACGTTACGAACAACAAAGAATCTTTTTTTTTAGGCATGAAAAACAGATGGTGGGAAACAATATAAACAAAAATACAAGACAACTGAGAGTCTACCACTGAATAAACAAGTCTAATTGAGGTCGTGGGTGTGGACAACTGTCTCTGCTTTTCACCTCTCAGCGAAGATCCTCCAAGTTGATTACAGTGAGGAGCCTTAAAGGGCTGCATGAAGGTTTCATAATAAACAAACGGAAACAGAGAAAAATAAAAATCGCACCCACAGTTGCTAGATCTGTGAGCATTGATATCTAAGCAAAACCACAAAAAGACAAATATAGACGTTGAAGGATATATGAATACTGTAAGTACAATACCATACTGTATGATATGCCCTTTCTGAGTATCAGAAGCAAAGAACATCAAACTTCAGAAATTAAGGGCCTGATTTAGATCTTGGCGGATGGGTTACTCCATCGCAACGGTGACAGATATTCTGTCCACCATGATCTAAATCAGGCTCTAAATGTAAATTATTAAGTTAGATCTCGTGAATAGCATCAAGTAAACGAAGCGCACCAAAGATCCGAGGAGTGCCAAAGTAGATGACACCAAAATCTCAATTAAGAGCATAGCTGAGAGATAACATCAAATTACATTACGAGTCACCCAATCAGAGGACCAGCTGTAGGGTGTGCAGGAAACATGTGAGAATAAGAGAAACAATGTGTGAAAAAAGCATCTACATTTGCTAATTGAAAGAGGGTGATGGAGTACCTGGTATCATAGGCTAGCTCAGAACTCTATTGCAATTCATTTTGGTGCAAAAGGCAATATAGAAATAGAATGACAGGACAGAGACATATCCAAAAAGATCAGAGAAGGGCCCAGACCAAGAGATGTGCTAATCAAAGTGTCCATCTATCATAACCATAGAAGAATCCAAGGGCCAATCACTGCTAAAGTACTGTGGCAGTCAACAACTCTTACAACAGGGTGCCTCACACTCAACACTAGCTTAAAGTAGAAT
Organism: Triturus cristatus; assembly: GCF_964204655.1. Taxonomy (NCBI): domain Eukaryota; kingdom Metazoa; phylum Chordata; class Amphibia; order Caudata; family Salamandridae; genus Triturus; species Triturus cristatus. The sequence goes on from NC_140588.1 coordinate 379,873,979, forward strand.
TCTTACAGCCAAATAGGTGAGCTGAATAGTAGGAAACATAAATGTTTGGTGGCTATATTTCATGGGTCCTAACTTTCAGACAGGGGAAAAGATCAGCATTGCCTCAGTTCAGCAATAGCCTAATCTACTGTAGTCAGACAGTTTGTGAGAGAATCTAGTACATTGGTACACTTCTGCTAGATTCTATATGTTATTCGAAAGTACGTCATCCTCAGAGGCAGACTGGTTTGTAAAGGAGAGTGGAAATAATAAAACCCTAATATATATTTGCAAGGGAGACAGATAGTTTTTAGGAAGAGTAAGAGTGATCTGAAGTTGTGAAGCTGTACAGAAGCCTTTTGAAGATTTGAATATCGGTACAGATTTGTTAATGAATATACACAAATAAAATTCCATATAAAAAGACCTAGGACCTAATTTATGGGGAATTGGCGTAGGGCAGTGCCGCAAGTCTTCTTGCTGACCTGCCCTATGCCAATGTGAAAGGGCAGGATTTCACCATATATATGAAATACGGTGTAATCCTGTCTTTTTTCACTGCGCTGGCACACAATTTGCTGCCTAGCACCAACACAGGCACCCTTGCACAGTAGTGCAAGGGTGTAGGTGCTGCATGCAGGATTATTTTTGTGGAGGAAGGGCCACCTTCCTGCACAAAAACAATCCTGAGAGGTGTTTTCCTCTTTTCTATGTGAATACGGCAAACATGGAAAGTTAAAACAATAAGGAGAAATAAAAACATATTTCCTTGTTATGCCTGCTCTGGGGAGGCATAAGGTTTTGGTGTTGCCCCAGATTTACATGATTAAGTATACCTGGAGCAGCATCAAAACCCATGGGTGTTGCGTGGGAAAACCCACTACAATGCCCTTGGAATGCCTCTCTGGTGCAGAGTAAGTCAACCTAGTAACTTGTGCTGCTTTGTTTTGCTCCATATCTATGAGGTCATGCAAAGCCATGCAAAGTTGGTTGGCATGGCCTCATAGAAATGTTTAAGAGGTTTGCACCGCCGTAGCGTCTGAAAATGTGACGCTCCAGCAGCGCAGGCCCCACAGTATCAGTGCTCTGCTGCAGGAAGTGGGAGCAGAAATAGTGTGTCTGCAAGAAGAGGACTGGCAATGGAATACAGAAGCACAAAGCATATTGCTACAGCAAGCAAAACTAAAAAGTATTAAAGTATATTTGTACATAGACCTTTGCCACTAATAGTAGAAAACACTTTAACATTTAAAAGGTAGCTACGTAATATTCTGTAGCACTCCTCCTAAATCGTACCCCTTTAGGGTCCCAATATGTGGCAAGAGCTGATGAAAAATGTTTTCTGCACACTGGTGGATTTTGAGGAAGGAGCAATGATTTTTGGAGAGGATCTTGGTCATGAATATAGTTATAGTTCATGTGGGTCAAGGGCCTCCCCAAATGTATTAAATTACAAAAAATATATTTAGCATTGACAATGAAATGGATAGAACCTCGGCTTAATATTGACAGGCAATTTTACAGAAAGAAAATACATTAGACAGTGATAGTTCATGTGGGTCAATGGCAAAAAATATATTGAGCATTGACAATGGAATGGATAGAACCTCGGTTTAATAATGACAGACCATTTTAGAGAAAGGAAATTAATTAAATTAAGAAACAATTAGGAACACTGACCACATACCAAAAAATAACACTTTTGTGACTTAAAAATGTCACGAAAAAGAACATAGGGAAGACAGGACACTTACATTGAACAGATTCCTCAATCTAAAAGGTTGCAGATAATCAATTGAATAAAAAACTTGAAGTTAGAAACGTTCAGTTATTTTATCACAAAGTGTACAGCCAATGGGATACCCGAAGACAAACATACATTTAGACAGCCTAAATATACCTGCAGAGATAAAACAACAATAACGGATGGCTATGTAAATCGACACACTTTTTACAACTGATGAAGCCCTTTAATCGATATGACAACAAAACAAGATAGATTTATTGGGAATGTTTATGAAATTTTCAAAACTACCCCAATCAAGCCTCTAAGAAACGTTTTTCACTTTTTTATAAACAAAGGAATGGTGACAGATACTATGGAAGGGTCAAATGCAATAGTAATTGTAAGATGAGGCACCCCTGATATATACCAATGAGCTTCACGATAATTGATGCAACATCTTTGCGAAAATATTGGTAAATCAGCTACAAGGGATTCACTCTTAGCTAAAAAGATCAGCTCCATCAGGCTTTATTAAAAAACAGATAAGGATTTGAGAAAATTAGTAGGTAACTCACCTTGGTGAACTAGTAGGAAAAGCAACAAACCCCTACTGGGCTAATTTTCTTGACCAAAGAAAATGTAAACAAAAGGAGCAGTTCCTTAACAAATAAAACTGTTACTCACTGTGGACATGTGATACAGGTATGTAAAATTGCAAATGGCAAGCTTTGATGCACTTTCCGGAAGGATTTTATCTAATTAATACAAATCTAAAGAAATGACACTTGAAAGGGGGCAGGAGTGGCCCTTCTCCATGCATTTTAAAATTTAGTATTGAATCACAAGCTGTTAGAAAATGTGGTTTATTGTTGCATCCTGTACAAGCAGGTACCACCACTCTTTTCAGGTTAAGTTAGATACACACTAAAAGATAACCTGTGCTCACCCTCTGGTAGCTTGGAACAGAGCACTCAGGTGTATCCAAAAAGGCAATGTGTAAATTATTTGTGCAAAACACACACACAGTAACAGAATGAAAACGTCATAAAATGCTCCTCACAGTGTTACAAAAATAGATTATATTTTTATGAATAAAACAAACACACAACAACAAAAATTCAATACGTCGAACCGGAGGTATGAATTTTTAAAGAATTCATCAAAATATAGTACTTAGAAGCAGAGTATAGGGGTTGCTTGAGGTTGCGCTGGACCGGGGTAAATCTCAGCCACAGCCTGTGCAGGTAAGAGTGGTGAGGGAATGAGGCCGGGTTGGGGGAGATTTGACAGCTGAACACGAGGGAAAATGAAATTAAATAAATAATACATTTTCCCTCGCATTCGTCTGTCGAAATCCCCCCGACACCACCGCTTTTACCTGCAAGGGCCGCTGCTGGTAAATCCGAAGTTCAGGTCAACCCCAATGGAGGGCAGGTCCGTTACGCAGTGTTTCCCAAACTGTGGTCCGCGGACCCCCAGGGGTCCCTGACACATTCCTAGGGGGTCCGCAGGCAGCAGTTTTGAAAGCACTGCAAAGTATCTTGTTTAATTAGAAGTTTTCAAAGAACAATAAAAGTGTCACGATAACACCAGTGATTAATGTCCCTGCTGGGGAGAGATGAGTGTTGTCCAGTGGCAGCTTTGACGTATCTAATGTAGCACAGAGGGTTAATATACCTACTGCAAAGAACGTGTACCATGCATTTTAAAAAACAGTATTTTATATGCATAGGTCAGTTGGTTACTGCTTTTGTCAGAGAGATTCTTTTGTTACTATGCAGTTCATAAGAGACAATCGTAATCTAGCACAGTGACCTATAAACTGTCATCAAACAGCTGCTTGCAAACTGCAAGGAACAAGTTAGTGACTTATGTTTTTTCCCAGTCTTTCATTATCCTGATGCTGCTAAAAAAGGTTTATTTGGGTGGAAATACATTTTTATTGTTAAAGTCAATGCTAACCACTGTGTTATGTTCTGAATCCTGAGTTTGTGCTTCTCCAGACCAAGCACTCTTTAAAAATGCCTACCAGTATGAATGACATGTGAATTCTACACCTTTTAGTCCCCTTTGCCTTATGTAACATTTTCTATACACTGATTTACACGTATGATTCACTGTCTCTATATGTGAGTGATGTAAAGTGTTCTGACATCCTACAATGGTATTAGAGATACTATAAAAAATGAAATACAGGTGACAGAGGGGCTATGGGGAGATGAGAAGCACTGTTGGAGGATTATAGTGTGGGAATCATTGAAGAACCCCCAGAAAGATTGTCGTATTCTGGTGCATAGTCAGGTCTTCATTTACTATTCTTTAAAATGTAATACAATTCAATATAATGATAAATGTGTTGTAGACTGCACCGTTGTTTCCTAAATGTTTTGGGGGGAGAGCCTCACAAATCCCCCTTTGCAGTGGTCAGGTTCACTCATTGCACTTGGTGCGCATGGTATGGGGACTGGTCTGAAATCATTTGCCAGGGCTGCTTTGGATTTCCAGTCTGGCCCTGGCAGGAGCAGGAGCCTCGTACTGCGAAATAAAACCAACCATTGAAAAGTTAGTCACGGAGATGCAGCACCAACCTTCCCATTAACTTTATTCGTTTACTTGCAAATTCTTTCAATATAAAATAAAACAGAAGTGGCGGAGAGTGTTGTTAGCCTCCTTGGCTTAACAACGCACTCCGCCACTTCAGAAACGCAGGGCTGCACCATATTTACAAGAATATGGTGCAGCCCTGCGTTTCCCCTGCGCTGGCGCTACACTTAACAGGGGAAGATTGTTTATGTACAGGAAGGTCCCCCTTCCGGCACATAAAAAATCTTGAAATGTCGTTTTGACACTTCTATGTGTGCTGCTTAATGCAGCACATATGGAAGTTACAAAATGTAAAAAAATATTTTAAGATTGTTGATGTGCAGGAAGGGTCACCTTGCTGAACATAAACAATCCAAGGCGTTTTGCAAAAACGAGGAGAAATGAAGCATTTCTCCTTGTTTCACCAAGTTAAGACCAGGTTTTCCCTGGTCTTAATTTTGGCGCCGCCTCCCATTTACGCTGCCCTTGTAAATAGGGGCCGCGTCAAAATCAATGGGTGTTGCAGTGGAAACACCCACCGCAACACCCACTGCCCACCCCTTTCACGCTAAGCATTGGGTAAAAGGGGGTCTTATTTAAAAGGCAGCGGTAAGCCATGTTAAGTGGCTTAACGCTGCCTTGTAAATAAGGCGAAGCACCTATCGCCACGGGAACGTCTCAAAAAGTGATGTTCCCATGGTAATAGGGGCTTGTAAATATGCACCTAAAATCATTAGTAATTCGAGTATTTGTTTTGTGTGCACACGTGTGTTAATGTTTTTCGAATTACTGTTTTAATATTTGAAATTTAAATCCTAAAAATTGCTTGGGGGTCCCCGGCTTCCAGTGGTGAGTCAATGGGGGTCCTCAGGAGTCAAAAGTTTGGGAACCACTGCGTTACAGGATTCACGCAGGTCCCTCTGGAAAAAAACCTTGGATGGAGGAATCGGCGATGTTAAAGACTCGATGCGTCGGCTCCGTTCCACGCAGGTGATGAAGGCTATGTGGACAAACCCCTTTATGATAAAGGTGACACATCGTCGTCGAATGGCGCTGTCGACCATCGTCGAGCCATGCAGTCCATTGAAGAGATGTTGTCGATGGGCTCCTGCATCAGCGTCAAAGGGCAATGCATTGGTATTGATCGGTGCAAAGTCAGCACTGCATTGATTTTGATGATTCTGCACAGCAGAATCTCACTTTCAAGGACCCAGAACTGGATTAGCACCACCTGGCAGGAAAGGACTCACATATAGCAGAGTCCAGGTTGCAGGGTTGAAGGAAGTCTTTCATGACCCTGAAATTTTAAAACAGGGGGCAAGCCAGCAAGCCCTTGGGGTCACTCTGGGTTCAAGTGAGATGGGTCAAGTCCTTGTCCTCAGCAGGGCAGAGTTCAACAGGGCAGCATAGCAAAGCAGAAAAGCAGTTCTTTTAGAGCAGCAGTCAATCAGAGTGGCAATCCTCATAGCACAGCAGTCTTTACTCCTTGCAAAGTTCTTCACAGGTCCAGTCGTGTACTATCTTGGTAGGGTCAGAGCCCCAGTACTTACACCCAGTTGTGCCTATGAAGTAGGGATGACTTCAAAGCAGGCCATCGAAGTGCACAGGTCCCCCTTTTTTCCCAGCCCTAGCCCCAGACTATAAGTAGGGGTTAGGTAGCCCTTTGTGGGGGACACTGTCTATTCAGCCGTAAGTGTCAACTTCTGCATTTCCTGCTAAAGAAGAGCTAACAGAATGCAGATGAATGTAAATGCGTTCTACCCTTCCTGTGTTTGTGTCTGTCTAGAGGGAATGCACAAAGTGTAGCTATCACCCACCCCAGACATGTATTGGAGACAGGCTGTAGGCACACAGAGCTGTAAGAGCAGAGAAATTGACACTTTCTGGCATTTCTAAAATAGTAATGTTAAATTCAACTTTACCATTAAGGAGGGTTTATCAATACCATTCCAAAGTTATAAAACATGATGCAGCTACTCCTTTTAGATAAAAAAAAAGTACAGCTTAAAAGTGTATTATGGAATTCTCAATGCTAACCTATGAGAGGAGTAGGCTTCACAGTAGTGAAAAATGAATCTGGGTATTTGTCACTACTAGGACATGCAAAATTTAACAGTATATGTCTTACCTTTAATTTACACAGCACCCTGCCTTATGGACTACCTATGCATGTGTAATAAAAGTAGTGTTTAAGGCTTGGCAAGTAGTTTTAAATGCTGAGTCAAAGTGACCATAAACTGCACGCACAGGCCCTCCTATGGCAGGTCTGAGACAGGTTTGAAAGGCTGCTTATCTGGGTGGCACAATCAGTGCTGCAGGCTCACTAGTAGCCTTTAGGTTACAGGCCCTGGGTATATGGTATACCACATTACAAGGGACTTACAAGTAAACTAATTATGCCAGTTTTGTATACACCAATGTTACCTTGTTTAGGGGAGAAGCACATGCACTTTAGTAGTGGTAAACTGCTCAAAGTCCTAGGGTCAACAAAAAGAAGGTAGGAAAAAGAAGAGGTGAAAGGCAAACATTTTGGGGTGGCCCTTCAGAAAGGGCCATATTCTAACACAAGCCATAAGGTTTTATTAAATGAAGACAGTGTTTTGTAGTGCTTTAATGATGGGAGCACAAATCTTTTATTTTCTCTGATGATAGCATGGTCTAGCAATAGGACCCCATAATGTAAACCTACTTTGGTGAGATACATATACTAATTTAGCATGAGTCAAGATTTAAAGGGGAAATAAAAGGGGGCCTTGACAAGATGATGCCAGAGCAGGTGCATCTCTCAGAGCTCTCAGTAACGCCCGCTGAAATATCCTGTATAATCCTTATGGGGCCCTCACCCTCTCCCATCCATGCCTTCCTTGAATCCACAGCTGCTGTGGGTGTTTCTGTAATGAGCAGGCACAGATAAGCCTGAGATCCGCGCATCAATCACTGGTGACCAGCACCAGGGGCGAATGCCTGCTACAGTGCTAGGCCTGGAAGTGGCCGTGGCCTCACAGATGGGGAGACTTCATTGGGAAGCCAGAGTGCCATGCAAAGACTGATAAAGTGGGGAGTGCCGGCGCCTTTCAGGTCGGAGTACTGTGGCCCGGAGCCAAGCAGGAGTGAGCTGATGGGGACGTGGGCCCTCTGCTGATTTATCAGCCAGCACTGGAGGACCGCGCAGCTGCAGTGGACAGCATGGCTGAAATGGGCATGGCCAATGACAATACAGACTTGACTCACAGGGCTTAGCATGACCCACATGAAAGGCCAAGAGGGGACTGTCGTAGCTTGTACCCGCAAAGTGTGCAGGGAAGTGGCAGCCGCACTACAGTTGATGAGATCTGTGGTGCATTGTCTACCAGTGAGGGAAGGGCGACCTGCCTCATCGAGTGCAGTGTGCAGTGGCACTGACACAACAGCAAGGAACGGCCTGCTCACTGAACCATTGGAAAACATTGTACAACCTGTTCCTACCGATGGCGCCATGTGTGCCTGTGCACTGAAAGGTGTAGCAGCTGATTGTGACCTATGCAGGACTGCAAATACCACATAGTGACACTGCCCTAGTCTGAAACCAGACCCTGCGTGTTGCCAAATCTGACCACCTGCATTTAGGGGCTACATGGTAGCAAGTGCCTCATGCTGCACAAAGTCACTCAGCAGGAGCAACCACTGTGTCTTGCGCTTCCAACTGCGTGGGGACTCAATCCAAGTGGCTAGGTGGCTACTTGTGCCTCATGAACGCAGAAGGTTGACTTTTCAGGCCACCGCAGGCACACACTGTTACATTGTCACCAGGAGCGGCGTGTCCCTGGGACATGTCATCACAACAGCTGCAGCCCTGTTTTAAGACAGAACAGGTAGTGAGTAACACATCACCGTTTGTTTATGTTCTACGTTTTGACACGCCAAAATGGTGAAACCCAAACAGGGAAAGCTGCCCCACACTGCAAACAAAGATATCATGACACTTCTTGCGACGCTGTCTTCAGCAGTAGGTGGCCAGCTGAACAACCTGAAACTCACTCTAGAAGAACATCCATGTCAATTTAAAAGGATATTGCAGGGAGTTCAGGATAAAAGGGCTTCCCTGGAATCTAGGATAGATGAGGTCAAGAATCAAGATAGAGGTGAACCCACTCTGTAAAGATTATAAATAATTAGTTGAATGAGTAGACAAGATAAAATCGTCCCTCATGTCAATGTGGCCCACTCTGCAAGAAGTTCAATCTCAACTCTGACTCCTACAAACAGAAGTGACTCAGTTACAGTCATCAGCAGAAGATGTGGAGGAATGTTCGCAGCATAATAATATTTGCCACTTGGGTGCACCTGAACGATGAGAGGGTCCAAGCATGTAGCTGTTCCTTGAAAAATGGCTGTCGGAGATGGTGCTTGAGGGTCACCTTCCTAAGTTCTTTTCTTTTGAAAGGGCAAATCCCATCCCAGGACATCTACCACCCCCTTAAGCAAATCCCTGACCAGTAATTGCCAAGCTACTAAATTATAGGGACCGGGACCTCATCCTGCAGATCTTCAGCACTAAAGGTCTGTGGTTCTGCGGGGGTGCAGCCATTACAGCCTATCCAGATTACACATCAGAAGTACAACAGCACCGCAATTCCTACATAGCTGGAATGAGGTAACTATAACTAATGGACCTAAATATGCTCTCCTCTTTAAGACTAAACTTAGGGTGCTGGACGGTAAAACAACTCACTTCTTCCAATTCCAGAAGAAGCAAGTATCTGGCTGCGATAGAAGTTGGACTCCTGCTTACGGATGGTGATAAAGCAACTGTTCTTAACTGGTGTGAAGTACTTTTTTGGGGTTTTTACTGTGTTACTGTGTGTGTGTGTATGCACATATACTTTACACATGGCCTTTTTAGTTTAGCCTGACTGCTCTGAGCCAAGCTACCAGAGGGTGAACACAGGTAAACTTAGTGTGCACTATACTTTCCCTGACTGTGGTTGCCTACTTGAACATGTTGGAAACCACTGCCAACTAGACACTCCATTTCTAACACCCACCATGACTAACAACAAACTACTGGCATACATCCATGACATATCAATCCCCAATAGATCTGCTGAGATGCAGTGAATTGGATGAACCAATTCAGATAGAGACGATAAGAATGGCTATAGTGCAGATAACATGCAACAAAATTCCAGGGACCGATGGGCTCCCAATTGAATATTATTCTATCTGTAGCACTTACCTATCCCTGTAATTACTCCAACTGTGAAATGAAGCATGCAGAAAGGAAATATTGCCAGAGTCCCTGAGAGAAGCAATAATAGTGGTACTTCCTAAGCCTGGCCGAACCCCTCAGACATAGACCTTTATCCTTACTATACTTAGAGTATAAAAAACTGGGGGAAATGCTTGCAAACAGACTGCTTCTACTGGTGGGGTTTCTGGTCCAGCCAGACCAAAACAAATTTTGGAACACGTTCTTAAACATAAGGCATTTACTTAGCCTCATGGACGACAGAACAGTTATTAACATGGATTACCTGGAAGTGTCTCTTCACATAGAAAAGGCATTTTATTTGCTGGGATGACTTTATCTCCTAACGGTACTCAAGAAAATGGTCATGGACCACATGTTGCTTGGTTAGATTTGAACTCTTAATACTCAATTGTCGACCAGAGTTAAGACAGGTAGGACCATATCAGATCGCCTCGTAATAGGCAGGGGCACCTGCCAGGGTTGTTTTGCTGTCCCTATTACTATTGGCACCTGCTGTGGAATTGTTGGCATGCGTGTTTCACGCAAAGGCACCCGAGTGAGGTATACGCATGCCAGGGCACTGGCACATTGTCTCTTTATACACAGACGACGCCCTGATTTATTTACATAATGCCTGTGAGACACTGCCACAACTTGAGGAAATGCTGGAGACCTTTGGGAGGTTCTCGGCACTTAAAATGAATTGGGCCAAGTCCTGCCTTTTCACTCTAAGTTTTATACCAGTAGATTGGTGTCCGGAGACTCCCCACCCAGGCTTTCCTGAAGGTGTGACACTTTCAAGTAATAAGGCATACTAGGCTATCATAAAACACTAGATATCGTCAAGAGCAACCTAGGAAAAGCCCTTTGATCAATTTGTAGTTCCATGCCATTTTGGACCTCCCTCCTGCTCTCACTGGTGGGCCAAGTGGTGATAACCAAAACGTTAATATTACCTAGATTACTCTACTTCTTTACTGCCTTACCGGTGACCCTCTTGCAAGGTTTTTTCCAGAAGCTGCATGGACTTCTTTCTGACCTTATATGGGGACACGGTAGGAAGAGAGTAGTATTACAAGAGGTTCAGCGCACTATAATTGAGGGTGGCCTAGGGGCCCCCAAATATGAGCTGTACTACGTGGCTGCACCACTACAATGGCCAATGAATTGCTTAGGAGAGGGCCCAAACTCTGAAAGAAGGGAGATAGTATGACTTTTGGGGAAACGCCTATCCTGACCCCACTGGAGAGAATTTGGCTGCACAGAATTGATGAAAACCACCAGGTACTGCTGTTGTAGAAACATAGATGCTGGCAGAGGCCCACATACATACAGCCCTCAAATAAATCTGTGGGTGTTGCTTGAGACACAAGAAATAGTGAGACAACACAGGGTCTAAATATGGAGAGAGGCGGGAGTGATGAAGATGGGTGATCTGTTTGTTAATGGCAAACATTTCAGGACACAGGTGATACACAAGGGATACCTCATGGCCAGGTTTTAACATACAATTCACTCAAACATGCTATTGACATGCACTGGGGAGCTGGCCAGGCTGCATTTCCCACATCACCGCTACTGGTCGGTCCTCTGGCACATGGCATGGGCGGGAAAGCAGTGACAACATTGTATACTTTACTGCTGGCCCAAGCACATAACTTGAACTCTAGCAATAAAATTAATGGGAGACTGATATGGCGAAGAGTTCTCACTCAAGCAATAGGGCAAGATTCTGGCACAGGTCAGACAGATATACCAGAACTCTTGATTTTGCTACACACTATCTAACAATGTACGTCAAACATACTTTACCCTGCACTGCATGCATCTTATACATGGGGGCACCTAAAGATTGCCCTCACTGCCGACAGACAGGCAGGTTTTAACCACCTCGTGTGGTGCGCTTCACGTTGGCATTGGTAAAGACAACTACATCGGAAACAGTTTAACTCCAGATACAATGTACACCTGAACCTTACCTGTTGTCACTCATGGCACCTACTAAAAACAATGTAGTGTAGTTTAGTAGACCTGGCACTGGTACTATTTAAGAGACATATAGCAATGGCTTGGAAAATCAACGCCGCCCTGGAGGTGAGACTGTGGACAAAAGACTTACTGAAGTGGGTAAAGGCAGATGCTGACACACTAACAATCATCAGACTGAATGTAGGCTGCGCACACGTAGGGCTAATGTGGGATGTATATGTTGGGATATTAGAAACAAACGGCAATGTCAGACCGCCTTAAACGCATGGCCGCACTTTGCTTCTGTTACTGCACAGAACTCTGAGGAGATACTGTATGAGGAATAAACTGCTATGCTGTGGGGTGTTGGAATGTGGCGGTGAATTGGTGATCTGTACATGCCAGATATACATGACGAACACTACTGTATGATTGCATACTTATTGCGTTGTTAAACATGTAATAATTTTGGGTTTTTTCAATAGAGAGGAAATAAAAGATTCCTAATATTTTATAAAGTAAAAAAGTAAAGGGGGAGTGGGAGGAAATAAGTACATTTAGGTGGGCAGACAAGGCAGTTTAATAATTAGGTTTCCAATTTAGCAGTGTACATAATCATAATTTTACTGATGACATTTTGGGAAGGAGGCACACTTTAGATTCACGAATATGCAAAGTTTGTCACTTTCTCAAAACATGACTTTAATTACTTTGCAAAACTGGGAAAAACATTATAAATCCAAATGATTAAGAAAAGAAGGTAGATGTATAGGGCAACACCTGTAAACTCCTACACAGATATTTGAAGATATAGAGAAACTCAAAGGACTGTGCATATGTGGTTTGACCCTTTAAATACACATTTTGAAATATGCCATAAAGTAATTTCAGCATAGACTCATAGGTTTACTTTGTCAGATAAAAACCCTGACAGCATTCATTAAGGTTTAAGTAGTTATAAACATACAGTGCACTGCCCATGTGCCTAGGACATTGGTAATTAGTGGTTTGTAACTGAGCACACATGGATTGGGCTGTGTTATTAAGGCCTGTTGGGCCCTAATATGTATTCCTTGAAAGGCCATACCTTGTACAACCTTATATTGCAAAAAAATGCTAGACACTTGGTAAATATTTTTAGAAAAGGAATCTAACTACATACCCATCTGGCTTACAGCGTTTCATTATTTTAAGGAATTTACCCAGGACTTCCTCACTTACTAGATTCTTATTCAGTTGGCCTTGGAAGATACATTTGTCATATGCTGGGTCATCATCACTGTCATCTCATCTCTCAATGTCACTTAGCTAGCAGCAGAAACTCCATTCAACATTCTATATGTGCGCACTCTCTGTGAGTTTTCCTGACCTGTCTTCTCCTGGCTTTACTCACCTATCCATCTCTAATTACCCCATCCTGCTCCACCTTACCCCTACAAATGCAAAACCTTTCTATACACCCACCTTCCCAATACTGTCTCACCTCCACTCTATCCTTCTCCTAGCTTCATCATCCTAATCTTTTTATACCCTATTCTGTTCAATCTTCCGACCTTCTCACCCCGTCTCCAGTTTCTGGATACCTCCCCTTCTTGAGCCCTACTCCTATTTCACTCCACTAATAATCTTCTCCAACACCGTTCTCCTAATCTGAAGCTTTCACCTTTTATTATAATACACACACACCACAAATACACACATATAATGACAATCTTCCTCCTGCTATTACTTCTGTCATCCAGCTCTGCCATCAAATCTCTCCACTGGAAAATCACAACTTACCATCTTACTCCCCTTAGTCATGCTATTTTGTGGAACTGCAGACAGTGGAGTTGGAGTCCTTGTTCTTCACCTTCTCATCTATTCTCACAATGAAAGCCAAAGGAACATCCTTTCCTTTTCATCTCAATTCTCCTTCCAGTTCTATGTCATTCTCCACCTCTCCTCAAACATTATCTCTTACACATCCTACCACACTCCTTCTTGTCCCCTGATGATACCCTTCTGATTCTGTCAAATCTCTCCTCAGCTTTCAGGAGTCTGGCAACAAGTGTTCCTAATCCCCACCACCTAAGAGAAATCTTTCCTGCATCTTCCTCAGTTCTAAAGCTATGAACCATAACTAAATGAACATCTATGACCTATCTATGAACTATATCGGAGCTGCTCTTTGCAATTGAAACATGGTTAGGAGATGATGAAGCCCTCATACATCATATGTTAAATCCCCCTGGGAATCAAAACCTGACCAGAAACAGAACATCAAGGGAAAACAAGTAAATGAATAGCAGTCGCCATTAAGTGCTCCTTACACACTCCAAGATACGCAGTCTAGTTAGACCATGGGCATCATGCCTAAATTCTCCCCATCATTTATTGTGATCTTTACACCCCCCCACATTAATCCAGCCTTCCTGAAGTACTCATCATTTCCATCACCGATTTCATCCTTACCTATTCCAGTTTATGGACCCAAGGTGACCTCAAAATCTAGTTGACAATCCCAGTTCACTAGCCTCAAAGACTAGAACCAACACCACCTTGTCTGTATACACACTGTGGACACACTGTTGATGCAATGTTTGATCTCCCAAGATCATTGGCCATAAAGAAAACAACACCTGGAGTTACCACTATACAACATCTATCATTTGGACCTGATTTGTGGTCTGGATCATGACCATTGACGAACATGAATGAAACTCAGCCTTGACACTGACCAGCCTCTTTTCAGCCATTGACTGACAAATACCTCTGTGATAACAGTTCAGCAATTCTACTACTGGATTTCTGCTGTCTTTGAATGCACCCAGCAAATAAATTAAAGCAAACCCAATTTCTTTTCAAGAGAATTAAAGGCAATAAAAGTTGGAAGATGTACAAAAGTAATGAGAAGCTTCACATTCAATAACAGAAGTGACTAAAGAAGGACACAAATAGTAATAAAAGAAGGTCTAAAACACCTCTAAAGTGACCTGGCCTCACAGAGAGTTCTTAAAATCATTGCCAACATTAATAATGCACCATCATATGCATCATTCACTCACAAGCCCTCCACAACTCCAGAATCAGCACCCTCAACAATCTCACAGTGCTAATCAAATGAAGCAGCACACATGACTCCCAGCCGTGCATTAGCTTTTTACAAGCTATCTACAATACTCTTTCAACCCACATCATTATCAAGGTCCTTTATAGATATTACTACATAAAATGCCTGATTCTAGATGTACCAGAAAAATACTTGCAAGCCAATATTATACCTAAAGGTTTGCAAGTACAAAACAATATTCATAGACATTCCTAAATTCAGAGAGGGATTCAGTTTCATCGCCAATAACTGTTCAAGGCATTGGATGGTGCTTGGCATAGAAACTGCACTTGATTACGTTAAAAAGCTTACTCAGGACATAGCAGAACTCAAAAAAGAGATCCTGGAAGATAGAGCTCTGAGTAATGCTAAGGAAGCCCTTGAATGTGCTGAGAAAGCCAAAACTAAATTCAATACAGTTACATTGAGTAAAAAAATTGAGAAGTTGAGCAAAGATATCAGGAATTATGACAAAAAGTAACATATCCTTATCTAGGTGATGATTATTATCAACAAGACAGCCAGGGCTACTACACATACAGAAGTAGACAGGGTCCAAGAAGGTTTGCCACTTTCTCAGACTCTTCACTAGGTAGTGGATCTGAGAGTGATTCAGAAAGACCGTCAACAAGCCACCCACAGAATCAGGGGCACAGATATAAAGATAACCAGAGCGCTTTTTAAGGGGATACCCCATGGGCACCCAACAGAGTAAGGGGTCAGGATCCCAGCTGGGACAAAACAAGGGGTTGGAACAGGGGCAGAAACAACCAGAGAGGAAAAACATGGGTCAAGTTCTACCCACAGGAGAGCCACCGGGAAATACAGCCCCGACGTCAGACCTACCGGTGGTAGAATCTTTTGTTCTCAATAATTACATTGGTCCCTTGCAAATAACTACCACCACTAAAAGCTGAGATGCACCACTATTCTTGATTCAAGGCAATGAAGCAATGCTTACACAAGGAGGCACTACTAGTTTAGAACCAAACGTAATCCATCTGGAATCTGACCATATCATAAACATCTCTGATTACACCTTAACCCCTTCGCCGAGGCGCAAATTCCGCCGCGGCGCTGGGGGGGGGGGGGTGCGGGGTGAGCGCGGCGCCGCCATGCTCGTCACGGAACCACGCTGTCATGAGTCACGGGCGAGCTGTGCTCATGACGGCGTGGTTCCATCACGACTCCGCCCACTTGTTATTTCGCCCACAATCAGCGACGCGTGGGCGGAGCGGCCACAGCATGACGGAACCACCCCGTCATGAGCACACACCACGCGTGGCTCATGACGACGTGGTTCCATCATGCGCATGCAAGGGGCTAAGACTGCAAAAAAACAGATTCTTTCTAAGGGCTTCACATTCATCCCCACAGCTCCACCAGACTCTTTCACCATAATGCTAGAGTTGCAACAATTATTTAGAAAAATAAGACTCAAGTACTTTTTTGCCAATAGAGAATCTGCTCCATCACCCGTTGCTGTAACTCCTTTCAGACCCCTCTTCCATCCTTCACCCCTTCTTCCTATCTTATGAGCCAAAAGATCTTGGCCTACGAACAAATTGTTATGAAATAGATCATGGATCTTTTTGGACACAGGAAATACATTAAATATAATGTCACCAGAGAAGAGGCGCAGGCTCTTGAGTCCCTGAAACGGAACCATGATATCGTTATCAAGGCCACCGACAAAGGGGGTTCGGTTGTGGTCCAAAATACTGATGATTACGTCATGGAAATTTCACATCAACTCAATCAACGGGAGAGCCATTGACCCATCACCAAGGACCCTACCCTTGAGATAACCAAACGTATCCAGGAGTTGAAATATAAAGGACTGGTTGAAGGATTTCTGAGCGAGCCCAAATGCAATTTTTGAAACAAAAAGAACCCTCGGATACCAACGATTTAGACCTTATCCAAAGTCCACAAAAATATGGACAAACCACAGAGAAGACCGATCATCTCAGGTTGTGGATTAATTCTTGAACCTTTAAATCAATATATTGACAATTTTCTACAACCCTGGGTTTTAAAGACCAAGTCATATGTGAGGGACACTATGCACATCATTCAAATCGTGGAAGACCAACCCTTCAACTCGGCCACACAACTGATGGTGACTCTGGATGTGACGTCTCGCTATACAAGCCTCCCCTAGAACAAAGCATTGGAAGTAGCTCGAGAAGCTTTAGAGAGACGCCCGACACCTCACTGGGTGCCAACAGATTTTCTGATTGCCCTATTAGAGATAGCCTTGTCCAAAAATGACTTTGTGTATCGTAATCAATACTTGAACCATGGAAGCAGGATTCGCTCCTAGTCTGGCAAATTTGTTCTTGGATTCTTATAAAATCAAGCACATCTACAATCTTGATAACACATTTATAGACAGCCTTGCGATGTTGAAAAGGTACATTGACAATGTCACAATGTTGTGGACAGGTCCTGAAAGGAACCGGATCAATTTCAGAAATTGGCTCAATGGCAGATCATCCGACATTCAATTCACCATGACATACCATAAGGACTCTATCTGTTTTCTGGACCTCACACTTCAGACTGAAGAGGGTATATTCTACACCACCCTGTACGAAAACCAACGGAGCGTAATACTTTGCTGAAGTATGATTCCGACCACCCCAGGAGCCTCCGGGACAATTTGCCTTATGGGGAATTTCTGAGACTGAGGTGCAACTGCTCCCGAAGATCTGATTTCTTTAAGGAAACAATACTTTAATCCAGCGATTAAGAGAAAGAGGTTACCCTAAGGGCGTGCTCAAAAGAGCTAGAAAAAGGGCAACGTATTTCACCATGACACCCTTCTAGAAGTAAAACCTAAGGAAACACATATAGAGAAACTCGCTTGTGTAACCACTATCAATCCAAGGAGCCATGAAATAAAGACGGTCCTGAAGAAATATTGGAATTTAGTTACAACTGAAATCGGAGTAGCAGAGGATCCGATTTTTGTCTTTCAAAGGGACAAAAATATCAAGAACTTTGTTGTGAATGCATATCTGGAAACTCCACGAGCATCCTGACATTAGAACACAGTTGATCCTACCAATCGAAAATACAGATTACCTCAACACACCAACTGTAACAGCTCAAAAGTCAAATGCCATCAAATGCCCATGTGATAAAATGTACATAGGACAAACCACCCAGAAAGTGAAGACTAGAATCCTGCAGCACTAGCAGGATCAGGTGCAAGGTACAAGGAGCTCCCCTCGTGGAGCACTTCACCTGCCGGGCCATCTACCTGAAAGTCTAAGATGGTCGGTAGTTGAAAGAGTCTGCCCCTCCCTCAGAGGTGGTAACATTGCATCTTCTCTTGATTTTAAAGAGTGTAAATGGATACACACTTTGGACACCATCGCAAGGGGCCTCAACGAGATGGAGGAACCATATAGGCTGCAAGGTCAGTTACAACACAGATGATCCCATATCCAGAACTGATTACCCTCCATGCTACTGTTTGGTTGCATTTTGACTGAATAAACTCTACTGGTTGACGTATAATACTGGCTTTTATAGCTCCTGTAATGCGTCTTGAAAACATTGCTTATGATGTATACTTCATGAATTTGGGTTTGCAGCATGCCTTCCTTATTTTTTTTTTTTTTAAAGTTCTTTGTATTGGCATTTATAAACATTACATATATTGGCACGTTTGGTAATGCAGTTGATGTGTAGGCTTACAAAGCAGGGTCACCCATTCGCACAGCATGCCTTCCTTAATGTACTCGAAAACCATCAGAATATTATCAGTTAGCAGCTCCCCTTCTTCCTAAACCATGGGACACTTTTGATCAAACTGTCATGTTTTAGATGTAATGTTTCTAATTTTACTATTTACTACTGGACCACCTATGTACACCTCATGTATTTGCGCTTGCATCATGCCTCTCTTGAAAACATTGTAAGATTATCAGTGAGCAGCTCTCTTTCTTCCTAAACCATGTGATACTCTTGACTCATCAGTCATGCTTTTAGATACAATGGGACAGATTTACAAGAAAGTGACGCATCTATAGAGATGCGTCACTTTCCCTGCGCCTCCATTAGAAACCCTTGTGCCACTATGGATGCGCCGTATTTACAATACAGTGCACCATGGCGCAAGGATTGACAGATGCGTCAGAATTTCTGACGCATCAGTTGACGCAAAAGTCACGCATTGCTGGAGTCAAGTCGCAGGCACGACGCAGCTCCGGCAATGCAGGGGGAGGCCTATCTTCATTGTGCTGCATCACTCCTTACGCCTGCTTCAAACAGGCGTAAGAATTTGAGGCAGTGGCGCCCTAGAAGTGGCGCAGTGAAATCTTGTAGATCTCATTGAGTCACTTCTATGAGGCTTTTTTGCGTTGGAATGCCCACCCTGCATACATTATACCTGACGCAGGTATAATGTGACGCAGGGCTTTACAACGTGACGCATCTCCCTAGATGCGTCAGTTGTAAATGGGCCGCATTTTTACGCTGCTGCTGCGTCACGAAAAGTGACGTAACAGCCGCGCAAAAATGACGCAAGGAGCTTGTAAATCTGCCCCAATGTTTCCAATACAACAGTATTTACATTATACTTGACTCAGTTCCCAAACTATTAAATTGGACATGGTATCATATGTGACAGCATGCTTTCACCTACAAATAGACATAGTATCATACATAGTAAGCATGTCTGTGTGTGATGTAAATCATTATCATAAGTACGAATTATCAAGTTCTTCCCAAACTGTGCAATCAAAGGGGCATGAATCTTATCCCCCTCGCATCGCTTTGGATATAGGCCGCAGGCTTTGCGTGCTTTAAATCGGGGCTCTGCAATATGACGAAGACATCACTTGGGTCAGCATGAGTTTTCCCTTCATGATTACATCACTGACGTTGACAGGTACTCACACATAGCTGCTGCCCTTGAGTGTACACGCGGACAGATTTCACATCGCGGCTACGTGCTGCTCACTACGGCCTTTATTAACATCCTTTCCTTTGCGCCAACGAGAGAACGAGACCTCTCGGCTGTTCTCAGATGAAACACATTTGTTGAGCAACTAAATCGTAAGGTATGTAGCAGCAGCGGGTCATTTTTCATTTGTGAATTCTTGACTCATTGTTCCTCCTTGAACTTTGTTGTTCGAACAGATTTTAACACCCTCCCCTTTTCCCCACCAGACGTTTACTAAGGATACAGAATTATCATTTATGGAGAGTTAATGCAAGGCACAAGGTGTGTCGCTAGCCCCGCTGCTACATTGACCTTTTTTCAATATCCATCATTTGGTCTCTCCCTTGAACAACCCTTGATTTTAATTCTCTAGTTCAAATCGAACTTGATGGGCGTGTCTCCTGGATTCATTCCACGGAGTTATTTTAATATTGGAACACACATGACTTACACATGAATAATTTCCCTTTAGGCTGTCTATCCCTGTTGTCTACCCGTCCTGAAGAGGACCCGCCGTGATGCTTTCTAATTGTGCACTTGGTCTATGTCCATTAGGTCTACCGGCTCCAAGAATTAAAAAGCCCATTTAATGTGCACCGGAGACATTATCTTTAGAATTGAAAAGGACAAACTCCAATTTACAGTTCTCTTCTGTATATTGTGTATATAGTTGTATGTTTTGTATCACGTATGTAGAAATCTCATCCAGTCACCTATGTCACTTTATTCACTTAACTTTTTGTCACTGATGTAATTTGCTATCTATTGAATTGTAACAGCCATATATGATTAAGGAGAAAAGAAAAGAGTAAAAAATTACTTTTATATCAAATATTTCTTGTCATTGAGGTTCCATAGTGAAATCAGCAAAGAAATGTATTAGATTTATCAATTGTGTGTCTTAATAATTAATACCACTCAATTTCAAAGCAATTGCTCTACCCGACAGAACCATTTGTAGTTTATCGTATGTTTGCCCAGGTACTGAGGGACACAGGGTTACCCCATTGACTCTTTCTATGATTCTAGATGTAATCCATAGTTTTCTAAAGCGATTGATCCTCTGAAGTTTGAAACACAAAGATCAGAAAGGAGATGGATTCACAGTTACAGAATCGAGTAAAAAGTAACTGCAGAACTCTGCAGCCATGATCCAAACAGAGCATACAGGTAGTAAATCAAAAGAATGAATCAATACATATTGCTCAATCCTCCAATTTGTAACAAAAACTCTCCCAAGTCCTTAAAGAACTCTTCAGATTCTTTATCTTTTCATCACCTGTCTGATTGTACACAAGACATTAATTTTCTTTGTTCTTTACACGTAAGAATAGCATGACCATGGAGCAAATCAATCAAGACACCAGGATTTCACCCAGGTTTATGTGACCCAACAGAGCACACTGTAAACTAACTTGCTTTCGGGATTACCGTAAAAGATGCAATTAAGCTAATTTACATTGCCAGGCCTTCAGGACCTTCTTCCAACATTTGAACAACCAAATTAATCCAACAGTTCCGGCCTGTTCACGTTCAGGGGCGTGTCTCTCTATTTGGTCACACCCTAAACCAAGGTAAGATGCACACGTAATGCACTCTACCTTTTTTTAATTGAATCTCTGAAAGACAGGGCATCTCATTACTAAAATCTCTATAGCTAAATTGAATCTCTCTACTTGGCCAGCGGTCATGGGCCTTACGTTGTCTCCTGCCAAATCTGTCCCCAACTAAGGCATCCATATTGATACAGACTGTGTCTATTTCTGGCAGTGTCAACCTATTCAAATAATCAAGTCAGCCCTAAACACTCCTCTCAAATATGATAAAAACACACCTAAATAGACCTTCAGTGCCCATAAGGCAGAGGGCATAGTATATAAAAGTAGGACATCTAAAGGTTTAATGTTAAACATGTCCTTACAGTAGCAAGGCCCTTAAAGCTATATGTACTGTAACACAGTTAGTTATTCCATAGTACAGTATTGGGATACAATGCTAAAATTAATAATGTTATCTCCGGTTGTTCTCTAGGAATCAGCTACAAAATTAATTCTTGGAATTTAAAAAAAATATTTATTACCAACCAACTTCACCGCTAAAGTCAGGATTGTACTACATTATTTTACACAAATGCCTTCAAAGATCACATTTTAAATGCCTAAAGCACCTAGAAGCTGATTTGCATGAGCTTCGACATATCACACAGGAGCTGAAAAGCCTCTTTAATGAGGTGTAACAAAGGCCCTGGGTGTGGGTAGCTGGTCTGTTCCTCTGACAGGATGGCCACCTTGGCAGTGTCCAGGAACTTTATTAACTTGGAATATACCTATTTTATCACAGGTAGATGTATCCAAAAACTGGACCTGTCCTCTCCTTCCCCCCCTAACCAGTAATGCACTAATCCCGGTGGTAGAGGAGCTGCCCTCAGAACTGAGTTTGAGTGACCACAAAAGCTCATTTCCCTGTTCATACCTCTAGGTTGAACACAAGAGCTCTGCACAGGGGAATTTTCTGTTATGTTGGATTTATGCAGAGGGTGCACTGTGGGATTTTTAGATGTAGGGTACACAGGAACTGCTGCAAGCCCTGGAAAAAGTTTCCCAGTTGTTTAGGGTTGGGCCATGTGTCTCATTCACCCAAACGTTAGTGCCAGAAATAAACATGGCATTCCTGTGCTCCCTCTTTAAAACACTACTGGACCTGTGGAAGACAGAAAAAGGACTGTACATGCTGTTAAAACCTGCTCCTCGCGGCCCCTTCCACTGCGAAGAGAACTTGTTGCACTGGACTTTGAAGGTAACACTTCAACTGGACTAACCTGGTTCTTCTATCTGGACCATTCTCCACCGTTGTCGGAATGAACTTGTGACTTTAATGCAGTTTTGCACCATCAGATTGCCACAAGTAGTGCTTTGTGCTTTTGTTGTTATTTTTACCTTAATCTTTTAAATTGCATATCTTCGGTTGTACTAATTGGATGTTTGATGTTGCAGTGGCAAATTATTTATTACATTTTACTTTATTACTGTTTGAAGGGCTAAATAAATACTTTGCACATTGCCTGTAAATTGAGCCTAACCGCTCTGTGCCAAGCGTCAAAACCTTACGCCTGCCTCATGGCGGGCGTAAGGGTGATGCAGGCCCTTTCACATTGGGCTTGCCCCATGTGAAAGGAACATTGCTGGAATTGCGTCAGCCTTCCGACACAACTCCAGCAATGCGCCACTTTTTGTGCTGACAGATACGTCAGTGATACTGACGTAAAATATGACGCATCATGTCGCAAGGTGGGCGCACTGAGAAGTGGCGCATCGCTGCTTTCACGCAGTGATGCGCCACTTCTCATAAATCAGGCCCATAGTACATGACTATTGCAAACAATCTTTATTTGGATAAGAATAGCATTGTTACTTTATAAAAAATATATGGCACTAACTATGTGTGGAGCTACTCTGTAAATGTCTGAGTTCTGTTAATCTAATTATTAGTTTTCCGGTTTGTTTCCCACTCTTCATGTTTTTTTTCCAATAATTACTAAATTCATGAATTACTTGATTCTATTTAAAGTTGTTGTAGAAATTATTTGATTTCTATGTACACTTCGTAAGGGACTTTTGTTTCTCTATAAATAACTATACCCATGGTCCCTGACACACCTTTGGGTTCCCTTGTCTATGAAAACATGTATTAATAAAAGACCACACTGTTTTTAAAGAAAGGTTTTCAACTCAACATCCATGGCAAGTGCTGCCTGAACACCTTCTTTAAGAATTCGGTTCATGCTCCTACCAAACCGTTTGAGGTAGTATGTGCGCTATGTTGGGAGCGGAGAGGAGATGGAATTAAAAATAAAAAATAACAACAAAGAAAAGAAAATTTACGTGGAAGTCACGGTCGCTGTCACAGCTGCTGCGTCTTCTCCACCAGGAAGCACTCAGCCTCCCAGAATCCCTTGACCAATCACAATGCTGCCTTAAGCAGCATTGTGATTGGTCTGAGCACCTTGGTTCAGCGCTCAGACAGGGGCTTGGAGGCTGGGCATGTTCTCCACTATGGCTGTATAATGCAGACTGTGGAGAACATGCACAGTGCGCATGATGGTTTGGCCAGCTGGCAACCTTCATGTGCACGTTAGGTACAGCCACCACTCCTCCTCCAGCCTCGACGTCAGGGTAGGCCATCCCCACCCGCAGATATCAGCAGAAATGCACTGCAGTGCAATTAAAATAGTAAAAATAACATGATATTAACGGATCGTCGGTTTTATCATTTTATTTTTACTTCTCACTGCTTTAAAGCAGTGGGGCGATGCTCCTCATCCTCAGCGCCCCTGATGCTTGCTCCTTGATCCGGACAGTAAACACAACCCTCAGCTCTATAATGCAGAGAGCACCTTGTGACTCCAGGCCTCTGTCCCAGCAACTCTCCTTAAACACTTCTCAGTCCGGCGGAGAGTCTTTTCCACGGCATTGTCATAAACTTAATTTGGAGAAAAACAAAGTAGTGATCTTTGGCAATCTCCAACCTAGATGGGTAGGCTTTTGGTGGCCTGTAGAGATGGGGCAATTGCCAAAACCAGTAGAAAAAGCAAAAGATCTCAGGGTATTGATTGATAACAAACTAGCATACTCTCCTCAAACTAATGCTACTGTCTCTGTTACGATTTATTTGATCAAGAAACTGAAGAAGGCTCTTCCTTATATCCCCATCGATTCTAGGAGGACGGTTGTGACTACACTGGTACTATCAAAATTAGATTATTGCTAAGAACTGTACTTGAATATGCAGAAACAACATTAAAAAAAAACTGCAGATGGTCCAAAATGCAGCCGCAAGACTCCTACTAAATCTGCAAACTATGAATCAGTTTCTAAGGAAATCCAAAGACTTCACTGGCTCCCTGTAGCAAGTCGTGTCATGTTTAAGATACTATGTCTAGTTCTTAGGCCTTGAATAATATGGGACCAGTGTTCTAAAAAATATTTTTCCTGGTATTATCCTGGCAGACAGTCACGCTCTACTGGTACCAAGTTTATGATAGTCCCCAGGATTCGTACCTCTAGCTGGGGGGGACGAAGCATTGGTTATGGCATGGCCAAACTATGGAATACTCTTCCAATGCATATCAGGTCTGCAGGTTCACTAGCCTTATTCAGAAAGAGTCTTAAAACCTGGTTATTCCAGAACTAGTCTCTGATCTTTTGGGCTTACTTTAGTTTTTAGTGCCAAGACACCTACGGGTATTCGTGCCCTCAATAAGTTACATTAACATAACATAACGGTGGAATTGTCAGGTCTGCAACAAAAGCAACCTGCGGCCCCTTAGCCTTTTTTAAGGTGCCTCTCGCCCTTCCCTCTAATAGCTCTGCTTTGCCAGAGCTCTGGGCGCAGCGGGTCAGGTTTTATGCAGCGGAAGGCTTATTGTACACAGACTGGGAGCACTGCTCATCGCACAGAAAGGCACGTGCAAGCCAGAATATGCAGCAGGATGACATCAGATATTTATTTTTTATTTTTAGTTCGAACAGTTCTTTTGAACTTCTTTTGATTATGTGTTTTTATTGTGTTCGTCGTGTTTTCCGCTTAGATCAGTTAGAGGCAGTGGCACAAACGTAATTTTTTTCACTTTGCCTACCTGTTGCACTTTCTGCTTTTAAGCGGGTACTTTCTTAAACCAGTGGCATATGAATCCCAAAATGCATTATGACAATCAACACATTTCCGTCATGTCAAAGTGCAACGATTGGCTGCTGGACAAAACAGTCACACTCTTTAATCACACCAGAACCTGGGCTTCTATGGGAATTCACAAGGGCATATTATCAAGCCCATTATCGCCACTTTAGCGGCAGTTTCCTGCAGCTAAAGCGGCGATACTGTTATCGCCGTTCCTTGATAATATGGCCCAATGTGTTTTAGGCTGTTACTGTCTTGTTGGCTAGCTTTCTGCAAGATGGGATACAACTACCTGGAAAGCGTATGAATATAGAAATATAATAGAACATGTGATCTTTAGTCCTTTTTTATTTCTGCTTTAAGAAAGGGTTTTTACAGCAGTTTGTCGTTTTCTTCCACAATTATCAGTGAAGTGCGTTCATTGGGAGGGATGGAAACGTGCACTGGAATCCAAGCTACACATTGAAAGGGTACTATAAAAAAAACAACTTAATAATGCTCAAAATTTTGCATTAAAGACCTGAAGACCAAGGGTCCTTCAGGAACTAATTTATGCTTTGCTCTTATCTGCTAATCAGTCCCATGTCTTGTGTGACATCTTCAGCAAGTTCTGTTTTCTTTTAGCTTACAACACATTGCATTCTGGGACTTGTGGTTTCACTTAACCAATGTAAGTATGTGCTTAAAAATCCCAGTATAGAAAGTGTCATAGCCAAAAAAAAGCAGATCGGGCTAAGGTTACCTCATATGCCATGGTGTATTTGGGTTGAAGGAGGCTGAGAGCCTCATCATTTGCATGAGATAACAATGGCCATTTCTCTCCTACATGAATAAAAGCTCCAGGACTGATCTGGCAGCTGCCTCATCAGTAGACCTATAGAACAGCCTTTTCATCTGTTTCTGTACTGTTCATTGGAAAAAAGCATGGTGTGCATCTGTAAAAATCCTATGTCCTGCATGTCTTCATAAGGTTCACTACTGTCAAAAGTTCAAAACCAAAAAATCAAACACAGGGGTATTTTATTTGTGAGAACTTGGTGGCGTAAGATGGGGTAGTGCTTGAGGACACAACAAGCTGATGTGTGCATTCACAGTACATAGATTGGTTTATTTAGATGGGTGAGTATGCAATTACGAACTGAGAAGCAGTAGAGAATACCTGAGTGGCATTGATGAAAACAACCTTTGAGGTAAAACATTGGGTACCAAATGGTACCGAAACCAGAGGGGAGTGGAGGGTGTAAATAAGGATAACAGTGTTGTGTAGAAAAGAACATGAGAGAAAGCAGTTTGCTGTGTAGTAATAGAGGAGGATGCAAGACTAGAATGGGGCGTTCCTTAGGGAGGGGCTGAAGTAATATCATGAGAGGGGTACAGAAGGTTTTTTAAGGTGATATTGAGCTAACAATGAGAGAACCTGAGATGATTGAATTGTGTCAGAGTGCAATGACCAGGACCATGTGTGTAGGATTGGGGGTGAGAGAGAACCTGAGAGGGAATGAATGCAGAAATAACTAGAAAATGAAAGCAATATTATTTGTAGATGTGGCAGGCAGAGGTTACTTGAGCATCAGTAGAGTAGAGGGTACCTGAGATGGGATGGAAGTAGAGCAAAAGGGCTAGGCAGAAGAGAAAGTAGCTGCTTGGGATGGAGGAGAAAGCTTATTTAAAGGTTACATAAGAGACACTACATAGGAGTCCTGGGAATCAGAAGAATTGGATTAATTTAAAATTGAATATTAGTATTGGAAGAGCTCTTGGCATTGTAAAAACAGGATTATTTACGTGAGTAACAGTGAAAGAGATATCTAATTTCTTCACTTAGCTCTTGATGAAGTGTCACTCAGCGTGTTAAACATAAGGCATGAAATATCACCCATAAGTATTTGGAAAACCTACTAATGTCTCACATAAGCAAACTGAAAACTTGGCAGCCCTATTATAACCTTGACAGCAATGTCACTAACCTTGGAGGCTTTGCCAGTGCCATTGCCGTTGGGCATAGAAAACAGAGGTTTGTGGTTTGTCAAAAGATTGAAGTGTGAGCTCCAGATAGGAGCCTTGAACTTTTCCACAACCCAAAAACATGCTAATGCCTCTCACTCAATGGAACATTAGTTGATTCTGCTTTGCCAAGAGAGTGAGAGGCAAAAGCAATTGTATGCTCTATATCATTGCTGTACTGAGTTAAAATGGCCTCTAAGCCAATTTGACTGGCATTTACTGTAACTGCAGATTTCCTACCAGGAACATATGGTGATAAAACTGTGCGACAACTATGAGCTGTTTAATCTTCTTAAATGCATCATGAACAGAATCAGACCAGATTTACTTGTCGCCCTTCCTGAGTAACTGGCCCAAAGGATGAATTATAGAAGCATAGTCATGCATGAAGCACAAGTTATAGTCACTTAAACCCAAGATTGAACTAAGGGAATCTTTATCCTTTGGAGGTTCCACATCTTGAGTAGCCTTGACTAAAGATAATTTGGTATTATGCCTTTAACACTGCTGCAGTAACTAAAATAACCAACATCCTGTGCTAATAATTTGTACTTGGCACTGAAGAAAGTGATACTATGTTCTTTGAACACAGTAAGTACTGTCTTAAGAATCACGTTGAATTCCTGAATGGTACTGGTAAAAATCAGGACATCTTCCCGAAATGCCTGAACACACTCAATGTCTGTAAGAATTGTAGTCATGAACTTCTGCAAGTTGTTGGGCACAGACACCAAGCCAATAGTCAGTCTTAAGTACTGGCACATCCCCAAAGGTGTTATGAAAGTAGCTAACTCCTGTGAATCATTATCCAAGAGAACCTGGCGATAAGCAGACCCCAGGTCCATTAGATTGAAAACATGTGATTCTCCAATATTTGTAAGCAACTGGACCTTGGGCAGGGGATGACACTCAATCAATATATTTTTCTTAAGAGTACATCGATCGACACACAAGTGGATCTCCCCAGATGTTTCATGAACAACGATGATGAAACTGACACATTCAGACAAACCAGAGGGTAAAAATGCCTTTATTAACCAAATTGTCCAATAACTTTTTACGTTCTGCTCTATCGCTTAGCAGAACAGGTCTACCTTTGTGGACAACTGGTGTAGCATTTTTCTTAAGTTTGATTTTGTGAATTAATGAAACCAATATTGTCATTGAACATTTTCAGAAATTTGTCAATTATGTGAGTGACAGAATATGTTTCATTGATATCAACAAAGGAGACTGGTAGTTCATCAATTCTAACCACGGGATCTGCACCGGGTATTAACATGAAGCCCACCTTGGCCAAATTCTGCCAGCCTACGATATTCTTGCCTTTAACTGCAACATAAATCTTGGTTATAGTATGCCTATCAAGACAAGTTAATTTGTCCACAGTGTATCAAAGCACATCAATATTTTGGTGACCATATGCTTTGGGTTGCACATTACAGGGATGAAGAGCCATCATGGTAAGGGTTATAAAGGAACCTAAAGTGACCTCACAGTGGCTTCTTTACTGTACCAGAAGCCAATTCTACAGTCAACACTATATTGGAAAGGTCTATGTCACAGTCAACCTGAATCAATTCTTTGAGTGAAGGTCTACCACTTTTACAAACACTGTGGAAATGCTCAACCTTTTTTTACTTGTTGCAGCACTTTCCATGTTCCGGACAATTTGGATACTTACTCACATGAGATTTAGACCTGTAATACAAAGCATTAGAAGCGTTAGTTTTATGTTGATGTTTCCTGTAATTCCTATCTTTAACAGAAACAGCATGACGTTGTCAAAATCAATGATAACGTTAATTAGAGATTTGAAACCACTAGTAGAAGGTTCCTGTGAGATTATGTGAGTTGACACAATTGAGTGTGGCAATATCAACTACTTCCATCAATGAGGGATCTCTGCAGCTCAGGAGACATTCCTGTATTTCCCTTGAGTAACAGTTGTAAACAAATTGATCACCAATACATGTGTCAACTGAAATTCCAAAGTTGCAAGCAGAAGCAAAAAGTCTCAAAGCTGAAAGAAATTCCTCTACGCTCTCATCAGTGCTTGGTTTCCTACTCGCCTCAGTCACCAGCCTGATTAAGAGGTGCATGTACCTCAGGCAAGTTGTTGAATATTTGACGTCCTTTCTGACCAAGGGGACTAAAAAGGAGCGCCACTTTGCGTTTAGGTTCTAATTCCTCAGCACACATGGCAACCAAATAGTTCTCAAAGGGACAGATCCAAGATTTCCACTTAATAGGTGGCTTGCCTGGATTTTGAAGGAATGGAGCTATTTGAACTAAGTGGCAAGTTCTCATGAGAGTATGGTGAACGAGAAGTCAAAGGTAAAGCAAAAAGAGTTACTGGAAACATGCAGCTCGTGCACCAATACAGTGGACAATACCTAACAGTAACTAATATCCAGTACAGAACAGTGTTCTTCGAAACAGCTGCGTATTCCAGCTCAGTACATGTACATTATTATAGCAGCATCATTTAGCAGCATCTCTGACAAGGTCAGCTATAAAACCTCTCCATTCTGCTTCGTAGAAAATGTTTCAATTCTATGAAGGATAGCTGACTAAGAATAACGGCAAGATTTTTCAAAGATTATCTCTGAAAATGTTATTGAGCGAAGTAATGAAACTATTGGACTGATATAAATTTAATTGAACAATAGTGTGGTGCAGTGATATCAATAGATAAATGGCCGATCATACTATACAATTTCTATATATGACACCGACACACTCAAACACACTGAATGCTGCTAAAATTAAGCCAGAGCAAAGCACAAAAACCTGCTTGATACTGGTTCCTTTCGTTATAAGAACACATTCTCTGAACAAATTAAACAAAAGAATTGTATTAGCAGGGCATTCAGGTGATAATTGGTTCTCACACTAGACTTACACAATTATTTATATGGTGGACTAGGCACAATCTTATGTATGTATTAATGGTAAGGAATATTCATAATTAGTAGAATAATTCGAGGATCTTTAGTCAAGTTCCCTACATTGCTATTTCTTTAGATTGCGTTTGTAGAACTAAAACAAGTGATATAAAGGAGAAGCTAAGCATTCCAAGCAAATGTATGGTTTTCATGCCTTCTAGGTTCAGTGAGGATTAAGCAACTACAATTTGCAAGTCCTCTGTGTAGCACGATTCATTACTGTGACTCAGCTCATTGGGTTGGATGTAACATATCACCATTGTGAAGCCTTTAACCATGTAAGAAGCTCTTACTTTACAATATATTTGGTCCTGGCTTAAGCCTGCCATAGAAGGGTCTTCAAAATGTTCATGTTGGTTTAAAACAGTATTGTAAAGCGCTTTCTTTGCCTAAAGAACGAAATGAACCAGGGAAACACTTATGTAAATCAAACCCATAGAGACCCACATTCCTCGTGTGTCTAGTCATGAAAGCCATCACTGCAAATAAAATCTTCTCATCTGGGAAAAATCACTATGATCATACATGAAGATCAGGGGATGGTCCACAAAACGAGCGCCATGGCCCAGATTAAGAGTTTGTTCGACTCCAGGTGCCTTTTTCATCACACCAGATACATAACAATGTCCTGGGGTATGTTATTTATGTGGTGTGATAGATAGCACCTACTACAGGTTTCTGGGGAATAATAGGAGGATTTTGGTGCTTACAGCACCATGTGGATGGTATGGTAAATACTATACACTTTTCCCCTATTAAATTCCAGCAGGTTTGACCTGCCAAACTTTAACAAAAGTTAAGATACTTAATACATCAGGTAACTGCCAGATGCTTTAAATACCACCAAATTTGTAATTCTGACACCTGCAGAAGCAGGGTATCACTTAGGGGTCGGTAAACACTGACCCACCCATGATCAGGGCTCAAGTGGTGTTAATAGCGTTTCTTGTGGCAAATGGACGACTAATGGTACTTTGTTGTCCTGTTTCACAACATAACACCGCGGCTGATGGTGTTGTTCAATAGTGGCGTATTTGCCTTTATGCATCTTTTCAAGCATATAGAGAAATGTTCCATTTACATCGTTTTAGACCTGTCAACCTTTGGGTGGGCTGCCCCCAAACCTTTTGCAGGCATACCTTTTCATTTTATTGATTCTTTTTGGTGCCCTTAGGACTCAGAGCACTTTACCACTGCTGACCAGTGCTAAAGTGCATGTGCTTCTGCCCTATACATGATAACATTGTTGTATACACACCTGGCATATTTAGTTTACTTTAAGTACTTGCTAAAGTGGTATACCATATACCCAGGGCCTGTAAATTGTACCACCCACACAAGTAGCCTTTTAAACATCATGCCTCAGGCCTGCCACTGCTGAGCCTCTGTGTGAAGTTTTACTGCCACATCTACATGGCAGTTAAAATTCTGGCCTGGTAGTGAAAACACCCAAATTCATTTTTCACTACTGCAAGGCCTACTTCTCTTATAGGTTGACATTGGGAATTTCTTAATACAGTTGTATGATGTAACCCTGCAGGCCTTTACCCTGCATGCCTTTACAAGGCAGTCAGTACCCCGGGTGCATGTTGCCACATGTTACTTTAGCACTCAAGTCGTTACAACGACTTGTTTTAGGGGGTGCTGGACTTTGGAATAGTATAAATTACTATTCCAACTACAGTCTACACAACAGTAGGGAAGGACTTGGACTTAAAAATCCAACACCAGTCCAACAACACATCCCCTACAGCAAGTCGTTGTAACGACTTGCGTGGTAAAGTAACACATGGCAATGTCGATTGTGGGGTACTGACTTCATTGTAAAGGCTAGTTGTTGTAAAGACTGTGGGGTATAGAATGTTTTCCCTTTAATACTCCTTTAAGCTGTAATTCCTGATTGGAAAGGAGTAGCTGTATCATGTTTTATATCTTTGAAATGGTAATGCTAAATCCTTTTTACTGGTAAAGATCGATTTAACATTACTATTTTAGAACTGCCACTTTTGGAAAGTGGACATTTCTCTGCTCTTAAAGCTCTGTGTGCCTGCAGCCTGTCTCCAATGCACATCTGGGGTGGGTGACAGCTCCGCTTTGTGCATTCCCTCCAGACAGCCACAACCACAGGATGGTTAGGTGTGTCTGAGTACTCATCTGCATTCCGATGGCTCTTCCTGGGCAGGAAGGCAGTGAGGTGCTGACACTTACATCTTAATAGGCAGTGCCTGGTCCCCACATAAAGGGCTGATTACCCCCTACTGATAGTCTGGAGCCAGGGCTGAGAAGAAAGCATCTCTATGCACTTGAAAGACCCTTCTTTGAAGCCACCCTGACTTCGAAGACACAACTGGGTAGATGTACTGGGGATCTGACCACACCAAATCAGACACTTTTGGACCTGTAACTGAACTCTGTCAGAAGAATTTCTGAGCTGCATTAAGGAATTACACTCTGATGGACAGATGATCTGGAAGACCTGCTTTTCTGCTGTGCTTCCCTATTGCCTTCTGGTCTCTGACCCTGCTGAGGAGAGCTGGGCCCTGTCTTTCAACCAAAGTGATCTTCAAGAGCTTGTTGGCTTGCCTCCTATTGTTTGAGAGTCAGAGATATAAATGTATCTACACCTGCTACTGTGCCTGATTTAATGGAAGTACAGGCATCAAAGAAATCAATACATCTCCAGTCTGCATCTAGTACAACATGCACATCGACTCTGTTAAGGGAGTAGAATCAGTGCATTGCAGTCGGATCCGCCGCAGACCCTGTTAAGGGAGTAGAATCAGTGCATTGCATTCAGAAACACTGCATCGCATCCAGAACCACTGTTTCATAACCAACGCATCACCATGAAGATGGACACATCGCCTCTCCAGTGTGGAAGAATCTGGCACCTCATCTTTGGAACTGTTGCTCTTGGAACTCATGCTTCGCTCAATGGTCCCAGTGCATCGCCGCCACTGCGTGAAGAAGATTTGCACAGCACCTGAACTGCAGATTGGACATCAACGCAGTGCTCGTCTGCACCACGTATCTCGCTATTGCTACGATGGATCAAAGTACTTTGTTCACCGAGCCTGCTTGCATCCTGTAGCCAGCCAGCCTGAACTTTTGACTTTTACCTGGTCCAGTGAACCCCCATGGCATGTATTGCTTCTAAGCACTAGAAACATGTTTATTCTTTAAAAATTCATATCTCAACTTTTCCTTATTGGATTCTTGTCGTTAAGGTATTGATTTCTTAAAACAAATATTGTCTATTTGTCTAAACCTGTGTGGAGTCTTTTTGTGGTATTTTCAGTGTGTTACTGTGTGTGTGTGTTGCACAAACTGATTTTTTATGTAAGCCTGACTGCATATTGCCAAGCTACCAGAGGGTGAGCACAGGTTATATTTTAGTGTGTATCTAGCTTACCCTCACTAGAGTGGTAGTCCCTATTTAGAGTGTGTGCATACCTCTTCCAACGAGAGGCCATATTTCTAACACATTTATTTTCAAGAGCATGCTGATTTGATCCCTTTTTTAAAAAAAATCCTAAAAAGCTTCACACTTAAGCAGACAGTTAACTATAATATTGCTCAACTTACATTTAGGAATTCCATTTGCACTTTTACTGAATCAACGGACCAATTAGGTAGTTTAGTGCATAAAAAATGTGTCACTGGCATCCTAACTAATGCTCTACATGATTAAGTTATATTGCTGAAGAGTGCTAGTCTCTGATGGGGCGCTGAGGTCCTTCCAATATGGTGCTCTTTTGTTTTACATGTATAACGTTTGTCCCGATTCCCAGGTTATGACACTACTAAAGTTTAGTGGCAGGTGATTATAGCAGCAAGACACATCTCTTTGCACCTTAACCTCATGGGGTGGCCTTCCATCTGGCTACCCCTTCTAATTCCATGTATCCTGCAATCACTGGGTATCATCATTCCTCCTGAGTTTATGTGAAGTATTCCTGCATGTGCTTGGTGAACATATGAGGTGAGATATTTGCGTTATGGATCTCCTCTGTGTATGAACCCTAAATTTATGAGGCTTAGTTTAACCTGAGTTAGCTATCTCGTCTTTCCATACATGTCCCCTGTGTTGCTCATTTGATTCCCTTCTCCCTTTGGAATTTGTTATGCAACCAAGAGGTCAAGGGCACTATCTAGCCTGCACCATTCTTCAAGAGGAAGTAGTTTTTGTGGCATGTGAATGAATTGGACCAGATCCAAGAGGATGATATATGAGCTCGCCAAAGATCAAAACTTGGGCTGTAACTGTACCATGAAAGGATGGCCAGGGGCACTCTGCTCCTAGCTAGACGTGGGTTTCTTGACCATCATTGTCTTTTGTGCTTTGTGCACAGAGAAGACACTGTCTACCTGGAATCCACAAAATGAAGGTGGCAATTTCACATGCAAAGGTTTGCCATGGAGCTGTTTTCAAGCAAAATGAAAACGCACATCACTGTGATTTGTTCCCACTCAGGGCTTGGGGCAAACCTTGAACTTGATTAAACAAACAGAACTGAACATAGTGCCCCAGAACTAAGGGCCGGATTCAGAAAGGAATTTTACTTTTACTTACGTGTAATTTATACTTTAGTGTAACTTTACTGCTTTTAGGTATTCACAAATAGCAAGTGTAAATTTATCAGACATGTGTAAGCAACAACGCTCGCCCACTGGGAAAAGCAATTGGTTTACTATTGTGTCGTTGGATGACATCTCCTTCCTGACCCTTCCCAAACCCCTTTTTTACGCCTCCCTAATACTATCACTTTTTGTAGCAAGTCCGCCCTTCTTTCCTCCCACTCACTTTCACCTTTATTACTAACATGTTTATTTACATGTCTGGAGGCTCCACAGTTGGGGCAGAGAACTCTACACACATAAGTATAGGCAATGTAAAGGGGTAAACTCCCCACAAAGTTTGTGAATAGCACTTTGTAGTACCACTTGTAGTACTACAAAATGTAGTACAAAGTGCAGTGTGTGAATCAGGCCCTCAATGTAAGCTAGACTTGTCAGTATATCCAGTGTTCACCTTTTAATTCTAGGAAATATACTCCCCTTTGTATAGGAAGCTAAGGGAGAGATGGTAGAATACTGGATTGTTTTCTTTACAGATGCAAGCACCATATAAACTATGCTTGAGGCTGAAAATAAATTCTGCTGCTGCTAATGGACTAAGATGGTATGCTGAGCAGTGTTGAAAGAGCCTGCTTTCTTCAGCCTGAAATTCAGTTCAGCATGAGTGCTGTACCATGATGCGGTCAGAGACATCAAACATGAAAGAAGCCAGCTCCTATGCTCTGGCTCAACCCAACCTATATTCTTCCATGAGCGTGGTCACTGAATTTGACGTGCTTCATCATGTGGCTTGAGCAAAAACTGCCATGTACCTAATGATTGTGAGAGGCCTGTGTGCTGGTCCAGCATTACCACATCTCTACCATCACCATGTGATTATAAAATGACTATATATGGAGATGTTTCATAGCTGGATCTTTCTTTAAGCCTCTGAAGCCAATGCAAGGTATGTGTACCTCAATCTTCATGCACTGTCTTTACTTCCAGCAACTGGTGCCTGTTTGGTGACCTTGTGTAATTGATTTTGAATGTTGAGGGAGCTAGTTTCTTTACTGGATTGAAAATCCTTAATAATCTTCTGAAGACCTGTTGTTTTATTTATTTGTTATGAGCAAAATGACTTTTCCCCTGGTTGTCTAATTTACCTTATCGGTTATAGCAAACGTGAAAGAGTTTTGGGGATCAGGAAATGTGATAATGAATTGTCAAATGTAAAATCGATTCCACTTTTCTACTTAGAACATTCTCCCTGACCATGAACTCCAAATCTACTCCGTCAATTTCAGAAAGACTGCATTGTGATGAAACCGTTTGTCCTTGTTCTTGGTCTGAGGAATGGGTGTCGTTTAATCCTGATTATATTCTGAAAGGGCATATCTAGGACTCTGTCACTTCGAGATTGCCTTCTTAGGTTGACACAACAGAATGGTTTCAAATGTGCTTCCCCCCCTGCTGTGACAAGTTTAAAAAAGATTGGGATGGGAGGAAAAGCATATAGAAATTTTGCCGGACCACCAAATCACAAATGGTTACCTCACGACTTACCTTGCCAGTATGTTTGTGGAGGAATTGGAGGATAAGCTGTATTTGCTCTTCTTTAAACTTTCCATTCAGGCTCTAGCTTCCACCTCCTAGTTCACAGTGTCCCAAAAGTGTGCTGTCCCTGCTATCTATCTTGTAATAATATTTATATTTTTAAATTTGTGTGCATATTTTCTGCATTTTTTTTTTAAGACGAAAGATCTTGGTCCTTTCTGCATCTTTATGTAGAATATGGTGTTGGACTTGTTGGTGAGAACGTGTACCCTCTTCTCTCTAGGCTTAGGATGAGAACTTACAAATTCATTGAATCACTTTAACTGATTCATTTAATTCTTCACTGTTTCCATTCCATCCACGTGAAGTGGACTGGGATTAGTAACCAGGGTGACTTTGAAGGGACCCAAAAATGTTGCAGTACATTTTTGAATTTAATACATCAGGTTTTCAATATACTTCTGATATACAAATGACAGTTTGTAAGAAGAAGCACTAGTAGGTGTTCTAATGTTAAAACAAATTCAAATAAGCAGCACAGATATTTAAGCAGGATTCAGATATCAGTACATGGAGTGAAATGGATTGATGGACAATTAGAGTATTTATGCCTATCTGCTCAACCCATCCCCATTGGTTGTAAATGGGCAAACCCTTTAATAAATATATTGTCTGAGCTCGAACTAGACATGGCTAGTTTATACTAAGAATCCCATCAGTGATGGACTGTAATATTATCACCGCTTGCTCATTCAAGGGTGCCTTATCATTCTGTCATCTGGGAAATAGGGAGACGTGACAATCCATTCTTCATAAGTGTGCCACTATTACGCCAGACCCTTGTTTAAAATTCTCATAGCAGACATGAGTTTGAAGGGAGGCGACCTGAACTCATAATGATGGCTACTGTCAAGGAACTGAGGATTTCTCGTCTTTTTTTAAAAAGAGTTCTATATAGCACAAACTAGACCCGAAGTTA
This sequence comes from Triturus cristatus, assembly GCF_964204655.1. Classification (NCBI taxonomy): domain Eukaryota; kingdom Metazoa; phylum Chordata; class Amphibia; order Caudata; family Salamandridae; genus Triturus; species Triturus cristatus. The sequence continues at coordinate 379,911,234 of NC_140588.1, forward strand.
TCAGGCTGCTTTACATGAGCACCAGTTTCGTTACGGATGGACACATTCATAACTAGACTTGAAAGCCAGTGAATTTTAAGTCAACTACCGGCTTTAGCGCTAGTGGCGCCAGGTGTAACAATCACTTTTGGTGCCCCCACGTCCCTTGACTGCCTTCTCGGATTCTCTCACTACCACATGCAAAAATCTCTCCTATCATAAGATATTGCTACGCACAGCAGCCCTCTGAGGTCACAGCGCCCCCCTCCACAGATCAACGCACAGTGCGGCCGCACCAGTCACACTGCCCTAAATCCGGCCCTGTTCGAGTCTATAATGGCCATGGCATGTTTCTCCTGAAGGAATTAAACAGATGGGTGTGTGAAATTCATGTAATTTTCTATTGAGTATTTGCATGCAATTTCGTCCAAATAAACTAAAATTATGTGAAATGCTAATCTGTCATTTCACACTATATTTCAGTGCGAAATGTATCCTTGCATCAATTTTTAACGTGAGCACCTATTTTCCGCAAAAAAAGGTACAAAAATCAAAAGCACCTCGAATAACAGCCACTTGATTTCCATTGTTCCAGGGCATTTGTGGCAAATTTTTACTGCGGATGGCAAACGCAACTCCACTGTAAATGTTTACTGTGAGTGGCGCAGAATTATGCCAAGTGGTATAAAGATATTATTCCAGGAATTTTGCATAACAAGTGAAACGCAAAATTACCAATTTTACCTTAATTATGTCAGCATCATTTTCATTTCACCCAGGCGTATTTAAATGTGTCTTCAAAAGGTCACTATTCAAAAAATTAGTTTTGCTAAATTTATTTAGAGATTGAGGTCCAATACTTTCTTCCTGACATCTATAGTCTTACCATAAAACATCTGAAATTGGCAATCTACCTATTTTCTTTTTTGGGAATCCTTTCAAATATTCCTGTCAAAGAGAACTTAACAACTTCCTTTTCTCTGCATTGCTATCGATGTTTCTATAGAACATCTATACTGTGGACTTCTTCCAGGAATGGTTGCATTAATCTGGATGATGGCTTTGCAGCATTTTATGAGTACACAAAGTAGTGCTGTAGGAGTGTGACTTCCTGTACTCACAAAAATTCAGCTGTGAATTAGGCCTGAAATGTCCAACTCTCTAATAGCAATCTAGCAATTATTGTGATAGAAGGAATTTATTTTCCTCACTGAGATGAGAAAGACCAAGCGAATGAAAACCCGAAAGTCATTGTTTATCCTACTAAACCTTGATGTCATGTCGCTTTAATAGCTACAATATGTGATAATATTTAGTATGCGCACAACGGGACATTCCCTCCTCCCCAAATTCCGTGACCTTACCGCCCGTTACGCTATGCCCAAGAACTCTCAGAATCAGGGTATGTTGTCCTCGGCGTAACCTTTTATTTACATCAAATCAAGTAATTTTCCACAGACCATTACCAAAGAAAGTATCCTTCTTGGATATATAATAATTATTCACAGCATCACAGTTTAGTTGCATCCACATGTCAACGGCAGTAAGGGAATTAAGCACGGCATTACCCTTTAAATTTAACTTGGCCATACACTAGAACAACATGGCCGTACATTTGAACTTTATTCTTTAACTCTTTAACTCGACCGTGCACTAAAACTAGGCCGTACATTTGAACTTGGCCATCTCGGCCACCAATCTTCCACTCTGCTGCACACATTGTGCTGGCAGGCCCCAATGCGCTACAGCCAACAGATGCACTACTTGACATCCAGGGCACCGCATACCGTACCGGCCCACCGGGGTACCTGAACACAGGCAGCCTCCCCAAGGTTCTACTTAGTTCATACGTTTTGGGTTAGGGCAGTAGAGTCCAGGACTACCGGAAGGTCAGTCCCTCCTCCCCGCCGACCCACTGCACACGTGGAATCTACCCCCCTTCTGGGGTCCATCGAATGGCTGCACCTCCATTGTTGTGCATCCCTCTTTGTTGTTAACTGTCAGCACTCCGCCTCCATGCAGCCTTGCTCTTCTGCCGGGTGGGTGGTCGACGACGCTCCGGTGGCCAGGCTGTGGTCCGAGGGTACAAAGAGAAGGAAACCCCCAGGGCACAGCCTTAAATAAGTTTTGTTTCTGCTAGGTTTCATTTCTCCGTGCCTCACGATGATAACACCTCAGCCAGCCAACCCCTTCCTTGTCCAGGGGCCCCGGAGGAGGCTCAGCCCCGTGGCACCACTAAGGGTGCCCCTCCCCTAGGCACGGGGGGCGCCTGTTCAGACTTGACAAATGGCACCTTTGATATATTGAAAACATCTGGTAATTTTTATAGGCTGTGTGATAATTAAAACTGTACTTTTATTTCTACTTATGACAATGTGAGGGAAACTATAAGATTTTCGATGAAGTAGGGTGCCAATTTCTCTTGTTGTTTCTCTGCAGTGCTTAATTTGTAAATACATAAGTGCCAGGGCTCTCGTTAGGAGGCCACTACAGCTTGCACCACACATTGCCCCTTCCATGCTGCCAATGATAGCAACAACACAACCACTAACCATCACACACCCACAAGTGTAACAATTCGGACTATTTGAGGCCTCAGAAACTATAAGAATGGCTTAGGCGGCAGGAAATAGCCATTGCTAATATATATTGAATTAATAATTAACTGTTGCTGTAGTCATCTCTAAATTAGCCAGACATCTCCACCTTGTGGCAGACTGTCACAAGCACCGGTGTTGACATTTAAGTACCGGTGCCAAGCACCTGAAGACTCAAACACTGTTTCTCTCTAACTTGGGTTGAATGCCTGTTAGCTGCGAACTTCTATGTTATCTAGTTGTCGGAAACCCTATTTCAGCTAGCTCAAGTGTCCTTTTGATGCCATGAGTTTCTGCTAATTTATAGCATTTCAAGATAGCTTTTCCTTTGCCTTTTATTTTGAGAGCACCAATTGAGAAACAGGCTTGTGCTCTGCCTCTCTTCTTGACTACACCTTGAACTGAAGGCCAAAGTGTTAGCTATTCCAACCGTGATGGATTTTGGGATTGTTTATCGGAATGTACCCATTATCTTTTTTCCTTGATTGGGCTAACAGCACATAGGCCTCACTTTAAAAAGGCATTTGTGAGTGCTGGAAGTAGTACTTTTACATACTGGTGCATGCCTTAGTTACTAGTCTCCAAATGATCAAACCTCCTGCTACTGAAAGTGCAAAGAGGGCACATTCCTTGCTATTTGGATTAACATTATATGAATATTACTGGATCATTTCCACTTTGTTCACATTTTATATTGTTTAGGGCCAAATAACAATGGCATGTAAGAGTACGTAATAGAGTACGCAGGACTACCAGTTTATGTACTTCACCATGCCTTTGTGAATAATCCCCTAGTGTTGAAGGATAGAAGGACCTTCTTTGAGCCATGGTTTTAACCACCAAGAAATGGCTGTAACTTCAGAGGTCAAAGTGTGTTCCTATGCTTTTTTCTTTTGTAGAAGCAGTTCTCATATTCCTTCTCAACACCCAACTGTTCCTGGATGGTTAATCCTGGTCTTGACCTGGATTAATCAAAACCTGTGAGTAAAAGAGGAAAGTAGGCCAGTTTGCAAAGTATTCCAAAATAATTATGATTAAAATTAAATCTGATTAAAAGACAAGTGAAATTGGGTTTGCCGTTAGGATGTGATTAATTATATATATTTATGACTTTTCTGTATTGATTCATTGATGTTATTGGTTACCCCTGAACATCTCTGGCCCTCATTTCCGCAGTACCATTTTCTCTTGTTGTTGGATGCTGGCAGTTTCAAATCTTATAATGTGCTAACTACATGTACAATATGCATGTATGAACATATATGCATTATTTGCAAAGAGTAGAACTTTATCATATTGATGTATACCTTATGTTTTGTTTTTCATGTTGTAGAGGTTTACCTACAGTGAGGAGAATTCAGTTGCAGATGCAGCAAAACTATATTGGCTATTTTTCAGAACTGAGCAAAATGGACTTCCTGGTATAGTGATCACAGTGCTGCTTTATACGCTAATATTCATCATTTCGTTTTCAGTGCTATATTTTTATTTGCTGAGGTAAGACCACCCCTTCATATCCTAGTGTTTCGTTTTATTTATTTATTCTGAAAATGCAAATGTCAGTGTCTGCAAATTCACTATGCTGTTTATACCTTAAATGTATTAGATAAATGACATTCTCAGCCATAATACAGTAAGAAAAGTTTAAATGGAACAGATAATAGCACATGATGCCTCATTAAGAGTTGCTTTTTAAAAGACGAAAGAACATTCCTGGTAAAGACCAATAAACCAAGATGGGATGAACGCCCCACTCCGAGGTTCGTACTGGGAAACATCAGTAATACTGTGAGGGGTATATTCACAAGAACATGTGCTAAACATCACCAGATAATGTTAACGCAACTTTACACATCGCATCCTATCACAGGAAAATAACCCTGTGTCAATGTGGAATTCACAACAAGGCAGTACCATGCGATAGTCTGCCAAAACCGCAGACAATGTCCGCGATACAACCACCTCAACGGAGATAAAAACGCAAACCACAACACAAAAAAACCTGCGATGGGCCACAGCGCGATAAGAAAACAGTGACAACCAACGCGAGGGCAGCAATACTCATGTGTAATGCGGTAAAAAGCACAAGAACAGCATACGGAAAATGCCACAGAAAAAAATACATCAACTGCAGAGTTCCACAGATGCACCCTGACCTATTGCAGAGGATAACATGTACCACACAACATCCAAGCACTGTGGAAGGACAAATCAGAGCCGCAGGAGCGGCTTGCCCACTGTGCAGCATACGCACATAAGCAGAAGTGCACTTCAACATTGACAACATCCCGGTACAAACAGCAACACCTCCACAACAGAACACAGGACACAACTGGTTCCGCAAATGTGCACAACATGGCAAATCACGTCTGAAACCGCAGGAAAATGTAACATGACAATGCACAAGTACAACCTGTAAGCTGCAAATATGTTTTAATCACACATGCAGTGCAATTGGACATCTTGTATTGTCCCATGATTGCCATGGATGGCCACAATGTGACGTGCTCATGAGAAGTAAGTGTCAATGATGGAGTCCCTATGGGCCATTCCTGCCGCAGCTGCAGTGGGATGTGGGCCACCTGCCCCATCGTCACCATCTTTGTCCAGTACCTCTGGAACTGGGATCCATGGGGCATTGGTGCGAACACAGATGTTGTGCAACACACAACATGCAACGATCATCTTGCACACGATGTCCGGGCTGTACACGAGCTTTCCACCTGTGCCGACCAGGCACCTGAAACGTGACTTCAACACGCCAAATGTGCGTTCAACGATGCCCCTGGTGCGTATGTGGGCTGCATTGTACTGCTTCTGGGCGGGTGTGTCCGCGTCTCGGAGGGGTGTTATCATCCAAGGGCAGAGTGCATATCCTTGATCACCTGTGACAGTGCAAGGAGAAAAGAGTCAATTCTTGGTTCGGCAGGATGTGATGGCAGCCCCACTAATCTAGTGACGCCTGTGCTGGCTGTGTGTGGGGTGAGTGTAAGCCAGCCCTCAGGGAGTAGCTGGTGCTGGCAACAACTCCAACAGTCATCAGGCACTCAGATATGCAATGTCAGAACAACAAGGGGAAATGACTTGAGTCGCACTAGGCCAGTGGCCCCGGATGCACAGCGGCCAACATGGGTCCACTGCCTGTGGGATGCTGACCTGCGGGAGACTGGGGTAGGGTCATGAGGGCAGAGCAGGGCCTCGCATGTGTCATAGGTGCCTTCCGCGGAGTGTCACGGCGGAGAATTGGAGGTCTACCCACAGGGCATGATGCAGAGGGTACATGCCAGCTGTATCCGGCAACATGCAGATATGAATGCCACAGACCCATGCCAGACACCAAGCCCGTACCTGCCCGTTGCTGATGTCAACCCCCAGGCCACAGGCTCAGACACCAATGATGTTCTGCTGAAGGATGACTGTCACTCCTGGCGTACAGGGTTAGTGGCACCACGTGTCGTAGGCCTGCGATATGGAATTCTGCCTCACTGATCGAAGGGAGTCTGGTGCTGTGGCCGCTGCCACGGACTTGGGGTCACTGCCATTCAGGACTCAGGACACTGTTCCACATGTGGGACATACTGGGCCGAAGAGGACACCAGTGGAGCATGTCAATGAGTTAGGAGTGATGTGGGCCAGCGTCGGGGATACCAGCGATGGTCTGAGGAGGCTGCAGAGGTCGCAGGATTGGGGCTTGGAGCTTGCACCGGCACGTGGTGGGCCCTCTTTGACACATGATGGTGTCGGCAGGTGAGCAGTGTGGCCCTGGTGCGCTGGGGCAGCAGGCCTGGTCTGTGCATCAGAGTTCTGGGGTACAGCAGGCGCACAGGGTCGCAGGCCCCGCTGCTCACGGCGTCGGCCTCATGGCAGGCCGCGCAGCGCCACACTGTCAATGACGTTGGCCTTCCCGGGAGTGAACCATGCTCCGCGCAACGGGGTATTTGAGCACACCCCTGTGCAGCCCTGGCATACTCAGGGCCAACCCACTATGCTCTCGCACACAGGGGGGGACGCAGGGTGCGATACTTCCGCTCTCTGACCCACGGTCTGGGGTGACATGGTTGCGTCCACTGCTCACTACTCTCCAGTCACCAGCAGTTGTGCTCTGCATGGACATGTCTGTGGTTTGCATACCCATGTCTGTTCTGCACATCGACGCCTCACTTCTCATTGTGCACATTCCCATTCACGGGTCACTTGCATCCTCGCACATGGCTGCATTCTGCATCTCTACATGTTCAGCTGTTGTGTGGCTGTGGTGCCATGATATGTCTGTATTGGGTGCATGGGTAGCCCAGGATGACCATGGAGTGGTGTTGTCGTGTCTGGTAGGTGGTCATGTAGTTTGACATGTTATATGTTGTTTGGTCACGTGTGCATTCCCACAGTTGTGCGTTGTGTGGTGGTGGGTTTGGGGTGTGTGATGTGTTGATTTGGCACTTACTAACGAGCAGTTCAGTTACATACGTGCCATCCTGGAAGCGCTGGTTGATGATGGACTGTCGGAAGATGAAGGAATCATGCACACTGCCTGGGTAGTTGGCGATGACATTGGTGAAGAGTCCCCGGTGGTCCACTATTGCCTGCACATTGATGGAATGCGTGGGCTTTCTGTTGCAGTAGTAGTGTGCAGTATTCGCAGGTGGCACAAGTGGTACATGTGTGCAGTCGATTGCCCCCAACACGGCCGGGAATCCGCCTGTGGCATAGAAGCCTTGCTTTGTGTCCAGCTGTTCCTGCGCAGTGTTGGGGAAGTGAAGTTACTGAGGTATGAAGCTGAGGATGGCATCCCGGACAGGTGTGATGAACTGTGATAGGGTTGGCTGTGAGACCCCTCCGACTCTGGCAGTTGTTGGTTGGAAGGTACCAGAGGCCAAAAGGTGCAGCACAGCGAGCAGCTTTGTCTGCTGAGGGATGGTGGTTCTCCGCTGTGTTGGGACCGTCAGCCTGTGGGCGATGTGGGTCATGATGCGGATGATGGTTGTCCTTTTGAGCCTGTAATGGGCAATGACTTCCTCGGGCGTTAGGTCTGTGAGAGTTGTGCATTTTCGGTAGGTCCGCTGTCTTACTCTGCGCTGCCTCTATGGTGGTCCGGGGGGTGGTGGCGGTGGGTGTTGTGGCCCTGTTGGGGCTACAAGCTGCATGATGAGTAGCTCCATGGCAACGTTTGTTCTTTGGGTGTGGCTGTGTGCGGGGCTCTGTTGCCTACTGCAGGTAGTCGTCCGTCTTTACACCTGCTTGAGGCAGGTGTTAAATACCTGCGGCTACCATGGCTTATCACCTGTTTTTGGTTCGCTTCGTGGTCCTGGCAGTTCATTGTGAAAGTGGTGTTGTGTTTTTTTTGTGTGTTTTTGCACGGGAACGCCTACTCTGCATCTCATTAGGGTTAGTTGGTGGTGTCCACCGTGGAGATACATTTTTGGGCCGTTATCGTGGGAATACTGGTGATGTCTGCAGTTTGCACAAGCTTGTGAATGGGGTGTTAGCTCTATCACCACTTTTGATGCGTTAAGGTGGAGATAAATCGGAGATAAGTCCTTGTGAATATGCCCCAGAGTTTCCAAGTTTGTGAGATGCAAAAGTAACAATGAGCTGCATTTTCCCCACACCAAAAACACATAGAGTTTTAGTTGTCGAAATCTGAGCAGGGATCAACTACAGTATTACCGGTCAAGTTGTATTCTTTATATCGCCTATTTGAACCTAATTAAAGATTACCTGCCCGATTACAATGATGGCCGTATTCGTGCCATGGTACAACAAATTAATACATCAGAACCTCAGAAACACAATGAAGAAATGAAATTGGCATTAAAAGAGGTAAGACTGCTGTATGATGGAATCCTAGGCAGGCGTTTTTAACTATGATTTCTACCCAGTGCTTAATTTGTGCCGGTGCTTTCCGGTGCTTAGCACCGGCACTTATTTATCAGGGCCGGGTCTAGAAGTCAGGGCCAAGTTACAACTCGCAGCTGCACAACGTGTGTAGTGTCAGCCAATATAAACGACTGTTAACACTCTGTCTTTACGGTGAAGAACTGAACTGATAAATCCATGCCTTCTGTCTGTTTTGCGGTGCCCGGACAATACAGTCTCTGCAGAGGCACCTATCTTCCTAAAAAAACGCATCAATTACCCGGACTGTTTTTGGTGCATTGAAGGCTTACTTAATGACACCAATAAACTCTCTAAGCCAGCGCCGCCAAACCTGCTTTCTGTTACAGCTCCCCGGGTCACGTCAGGTCCCACATAGACACATTGTTGCGAAGGAGCCGTGTCCGGTCGGCGCGCATTCTGTGGCTGGATGTTGAATTTCCTGCCTGCCAGTCGGGCCCCAAAGCACCAAGGAAATCAATCCCCAGCAGCAAGGCCGAGAGTTAAAGGACGAAGCCGGTGTTTACAGATGGGCCACCTGCTCACTTCCTCCTGACCTGGACCTGTGCTATTGCTGTGCGTGCCCTGCCCAGGCAGGGCCCAACTTATGCCCTGGACTCACCACGCCAGCTTGAGTCTCGTAGTGGGAGCAGGGGGCACAGGCTGAGGCTGCACTGCAGCAGGGCACGCTGTCCGACTGTGATCAAGCGACAGGGTAGTGAGCCACGCGGAGCCATGCCTGCAGCTCCTCTCGGTAAATCATTCTGACAGCTGTAAAGAGATTCAGGTAAGTCAGATATTCATTTATTAATCTGCTATTGCTGACATTTAAAACGTTTGTGTTACAAGAATGGAGAGGGGACTCCAGCTCGTAATAGCTGCACGCCTTGGAAATGGGCACACTAACTTGTCTGTCTGTGTTGTAAATGGAGGGCCATCTAATGTGGAAGTTTTGTCTCAACTAGCAGTTTTGCTGATTTACTAGTGAAAAGTGTTTAATATCCGTGCTTGACCGTGGCGCTATGAAGCAGCAGCCTTGATTTTCCCAGCGCAGTGAGACTTGCTACGTTAGAGATAAGTCAGGTGATTAATGTTCCCCCTCGAGAGATGTCAGAGTTTTGTCTACCGGCAGTTTCACTCTGACCATAAAGCAGCGCAGAGGGTTAACATGCCTACTGCAAAGAAAGTCTACCACCATATTGTATTGTATTGAACTGTATTGTATGTGGATAACTCAGTGGGTTGCTGCATTTGCACAGAGATCTCTTTGTTACATATGGTTCAGCCGCTAACTGGAGCGGAGGTTGAGGCTGCTGATTATTTAAAAATTAAATATTAGCTTTAACTGCACCTGCTGCAGAGTTCAACTTTCTTCGTGCTCAAATGAGTGTGATTTCTGATATTTGTCTATTTCCATGGACTTCATTGCATGATTTTGGTAACAAGAAAGTGCCACACATTTAGTCGTCGAATGACTCATAAATCCACTGAATCTATCAAAATGCCACACATAAGCAATCTGAAACATTAGAAGCTATGCTCAAATGGGTGCAATTTCTGATATCTATATGATTCCCTCGTCTTCATTGCTTGATTTTGCTCACGAGAAAGTGTCACTCATATTTGTTGGAATGTCACTCATATTTACACTGAATATAAGAAAATGTCGCACATAGCAATCTGAAACCTTGGCAGCTATGCATATCGTCATGAGGCACACACTAGCCAGCAGTCCGGCACAATTAACTGAAGTAGCAGCATGCCATGCAGCAGAAAGGTTCTTGAAAAAGGCAGTAATTAAGCAAGTAAATAACTCTGCTTTTACATGAGTGAGCCACATAGGTCACATTGAACGGTGGAATCTGCTTGTTCTTAAATGTTTTCTGACCACAGTTTCTTCACGGGCACCTGAAATGTAGCATCTCTTTATTTTGCAATGTTCAGTGTCTGCCATGTCTGTACAAGTAAATGAAAGGTTTGATTGGTTTGTCCTGGAAGCTTCGGTGTGCGGCTGGCGCTCCGTGATGCAAGTTCGTTTTTTACAGTGTGACTGTCACAGGCCAGTTAGTAGCAAAGACAAAGGGTTTAAGTGGTCTAATGCTGGAGCGAGATATTGAATTTATGTGCAAATTAATGGTCTCCGGCAGTCAGGCCATGAGCCCGATAAACAGAGATATAAACAGAGCGATGGGAAGTGTAGGATGAGGACGTGTCCTCGCACTTCCCTGGTGCAAGCTCCTCGTGGTACCCTCAGGTGCCAGCTTGTCACACTGCTTATCAATGCCAGACAAGGGATTATCCAGAAGATGAAAACACCTCCCTCTTTGACCATCCCTGTAAAGCGCCGGCGAGCAAAGAGGGACCCCACCGTCCCTTGAGGTTTTCAGGGGAGTTTGTGCTTAAGAAACCATTTTTCGTAGCTATTGATAAAATAGGGTTTTAAAGAAATTCTCCAAACAAAAAATGGCTTCTGAATGCTTGCCCATGAAAAAATACAAAACGTATTTCCAGTTTGCTGAGGCTGACTGTTGGGGTTTCCTTCCTTTTGTCACCCTTTCTCCACTTTTCCTTTCATTAATGTTTTTTTTCCTTTTCTCACCTCTATACCTTTTGTTTCCTTTTTGAAAATTCCAGCCTTTGTGACCGCAAAACTCTTTCAAAATCAGCCTTATGTGGGTAAATGTAAAGTCTGGAGTGCTAATAAAAACAAATGCTGAAAGTATAACACCCAATGTACCACCAGGGAACGTTTCCAGTCCTCAATTCAAATATTCAGTTGCTTCAAACACTAAGTGTTGAAGTTAAATTGTATTATATATTTAATGGCAATCGAACTTTGATACCGAGTAAACAACACATGTCTTGTGTTGGGTTGCAAATAATGACCCTGGAGGGAGCCAGTAAGTGCATATTTTGTTACATTTGTCACCTCAAACCACCAACCTCCTTGATGCCTTTTATAAACATAAATGTCACATTCACAATGATTAGCATTCAGCACATCTTCAGTCCGCTACCTTTTAGGTTTGACTTGATGACACCTGCACCATTCATGGCAGATGTTTCCATATGATATACACAAATGGAATAGGACACAGGTTTGTAGGATTGCTTGAATTTGTTTGAAAGAAAGAGATATGCAATTATGCCATCCAGGTGTTAAATATGTCAGCACAGACGAGCTTGAGGTAACATAGAATGTTGTTACAACTTACTTTCTCAACTAGGATGGCACTGAAGCCTTACTGGACAATATATGCCACAATACATCACTGCTTTCTGCAAGTTGGTACCAACCAAAACAGGAAACACTAAACTTGGCATTAAATCCACTAAAAATGGTTCCATGTGGTGCCAGTGGAGCTGAAACAAACCAGTCTCAACCTGTAATGCAAGTTGCACAAGACTATTTAAACTGAAGATAGCCCCTCTCTAAAAGACACTTGTAAGGCCTCCATAGTGCCATAAGGAGAGCCAAAAAGTCTTAATTTACAAAATTCATCCAGCAGGTCTGACTGAATAAGAGAAATCTTCAGCATCTTTCAAGAACTGTCTAACCCAGATACCCAAAAGAACAACCCCTGTGCCTCACACCAATATTGTGACAAAACTCCTGTATTTCTTTTGTTCAAAATTAGCACCATCGGTGACTCCAACATTACTGCCCTGTACCATCTGCCTGCCGCTCTCTCTCCTTTCTTCACAGTTTTCATCCTTTCTCTGCCTCTGTCTATATGTGCTATATTGCTATTGCTTCACTGCCAGCACTTAACCTTCCCTGTTAGCTCTGGTGTGGCATTTTAATGGCATTTTATTTAGGTGCGTAGGCATAAGCAATAGGAAGATGGGAGCCCATAAGGTAGTAATTATAGGTGTCCTCTTTCAGTGCATTAGTCATTTCAGCCAACTTATTCCAAAATTGTGCTTTAAGTGCACTTTTTGATTACATTTTTCTCAAAACGTTCTCGGGCTGGGGGAACCTACTATCAAACCCTTACTTAAGGAAGGCTCCATTGCTGAAAATTCAGACGTGGTATTACATCTGGCTTTCAGCAGTGGCAGTTGAGGATGTGGGTGGAGACAAGTGGGTGGAGCCAGTGGAGGAAGTGGGTGGAGCCGGGGAAAGGGGCGTGGTCTCCTAAACAAATTTGAGCACCTGCACTTAATATTTTACATATTAAGCACTGTTTCTACCATCCATGCAGAAATCCTTATTTAGTGAGTAACGTTGAATTTTCTAATTATAGATGCATTTATAGGAGATTGGTAAATGATGGAGAAACTCACATTCTATTTGTGATGTCGAATTCAAAGTAGTTCACATTTTCCCGACATATCCTGACCTCGCCAGAGGTATGAAGCTCTATTTAATCGAGTGGACCGCCCAGAATCTTTGCTAGAGGCAAGGAAGGTGCTATATAAATAATGGTGCAAGATAGTACTATCTCAACACATTAGTACTGTACCTATAATGCACGCTTTTTATGACCCTAATAAAGCTTTATGAAAGGGGTGTGCAAAATTAAAATCACAGGCGTAAATAGGGTGACATTCATATTATAAGTATTGCATATTTTTTCCAAAATTATGCCTCCATGTGAATTTATACAATTATGGATTAGAATTCTCAATCAGAAAAGTATGTTTGTGGTTTGCTTTCTCGGCAAAAAATGTTAAAACGCTTTTGCTGAAGAAAATTCTCTATTTTCGAAACGTTTTTCTTCCAAATATTTCAAAATACTCCGCAAATTTCATGCATTTATATGTTTTTTGTGAAGTTTTTACCCTCAATGTCATAAAATTTGAGGGAGCAAAATCCAGCATTTGCGCAAATTTCCTATCCAGTGCATATAGATATAGGTTGTTTAAGTTACCAGGATGAGAAGTACTGCTAACCCATTTTGTGTCCCCCAAAAGCTAGTACCAGAACAATAGCAAGGTGGGAATTCCCACAGTCAGGAAGGGGTGACTTGGCATGGCTTAGGATGTTACTATAGTGGGATCCTGAGTGCCCTCTTGCAGTGGCGGCACCTCGAGGGAGTGCTGTGAGGTGGTGAGGTGGGGCGGGGGAGGGGCAGGGAGGGGGCTAGTAAACTCCGGAATTGGGCTGAACGGAGTTGAGTAAAGTAATATCTAAATGAAACAATTTACGTTGCGCGCGCTGCAGCGCCAAATCGGCGATGCAGCACGCAATGTAATTCGTTTTATTTATTTATTTCTTTACTCAACTCCGTTCGGCCCAATTCTGGAGTTTATTACCCCCTACCCTGCTGCTGTTGGTGAGTGGGGCATAAATGAAGCCTCAAAACTATCTCTGTCCTCTGGCTAAGACTGTCGGCACCCAACCCCATCAGGATCAAATGCCCACAAGGAAGGATTTCTGCCACACAAACCTTTCCTTGGTGTTGTGAGACTCTGTCTTCCAATGCAGAGACTCCTTTCATTTCAATAAAGAAACATGTGCTATTTTCCAAGAAACAAGTGATGAACTTTTAGTCCATCAAAATCACATTTCTAACATTTTCTTCTTTTCTGTAAATGCGTCATGAAGTTATGATGATCAAGTGAATGCCAAAGCACATTGAGTGATTGATTAGTTTAGATTTTATTCCAGGGATGGCATACACTGTATGATCATTCCCTTCATAAGTCTATGATTTTATGTATATTAATCACCTGATTATATGCTTTTTTATTTTCATTTTGATAGAAAGCTCGAGGTTTTTAAACATGCAGGATACGTTTCATTTTAGTTAGACTTTCGATTTAAGTTAGACTGTCTTCACTTTCGTTCACAATAAGCATTTTTCTCAGAACTTGTGAAAATGGAATTCATGTTTAAACACCCTTTAATCTGAATTGTTACACCTTCAGGCCCCCACGTCTAGTATGTTCTTTCCATATTAACATCTTAAGGCTTTAGAATTAGACACTCAAAGCAAACATGAGATAAGGATGATGCAAATGCTTAGGGGGATTTTGCAAGGTGATGTATTTTGCATCCCACTAGTTTAGTTCAGTTAGATCTAGTGTTGTAAAATCCCAATTTGATTCTGAAAACATAGGATAAGAATCAGTGGTCAACACTAGGGGTGGGTGGAACTTGCGGAGTTTCACGCTACAGAATTCCATGGAGTTACAAAACAATAGGCCTGAGCGGTAAATTCCGCTCCGCTCACGGAATTTGGGTAATTTTGTGTTCCGCAGAGAACGCGGAATTGCCCAAAATTCTACGTTCCGTGGCTTTGTGGAATTTTTTCCTTGTTCTCGTTCTCAAAATGCGTGTTCGCGAGATATTTCCCACCAAGCACGCAAACAGCGTTCGTGAACAGGAAAAAAGCATCGCGAACAAGCAATTTCGCGTGCTCGCGGAGATTTTTTACCATTTCGCGAAGCTTTGCGTTGCACGACTACGCAAATTCCACCCACCCCTACAAAACAACACTTTGAGATTCCGCAAAATTCAGCCAACGAGTGGAAAAAATGCAACATGTGTTGCTCGCACTGCATTTTGGTGCTGGTAGTGCAAGCTGAGCTTTCACCTTGCGGCTATTGGTGCAATTTTTCAGAACTCAGCATTAAAAAATAACACTGAGTGGCTGAAATTCCTTCAATTTCGTGGGTATAATGGAGCATTCTGTCCACCCCTAGTCAACACCTAAACGAACCCTGGGAACTGACTACTGAGAGAGAGGGAGAAACTTCACCTAAGGTGCAAATCCAGAAGGTGTGGTGCCAGATCCACCTGAATCGAAGAAGGTTACAGAGAGACTCTTCCGAGGCTCAGGCTGCACTGAATGGTGCCTGGGCGATGTTTGACCTTGAACAAACATGAAGTCTTTGCCCTCAAAATAACTTGCAAACTATTCCAGACAGACAAGAAATCTTGCCTAGGGGTGGGCAGAACTGGCGGAGTTTCACTCTGTAGAATTCCATGAAGTTGCCTAAAAACTCAGTGAGATTCAGTGGAGGTCCGGAAGTTGTGGCATTGCGGTATGTAGTGCTGCTTGAGATTATTTTTAGTGCAGGGAGCTTATCCCGCACTGAAAAATCAGCATGAGCCGGTGGCATGCCACAGGGTGCTGTTTCTTCCTGCCACTCAAGTAGATTTACTACCCGAGTGGCAGCTTTCGCAACACGAGCAGTAGTGACATGCCACAACCGCCCGCGTTGAGAAATCACTCTGGGACTCATCATAGGAGTCGATTTTCTCGCTCATGCTCACCAACTTGTAGTTTTTCTGGCACTTGGAGTGGGCAAAACTCTATGAACTGCAGTGTCAAAGCAGAGTATACGGCCCACCCCTAATCTTATCATCCCAGGTATGCGCACTGCCTCTGAAACTCAAGAAATGGTCTTATTATCTGTTCATCTGCTAGAAATAGCATAGTGCCTACAGAGGGCACAGTGAGGTTGTTAGGGCTAAAAATTGTGATAATGATGTTACGATTTTTCCCTTTTGTTTTCACCGTTCATGAAATGCGCAGCTGCTTCTCATTTTTATCCTCTGGGAGGTTACCATACAATAATGTGTGCACTATTATAAGGAAATTTAAAATAACTATTTTAAAATCAATATATCAAAAGGCATATCCAGTGTGTAGTAATCCTTAAGTGTGTAACTCATTAATGAAATGTTATTTTGATTACTACTGTGTCCCTGAACCTTTAAAGGACTGTTAGTGACCTAGAATACACCACCCTCGCAGGAATACTCAGTGGGATGTATAGGGCTGCAGTTTAAATGGTATTTGTTCCCAGTGGTGGCTGGCAACACTATTAAGTGGTGAGACAAGGAAGCTGGCACTGAGAGCCACCAGCTATGTACCCAAGCTCTCAGTTGTGGCTTGTTACACACAGTGTTTATAACAAGCCATAACTGAGATCTATGGAGTTGAAGCTAAAGGGAGTGTGAGTTTCTGATCAAAACTACATTAAACGCCCGGCTCACATGCTATAAACAGTAACCAAATCACTGAGCTGCCTTACATTAACATTTTGAAGTTAAACATTAAAGTTGGCTTTAAAACGTTGATGTAATGCATGTTAGGGATTTAGTTACTATTTATACAGTTTTAATATGTGAAAAAAATGCAATATTTACTTACCTACTGGCTGCATGCACTCCATTCCTGGTGTTCTTCTCTAGTCGTATGGGGCCCGAGAGTCAACTTCCCTAACCAATCCAGATGCTGCCCTCATGCTATTAATCAGCATGAGAGAAGTGCCAGGATTGGTTGGAATGTGCAGGCTCAGTGCTTTTTCAGGTATTGGGAATATGTGCCTTCTCTCCACTGGGCTGTCTAAGACAGCTTGGGTTGGCGAGGTTTAAAGTGTGCATATCAGGCTGTCCATCCAAGACCGCCTGCCAAAGTGCACATTAAACGGCTGTAGCCAGCCACCAGTCCTCCCTGCTGCCAATCTGCACCAATGACCCAGCTCTCACAGCATGGGCTGGCAGAGAAAAAAATAAAATGGTAATAAACTCAGTTTGTTACCATTTTATTTTTCATTTTTGCAGTGCCTGCAGCGGGCGCCGGGCTACACTCCTCCACCCAGATGGAGAAGCCGCTGCTGTTTGTTCCTTATCTTGATGCATTGAGATAAGTCGTTGCACTCATGGGTTACAACTTCAACCCCTACAAACCTGGGGTAAAAACTAGGATTCACAACACTTCCCAACCCTAGCCGATGTGCCCCCACAACACTAGATTTCTCTTGAGAACCAATTTGTGGCAATTTTATGACCAACCTGATGGTAGCTGTAATGCGAGTAAGGTCCCTATCAAAAACAAAGCCTCTGCAAATGAGATGGAAGTGCAATCCTGTGCCCAGACAGGTGTGTGAAAGTAACATTTCAGGGGGTAGCTTTACTTTTATGTCTTGCTCTATTAATTAAAACAACTAATATTAATTTGAAATTTGCATTACTTCCCTCAAAGAAAGACTCAGTTGGTAATGATGTAAATGCACTTCGTTGGCCTTGGCCATTTTTGCAGGGTCATCCTGAACTTTTTTGCCTTCCTCCTAGCCTTTCTTCTGACATGGTGTTGGTGGTTCTAGGACTCAGGGCACTTTTAGCACTACTGTCCAGTGTAAAGTGTGTGTGCTCTCTGTGGTAAACATGGTAAGGTTGGTCTACACCTGTGTGGCATATTTAATTTGCCTGTGAGTCCCTTGTAAAGTGGAATCTCATATACCTGGGGCCAGTAAATTAAATGCTACTGGTGGGCTTGCAGCGCTGATTGCGCCACCCACCAAAGTAGCCTTTCAAACCTGTCTCAGGCCTCTGCCATTGCAGGGCCTGTGCGCGCAGTGTTACTGCCGCTGTGACATGGGCACCTAAAGTGTGTGCCATGTCTATGACCCCCCTTTTTACTGCATGTCAGTCACCCCTAAGGTAGGCCCTAGCTAGCCCTATGGGCAGGGTGCATTGTAGGTAAAAGGTAGAACATGCACATTAAGTGTGTGACATGTCCTTGTAGTGACAAACAGCCATTTTGGTTTCACACTTCTGTGACTCTGCTCTTCCAAAGGAATGCATTGGAGATTCCCTGATAAGTGTTTCAGTGGTAATTCCTGATCTGAGAGGAGCAGCGTGGTCAAGTTTAGTATGGTTGGAATAGTAATAATAAATGCTACGCAATGGTGTGCGCAAATTTATTATCACTATTTTAGAAATGCCACTTATGGAAGTTGGCATTTTTCTGTGCTATGCTTCTGGGTGCCTGATGTGGATTGCATGTCTGGCTTTGGAGTGACAGGGGCTGCTGAGGTGTGTGTGGCTCCAGGGAGGGCAGGGTGAGTCAGCGCTATGCTGAATAGGGTATCTGCATTAGGAGCCGTGGCAGTAGTAGTCCCCTGATCCTGAATAGGTCTGTGTCTGCCTAGGTGAATGCTGGCTCCGCCCCCTGTGGTGTGTCTGATGACAAGCCCCCACCTGACAAAGGGGAAGAGGAGCCTTGTCAACAAAGTGCTCTAAAACCCCCCAGAACCAGTTCAGGCTGGTTCCCCCAAGCCCTGAGCCAGGGCAGACAAAGCAAATGGTGTATAAATATTGGGGCTGTGACCCCATGAAAAGCTGTGCTTTCCCTGTGCTTAGGAGGGACGTGCTGCGTCTGGGCCCCAGGAAGAACCGCCACGAGGGACTGCTTCTCTGCTGGAGGGCCCTGTGAGATGGCCTGGCTGGGCCCAGCCTTTGCCCTGGACGTTTTGGGGGCATAGCACCCCGTGAGCGCTATATCTGTTATTCCAGGAAGGAATCCTGGTGCTCTGCAGTGCTGCACTGCATTCTGAGCTACCCCACATTGTGGGGATTCCTCCCCACATTACCAAAGGAGCGGGAGCTCCTGATAGCAGGAGCCCACCCCACAATTGACAGCCTTGCAGAGCGGGAGCCTACCCCGCATGTTTGGGTGCCTCTGGTGGCCATTGTGGGGGTCTGAGAGTGGAGTGGACCGAGGCGGGAGCTCACCCAGCATTGTGGGGGTCCAAGAGCGGAGTGGATCGAGGCGGGAGCCCATCCCACATTTGTGCATTTGCAGGCAGGAGTCTACCCCACACATTTTGACCAGAGAAGAGAGGCATGGCTGGCCGGAAGCCAGGCAGGCCGCCTGGTTGGGGGGGGGGCTGTCTGTAAGGTCCGTGGACCAATTCGGGCAAACAAAGAGCTGGAAATCAGGCGAGGCTAGCCTGACTGGGGGTGGAGTTTCCCCCATCCTGGAGGAGGAAGCCGAGAGCCCTTTGGGTGCCGACCGAAAACGAGACCGATGTTCCAGGGCCGAACGGTGTCTCGCGGGTGCAGCCAGCGGCCCGGGAAGAAAGCGTAGCGTCGTGCATGCTCTGCAACGAACGACAGCCCTAGTGGGGGGACCGGAGGTGTCACAGGAGAACCCCGGTGAGTGGGGGCCATGGGGCACTGTTGGTGCCTGATGTTGCAACGGTTGTTCCTCTAGCAAGACGCCCTGGTGAATGGGGGCAAAACGGAGCAGTGTTGTCGCTCCTGGAGGCACCGTGGTGCCAGTGCAAATTCTTTTTGGGCGCAGTATAGTGCCTGTTGTCTTCAGCTGCCCTGCAGGAGAACGGGCAGCTACAACGTGGGGCACATTGTTTTTAGGGCCCCAGTGGGGGCCCAGGAGGCACAGCGGTGCCATGTCCAGTTTCCTACAGCTGCCCCACCGGACAGAGGGCAGCTGCAACAAAGGGGGCATTTTGCTTTCAGGATGAGGAGGGGGTGATTTATACTCCCTCGCCCCCAGCTCATTGCGCATCTAGTTTGCCCTAACAATTGGGACAAAGGGCCTGTGGGCCCCAGGGAAAGGCCAGATGGCCTGGGGTCATATTTGTGGTGCTCTGGTAGGGCGCAAGGCCCACAGATTGCATAATGGGTTTATGCCTATTGCGGTGTTCCCTAAAGAGAGGTATAATGTGTGTATGCCTAATATGATTGGTGTGTTTATGCTAAAGTGATGCCTAATGCTATACTGTGTCATGTTGTGTTGTTGATGCCTAATGTGGTTTCATAATGTGTTTTATGCCTAATGATGTGATATAATGCTGAGGTCATTATTGTGTCAGTATTTATTGGTGGTGTTTTACATTTACTACTTGTTTTTGTGATGGTTCTGACAGTTGCCCGATTGGCCCTGTCATGTGTATATAATCCCCTGTAAATATTGCCTAGTGCCCGTTGGCACAGTGTATATGTGCGATTATGATTCTAATGTGTTTTGGATAATACAAAGGCTATTTTTTATATAACCTTGTGTGGAGTCTCTTTTGTAGGGTGCCTACTGAGTTGCTGCCATGTGCCTGTGTTGCGCAAACGCTTTACACATTGCCTCTGGGATAAGCCTGGCTGCTCGTGCCAAGCTACCAAGGGGGTGAGCAGGGTTTATCTTCAGCGTGGAACTCCCTTGCCCTGACTAGAGGGGTGGTTTCTACCTGGCTTAGGCGCAAGCCCATGCCAACCAGAAATCCAATTCCTAACACACTTCCATTATGAATGTCAGGGAAAGTCACTTGGAAATATATTGCCTTAACTATCATACATTCAGCGTAGATGAGTAGAGCTCTAACGTCATTGTTCTCTCAATAATTGGTACTAAAGATATTAATGTCTTCCTAATGGCTGGTACTTTCTTCTGAATGGCTTAGTAAGTGTTATCTGCTGACGTTTATTACTGCTCAAAATTAATTTAATTTGCTGTAATTGTAAATGCTTTCTTTATGTCAAAATTATGAACATATTAAAATTAGATAATCGCTCACCACTGCCAGACACTTTTTTTCTCCAAGAAGTTCTTGGAACCATTTGTCTGCCCAATCATCTTTGTATTTGTTGATATTTCCTGTCAGAAATGTATGACCTGTCCTACAAAACACTAGATTGAATGTGTTTAAGCTGTTGTTTGAACAATATTGTTAATGACTGTGTGGTGTATCAGCGTATTAAGAAGTGTTAACTAGTTTATTGCCTTGGTGTGACTGCTTGTGCACAAACACACATATGTACTGTTTGTCACTCTTTCTCTCTCTCTCTAACTCTTTCTTGCTCTCTCTCTCTATCTAACCTTCTCACTTTTTCTCTCTCACTTTTAGGCTTCTTCCATACACAACAAACCTTTCATCACATGCTCGATTCTTGTACATTTTAAGGTTTCACTCGGCTTCAAAAAAGTAGATTGTCTATGAGTAGATAGACTTCCCTATTCTGAGAGTTACTGTGCTTAATGATTCTGGATATAATTTATATATTCCAAATGAAGGTTGCTGAAAGCATCAGCTGTGCAATAAAGTAGGTTACTTTGTGAAGAGTTTTGATGCTACAGACAGGAATTTGGTTAATGCTGTGAAAGGCTAAGATGAATTTAAGCTGACTTAGTTATATATGTTAGGTAGATGCTAATATGCATAATACAAGGTTCACTTTCATCTCCCCATTGCCACTAACTCTGAATGCGATCATGCCTTTTCTAGGCATATTCCTTTCCCTTCTTTGACATATCCTACCAACCATTTCTGACTCATCCCCTGGGTGATGGGGGAGGAATAGAAAATGTGGCCACTGCAGCATATCCACAAGGAGCGAGCACCTACTCACCATTACCCATAGTGTGGTGTAGGAAGTCTGGCTTTTCTTAATGATCACACCAGATTGTAAATGTCTTTCAACCCTTATCTCTGCTGAGCTCTGTGTTCCGAAACACAGCTATTTGGCCCTAAAATGGTCTCACTTAATTGGCTTATCTAGATTTCTAGAGTGCTATGGTAGTTGGCACAAAATAATGCACCAATGGCATGAAGATTAAATATCATATGTTGGCTATAATGTGTATTCAAATCAACCAAATATATGATTATATATGGCTGCCAGGAGCACTACTGTGCTCCAGATGGGCTGTGGTATAAAAACACTGCAGTGACTTATGGCAGGGAAAAATGCTGTTGCCATGTGAGAATACCTATTTTTACATAATAGATAACTCACCCCTAAACTATGCCTTGTTAGACACTGGGATTGTGTAATTAATATATACAGATGTCGCATACTACTTAGTGAGACTAGTATGCCCTCACAATGAAGTTACCAAAAGGCTGTTTTAACTGTGTAAGAAAGGCTACAGTTTACATGAATAGGCTAGATGTAAATAAAATCCTTTTTTATAACTGTACTTGAGAAAATAATAGCAAAATGATTCAAATTTATTTTTCACTTATTTTTAAAAAAAATGAAACTCAATGGTAAAGTATATTTTAGGAACTTCATTGAAAAAATAACTTTTAAAAATGAACTTTTTGCTTCATGAAAACTGTCCCAGAACAAGTTTGTGTCTAAAGAGGCTAAATGCACATTAATTGCTGGGCTTTACCAACCCTGCTCCCAGAAGACAATGGCTTGGCCTATAGGAAGAAAGAAGGCAGGAGTGTGGTCAGCAACTGCCACTTATCCTAGATTAGCCCTCTGGGAGGGGGACAGGAATAGTTGCAATAACTGCCCCCACAGAATCAGAATCAGAATTATCTTTATTCAGCTTCAAACAGCCATAAAAGCGTGCAAGACGTACAAAATAGCAATAGAATACATACAGAATATTTAAAACATGTAAATAAAATATATAAAATCATCAGGTTTAGGATATTAATTACCAACATTCTGAATAAAAAAGGCTGGGATGAGCAAAACCAAGATTAAGACAGAGTCAGGTACTGATTCATCAATCCACTAAACGGTATCCAAAAACATCGACCTCCTGAAGCGTACTGCAGCTTTGAGAAATAGAGTCACATGTCCACAAGTTTCGTCATCTGGCAATGCCAGTAAAAAATGATATGCTTACAAACAAAGCTGTAAATTCTTAAGCCTCTCAAATGGTATGAGGAGTTTTTTCGTATACAATTGCAAAATAAAATAAAATGTACCATAGTTTGTTTGTGCAAATTGGTACAAGGGCATTCTCTAGAGTCGAGCTGAGGTTGGTGTCCAGACGGACAATATTTCACTATACCAGCCTGAAAGCTGAACAATAAAAGCTTTCCCACCTCTTATTAGTATTCTGCAGATAGTTGGTAGAAATGGCCACAGGATTAAGAAATAAATAATGCTTAACACTCGATTTTTGTCTTTCAGCCCACAGCCATTTTTCTTTGGCTCACTCTAGCACAAGACTTGCACTTGCTTTCTGGATTGGCTGTGTGTAACGTTCTATCTAAAAACATATCAGGCAATCCAATAGCTTGCAGAGATTTTTTGACATATTCTATCCATAGGATCAGAAGATCCTTATCACATGCCAAACAGTCTAGAACTATCTCTCTCGTTAATTTTGCTTCTTCTTAGCTCCCAGATAGATAGCCACAAGAGGATTGACTGGATACGAATAGAATTGCTCAGAAAGTCTAATCCTCGTTCATTGTGGCAAATAAAGCTAGAAGTTGACATGGGGGCTGACAATAATCTCCGACAGAATTGATTTTCCTCCCTTTGGAGCATATTCAAGTCACCTCTGCCCCATATGCTTGCCCTAAAAGTTGCTATAGGAACACATTGTGCCAAATATGTTTGCAAGAGAGGTGTGAGAACCCTCTCTCCCTTGGGTGATGAAAGACTTAGCAGAGAGCCAAAAGCCCTGACAAATTTGGTCCTACTTTGTGCGATGTGTGCAGACCATGTCCCAAACAAGCTGAAAGTGACCCCCAGGTAAATGAAGGAGCTGGTGCTTAATAATGCATCCTTACCCAACGTAATAGTTAAGGGTCAACTGCGCTTTAGACTGCAGGTCATTATAAAAGTCTTAGTAAAATGAGCTAATAAATCCTACAGTAGCCTGAAAGAGTAGGGAAGACCAGAGGGAGAACATTACACTACTAGTGCTATTTAGGGTGGATGACTTGATGTTTTCTTTCCTGTTTGTCACCACCAGGAATGCTTTCAGTGTGGGGGTCATTAGTTTTTTGTTTTTCAGAAATAAACACACGATTTCTGAGTTTGTGAATAACAAAAAGTTTGTACAAGTTTAGTGGACGGTCATCAAAACCTAAGGCGACTGTCTATCAGACTTTTAATACATTGAAGGTGATTCTTTTCAATGTACAGTGATGACCGGTGGGGCGGTGGTCATCTCTAAATTTGGCAGACATTGTACCATCAAGTTGGTAATATCCTCTGCCATAACGATGGACGCTACTTTGTCCGTCAAAGACTAAATCAGGCATTCAGTCATTTTTCACCACCAAAGAACTGGGACAAGGTTTATGAGACTTTTCCAGTAAGAAAGCACTTTTAGCGTGCAAAGAAACCAGGTTTGTCTCAATGGAATACTTATACACTAAAAGGGGGTTCATTGGGACATCATTGTAAAGGTATTTGACCATTTGGAGTGCTGAATGCAAAAACAACAATTGATGGACAGAATGCAGAACAATGTCATACATTCACCCCAGTACAGAGATCTGGGCCTAAATCCATCGTTTTTTTGCTCACCATGCCGTTCCAGTTTGAACCTAGCCATATGCAAATCAGTCTTGACCCTGCGCCCAATGGGAACAGTCCAGTCCGAACTGTCAGACCAGGTCCTCCCTGGACTGGAAAGAAGCATCCTAGGACCGGTTTCGGGGTTTCACCCCTCTTCAGCCAGGATAGCTTGATTCCAGTGGCATGGAGAGCAAGGGACCCACGTCTGGGCATACCCTTCCCACTTGGGGTGACAAATGCAAAAACAACAATTGATGGACAGAATGCAGAACAATGTCATACATTCACCCCAGTACAGAGATCTGGGCCTAAATCCATCGTTTTTTTGCTCACCATGCCGTTCCAGTTTGAACCCAGCCATATGCAAATCAGTCTTAACCCTGTGGCTCATGGGTACAGTCCAGCCTGAACTGCCAAGCCAGGTCCTCTCTGGACTTTGGAGTGCTGCCCAGCAACATTTTCCAGCCTTGCACTGCTGATGACTTTTGAGAACCAAAAGGTACAAAATCTTGGACCAAGACATGACAGGCACTCTGTCTTGCCAGGTAAGTGACCTTAGAGCCTTCGAAAACTAGCTTTTTTGCTGCTCAGAACATTTTGGTGTGAAGTAAAATGGGTTCAGCAGGAGTCCAGCAATGGCATATCCAACTTTAAGAGACCCATACAGCTTTGATCTTTAAAATTAGACTAAGTCCAAAGACAAAACTTTGACCAGGGTATTCTGCTTGGTGTGTCTAACCTCTGGTCCTCATGGTTGGGTTAAATTGCACATGCATCCCGGTCAACCTTGAACTGATACTTTACTTTTGTGTTTACCTTTTTTGGGTGCTTTTTTTCTCATTTTTTTAAAATGGTTCTCTTTTTCCAACTTTAATAGGTTTGGTATCTTTTTTACTTTTTATATTTTTCTAAATTAATTTAGGAATCTTATAGTTTTGGTTTCTTGACTTTATAACTGTTGGTACTGCTTGAGCTTAACAAGCACTTTTTCAGGGAATTGCTTGCCACTCATACCATAGCTACCAGGGGTTGCAGAGGTTCTTTAAGAACTCTGGTTCAACCTAATCTGATTCTGTTTATTAAGTTGGTTGGGGAAACACCCCTACCAAAGTCATAATCCAATGTCTGACATAATTCTTGCTGCTGTCTGTACAGGAGGATGTTGCTATTTCAGTAGCATGTCCTTCGCAAACCTTATCTCACCACAAGGGATGGCCAAATCTGTCCTGCAGCATTATGGACAGTGATCACCAGATGTAAGAGGGGAGGATATCCCAGGATTATGCATTGGGTAACCTGGTAATTCACAGCATCTTTATGAAAAATCAGTGAACTGGGCAGCTAAAAAGGTGAGTACGCCTAAAAGCAGTGTTTAAAAATAGGAGACCTATGAGACCCCCCCCCCTTTCATAGTAGCCCAAGTAGCAGTAGGAAATTGGGAGCTAACTCAGAAGTAGACAGAAAAATTAAGGGAATGAAGCCACTGAGAAGGCTCCCTGCGAAAATTAATCGGCTGGTACTCCCATTCTCTTGTTCAACCATATTAGTAGCAGTGAAGCGAGGTTGAGCATCTGTCCGACTAGTAGATAGGCTAATGGTCAGACTGGCCTATAGGGCAATCTGGCAGTACCAGAAATGATGGACTGACAGATAGGTGTGTGGGCTGTGTTTTTGGCTATTTGTCGGTCTGTTTTATAGTGTGGGTGGCCAGTTCTCCATAATATTCCCACAATATTTCATGCAGCAAGCACATATCCATGAAGCTTCCGATACCTTGCAACATTTTTTGCTATCTGATTCACTAATGGGGCCACTTTTATTTTGGTGCCTGAACTTATTATCTTTCCCAGTCCAGCCCTGAATAGGGTGTATACAAATTTGCATATTCTTCATGGAAAACTGAAAACAAAGCAGGAACACCAAATGCTGTTTTTCTGAAGGTTTAAAGCCCCACTGAACTATCTGATGCACCTATGACATCCAGCGAGAAACATGAGCATCTTGCTAGTATAAACAAGAGACAAATGGCATAGATAGTTATTAAGTAGTGTGTAACAAGAAACCTGATGTAAGCAACGGATGTATTAAGTGTCAAGGAGAAGCTGAACTGTAGTACGCATGTGAGAAACTTTCTGTTCTTGGTTAAATTTGAGAAATGCCATTAAAACAGGACTATCTTGATAAACAAACCGAGATAACTCTCACTGCAACATTTGGCCTGGTCGATGAAAACATGCCCATGTAGGAATATAGGTGAGATAGCAGACAGGAAAACTACATCTAGAACAAGGAAAAGGCAAAAAACAAATCCAAATAAATCAATCAATCAATCAACGAAAGACTACTTTATCAAGATATAAAAATATTATTAAAACAGAGTTTAAAAACTTTCTCCTGCAATCAACCGAAATAACATGCCTGAGAAACATGCTATAATGGATAACAATGTGAATTATTTTGTGGTCAGAAACTTGATGAGGACGAACACCTTAATGCCATCTGTGGAAAGTTCTAGGATGAAAGGTTTAATCCAAGATGAGCAAGACATTGTCATTACATAGGCCCCCAAACTCTCATGAAGGAAACAAAAAGATGCCCTGGAAAAAAAAATGTTTATGAATGGCTCCATCTCAAAATAGACTCAGTAAGATTCAGAATCTTACATAGAAAATATATGCATGAAACACAGGCATCATTGTGGGGTATGATGTGTGACAGGAGCAATGTTTCATATTTCTTGCTGGTTTAGGATGACCAGTCTAACACCAATCTGAGTATGGTGCTGACACAAACCCATACAAAGAGAAAAGTGTGCAGGGGAGATATTATCACTACCCTGTTTCTCACAACCAGGACGTCGATCCCGAGTTTGGCGGTCCACAGACCGATGAACTCGTGGGGGCGCGGCAGTGGCAGTCTCCCGACCGCCCTATTACGATTGTACTGCCATGGCCGTGCCTCAGCCGGCAGTTCCCTGACAGTGTTACGGCAGTCAGGAGGCCGCAATATGCTAGGAGGGACTGCAGCAGTCATGCCAAGCATATTACGAGTTTTCTCTCTGCCAGCAGTGTCATGAAGGTTCCTCCTCCATGAAAAACACCGTGGTGGAGAGGAAACCTGTGCTTCCTCTGCATGGGGATGCAAACAAGTGGGCACAATATATTTCCCACTGCGTGTATGCACCCCAGTTCCTGCACGACAGGGAGTTTTCAGTCCATGCCGTGCAGCAACTGTTTTTGGCATTCACATTGCAGTGCCCATTTTTAGAGGCACCGCTGTTGGAACTAGGGGTGGGCGGAATTTGCGAAATTAACTTTCGCAAATTATCGCGAAAATGTTTAAAATTATCGCAAACAAGCGGAAATATCGCGAAGATGCGGAAGTTTTTTTCCGGCATGTTCGCGAGATTTTCTGCATGGTTGCGGGTCCCCAACTTACCCATGTGGTTGCTTGCGGGCGCGGCCATCTTGTTTTGAGTTGTCTCGCGGTGCATGATCGCGAGAAGAAAGACGTGATCGCGCAACGCATGACGTCACTGCGGGCGCGAACTGTCGCGAGACAGCGCAAATGGCTAAAAACAATACAACATCTCATGGAGAACGCGACCGGATCAAGAAAACTTGTCGGCGAACGCAGGGATTCAGGTAAGGCGATCGCGCGAGCGCGAGAATGTATTATTTTACAGCGCGAGCAAGAAACAAATTATCGCCAAGCTGCGGAAACCGGAATTTTTGACATTTTCGCGCTCTCCGCGGAATGCGAAAATGTCAAATTATCGCAATTTCCGCGAACGGAACGAAATTTTCGCCCAGGCCTAGTGGGAACACCAAAAACCAGCCCGTCAGACATGAGAAAACTCCTAATCTGGCAGGCGATCTGACAATGACTTTAGTGGTGCGCTGGCGGGGCGGACCCTGCATCGCACCGCCAAAGTCGTAATCGGGCCCTAAATGATCATATGAAGAATAAGGGACAGATTTAGAGTGTGGCAGGGAGGGTACTCCATCACCCTAATTTAGAGTCGAGCAGACCTTCAGTGTGTTGACTGCTGAGACTACTGTTTCTCCACCAATGAGATACACCTCTGACTGCCAAACAGAGCAAGGCTGTCAAAGGTTTGCCCATTTGTCGGCCTGCCCTACTGAGAGTGGGTGAACAAATGGCACAATTTTACTGTCCATCGCCGCGAGGTAGAACCTGGCAGTAAGGGGCATTAAAAACTGCCAAGTGACCCCCACGCCATGGGAGAGAACTCCTACAGCGAGGGGGTTATTGCTTTTTTACATTGGCAGGAACTGCCTGGCTCATGAGAATGCAGAAGATGCTTGCTAGGCTGGTGGACTCTGACTGAGTAAATGCTGTCTGCTAAAATCAAAATTACATCCCATATTACTCTAGCCTCTATACCCATCGCAAAATTGTCCAAATTTTGCCATGTAATATATATTGTCCTGTTCTTTGAAAGACTCTTGCTCACTGTTTGTAAGGCACTTGACTCAAAGGTGAGAGGATTATATAAAATCAGTGCCTGTTGACCTTTTTCTTGCTAAAAGTAATGCTTAAATTATTTTCACGGATCAATGGAGGTAGATCAGTATAACTATTTTTACCTTCAGAATTTCATGACCCATTATATTTACATTTTAGTGTGTAATTTCACTTTGATTTTAGCTAGATCCCTTGTGCTACACCACTGTTTTTATGTTATGTTTTGTTCTGCTCCATCTTTAAGTATTTGTTTCCAGCATGACTGATGCACTAAAGGTTTGCTGGTCAAAATATATGCTAGAGAAGATCAAACTCTCCTGAATGATACTGTCCCCTATGTGCATTTTCCACTCCACCATTACAGTTGTTCTCCCTGACAGATGCTCTGTTCTCTTGATACTCAGTTCTCGCTGTCCCTCCATACCAGTCACTTACCCAGCCCTTTCTTCTCCTTCCTCCTTTTCCCAGTCACTGTTCATCTTTGTTAAGTCATTCCCTCTAATCCTCCTTAGGTTCAGGAGTCTGACCACCAAAGTGAGGATTGGGAGGCAGCAAAGCCTTCAGGAAGGGGTTCAGAGGTGGTTTCACCAGAGCTATGCATATTCTTTGCTACCTAGAACAGGGATGTAAAAATCAGATGTGTTTTGCTCTAATGATCCTGTAGGTGCAGCTACAGTCCATATTGCACAGCGAGCTGTATTGCTATTGCTTGTAAACTATAGGTGAACTCAACATTATTATACTTATATTAAAACATGTAAGTACATGGCTTTTGAAGGAAGTTTCATACTATGCCATCAAATAAGACAAAGTATAATGTAGGTTATTATTGCAAATTTTGATGCTGTTCTCCAGTAAATGTTGTAGTCCGGAATATCGAGTAGGGAATATGTAGGCCGGAATATCAAGTAGGGAATATTGTTATACCATATAATATAGTAGCCAAAATATCAAGGACAAAAATATTGAAAGGTAAGTGCATATTTGAAGGTATAGATTTGATGTTCTTAATTTCACATTTACGTACCTTGAAGACATATATTGTTAATGTGCTGATATGATATAGAAAAGCGACACTCATTTACCTGTCGGTATTTTTGTTCTCAATATTTTGGCCTTGATAGTAAGAAATAACGATATTCCTTACTCGATATTCCTGACCCACACCTACAGTAAAGTGCCCATACATATTAACAAACCTTTCATTTTCACACTTGTCCTTTTCACCTTCTAGGTTTGGAAGAAAAACGAGAAGAAAACAGATGCCAGATCTCTAGGCAGGGTCTCAGAGCTGAGAATAATAGCTTCTGCCAGTCATGATGCAGTGGGTTGCTTGAAATGTAGGGCACATGAGTGAAGAGAGCTGAGGGCTTTGTGAATTGAACATTCCCATTGGCTGTCATCGGAACTTATGACAAAGTGCATATGACCTATTTCTAAAAAAAAAAAGCAAGCGCTTGCGGCAATCAGCACGCTCAAATGTGTTTCTTTTAATTACATTTTGGAGCATTTTTTGGAGATTCATTTTCTTTTTAAAAGAGTGGTGTATGGGTTTCATAATGTTCCGCCTTAAGTTAAATAATACTGAAACATAAACCGTAACAGTGACCCTTCTATGTATTTAAACCGATTTGTCACATAATATGACTTTGATATGTTGCTGCAAGGGAAATGAAGGTAGGAATGGGATTTTCACCATGTGCATTTTATATGTCTGCTTCTATATGGGCATTTATTACAGCGCTACCTATGCTGACTTTCCCTTTCTAATTCACTTTCATATTGGAAGATGTATTGCCGAGATCAGGTTAAAAAGGAAATATTTGTAAAAGAATCGGCTGTCAGCCAGGGCTTTGCTGGTCATTAGAAAGCAATCACACGTTTCAATGGCGCGAACGCTGTTCTATGAGTAAGAAACAAAAAATGTTCCCCTTCCTGTGTCGATAAATGAGCTTCGATATTCATTTTCACATTTCTAAAGACAAAAAGTGATAGGTTCTGTTGGACTGTGATAATTGTGGACAAATAGTGATTCAAAGTTATCAGATTTATTATTTTTGAACGTTTTTACCCTACAGTGTGTGTAGTTTTATATCCCTGCAGACACAATGGTTCACTTGTGATATAATTCATCAAATTCTTTAACATTATTTGCATAGGAAAAATATATCTTGCTTAATATTATAATGTTAAAATTTAGGTTGTTGCTACTGTACACAGGATGTCCCGTTTTAAAGTGTTTCTAAGACTAACACACTCATGACGTTCTTCTGTTAAAACTTCATAACTATCTCATAATAATTCTCTGGAAATAGTTGATGTTATGCGGATCACTTTCTACCTATTGTTCCACAATATATGGCACTTGCTTACTACGGGCCTGATTACGAGTATGGCGGTCCACGGACCTCCAGACTCTTGGGGGGGCAGCAGTGTGGGTCTTCTGAGTGCCCTATTACGAATAGGGCAGTTGGACCTCCAGTACCTCGTGCAGCCGCCAGGAAACTGACATTCCCTGGCGGTGTTGCGGTGGCCAGGAGGCCTCAATATGCTAGGTGGGACCACTGCGGTCCCGCCAAGCATATTACGAGCTTCCTCTCCAGCTCGGTTTTCATGGCGGTTCCTCCTCCATGAAAACAGTGGCGGAGAGGAAACAAAGGGCGCCCTACAGGTCCCCCTTGTTTTTCTGTGCAATTGGGTGCATGCAAGGGTGCACAACATGTTACCCACTGTCTGCATGTACCCCAGTTCCTGCACAGCATGGACTTTGGAGTCCATGGCATGCAGGAACTGTTTTTGGCGTTCCCATTACAGTGACCATTTTCAGGGTATGTAAATAAAATCCTGACAGACACGAGAAACACTCGTAATCTGGCAGGCGGCCCAACCACAGGTTTGGGGGTGCGGCGGTGGGGCAGAGCCAGCACCGCACCGCCAAACTCGTAATCAGCCCTAAATGTTTATTTAAGGAGACATTACCATTTTCTGCTTTAGGCACAACACTCACTCCAATCTACTATGAATGTCCAATCTTGGCAGAGTATATCTTTGGCAGTATGTGACCAACTTCCAACAAGGATTGCAGAAAAACAGACGTTAGCCAACCAAGAATGCTTATGCAATATTAGGTAAAGGTTGGTTGAAGGAAATACAATTGTAGGTGGGTTGCAAAAATTTACTCAACAACAGAGCAAAAACCACTGCAGTTTCACACCCCAAAAAGTCAAATAAAATTCTATTACGAGTTTTTGTTTGAAATTGTACACTTTTGTTTAGCTTCTTCTGTAGAAATCCCTAAAAAGTAGAAAAGAATATATAGATATGCATGCTGTTATCAATCTACCTTTCACATCCTAACCTGTGCCTGTACCTGTGGATAGGATTTGCTGGAAAAAAAATTACAATGATTTTGGGAAACATTGGTGATCTTTTCTTCCCATTGTGGAAAACTTACTGATGCGCCTTCAGTAATGCTGAGTTTGATGCATAAACAAATTGACGGCAAAGTCTCAATTTGCACTGGACAGAAGTACATTTTGATCAATAATTGTCTTCATTATAGACTTTATGAATTGTAATGCAAGCATTGCTAACCATTGTGATTTGCAAGGAAAATGTGACAGTCAAGGTGCCTTCCTCTCCCCTTGCGAATCATAATGGAATCCCCAAGTTCCTTATTTCTGTTTTTGCACTCTTACAGTATGGAAGCGATAGCAGCCCCCAAATGGGGAGGGGGGGGGGTCAGGGAGGGGGTTGTTCGCATTCTCAAAGTGCAAGCTATAAAAAACTTGGCCTCTGACACTCTACTTGTGCAGGCAGGAGACTTCATATTGTGGAGACAGAGGTCCCCCAGCCCATAGCATGCACACTCCAATGTCACATTCACAAATCAGTCACGTTGTGAATGTGATTGCTGGGAGAGGACCCTGCAGTTCAAAGCAGGCCTCCTTTCCAGCCATTGTGAGTTTTCAAATAGACACACAATCTGATTCCTGCCTCATTTATGAGGTGGGCAGATATGTAAATAGTTGCAAAAATATCCTTTCACCCCTTTGAGCATTACTTACATGGCAAGGGGACAAGATGGTCACATTACTATGCAATACAAAGGCCATCTATGTTCTGATATCAGGGTATTGCAAAGTATGGCACTGAGGTATTGGAATTATGTAACTTGAAGGGAAAAATAAATCCTTGAATGAAGACTTCGAGGTTTGTTGCGGAGCTCATGGCACAACACAAAACATACTGTCAATTTACCATATATTATAAAAATCTACAAGCACTTTGCATTCGCCACGCAAGCTCTAGTATAAACCTTAGTAAATATCCCTGCCAAATCCGCATTTGAAAATGAGTGCAATTGTTTGTCTTTCTGCGACACAAAGCAGGAATGTAGTTACAAAGAAACATTTTTAAAAGCATATAAATGTGGTTATTTGTGCTCAAACTTCATCAAACTTTCTATGTACACTTTGTAAGAAAATACAAATATTTATGCAACATTTCAGTTAGCCAAGAAGGGCATAGGTGGTAGCGGTGGGTCTCAGTAATTCATTTTGATTTTATAAGAGCGTATACACAAAGGACAAAGCTGCGGGCTGACCGATGTACATAATAATCACATGGCGCTTTTGTTAATGTTAATGTTAATGGGACTTATTGAGCTCACGAATACCCAGGGGTGTATTGGCGCTATTGACTGCAGTATTCCCTCCCGGAAATCAGTTCTGGAAAAGCCAAGTTTTTAACTTTTTCCTAAAGATGGTGAGGGAGGCCACTCCTCTGAGCTCGGCTGGTAGCGTGTTCCACAGCTTTGCGGTACAATAGGAGAGACTCCAGCCGCCCCAACCCATGGTGCGTATTCTGGGAACTTTCATCAGTCTTGTACCTGAGGACCTTTTGGGTTTCTTATTTATTCACATAAGTAATGTTACACTAATTCTATGGTGTGTAATACCGAATTGCGCATGCTGTGCTAAACCCACCAGATTATATTGTCTTGCAAAAACTTTACAGTTCAAATGTACGTCGCTGCTATGTGAACACTTGGCATGTTTAATATCAAACAAGACCATCAACTCTGGTAAGGGGATCCCACAGGGGCGGCTCCTCCGTTGAAGCGGAAGAGTGTTGCCCCACTGAAAATCCCCCCAAATCTCAGAAAAATAAAATGATAATTTATTCCCATTTTTTTTCTTCCCCGTCCTGAACAGAGCATCAGAAAGGGGGCGGCGCCGCTGCTGAGTGGCAGCAGAATGTCACTCAGCAGGGAGGAGGATGTGGTTGTACGGTACTGCTTAAAGTGCGCATGTCTTTTTGGCCGGCCGTCTTGAGATGGCCAGCCACACATGCGTACTTTGAATAGCTCTAACCCAGGTGTCTTAAGACGGCTGGGTTAGAGCAAGACAAAGACTCAACAGCACTGTGGAGCACCGAGTGAGGCTGCTCCCTCAAATCAGTGCGCTGCTCTCATGCTGCATGAGAGCAGTGCCCTGACTGGTCAAGGGAGTTGCTGCTGCCAGTTCCGGGTGAGAGACGCCCACCTGCCTGCCCCTCTGCTCCCCGGAGATGCCAGCCGGCACTGGTACCGCAATTCATTTAAAACAAAATTAAGATTGAGCTGAGATGTCAAGAACAAAAATAAATGTGTTTTAGCGTTAACTTGTTTTTAAATCGTATTACTTGAAAATCCGTTGTTGAACATTCTGAAAAAACAACTGAAAGAATGCGATGACATGTGAAAGGGTTACTTAAAAATGTAAACAGACATTGGCAATGCCAAATGGTCTGGCTAATGAAGGCAATGTCAAGCCAGATCCAAAATCCATGTAAGTTAATGATTGCCCTCCTCCCATCTGTGCTGGTGCCAGTGACAATTGCCATAAATTATCTAGTCAAGTAAGACACTTTAATAGCATTGCAATTACATATGTGTGACCCTAAATGTTCAAGCTCACACAGCTGGATAAATAAACAGAAGATCAGAGCTGTGTAGAGGACAAGCTCTTTTTTTATGGAAGCAGACAACTTCTGCCTAATTAACAGGGACGGCCAGCACAGGTATCAGCGGTGGGGCAGGGCAGGGACTTGGGGAAGTGGACAGATGGGATAGGAAAAATAAAATAAAAAAATAAATAAAACAACTTACCTTGCACTTGCCGCATCGCTGACTCAGCAATGCGGCGAGCACATGGTACGTTTTTCTTCCTTTCTTTTCTTTTTCTTTCCCTATCCCGTACACTTCCCATGCACCCGCCCTGCCCTGCCCCCGCCCCACCGCCCCACCGCCCCACTGCTGTTGTCTGTGCCGGCCGCACCTGCCAATCTAAACTTACTCTTGGCTTCCAGCATGTGGGCAGAGGTAAAGCTCCACTTCTGGTGATACTATTTCTCACATAATTGTGTGACGACAGCTGCACTATCGAATCAGAGCATAAAAATCTGAAAGTATGTGATATCTATATAAATGATGACCTGTGTTGATTTGATCCAAGTACAGTAAATTTGTGACCTGTAACAGTATTTCTGGAGGTATTAAATACATCCACTTGGTGATCAAATCTATATGCTGAACAAACCCTGCTGATAGCAGGACACAGTATGAACACATTTTACTATATAATTTTAAATTGTGAGTGTAACAATGGATTTCTTTGCTAGATTACACAAGGAAAGTTGGGTGCTAGATGCTCTTCAAAGGATCAGTGGCAGCGAAAATGCATTCTGCCTCCCACTAGACATGGAGATTTCGAACCAGGAGCTGAGCTTTGTGGTGAAAAAGGCTGAACAATGGAGAGGAATTAACGGCGAAAGAAGAAAAGTGAGTAAGAGAGGATTTGCAATTGCATACTGTCCAAAATGTTCATGGAAAAAAAGCCAACATTTTCTGGAGTCTAAACCTATGATCCTGATTTGTGGTGTTATTATCCATCATACCATCACAAATTGTAAGGACTTTATTTTTTACTATTATGTACCTTCAGACACAATATTTGTAATTATAAATTGAATTTATACAGCTACTGCTACCCCTAACAAAGTGTGGAAGCTCTTTGCGGTACGCTACTCCAGAACCCACGTTTAGAATTATTTAGTATACGTTTGTGTCCAGTGTTCCACTGCTGAAAAAAAGAGAGTTGGCGTTGCTGGATTCTTTTTTTAAGGGAAACATAGCTGTTTCAGTGTTAACTAGAAAAAAGTGGTATTATGAAGAAACCATTGTAACACAGTTTTGCCATGGCTATGGTATTGCAAATGAAAATAGATTTGTCTTGTGCAGAGTGTTTGTGGTGTAACTTTAGCATATAATATAGATGTTTATGTATACAGGAGAAAACAAATGTGTAACAATAAAGCGTTTCTTGTAATATGTGTATAAATTAACACAGACTGACACATTAATTACTACAGTGCAATTGTCAAACTCCATGTTATTACCCCTGGACAGCAGCAGAATTGATTTGAGACAACAATGCTTTATAGATAATATTTTAGAATCACCTTGCTCGTTAAAACTACTGAAACCATACTCACAAGGTCTATTTATTGTGGTTTTATCTCACTGCACACATTTAATGCTGTTTCATCTGGTTCTGATAATTCTCTTTATTTATAACCGTTTTAAATGAAGAATAACATTGAAAAAAAAATAAATGTGGATATGCTGCGTTTAATATGCCATTTATTGCCACTTGTGGAGAGAGGGGCGAGGCAGCACGACCCACTTGAGGCTCTGCCTTTCATGAATCATGGCCCTTCCCAACACTCAAAAAATGGTAATAAATAGCATATTGCGCTCTGCAGAAATGCATATATATTATGTGGTGCATTGAAAACTAAATAGAGAACATCAGTTTTAACACGTCTTTCTACTACACTGCAGGTTAAGAATAACAATACCAATCGGCCGCTCCAGCTTTAGCTGCCTTACACTGGCTTCCGGTGCATAAAATAATTAAATTCAAGCCACTGTGCATGGCCCATCCGGCAATACAAAGGAAAGGTCCACTCCTCATTCAGCAACTTCTACCCCTTACATTCGCAGGAGGGCTTTATGGTCTGGGAATATAAAGCTGCCCAAGGTCAACAAGGCGAGACGTGAGAGGTACTCCTTTGCATATCTTGTCCCCAAGGTATGGAACAACCTCCGCCTCAGCCTGGACCAATCTGAATCTACCGTCTGCAAACTCTTGAAGACGCATCTCTTCTAACCTCGGACTATTCTAGAATTAAAAATGCATTTAGTAACTCAGTAGGTATGTTGTTTTCAGCGCTGGGAGGCCAGATCGGGTACCTGCACGGTATACAAGAACACCTGAATAGAATCTGTGTGCTTCCTGTATTAAAGTAAACCTTGTACTACTTCAGCATACCTTTTTTCGCAGCTCAGCTTGAAGATGTGATTTATTTCTTTATAAAGTTTTATATAGCGCGAACATGATCCCGAAGGATATCAGAGCGCTTTACAATTTGAGGGAAAGGAAGGTAAAAGTAGCAGTACAATCATCAGAAGGGGTATCACCTAAACAAATCACATATGCATATCAAACAAGGTTACAATCGAAAGGGAAAATAAAGGGTAGGATCAAAACTGGAACATAACGAACTGGGAGGGGAGCAAGTGACTAGTAAAGCAAAATACCACCAAACACAGGACTTAGGGTGTAGGTCCAAGGCATTAGAGCAGAGGATAGGAGATCCTTTTAAGGTAGGAACTTGTTCATGAGGAATCTTTTTACTTCCAATTTGAAGGCAACCTTGGAGAAGATTCTGCGTATTTTCCGTGGAATAGAGTTCCAGATCTTTGGCGCAGAGCCGGAGAAAGCTCGGTGACACGTTCTCTTTTTGAGAAAGATCTGAGGTTTCAGGAGGAGAGATTTAGCACTCCGAGAAGGTCTGCCCCCTCCAGATAATACTAGCTTTTGCGCTAGATAACTGGGGGGTTTGAAATGGAGGGCTTTGTGGGATAGATAGACAATCTTTAGCTGAATTCTTGCTTCATAGGGCAACCAATTTAGGGATTTTAAGACTGGGGAGATGTGCTCGTTTCTTTTGGTCCCCGTGACCAGTCTGGCTGCCGCATTAAGGGAAGCCCTTAGTGGGGCCAAGGTATATTTGGGGAGGTCACAGAGTGTAGCACTTCCATAGTCTAGCCTCGGCCAAACAAGCGCTTGGACCACTTGCTGGAAGTCAGCTTGTGGGAAGAAAGGTTTGAGATGCCTGAGTATACTCATAAGGTGATTCACTCCCTTACACACGTTGCTGATATGAGTTTTCATGTTCAGATGCTTGTCTAGGGTGAGTCTGAGAGATTTGGCTGAGTCAACAATAAGGGGGGAGCAGTTGAAGGCAGTGAGGTGGTTCATCCAAAGGTCTATCTTGGTGATGTGATTTGGGGGAGAAATGAGAAGGAATTCTGGTTTGGAGGTGTTGAGCAAGAAGTGGTTCTCAGTTAACCAGTTTTGAGTATTTATTAGGGTAGAGTTGAGTGCTATGAGGTTATTCTGAGAGGAGATTTTCAGATAGAGTTGCGTATCATCCGCATACATATGGAAGAGAATGTCAGCGGAGTTTAGAGCATTAGCTAAAGGTTCCAAGAATAAATTGAAGAGTATGGGGGATAGGGCGGAAACTTAGGGGACCCCCATGGATACTGGTGATGGCTGGGAGAGAGAGTGGTTGGCCTTAACTCGTTGGGATCTGTGGTGGAGGAAGGACGAGAACCATTGCAGCAGTGAACCAGAAAGGCCCATACTGTGCTTCAAAATGGAAAGAAGTTTGTCGTGATTAACAGTGTCAAACACTGAGGAAAGATCCAGGAGGATAAGGAGGCATGATTCATTTTGGTCGAGCATTTTTAAAATGTCATACATAATGTGCGTGTGAGCCGATTCGGTGCTGTGCCCACTGGGGAAGCCAGATTGGTGTTGGTCCAGGAGATGGAAATTCTCGATGTGGGCACAGAGTTGAGATTTGACACATTTTCTAGGAGTTTGGCAAGGGAGGGGATGTTAGAGATAGGACGGAAGTTGTTAAGGTCTGAACTGCTGTAGGCTTTTTTAGGATAGGTGTTACCTGCGCAGCTTTTAGACAGTCTGGGATCGTATCTTGTGAGAGAGTCGCATTGACAATCTTTGTCCGGATTGGGGGTGAAGACCTCCTTCAGTTCTTTGAAGATGGACGGTGGTAACAGGTCGCTAAAATGATTAGATGGGTTGATACTCTGAAGAATCTTGTTGGTGTCTCTTTTGCTGAGGGGAGTGAAGGTGCCCCAAGAGGCATCGTTCTTTGTGCTAAGGCTGGTCGGTTCGAACTTCTCTGATAAGGTTGAGGGGGTCGCAGACCCCCAGCTAGCAAAAGCGCTTTCCTGGAGTCAAGATCAAGATTGATGAGTCTGGATTTCTCAGTAAAGAAGGCGGCCAGACCATCGCATGAAGGTGGGTTGACCTCAGAGACAGAGTGGTTTGGTGTTTCCACCGATTGTTGTTTCACCAGCTCAAACAGTTTCTTGGGATGATTAGCGGCTTGATTTAGTTGAGATCTGAAGTAGTCGGCCTTAGCAATCTTGATTTGTTTGTTATAGGAGCTCCTTATATTTCTAAGGACAGTTAGTTGGTCCAAGGATGAAGTGTTTAAGTTGTCATTGAACCAAGGTTTGGAGATTTTAGTTGAGGCGTTTGTTTGTTGGAGTGAAGCAATGGAATCCATGATGCTAGTAATAGTAGAGTTGTAGAAGTTGGTGAGTGCATGTACCTCGGTCATGTCAGCTTGTGGAGAGAGGGCAGATATACAGTGGGTTGCTAGATCGGCTGTATTGATATTTCTGAGGTCCCTTTTCCAAATCTTCGATTTCAGTGGTTGAGCCTTCCTCAGAGAGACTTCCAAGTTGATAAAAAAGAAGATGCTGTGATGATCAGACCAATCGCACGGGAAAATGGTGTCCAGTTTGATGGTGTGACCTTTGGAGATGATGAGGTCCAGAATTTCTCCTTTATTATGGGTTGGCTGGTCACAGTGTTGGATCAGTTCATGATCATTTAAGAATGTTTTGAGGCATGTAACAGCTTGGTCCTTGAATTTGGACCAGTGCAGGTTGAAGTCACCAAGGAAGATTTGGGCCATAGCGGAATCAACATGCCAGAGATGATTTCCATTAATTGCTCAATGAAGGGGAGGTTGTCCCCAGGTGGGTGGTAAAATGTGTGTAGTTTGCAAACCGGAAGGTTGTGACTGAAGATATTGAGACAAAGGTATTTGCATGAGGATGGGGTAGAGGACTCTGAGTGGGAGACCGATAGCAAGCTCCGATGTATGCAAGCTAGGCTACCACCCGTCTTCAAAGCTCTGTCTAGACAGATTATGTCATGGGTATGAGGCACTAAGAGGTCTAGGAAGGGAGTGGAAGCAGGATTGAGCCAAGTTTCAGTGAGGATGATGATGTCTAAATCATTGTGTAGGATGAGGTCGAATATGTCAGAGGCGTGTTTGCTGGCTGACCTGCAGTTGAGTAGTACGCATTTAAGTTGGACCGGTATATGGGGGGAGGAGACTGTATGATGTTCACTCTCATAAGGTTGTCAGCATTTAAGCCTCTAGGGTTGTGAGGGGGTTTTCTGTAAGGTTTAGCATGAATAGTTTGAATTTGACCCTCCTTAATCTTGTTGGTGTCTGAGGTAAGTGAGTAAGAAATGAGTAAGTCATTGATATCGATAGACACAAGATAGGCCTTCGCGCTTCTGGGGCGGGAGGGAGCGTTAGGTAGGGGTATGGTTTTGGAGAAGGGGCGGGGGGAGGCTGACCAAAGCGAGTTCTGCCACTAGCCCGTGCTCTGGGCAACTTTGCATTGGAGAGAAGGGAACTGATCAGAGGGAGGTGTTCAATCGAGAAAGCTTTCAGATCATGAAGTTCGATGGTGAGAAGGTGCAACTGGATAAATAAATCGTCCAGTTGCGCCACCAGGTATGAATGCTGTGAGAGGGGTAAATGTTGAATGGGGAGTTCTGGCCGAGAGGAAGGGTCTTGATGTGTACCAGAGAGGTCTAAGGCGGTATTTGAGGTTCCAGAGGGAGAGGTTGGTCCGCTCAGACTTGCGTTGTTTTCCTTTATGTAGGGATAGCGGTGTTGGTAGGAGTATGAGGGTGAGAGGGCCATTACCCTGTGAGTCAGGGACGGTCACGTGAGGATTGAATGGGTTTGGGGAGCACGGTCCGTGCAGGGCAATTGCCAAGGCTCCGACCTAGCAGGTGGCGTAAGAGGAGGGATGCATGATGAGTGGACTTTAGATGAGTGTGATGGTGATAGCGTGAGAGGGGGACTTAGCGGTCGAGAGTCAACCTGTATTTGACTGGAGAATGGTGAGAGGAGGTAACCAGTAGGTCGCCCGGCCTATGAGGCAGAGGTCTAGTGAGTTGGGTCAGTCTGACATGGGGTAGAGAGGCTCCTAGATCATCTAAAGGCGTCGGATGATTCTGGGCGAGTGTGGACCTCCCAGATGTGGAGGGGGGAGGACTGGTTAGGTCCAGGGTGGTGATAAGTTGTGGATAGGGGTCATTGGATTTAACCGAGATCGCCTTCTTGAGTGTAGGGAAGATGTTGGCCATCATGGCTAGATTAGCATTATAGGCTTGGATAAGGATGATACCATTGTTGTAGAGGGTTATAGTGGCATTACCGTTAAAGGTGACCGAGAGCGATCTTAATTTGAGACCATGAGGTGTTTTCCGAGTGCCTGATATACGAAGCATGGAATATATGGCATTCTGCCAGCATGCTCGTTTTCTGGTATATCAGATGAGGTCATTAACTATATTACTCTTGTGTGTACAGAGGTAGATGTCTGAGAATGATGTATCGAGTCTGTCTTTGAGTATGCAATGTTTGTGTTTTTTGGCTGTATTTTTGGAGAGGTTAGGCGGGTAGTTGATAGTGAGGGCACTGTATCCTGAGGGGTCGGGACTGATAATCATTCTGATAGAGTGTCCTAGCGACAAAGGGGGCCCCGCGAATGAGTGCACGGAAGTGAGGGTATTTTTGTTTAACAGGTTGTTCTTGAATAGGCAAATAGTATTCCTAGTGGGTAGGGAGGAAAGGTCAGGAAGGGGTAGTTATGGGGCTAGAAATGTTGGGCTTTGGGGAAGGCTAATTTGTGGAGGGAGACTGTAGGGGGAGTGTAGGGGGATTGGGGGATTCGAGAGAGAAGAAGAAAAAAAAACACGTGGGTCAATTAGCTGATGAGGACGCCGTTCCAAGATGACTTCTTTTTTATCAGGTGAGTGAACTGGTGTATAGTCCTATAGCTCTTTCGCTGTAACTAATATCTCTGGGATGTAGTCCTCTGTCCATTTCCATGGAGTGAAGTGCAGTGGTTGGTCCTTCCTTTCAGTTTTCGAGCTGTGCCTTGTAGATAAGTCCTATGTCTCTTTCACTGCATTGGTGTGGGGTTAGTAGTCCTTTATCAATTTAAATGTTATGGCTGCCATTTTGAGGAAGTTGAACTGAGGATGCTTCCAGAGCACGCACACAAAATGGGTACCCTGCATTGCCCACCAGGTCATAAAAGGAGACAGAGACTAATTAAGTGTAAATGAGCAACCAGTGAGCAAATGTCCACACATATGAGCAAAAACGGGGGGCCGGCCAGTCAACCGATGTCAAGCTCCTCAGCACACACAGCAATACCCGGTGCTCGGCAGCATGTGACCGATGTGCACGAGCGCACCTGTTTTTAAATCTATTTCTAACCCAGACTCACATTCAATCCTTCGCGGCCGATCGGCGCAGCCTCCAGGGGACCAGCAACCCGCTTTCAATCACTGTGAAGATGTGGGCAAGTAGGAAATGCCATGGAAGACCTCCCAGCTGGTCTCCCGGGCGGGAGCATCAAGCCGCGTATCTTGCCACCCGGGAGCTCGCAAGAGAGGGAACGGGGACGTGAGGGTCAATACCTTCACAGTCGACAGTCGCAGTCCCTGCAACAATGAGTTCCCAGGGGCCGGTGATCAAGAGCATGGGCCGAGGTCGGGACTTCACCTCCGAAGCCCGGGTCCCTGCAGCGTTGATCTCCTGCGATCCACCTCCAGTGGTGGGTAGCGCCTGGATACCGGAGCGAGTGGAGTCCTCCTCAGCTGTTTCAGCGGTAACGACCTAGCACAGAAGCTGTGCACACCCAACTTTGATGCGGTAAGTGAACTTGCCAACGGTACCTTCGTAGTTTCTTGTTCTGGTGCCTTGGAGCGATGAGGCTAATCACAGGCTATCGGGGATATTTTTAAACAATTTCAATCCCTAGCCAGCGGAGCTCACTCCTTGAGCTCCTTGCCGGTCGCCATCTTGCAAAAAAAGAAGAAAAAAGAAAAGCGTGATGCATGCAGTGCTTCATTTGAGCCGGTTTTTGAAAGTGGGGCCCACTGACACTCATTTGTTGGTCACCAGCACTTATTTTTCCTCAACAAGCTTTGATCCAGTACAAGAAAGAAAAATCCAAATGGGGTAAAGAAGGAGGAGGAAGAGAAAGATGGAAAAACAATGACAAGGGTTGAAAAGTGGTGAAAAGAACATCCAAGGGTGAAATGAACTGCTGTGGAGTATGTAGTGGTGGTGTAGCAAGTGTCTCAATAATTAGGTGAGAGAGACACAAGTGTTTGTTCCAAATAAAATAATATTTATTCCAGAAGGAGAGACCCACGACAGGTCCAGTGAATTGAGAGATAAAGAATTAATCTAGATTACAGAGCACAGTGACCTAATGTATTCTAATTCCCCCCAATCAATACAAACAACTTTATTAATGAACAGTAAATACACAGTACTAAAGAATACAAATATACAACTTTCTACACCCCCCCATTTCTATAGCAATGGAAAAAACCAAAAAAAAACCAATGCAGAATAAAACAATTAATAATACACAAAGTCATCAGAACGGAAAGGGCTAACTCTAATACGAGAACTGCATCTCACTTGTTTACTATCCCCAGATCCTCTGGAATTATCAGGACAAGCCTTATCATCCACGCAGCTGGGAATAGGACTAGTATCACCTTCCCCTCTGTTCCCCACAAAATGAGAAGAAGGAGTTGTATCATTCGGATTACTATGCTGCTGAGTAAGATCACCCACATCAAACCAATTGGAATCAGTCTGAGTTTTTACTTTTTTACATATTATTTTTGCTTGTTCTTCTTTAAGTTTTATTACAGCATTACGATTCCACCATCCGTGATTCTGTAGCATAACCGCCATTTTGGATATTTTAACAATTCTAACAGGTTCGGAAAACCTAGATTGACCTTTGATAACTTTCATAGGTTTTTTAATGAGAACCCAATCACCAGGAGACAAAGGAGTTACTTTAACATGATTTCTCTTGTCATAATTCTCCTTATACAGTCTTTGTTTTTCTTTCACTTGTTGTCTGATCTTAT
This sequence comes from Triturus cristatus, assembly GCF_964204655.1. Classification (NCBI taxonomy): domain Eukaryota; kingdom Metazoa; phylum Chordata; class Amphibia; order Caudata; family Salamandridae; genus Triturus; species Triturus cristatus. The sequence continues at coordinate 379,955,567 of NC_140588.1, forward strand.
GTAAATCAACAGAGTGAGGATTTGTACTTCCAACTTTGTTCTTCAACCACGATGGACTAAAAAAAGAAATAGGTCTCCTACCTCTCAGAAAAACATAAGGGGACACATCAGTGGTTGAATGGGGAGTAGTATTGTAATTCCAAACCTTTTGACTTACATATTTGAACACATCCAGATTGTTCCCCAACGCAGTTTGGACTCCTTTGTTCAACATCTTGTTTGCTCTCTCTACCAGACCATTTGTAGCTGGACTGTACAGAGGTACTAAAATATGCTTAACAGAAACATCCTCCATAAAATTTTCAATTTCCTTTGATGTAAAATGAGTGTCATTATCTGACACAATTTCTGCAGGAACATCTTCTATTAAAAATAGGGGTTATAAAAATGAAATAACTGATTTAGAATCTGAATTATTCACAAAAGAAAAATATAGCCACTTTGAAAAGTAATCAATAAGTACTATTAGAAACTTCCAATCCTACCTTCTGCCAAGGACCTTTTGGCCATTATGCTGGACACAAAGGAGCGGTGGATGTATGCCAATGTTTATCGGAACATAAACATTCAGGACAATTGTTTACAAATGACTTAACTTGACCATCAATGGCCACCAGTATACATCCTTGATCTTGTGAACTGTGCTAGAAATTCCTAAATGTCCCTCATGGGCAAGAGAAACAATTTTGCTCCTTAAATCTTCAGGAGGTACAAATTTGTCTTCCCTAACTAAAACATCGTTAACTATAGATAATTCTGCAGCAACTTGCGTGAAACATTTGTCTTGAATAGACATGCTTCTATCACAAGGCCAACCATGGACTAAAAACCCCTTTACTCTTTGAAGACAAAGATCTTTTCCCTCACATTCAACCCATTCATTTTCAGATAGCAAACTATTTTGAGTCAAATCATTTATGGTGAGAACGACATCACAATCATCATCCTTAATCGGACCTTCCATCTCAGTGCATTCAAGAGGAATATGTGATAAACAGTCTGCTCTCACATTTTTACCACCTGGAATGCATTTTATATCAAAGTTAAATTCTTGTAACCTGGCTAAAAGTCTGATCAACCTAGATGAAGCTTTGTTTGAAGAACTGTCCCCAAGCATATACATCAAAGGTTTGTGGTCAGTAAATAGCTGGAATCTTGAGCCCCAAATGTACATGTAAAATTTTTCCACGGCCCAAGAGCAAGCCAAAGCCTCCCTCTCAATAGTACTATAATTAGACTCAGCACTGCTTAATGTTCTGGAGGCAAAAGCTACAGTATACTCCTGACCATCAATCATCTGACTTAAGACGGCACCTAATCCTTTAGAGCTGGCATCCACAGTCACGATGCTAGTTTGACCATGAGTAAAAGCCCTAATAGCTGGCGCCTCCAAAATTAACTTTTTAACAGATTCAAATGACTATTGAGTTTCTTCAGACCAGGTGTACTTAGCATTTTTTTTAACAAATCCCTAAGAGGCTGCACAATAATAGCATAGCTCTGTATAAATCGAGCCTAGTATTCGCAAAGTCCTAAGAATGCTCTTAATGCGTCTTTGTCCTGTGGTCTGGGAGCATCTTTAATTGCATTAATTAAAGACAGTTTAGGTCTTATACCATTGACGGAAATATTGTGCCCTAAATAATCAACGTTTTGTGTAATAAATTTGCACTTGTTCCTATTAACAGTAATGCCAATAGCTTCTAGTTTATGTAATACCTTTTCCAATAGGGTATAGTGTAACTCTAATGTAGCTGTATGAATTAAGATATCATCCTGGAAAGTTTGGATTCCCTTAATATGTGAGAGCAATTGGTCCATTAAACATTGAAAAACAGTAGCAGCGGATGCTAATCCGAAAGGCATTCGCTTGTACATGAAAACTCCAAAGGGAGTAACAAATGTGGTTAAAGCTTGAGAGTCTTTAGCAAGAGGAATCTGATGGTAAGCTGACCTCAGATCAATTGTGGTAAAATACTTGCTACCACCCAGATTAGCTAGCATTTCTTGAATCCTGGGTAGGGGATGGCAGTCCACCTCAATATTGCGGTTAAGCACTCTTAAATCTGCACATAAACGAATCTCACCTGAACTTTTCCGTGCGACAACAGCAGTGGAAGCCCATTCAGATGATTCAACAGGTGTTATAATATCTTGCATACATAAATCATCAAGCTTTTTTTTTAATCGTCTCTAGCAGACAAGGGAACAGGTCTACATTTTTTAACAACTGGGACAGCGTCTTTTTTGAGTTTGATAGAGTGTTGGAAGCATTTGACCAAACCTACTTTGTCAGCAAATACTCTTGAATACTTTGAGAATAAATCTTCTAAAACAGCATCCCCACCAGATTGGATAACACTTGCAGGATCGTGTACCACCGATAAAACCGGAAGGTCTCCTAAGGTAACAGGTTCTGAATGACCAGGTCTTAAAATAATTCCTAAACTCGCTTGGTCTTTCCACCCCAAAATGTCGCGACCATTGAGGGCAACATAGATTTTTGTGTAAATTTCTCTACCTTTGAATTAGATGGAATCTGAAAAATATCCATACATGGTGATATCAAATTCTCCGAACGCCTTAGGATTGACATCAGTTGGTTCGAGAACAACATTAGACCAATATTTTTTTAAAGTCTTATCATCTAAAATTGTGATTGGGGACCCTGAATCAGCCATTACATTGATATCAATAGGTCCAATCAAGAAACTACATAAAGGACCCTTACATCTTTTGTAGTAACCTTGTAAAGTATTAATCTCAATGGTAGACAAGGTATTACTCATGGCTTGACACAGATCATCTTCTTCAACCTTGATATAATCAACTTTCCTTCTATATTTAGCTGATCGGCAAACTGTATTAAAGTGGCCAATTTGTTTTACATGTATTGCATCTTTTACCTTGTGCAGGACAATTCACATTGTTTCCTAAATGGTACTTAGATCCACATCTGTAACAAGTTTTTTTTTTTCCAAATTAATGCAGTTTTCAATTTTGTAGACACAACATTAACTTCAGGTTCGTTAGAATTTACATTAGAAGTCACCTGCATAACTTCTGAGCTACAAGAAGCTTTACTCCCAAAATCTTGGGTTAAAATCTTTGAGGAAACAACAGAACGCTCTATGCTTCTAGCGACATCCATTACTTCCTCTAGAGAAGGATTCTTGCATGTCAAGATACGTTCTTGTATTTTTTTGTTATAACAATTAAAAACTAATTGGTCACGCAAAGATGTGTCTAAATAAGAGCCAAATTGACATTTAGCTGCCAACACACGCAAGACAGCTAAATAATCTTCTATGGATTCATCTAGTGTTTGTTTACATTTAAAGAACATGTGACGCTCAACCATGACTGAAGGTTCGTCTACGTAATGTTTGCCTAATCTTACTAAAGCTTCGGAAAAAACATCCCATTTATCATCACCAGATGGGGCTGAAATAACAGGTAAATTATGAAATACATCTTGACCAGCGCTACCTAAATGGTTGAATAAAAGAGCTCTTTTCCTTGATGCTGAATATTTAGTTGCATGAATTGCTTATAAATAGTTGTCAAAAATTCTGTACCATTTGTGCCAAGAAGTGAGGGGTTTACCCGTGTTTTGTAAAAAAAGGTGGTGGTTGCATAACATTATTAGATGAGGAAGACATAATGTAAGTAGTAGTAAAGTAATAAGTACAGTGATTAAATGAGATAATAACCACAAGTAAAGTTGTTGAAGATAATGCTGTGCAGTAAATTGTAAATCCAAAATACAACCCAAAAGAAATAAATATAAATTGTCACCAAAATGAATTAACAGCAACAGCTCCAGTTACATGTGCTAATCATGGAAGATCAGCACCAGATAACAGCTCCAGTTACATGTGATAATCATGGAAGACCAGCACCCGATAGCAGCTCCAGTTACATGTGCTAATCATGGAAGAGCAAAATCAGCTAACACAGTAAATAGCAACTTCCAGCAGGTGTTTCTGTCAATGAAGATTACAACCAATGAAAAGTTCCTGTCACTGAACTCCCTGTGAAGAAGTTCTGTTTCGTGTTTGTTTATTCTGGAATAAAATCCCTGTAAAATGGCCGCCACAACATGATGAACGTAATGACACTAATACAAACGAAGCGTCTTCAGCGTGAAGGTTACGCAGCGTCGTTGAGCTCAGGTGAGAGATTGAACTCCATAGAGACAGAGCGGTGAACATGAGCAAAGGAACGAGGGAATACCGTTGAAGAAATACAGCTGAAGTGAAGATGCGCGCCGATGTGGAATGCAGAAACAATGGCAGGGTTGCCAGTAGAAGCGGTGGAATGCCAGGTATGTTTAATGAAAAACAAGTCAGCAACCGTACATAGAGACAGTTGAAAAAGAAGAATGCCATTAAGCTCTCTGGTGCTTACAACAAAAAGGTGCAGCAAAAGTCACATGTAAAAGTGTTCACATGAAAACCATATAGCAAACAGAGCCCAAAATCACTCTGAAATAAATGTACCTTAAAGTTGTTGCCCACCGTTGGAGTTGAAAAGGGATCGCAGTCAGGAAAGGAGTCGATGAAATCAGCTGTCGATAACGCAGTAATGCAATATGAATCTTCAGTCTTGATGTAACAGCCAGTGCGAAGTATAGATGTCCAAGAAGTTAGAGAGGAGAAAGCAAGCAATCCGATTTCAGTAATCGTAATAAAATAGATGGTCGGTGGGTCCTCTGAAAGTTCTCCAAATCGTCGCCAATAAATGTAGCAAGTGTCTCAATAATTAGGTGAGAGAGACACAAGTGTTTGTTCCAAATAAAAGAATATTTATTCCAGAAGGAGAGACCCACAATAGGTCCAGTGAACTGAGAGACAAAGAATGAATCATCCACAGCTAGGATTCTAGATTACAGAGCACAGTGACCTAATGCATTCTAATTCCCCCCAATCAATACAGATAACTTTATTAATTAACAGTAAATACACAGTACTAAAGAATACAAATATACAACTCTCTACAGGTGGATTAAAGAGTCATAAGGTGAAATAAAGATTACACAGCCTTGGTAATGTCACACCAGCCTTTGATGGTGCTAGTTGAGAACTTCTGAGCTAAACCCTGGACCCGACAGTTAATATTTTACAAAATAAACATTGGATACACATTTTGGGCCTCATGAAGGTAGCCAAATACCGGTCGGTAACGGCCGATTTTCGGTAATTATACCGTTACCGACCGGTATTTTGGCCATTGGTATGTAGGGGGACATATTTTGCTTTCGGAATTTACCGAATCGGTAAAATTACCGATTCGGTAATAATACCGAATCGGTAATGTTACCGAATCGGTAACTTTTCCGAATCGGTAATTTTACCGATTCGGTAAATTCCGAAAGCAAAATCGATATGTAGGGGGAGTGTGTGTGTGTGTTAATGAGTCGGTATTTACCACCAACTTATAGTTGGTGGTAAATAATGCATGTATGTGTAAATGCATTTTTACGCGCGTAGCAGTGTGCAATGTGGCATACATACATGCCCTTAGGGCATGTATGTGTGCCACATGTGCACACATGGCCGAATCAGGGGTGCAACAGGGTGTCAATGTGACACCCTGCCACCCTTGTATGTGTTCCCCCCATTACCGAATCGGTATTTACCGATTCGGTAATGAGGCATACCTTCCCATCAATGGGAAGGTATGCCTCATTACCGAATTGGTAAATACCGATTCGGTAATTACCGACTAGTAACGAATCGGTAAAAATTACCGACTCATTACCTACATACGAGTTACCACTTCTTAAATACCGAGTCGGTACGGCTCGGTATTTAAGAAGTGGTAACTGGTACGCTACCTACATGAGGCCCGTAATGTCTTACGCATGGATCTCTCTCCCTTTCTGTAATCATATATAACTACATGATGAAACATGTTCACATTGTTGGGCACCATTGTCATTTTTTGATTGTGTTGAGACCACGCTGTAGTTATAGTTTCTGATCACAAAAAATGGTGAGTTTAAAGATGAATCAGCTCACGTTCAGCGAACACCTGAAATGTTGCCTTCTGTTCCTCAGTTTGTGATATTAATGGCACATGAGCATCAGCAACTTCAATCTAGGATAAGCTGATCTACAGTGACATAGGCATATCTAAGTGCTGGGCTGAGAGGGATACCTGTGGTGATCATGCCATGTTGACAGCGGGAGGTAGAACTGGTCAGTGAAACCAAAGGACCCTGAGGCAGCCAGCGGCAGCCGATATAAAGTAAAATAAATAAAACTTAGATTTGTCGCCTCTCCTCTTCCTGCCTGCTGGTCCCGGCAGCCTCGGGAACCCAGACTCTCATCCAATCCCTGTGCTGCAGAGCAGCGCGGGGATTGGTCTGAGCAGGCAATAAAGACACCCCGCTCAGACCAGGGAGTCTGTGGGGTTTCTCCAGATTGGCTGCTCAATGCAGCTGGGCTGAAGAAAACCTAGGTGCGCATGAGTGTTTTGGTCGGCCTGAGACAGCCAGACAAAACAGATAAGTGCACTTAGGGAGTGGAGTACACTAACATTCCTCCTCTCCCTCCCATACCTTAGACCCAACCCTCCCAAGAGTGCTGGGTAAGTGCTGGCAAATGTAAATTAAAACGATGCAAGAACACCGTTTTAATTTACATATACTGGCTCTGAGCCAGGCAGTGAGGCGACGCACCTCCGCCCTTGTGGTGGAGCTGCCACTGGAGGCAGCTGAGGTTCATGTACTGCCAACAGAAAGGCCACTTCCTCCTCTGGAGATCTGAGAGTTGCGTATCAGGCAGACTCTGTGCCGTATAGACCTTCAAAACTGACTCAGCTTACCAGTCCTTACAAAGTGAAGGCATGCAACAGACTGAAGGTGGATCTATTTCACCAGTTCTAGAATCCAGCAGAGATAGAGGAGCTGCGTGATTTGTCGCACGTATCATGTGAATTGCCCTTACTGGTGGATCCTCTTTCACTGTGATACGCGATAAGATAATAATAACATCCGGAAAGGGTACAAAAGTGCTGTATACCAAAACAACTGAGAAGTGTATAATGAAATATAAACGAATAAAGATAAATACTGAAAATTCAATTCATAGAGGCTTGTCCTTTGGAATGTTCATTTTTATTATTTATCATTTCATTTTTTTTATCTTACTAAAACTGAAAGTGAGACATAAATATTTTTTGTTTCAGTCTTAAGAAGGTGTATTGATTTTTGTGTAATATCTTGAAACATCATCTCAGCATTGTGCTTTTTGTGTATTTTTTTTCTTCACTGTTGCCTACATAAAAACTTCAAATACAGTATCAAAGAACCGTTTGCTTAAACTGGAGTATTTGCATACCCCTTTATTACTTTAAAAAAAACCTCAACATTTATGATTCCTTGGTTTGTGCTATATTTCGACTCTTCGTATCACATTGTTTTCCAAATGAGGTCAGGCTAGAGGAACGGTTGCAGTTGTTTTGAGATTAAAATGTCATAAACTTTTTTTTCTTGTTAGAGAATAAGTAAAAGTGTGCATAACTGCAAACTGTAATCTTTAATGATTAGTTTGCAGTGATTAAAATATAGTATAAGTACTTTCAAGGATTTAGTGTTCTATATGTTTTATCTCATATGAATGTGGGACTGAGATAAAAGCAGCAGCACATCCTTGCTCTCACCTCACCACTGCAGGTGGAAAATATCAGTGTTTTTCTTCCTTCAATGGGGAAAAAATGCTCAGTAAGAGACCCTGCACTTCTGGCTGTGTGCAGTTATTCCACATTCCAGGAAGTAAACTCAGAATAGCCAGAATTTGGTGCAGTAATATTGTCTTGAATCTGAGATTCCAGGCCTCCATATCAAAATACCAGAGGACAGATTTATTGAAATTTCATGCAGCGCAATGCAGCAAGACAACTTGCTGCAACGTGCTGTGTGACAGGGAGAGAGCAGGAATGCGCCACATCTACTAAGATATGCCATATTTCTTCACTCTCCCTGCGCTGGCACACTGAGTGCTGCCTAGCACCAATGTAGACACCGTTGCGCCTTGGTGCCTGCGTTACACCTTCCTGCACAAAAACAATCCTTAGAGGCATTTCCTCTTTCTACATGAGCTGCAGAATGTAGCACATGTAGAAATAGGAAATAACTAGAAGAAATGGAGATATTTCTCCTTGTTACACCTCTGTTGGGAAGACGAGGCATTTTTATGCAATCCAAGGTTTACTAACTTTAGGTAAATCGGGAATTGCATCAAAATCCATGGGTGGATGCATAACGCCTATCTTCCACCCATGGAATATTTCCCCAATGCAGAGTAACACAAGGCAGTAATTTGCACTATGTTGTGTTAGTCTGGATTTACTAAGCCATGCACAGTCACACATGGTGGCTTTGCATGGCTTAGTAAATCTCACTTAAGCCCTTGTGTTGCCTTGTGTCGCATTGCATGATGCAAGGGCTTAATAAATCTGGCCCCAAACTCTAGCCAAGATGTAATTAAAGCCTATAAGAAATCAGTCTTCTGGCAATAAACACACATGCCTTAAAACAAGCGAGCAAAGGACCAACGGGGTCACAAGTAGAACAATGTAAATAAACCCGCCAAATGGGGCAAACATTTGAAAGATGAAAGGATTATCATAGAGTTGCCGCAGGGACTTATTGAACGTAATTAGTTGTGACCAATTTCTAACGTCTATTTGGAAAAAGTTCTATAGTCTACAGTGCATGGTAGGTAAATATCTGGGTACGAGTTTTCTTCTTTTCAAGAAAAGATGGATTGAGATCGAGCCTTGATTTATTTCTTGTGAGACAAGATCCACTTGCTGTGTTGATTTTGCTGTGAAGATAAGAATGGTGTTCGAGATAGAGGGCTTTGAATATGATTCATATGACCTTGAATGCTCTTTTTACCTAGAATGGTGTGAGTCTGTGAAGATCCATGCCTATCGGAGTAATGTGATTTAATTGTATTGACTGCGACAACTGGATGTGTTACCACATGAAGTTTGCATTTGATTTTAGCTAGAAAAGACTTTGGTAGGTTGGCAGGTATTGAATCTCCTCCTCCTCCAACAGCATGATATGGAATATGTCTAAAGGCTGCACCAATGTTCTAAAGTCCTGAGGTGAAAGAAATGTTTTTCCCTTTCATAGGACGTGTTTTGCTGGTAAAGAGCAGACTTAAGCGTCTTTGCACATGAAGGTATGTTATATTTTCCTAGTGTAGTAACTATTAGTCAGAGGGTAACATTTTTGATGTTATTTCATGAGGCTTGAATAAGTCAAGGCAAGCATGAGTATTAGAGTGTCTGGAGTGGGTGAGTACAAAAAAGGAACTCAGATATCAAAGGATTCAATTAAAAACACGTGTCATTCAATCTTGCAAGATTTCAAGGAATGGCTACGGTTCCACACTAAAGGCACACATTGAAAATATGACATACAAATGGGTGCCATTTGTACATTGTGCAATATCAAAGTTCTGTTGGATCAGAAGGGACTCAAGCAGCTATCTTTAAATATTAAGTAGCATAAGGGATAGGATCATTACCCAGAGGAGAATGGGCGAGTACGGGATCAGGAAGCTTTCTTCCTCAGAGATGGTGAAGAAGTAGGGGAATCATTCTAGAATGTTCCACAGCAGCCGATCTAAATTCAAAGAATTAATAGTAAAAGCACAGGATCTACCACATCACTCAAAATTCTGGTTTCTTTCGGTTCAAAAGAATGCATGAAATAGGGAAAGTTGGAACATGGGTGCTACAGACAGAATGAGGGTCTGACTATAGAAAAACGAGGGAGAGATCTATGCTTTTCTCTCTCTTTCGCGCACACACACACTCATCCTCTCTCTGCAATATACATGAACAGTATTCACTATAAAGTAAGGACTTGTGATTAAATATTTTTAGGAATCAGTCGTTTTTATTATCGGAAGACATAGCTAGTAGACACAGCTTCCTGCCTACATCGTCACACCGGCAGAGCAATCATATAGTAACCAACAAGCCAACAACCCAGAGGCAGGCCGTGTATTGAGTAGGGCTGTTTCTTAATCACATGGGGCCATATGTAGGTAGCATACAAGTTACCACTTCTTAAATACCGAACTTTACCGATTCGGTATTTAAGAAGTGGTAACTCGTATGTAGGTAATCATTCGGTAAATATTACCGAATCGGAGAAATTCGGTAATTACCGAATCAGTATTTACCGATTCGGTAATGAGGCATACCTTCCCATTAATTCCTATGGGCCTGGAGGCCCATAGGAATCAATGGGAAGGTATGCCTCATTACCGAATCGGTAAATACCAATTCGGTAATGGGGGGAACACATTCAAGGGTGGCAGGGTGTCACATTGACACTCTGTTGCACCCCTGATTCCTGCATGTGTGCACATGTGGCGCACATACATGCTCTAAGGGCATGTATGTCAGCCACATGGCACTGTTAGTCCAGCAAAATATTGCTTTTTGCAATGAATTCGGTATTTAGCACCAACATATATTTGGTGCTAAATACCGAATTATTTTCCCTACACATCACTCATTTGAGTGTCACCTACATCTCATTTCAGGATTCGGTATTTACGGAATCGGTAAAATTACCGATTCGTTAATTTTACCGACTCGGTAAATTACCGAATCCTGAAATGTTCCCCCTACATAGCAAAAGCCTAAATACCGGTCGGTAACGGGATATTTACCGAAAATCGGCCGTTACCGACCGGTATTAGGCTACCTACATATGGCCCATGGTATCTTCTGGATTTTCAAACATAAGGAAAAACATCACCTGAAAACAGAACAGATGATAAAACAAAATCCCTCCCACCCCACCGGGCCTACCCCCACCCTCTCCACACCAGCCGTTGCCTCTTTGTGAAAATACAGACTTTAGTCAGAATTGCAGGGAATGCTTAACAGGTTATGCTGCCGAAGACTGGTCCTTTGATATCTGGTCCAATGGTATTAATTGAAGAATTTGCAAATACTTGGGACAAGTAACTTCCCTCATGTCTATCGTCACCAAGTCCAAAAAGGGCGCCCATAGTTTAGCATAGTATTTACCTATGCCCGCCACTCTCATAGACATGCGTTCCATTGCTAAGAGGTGCCATAATCGATTTATCCAGGACAACAAATCAGGTTATGAGGTTGTTCCCCACAGAGCTAGTATAACCTGCCTAGCTGCCAATAGCGCTAGGGCTATTTGCCTAACCCGTAAGGATTTTAATGGGAAAGCTTTGGGATGAGAAAGTCCAAGGAGTGTATACTCTGGTGTTATGGGCACTGCGATACTGAATACTGTATCAATGTTATCAAGGACCTCAGACCAGTAGCGCTGTAGTTTTAGACAGTGCCACAGCAAGTGTGCTAAAGTACCCGGCATCTTACATCTCCTCCAACAGAGGTCTGTCTTACTCTTATCCCAACTCTGAATGCGGACGGGTGTGTGATACCAGTATGAGAAAAGCTTAAAGGCGGATTCCACCCCATGTGTGTTGTGTGCTGTATGGTGAGTGCGGTATAAGATGTGCTCCCATTCCTTGAATGATAGTGGTCTACCCAATTCCGTCTCCCGTCGCACCTGTGCCTTTGTGCGCTTTGGGGTCGGGTCCGATACTATCATAGTATACAATTCAAAGATAAGGCGACGGTCATCGGTTTTACAGACCAACCATCTTTCAAATGTGGTAAGAGGTCTGGACATTTGGGCATAGTTAGAGGGCATCGTAACCCAGTGAGACAGCTGCCGGTAGGGGAATTCGTAAGTAGATAAAAGGCGAATAATCCTGTTGGAGCTGCGCAAACGGGATCAACCCCTCCGTGTCAAATAGGGATTCGACTCTTTTACAGCCAGCTTCCCGCCATCAGTGAAAGCTCACCGAGCCTTGACCCGGAGGGAAATCAGGATTATCGAAAATTGGCGTCATCGGCGAGGGGAAAGAGGTCCAGCCCCTCTTAAGCGCCACTTTGTTCCAAGTCCGAAGTGTCGGCACTGTGACCGGCGATGAATAAAGGCCCCAAGCCCTATGTTTGCAGGGTAACCATAGTTCCCTCCAAATATTAATTCCTGCAACCGACTGGTCCATAAAGTTCCAGTGCTCCACTATGTAGCGGAGGCTGGAAGCTTGATAGTATCCCCTAATCAGAGGCAAGCCCACTCCTCCTTGTGCTTTCGAACATTCAAACTGGGCAAGCGAAAGATGCTGCTTCTTCCCACTCCATATAAACTTATTGATGAGAAACTGCAATTGCTTGATCACCTGAGATGGGGGAGCTATAGGAAGCAATTGAAAAATATAGAGGATTTGCGGAAGAATGGTCATTTTCACCGCCACAATCCGTCCAAACCACGCCAGGCGCAGGCAAGACCAAGCGTCCAGCACTTTGGTCGTCTGCTCTAGAAGCCTTGTGTAGTTAAGTGTGACCGTGCAGGAAATGGTAGGAGCCAGCCAGATGCCAAGGTATAGTATGTCCTAGTGCATCCACTGAAACGCAAATTGTAATTGCATCGCCATCTTGTCGTCAGAGGGAATTCCTAGATTTAAGATAACCAATTTAGCCAGGTTGACCTTAAAGCCTGATATATCGCCGGAAGAAGTGAGCTCCGCCAACAGTGCCGGCAGGGTGGTTTGCGGTTGCATAAGAGAGAGAATCAAGTCATCTGCGTAAAGGCTAACTTTATGTATGTCCGTGCCAAATTTCATCCCTACTATGCGATTATCCACCCTAATCTGCTGAGCCAGAGGCTCCATATAGAGCGCAAATAAAAGTGGGGATAAGGGGCATCCCTGCCGGGTCCCCCTGGCAATTGGAAAAGAGTGAGACCTACTGCCATTGACTCGCACAAAGGCCATGGGAGCGTCATAGATGCAACGATTCCAGTTGATATATTTCTCTCCAAACCCAAGCGACGCAAGGTTTCAAAGAGGTAGGGCCACCCCACTCTGTCAAACTCCTTCTCGGCGTCAATTGCTAACAAGAAGACCTGCCTCTTCGACCGCTGGGTACTGTCTAGGAGGTGGAGGAGTCATTTAGTATTATCAGCCCCCTGCCTAGAAGGGAAAAAAACAGATTGGTCGGGCTCTATGAGGTCGGGCATGAGGGGATTAAGGCGACCAGCCAATATACCAGCAAAAATCTTCGTGTCGACGTTAAAAAGGGAGATGGGTCTGTAAGAACCACACTCCATCGCGTCTTTACCAGGCTTCAGAATGACCGAGATCGCCGCTGACATGGAAGGGGTCATCCTACCCGTCTCTAAGAAAGAGTTGAACAATTTTGTTAAAAAGGGAGCCAGCTCCGCACAAAAGGCCTTATAAAAAGTAGCCAAAAATCCATCGGGTCCCGGGGACTTGGCAACCTTCAGCTTGGAAAATGCCGAAGCCTCAGGGAGAGGTGTGATCCCGCTGCTGCTTAAATATTCACTCGGGTCTAGCCCCGGAGCGTCCTTCTCAGAGTATAGAGCGCCATAAAAGGAACGGAAGGCATCCAGAATGCGATCTTCCCAAGCCTGCTCTTCCCCCCTTTGGTCACGAATAGATTGTATGGGCGAGGTTTGCGTTTGAACTCTCAGTCTATGCGCCAACATCCTGCCACATTTGTCGCTACTAAGGAAGAACTTATGATGAAGTCTAAAAAGGGCATATTCAGCCCGGTCTAGATCTAGGTGTTTAAGCATGCGTCGGCGATTTTCCAATTCCCTCCAATCCCTTGGAGCCCCGTGCGTTTATGAATTGACTCAAGCTCTAGGACCTCTTTTTCTAACACCCCATGCTTCTCTTTGAGGAGATTGTTATGAGCCGCCGAGATGGCAATTAATTCCCCTCTGGCCACTAATTTTAGTGCTTCCCAGACAGAAGACAAGGATGCAGAGCCCACATCGTTAAGCACTAGATAGTCCTTTATTACCTGCTTGAGGCGTTGCACAGTCTCATCAGAGTGTAGCAGGGACTCACGGAGGTGCCAAATAGAGGGAAACTCCCGTGAACGCTGCACTGGGAGGTGTGTAGCGATAAGAGCGTGATCCGAGAGAGAGTGAGGTTCTATCGTGGTAGTGTGGAGGTGAGGAAATAGGGAAGCCGAAGAGAGAAAGTGGTCCAGTCACGCATAGGTTTTGTGTGATGCGGAGTAATACGTGTAGTCCCATTCTCCAGGGTTTTGAGTGTGCCATACATCAATTAACCCATTATCCCTCAACCATTGTGCCCCTGATTGGTGTGTGCGCTGCCCAGATCTATCGAGTTCTGAGTCCATAACCAGATTCAGACACCCCCACCAAGTGCGCTGCATCTGGAAAGGTAAGGACATCCGCAAGAGCGGAGAGGAGGAAGGACTCCTGCTGTGTGTTTGGAGCATAGAGTGACACTACAGTAAGATGAATTTCCCCCCAATGTATTCTAATGGCTAATAAGCGACCCTTTATTTCCGCAACAGGTGCTAGAACCTTGCCCGAGAAGCGGGCCCCAAACAAGATAGCTACACCATTCCATTTCGATGGGCCAGTAGACCAAAACTGTTGGGGGAAGCGTCTATCATGCATCCGTACTGTATCTTTAGAAAGGAGATGGGTCTCCGGCAAGAGACATATGTCACCCTCGACACTATCCAAGAGGGACAAGACAGCTCCCGTCTTCACCAGGTTATTCAAACCCCTAACATTGAGGCTAACAATTTTAAGATCTCTTCCCATCCCAAGTGTGTAACCCCGGTTGAAGACAATGCAGAGTCCATTCAATCTGCGATTTTATAAGTATCTACCACATTCCTAAAACAACACTGATACATTGGCTGGTGCGGAGTCCCCAAAATAATAATCCAAACAAGCCCCCCCCCATGACGAGAAACAATTTTGCAATGCAAAGAACTTACAAAAAAACGGACAAATGTCCGTCAGACAAAGACAATCCGGAAGGCACATGGCACGAGGCATCTGCCCAGCCCAAAGCGGGCTAAGTTCATGCCTACCCACCAGCGGAGATGCTGTCAACATTGGACCAGGATAGTCCTCCAGTCCCCCCGACACCCAGCAAGGTGTCCTTCCCAGAGTCTGATACAAAATACCTCATGGAGTGTCCGGTCGCTCCATCACTTGTGTCAGCGATGTGAGGACTGCTCCTCACTCCTTGTCCTGCGTAGCTGGATTAGGCTTCTGCGCCACAGCCCCTTTCCTACTTTCTGCCATCCTGTCGTGCGGCGACGATTTGGATTTCTTGGCTGCTCAGCTGGTGGGGTTGCAGTGGTGTCCTCTAATACGAGAATCTCAATGGCCTCTGCCAGGGAGCAGAGCTGAAGCAGTTTCCCTTTATGCTTAAATATGATGCGGAAGGGATGACCCCACACGTAGGGGATCCCCTGCTCTCTGAGATGCATCATCACTGCCATGAATGCTCATTGTTTAATAAGTGTGGAGGCCGCTAAGTCCTTGAAAATAGCCGGGGAGTGACCTTTGAAGTGTAGGGGCTGTGCGTCCCTCGCCTTTCGTACGATACGCTCCTTCAGCTGTAAGTCGTGTATTCATGCGAGGATATCTGGTGGTGGGGAGTTGACGCCACGCGGGAGGCCCACTCTGTGCACACGATCTATTTGAATGTCCGTAGTTTCCGATTCCTCCAAATCCTGACGAAACAGTGCCCCCACATAGCCCCACAGGTCATCTCCTTCATCCTTCCATGGCACACCCTGGATCCTCACATTGTTTCACCGAGACCAGTTCTCGAGGTCCTCGGCATGCGTCTGCAGGTCCATAGGTTGCTCCCGAAGGCGCAGCATGTCTTGTTGTAGGTGATGGAGGTCCTCTTCACGGTTAACGTCATGCTCCTCCAAAGTGGCCACGCACTCCCCAATGTCATCCACTTCCCTACACACTTCATGCAGGTCTGCGGCGAGCTGGTCCTTAAGGTCTTGTATATCCTCTTTAATGGCTGCAAACAGCTCTAACATGAACGCCTTAGTGTCCAGGGCGTCTTCGCCATCACCCAGACTTTGCCTTTTCTCGCTGGCCGTAGAGGATGCCGCCGCTTGCTTCGAGAGCATATCTTTCAGGGATTTCTCTTTCCTGTGACAGGCCGCTGCCATGCTGCACTAGGCCCACGGGCTGCGGTGCCTCAGCAGGAACTCCACACGGCAGCCGAGGGAAGGGCACCAGCGAAAGGAGGCCGCCGTGTTAAATGTACCAACGCCCCGTCCTCCAGACAAGTAGGACGAACCCCAAGGAAAGGCGCTCCCGGAGTGCCAGCAGCGACCAGTCACATCTACCAGGGCTGTGGACAGGGACGAAATCCAGGCTCCTCTATGCCACGTTAAGTCCCCAAGAAGGGCACAGTCAGGGGCAATGTGGCCTCTCAGGCATATTAGGTAAATAAGGCCTACACTGAAGGAGCGCAGCACCCAGCAGACTCCAGGCCGCAGCTCTCCCCCACGTCAGTCGCAGATCCTATGCATTACCAGGCACCAAAGCCCCGCTCTGCACGAAATCCCAGGTCAAGGATCACCGCTCTGCTTGAGCCACGGGCTCCTAAGCGTACCGCACCTGTGTGCGCGCGGCTACACTTTAAAATGGAAGATGTCAGATCGGGCCAGGGTAGCCAGCACTCACCTTGTGCTGGGGAATACCACTGGCATGCTTCAGTCTAGGGCTTCTCGAGGGGTACACATCGTCCTGCTCTGTTCGCTTTCCGACAGGCTCCTTCTCAATGCCCTCCCCAACACTGCCACGGAAGGTGCGAGCTCCGTGCACCGATCTGAGATCTCCCAGCCGAGTAGTCGCTGATTGGCTGCCAACCGCCGGAGACACCCTCAGCAGCTCCCCGCAGCGCGTCTCTCAGCGGCCGTCACCATCAGGGGGATAGGCGCCACTGCTGCCGCTCTCCCAGCACACCCGCGCTTCGCCGATCGCCGCCACCAGGTCTCACTGCCGCCGACTCACAGGCGCCCACCTCAGCCGAGGAAACGCGGGCTCATCGCTCTGCAAGGCCCCGGTCGCTGTTAAGCCTCTTCCCAGCGATTCTCGCAGCTGGAACTTTCCCCTCTGATGCTGGACAACTCCCGGGTGCGAATCGAACCCAGCACGCTGTCCGAGACTGCGGGAGAGAGGTGCTAAAACAATGCTTCTGTGTGGAGGTGCTGGAGGGACACAAAACTGCTCCCTACCAAGCCGCCATCTTGGCCACGCCCCCTGATGAAATATTTTTAAACAAAAATACTTTGATTTAGAAGCAGTGCTGCGAATTCCTTAGCTATTCCCTATGTTTACTTGGCTGACCCATACAGACAGAAATAGTGAGAAGAGCGAACAAAGGAAAGAAAAAGAGAGCGTGCCCCCTCTATATAAAACAATTGATATATGGACCAACATTTGCGACATACTATTTGCTTATCCTAGACACATCTTATTTTTTTGCACTCCAATGCACAATTCAGATAGACTGTAGGAGCATAGGTGAATCACATTTTCATATAATGAATAAGATAGGTGAACAGCTGGTCCTGCACATTCACTTGTCAGCACACCATAGAGTAGACCTTTGGGCAATTTAACCCCTTCCATGCGGGGCGGATTCCCCCGCTGTGCTGACCGTTACCTGCGTGGGCGTGGTCATGACGGAACGGTTCCGTCATGAGCACAGCTCAACCGACGCTCATGACGGAACCGTTCCGTCATGAGCGTCGAAGGGGTTAAGAATGCTTTTGCTATGTTCGTAATTGAACGGTCTTTTTCTTTCACCTCTGACAAGTGGCTTCAATGTTTCTGCCAAGACTGACAATTCAGGCCTCAAAGATATTTCATCCAAACTGTTAATTAAACATACCCTGCAATTTCTCATACTGCAGTATCAATAATAATACAAGGCAGCACTGATCAATTTTCCCACTCTGGCATTTCCCCAATGTCCTGCACGCGAGGTATCTGATTTAACAGCAGGAAGGGCTGCTTTGACCCAAGCATGCTCCCAAAGCCCCATTTTAGTAGCAGCCCTTTTACAGCATGGGCTAGTTTGAAGACCCTTACCAAGACTGATTTTGGTTTCCCATCCAGCCTGCTGTCATTACAATTTGTGTTTGAATGAAAATATTAAGGATGCCCAGACTTGTTGTATTGTACCTGTTATGGGTTTCTGGTGTAATTTTTTTTTACATATTTTCATTTTTCACATAGCATGTGTCAAAATCTGCTCTGCAAATTCAATGCTAAGAAACATATATGATAACTCAATTTGTATCCACAACACGTTAAATGGGTTATATCAACTGAAGGCAGCTACACGTGAGTCTTATTCCTGGATTTGCTTTTCCAAGACCTTGCACCTAGCCCCATTACAATTTCAAGGGTTTGCACAGAGCTCATAAGTACAAGGTATGTGATGCTTATCGCTCTTTCGCCATTTTTGCTTGAATAGTCCAGTAGGTCAAACCTGATGAAATTAGTGAAAACTCCAAGAAAAATTTATATAACATGTGGATAAAACATGTGCAATTCTATGTGTTGAAACCAAATTCTACATGTAATCTGTGATTTTTTAAGTAAGAACTCAGAATACCAAATATCTAGAATATGAGTTATTTTCAACACAAGTAAATACCTCGCCACAGGTTAATTGTATTTATTGAGGCCCATTTTACAATTAGGCAGTACAGAGGGGGCTGTTTACCACGTTCAGAAAATACCATTACTCCAGTGTGAGATGTTTACCAGAAGTGGTAAATACCTCATTTTGGAGTTTTTAACTTGAAAATGAGCAATAATGTGCAGAACACTGAATTACACCTTCTTTGCCTTTTTTTAAAAGATCGCACCTTCTAAGTCTCCTCGGCTAACGTAAGATCTAAAACATTAGCTATGACCTCTGTTGCTCCTCATGGATCCATTTTGAGCCCACTGCTATTCAACATTTATGTTCCCCCATTGGCAGATGTAATTGAGAAGTTTTGGCTCACGCTCTTTTCATACGCGGATCATCTCAGATCATCTTTTCATTATCAGCTGCTCAGCATCATGATCCTGCCTTACTCCATCTCGGTCTGAGGAATGTTTCTCTCTGGATGAATGAAAATGCACTGAAGCTTAATGGCGATAAAACTGAGGTCCGGGTTCTGGGAAACAACCCTGAACTTTGGGGAGTCAATCATCGGTCGGATTCTCTTCAGCCACTACCAACTCCGGCGACTAAGGTCAAGAATCTCAACTTTATTATTGACAAAAATCTCTCTCTGAATTCTCAAGTGTCCAAGGTCATGGCCACCTACTTCTCTGTTCTCAAGTGGCTCAAGAAGATCCTTTTGCTAATTCCTCCGGCCACCAAGAGAACAGTGATTCAAGCTCTGGTGACATCCAGATTGGATTATGGCAATGTACTGTGCTTGAGCGCAGACAAATCCTCGGTCAGTCGTTTGCAGATTCTTCAGAATGAGGCAGCTCACTTTCTCTTCTGGCTGCCTAGACATGTTATGGTTTCTCCACTGCTTCATGAATTGCACTGGCTTAAGGTTGATAAGCGTATCGAATTTAAGGTTTTGTGCACTATATTCTGGGTCAGACATAGTTTGGACCCCTTATACATTCAAGGTCTAGTGAAACCCTATGTTTATACCCGACAGTTGATATCCTCTAACCTCTCACTGTTCACAATGCCCAGGTTTTGTCTTGCTCTCATGAAGGGTCACTCGTTTTCCTACCTGGGCTCGAAACTCCGAAAATCTGAAACTCTCTCCCTGTTTCTCTTAGGAGCTGTCACTCCCTGCATACCTTTCTTAAGAATCTGAAGACATGGCTTTTTTTAGCTGTCATGTTGGTTTCTGTTTACATGGGGTTTTAGCTGCCCACCGCAGCTCCCATCTGCTGCCTCTGTCCTGCACCGGGAGACCCCTTTGGGTAGCTGCGCTATACAAGTTCTGCAATAATAATAATAATTATGATAATGTTGCATGCCTTTTACCCTGATAAATTTCAGAAGGTTTAACATGGCAGAATCTAAGCGTGTGATAATTAATATGCGTGCGTTAATCCTAAACAATTTGCACAGGGATGGAAATTTAGCTCTCAACTTATTATGAGGCTGACAATGTGGTAAATACCCCGTTTTATTCTACACAACTTGGCATTAGGGCCTTTGAGAGAAGGGTTTGTCATACCATTCGGTACAAGCCACCCCAGAGCCATAAGGGTTGCAGAACTGCACAAGTTCAGGTCATGGGATATTTGTGAATGACACCCCTTGTTACAAATACAACTATTTGCTTGTAATCAGCCTAGGTTCTGGACTTTACATTTTTATGGAGCCTGTTTGTCCATGAATGCTCTGGTAAAATAAACTACGTATGTGTTGTGTGAGGGGTGGGGTTGTATGCAGTTCTCATCTAAGACTCCTTTAAAGGCCCTAGGGCACATTCTCAATCCATTTGCTCCAATCTATGTTAGGGCACATTGAGAGAAAAGTTGCATTTTCAGCATGCTTACATTCATAAAAGGAATTTACATTTTCATATAGTGCTCTGTGTGCACACATCTTGCTCCCATACTGATTCTTCCCTTATGGAACCTGCTATAAGAGTGGCAAGTGGTGATCTCTGAGCATCCCTAATTCACATATAGATGCACTGGATATTGGATCTGGGGCACCTTTTGTTCCTCTATGTCAGTCGTGGCCTAACATAGGGCTGCCTCAGGAAAAGGTACAAAAATAACAGTGGAAATACATGTTCCCTCTCTGAATTGTAGACTCAAACTCCATGTCTCGTACATTGATTTACATAGTCACCTTTAACTTACTGATGAATACTATAGATGTGTGAAATTGTTATTATGCAGGGCTCCTCTTGAGTAAATGCTGATTACCAGGTTTTGCACAGTTTGCATACTTTCTGTTCTCTTTCACTTAAGCTAGTTGCCTAATTTTCGTTCACAGCAAACTTGGTCTGAGCAGAAAATGCCTTACTGTAACTGTGACACTGGATGTGTACTGTGGCCACGTATGCTGCATTTGCAACATTCACTGTGTGATATTAGAAATTCTATAGACAAAACATTAAGCTGGTTTCAAACTTACTTTTGTATTTGAGGTCATACCTTGAATACAGTTTTCACTCAGATAACTGGAAGTCCAAGTTCTGATTGCATCGTTGGAGTGCACGAGTCTGTGGAGCAGTGCAGAGCAAGGAGCAGGCAACGCGGAGGCAGGTTCCTCACTGAGACGGTTACAGACTGCCGCTGAACACTGAACATAGAACTGTGCAGAAACCGTTAGCCACCAGTTAATACCTCAGCTGACTATGTATGCTTCTTCAGATACTTGTAGAGAGAGCCTTGAGCGTATTTTGACATCCAATCTGTCTCTATTGGAGAAGAATACTTACAGCTCAGACTGTATTTTAGATATTCTATCAATTACATTGAAAGACTTACCTGTAAATTCAAATAGGGAAGAGAATAAGTTTAGTGTAAAAAGCTTTGTAACCCATGTGGGCGGATATTAGTAACCATGTGGGTGATCCTAGGATTCCTTCACACAGAAAGGATAAAAGATGTGATCAACCATTGGATTTAAGCCATCTACAAGCCCTCTGTGAGGAGGAAGAATTATCAGACTCTGAGGGCACAAATAATGGGCCAGCTCCCTCTGGTCACATTCGACCTCAGATAAATCATGTGAAGTCTTCTCAATCTTTAACAAAGCTGTTAGGTGTAAGACGGGAGTGATTACCAAGGAGCTAGGTCCTCACCCCAGAAAGGAAAAAACAACACACACAAAAATAGCATCAAAGAAATGGTGAAAAGGAACTTGTGAAGGATAACTAAGAGAAGAACAAGAGAGGTTAAATTCCAGGAGGGGGAATCTGACAATTGACAAGACCATTGTGTCTCTCTCGAATACCCCTGAAACATCCATGTATGCCAGGGGATGACTTCCCCTTGCATGTACGCAAAACCAACAGAGCCTGTGGGGCTTGATAAAGGTGTCCTGTTAAAGTCCGTTCAAGGTCGATTATGATACATTTTTGGCTCCACAGGGCGAGGGGGCACTCACTGAGGTAGCTGAAGTTGGGAATGCCAGGCTGGAGGTGGACTCAAGTGGGGGACAACATCCATTGCCAATCCCTAAGAGGATGTCGTCTGGGTTCTCCAATTGGTGGATATTTTTGCAGTCTCTGAGGCAGAAGGGGTGCTTAATAGATCATGCATAGTATCTCTAAGTCTTTTCCCCAGCTGGCTTAAATCTCCTCTAAAGACATCTCTTTGGTTGTCCTGCCTAAAACCTGCATGTCATCCACTTCCTGGCCATCTGCATGGGTTCATTTCTATTCTAGGTTGGTAGTGGAAAAAGTCCTGGACTTGCTACATGAGCTTAGGCAGTCAGGCTTCGATATTTATGACACATTTACCCTTTAGCAGGTACTCCCTTCAGCCCAGTCAACGTTTGAGGCGAGCCATGGGCACTGGATGGGGACTCATCCCCACCACTGCAATAAAGTCCCCTTGCCTTCGGGTGAGAGTTGCCCGGTGTTTACTGGTTTTGCAAAGATTCTTGTTGTGAAAAAAGACAAGGAAGGGTTGGCACATTTCATTAACTGGGTGGAGCCTCTACCTGGAATTGGATTGTGAGTACAATCAATTAAAAAAGTTTTCTGACAAAGCCCCTGTTTTGTAGATCCTGATGTCTCTTGGGTTAATTTCCTGTCCTGGAATACTTCTGGGCTGAAAATGAACTTTGAATTGCTTCTGCTGGTTATGGAGTACAAGAAAGTTATGATTGCTACCTAACAAGAAACCTGAGAAATGGAGGATTGAGTGATGTCTGATGTTAGACCTGGCATTATTGGTGTTGGTTTCCCCAGTATTTTTGCCTTTTGCCTTCTGTGTTTTTGCTGTGTGTTGAACTTCGTTTTGCTGGTCTAGATGCTTTGAGCACTTTGCTACTGTTGTTCAGTCCAAAGTGCAAGTGCTCCCTTTGTCAATTGTTGTTATGGATTGGTGATTCCATGATTGCCATATTTGACTTACTAGTCAGTCCCTAGTACAGTGCACTATGTATGCTCCGGGTCTGTAAGTCAAATGCTGCAAGTGGGTCTGCAGCACTGATTTTGCCACCCACATAAGCAGCCTATAAACATAACTCAAGCCTGCCATTCCAGTGCCTGTCTGCAGTCTAGTGCTGCCAGCCTGACCAGGCAAGAGGGTGCACTTTCCAGGTCGGCATGGCAGCACTAGACTGCACACAGGCACTGCAATGGAAAAGCAATGCAACAACAAGAATCGTGATGCAACTGTACCTGTTTCCGACGCATCACAGAAGAAACTGACGCAGCATCTGCCCGTGGCTCGAGAAATCGCTGCATGCTGCATCGCGTGCACCGATCTCCGGAGTCTGAGATCACCACACCGATTCCGGCGCAAGCCCTGCTGTGCAGCTGCAAGAACCCATGCATCGTCCCGGATTGTCGCATCGCATTGAGGCACCAGGTCTGTTGCATCATTCAGGGTCCAGTAAGAAACTGAAGCATCACCTCCCCAAGCAGTAAGAATCCGACGCACCCCCCCTCCCCGGTAAGGAACCGACGCATCACCTCCCCCGAAGCAAGGAACTGACGCATCACCTTCCCTGCGTGTTAGGCATCACCTTCCCAGCGACCCTTTTTGTTTGTGTGCGCAATGCATCCAAGGAACTTTGTGTGAAAAGTGTTGCATCTGCAATTTGCTTTGAACTGAACTATTTCTACCATTTGAAAGTCATATTTGTCTTACTGTATTGTAGATTTTTTTTCGTTTTGGTCCTGTTTGGTTTAGATAAAGATTACTTATTTTTCTAAACTGGTGTGGTGTTCATTTGTAGTTTTTTCACTGTATTACTGCATGTGTTCACAAATGTTTTACACACTGCCTCTGAGATAAGCCTGTCTGCTGGTGCCAAGCTACCAAGGTGGTGAGCAGGGGTTATTTTAGGAGTGTATCCCCTTACCATAACTAGGAAGAAGGGTCCCTACTTGTACAAAGGTACCTACCTCTGCCAACTAGAGACCCCCATTTCTAACATCTGATTATGCTGTTTTTTAGTATCAAAGCAGTCAAGTGGCAGATTGTGTGACCTGTGGGGTGCCTAGCCATTATGGTATCTGTTAAGCACAATGTTGTGGTGTCGGTCTTATTTATTTATTTTAGTAATTTTCTGATATTATCTGTATCTGGTCTTCCTTCAATCAAGATATATAAGTAGTGCCAAAAGGGGTGTCCTGACCTGATATTAATTAATACATATTTTCCTCGGAAACAAGGTAAAGAAAACCAACTAAATAATTTGGCATTATTATTGGCTAAGATTTTATTTATAGGTTTTATATAGCGCCTGAATCACCCCCGAAGGGGTATCTCTGCGCTTCTGACTGTGCTGCCGGAAAGGCTGACGGGCAATATTAGAATAGAGCACTCTTAAGAAGCTTTCTGAATTGGAGATAGTCGGAACATTGTCTCAGATGGATGGGGAGCTGGTTCCAATAGAGGGGAGCGAGGTAGAAAAAAGCTTTCCTACCCAGCCTTGATTTCCTGACCCTTGGGACCAAGAGAAGCGATTTGGTTGCTGACCGAAGGGTCCTAGAAGGGACATAATGATTAAATTTCTCAGCGAGATAGAAGAGGCCATTGTTATACAAGGCCTTGTGGATGGTGCAGCAGAGTTTGAATTTAACCCGCTTGCACATCAGAAGCCAATGAAGCTGTGAAGGAGAGGGAGGGAGGCTGTTTTCGGGGGGGGGGGCAATCAAGACAAGGCGCACTGCGGTTTGCTGAATCACCTGCAATCTGCTTAATGAAGATTCATTGGCAGAGACCAGGAGAGCGTTGCAGTAGTCTAAGCGACTTAATAACATTGTCTGAATGAGGGTTTTACTAGTGGAATCTGGGAGAAAAGGAATAAACTCACCATAATAAACCCAACATGTAGAAGCAGGAGCCAGCAGTATAAGCAGCATGCTCCTTCATGGTCAAAGCCAGGTCTAGGCGGATGCCCAGGTTTTTAACAAGGACCTTAGGGGTAAGGGGGTACCAAGGGCTGCAGGCCACCACTCTGGTGTCCCCAGCAAAGGTGCCTCTCTGAAATGCCTAACTTCCGTCTTCCCTGTGTTGAGTTGGAGAAAATTGATTTTCATCCAATTTGATATGGCTATCATTCCCGAAGAGAAGGTAGACTGAACAAAGGGGGTAGATTTATTAAATGAGAAGAGAAGCTGAGTGCCGTCAGCGTATGAAATGGGAGTAAAGCCAAAGGTTCTGAGGAGGTTAGCCAATGGAGCAACATAGATGTTGAACAAGGTAGGGCTCAAACATGAGCCATGGGGTACTCCTTTGGTAAGTTCCGTCGTCTTTGACCGGAAAGGGCCTAAATTGATGGTCTGAGAGCGGGAGGAAAGGAAGCTCGTCATCCACCGAAGAGCAGGTCCTCTGAGTTCAATCTCCTCCAATCTCCTGGGCAAGATCTGGTGAGAGACTGTATCGAACGCGGCAGAGAGGTCTAACTGCTGAGTGATAATCTCCAAAGAGTGAAATAAATTGCTTTCAACATTCCCTGCTAGGTCTTAGGAAGTAAGAGGAGGTAGGGGTACGGTAGGCAATTAAGGTCCCTAGCTTAAACATGACTATAATAAAAGGTAGGTGTCCGGGTGATCAGCCACATCAGCTCACATTTGATAATGGGAGAGCAACGTTTTTGATTGATTATGCGTTTATCTCCTAAGAGAACTTTAGGTTGGTGAATGATTTAGTGGTAGGCAATCTTGCTGGTACTGAGCTTTAGCCTCTTATACTTTCACTGTCCAGGAATGTTCATCAAAGAGACACGTTGTCCAACAGTCAGTCTTTGTACTGCAAATATGAGAGCAGAATAGTGTGGTCTGCCAAACTAAAATGCCACACTATAAACTACGTGATGGGGTTGCTAAATGTCCAATCTAACCCTCCCTTACACCACACAGTTGAGGATTTTGAAAAGCTCTTTGCCTCTGTCAGGGATATAGCATCCGTAGGGCTGGATAGGGCACGGGTCAGAAAAGACTCTTTTACTTTGGATAAGACACATGCTAAAGCAGCACTCAACAAGAAAATAAGAGAGGTGTACATAGCAGGTGGGTACTAAGGGAGAGCCTAATAAGACAACACAGGAAAGTCTTCAGGAAAGACATGCGGCAAATTAGGTGGAGGGAAAAAGAGCTGTTTTGAACAAAGGCAATTATCTCCCTTCATACTGACAACCTAAAGGGTTTCTGTCATATAACCAATGGATGTCTGTCATTACATTGTATACCAATACCACACGTGCCATTACAACGTGGGTATTACAACACAATGTCAATGACAACGACATGCCATTACATCGCAAAATTTAACCACGACAATGCTTTTACCACGCATGCCATTACAATGCAAAGGCATGCGTCGTAAAGCTATACTCGTGGTTAAAGTTTGCAAGGTAAGTGACTCTCCCCTACCCCTGCACAACCCTCCCCCAATCCCCAGTCCACTCCCTACAATAACACTACACTACCCTACACGACCCCCCCGCCACTACCCTAAAACACTACACTACACAAACACTACAACACTAACCTAAAACCCTACACAAACATTACAACACTACCCTAAAACACTATACTACACAAACACTACAACACTACCCTAAACCCTAAAACACTACACTACACAAACACTACAACACTACCCTAAACTCGAAAAAACACTACACTACACAAACACTACCCTAAACCCTAAAACACTACACTACACAAACACTACAACACTACCCTAAACTCTAAAACAATACACAAACAATACAACACTACCCTAAACCCTAAAACACTACACTACACAAACACTACACTAAACCCTAAACCGCTACACTACACAAACACTACAACATGACCCTGAACCACTACCCACACTACTCCCACCCCTACACTACCCTAAACTCTAAAACACTATGACACTAAAACACTACCCTAAACCACTACCCACACTACTCCCACCACTATACTACCCCTAACCCTAAAACACTACCCCTAGCATGACCCCCTACACTACCCAAACATCACTACACTACCCTAAACACTAAAACACTACGACACTACAACACTACAATAAACCACTACCCACACTACTCCCACCACTACACTACCCTAAACCCTAAAACACTACGACACTACTCCCACCCCCAAGCACAATCACCCTTACCTCTCTTTCCTCGTGGTTCCTCTCCAGCGTTCAACGTCTCTGCTCCCGGTTCCTGCTTCCTGCTTCACGTCGAGGGGCAGTGCACGTCATTGTGAGGAAATGGAAGAGCCTCTGTTTCCTCACAACGAGGATGATCGGCATTACATCGCATGCGTTGTAACAGCGCATGCGATGTAAAAACACGCGTAGTAATGGCTACGCGTTGTTACATCGCATGTGTTGTTATGCTTGCAATGTAATGGCATTGTGGGGAAACAGCCGCATTGTAATGGCTGTTTCCCATAACCAATAGTATACTTGGATTAGCACCAAAAATTGCCACATTACCAATTCCCAAAGAAAGCAGTGTAAGTTACATTTCAGACCTGTACAAGATAAAAGATGATGTCAGGGGTGCCTTAAGAACTCCGCCGATGGGTTTCCATGTTAAGGGGTAGGAGGAGTAAACACAAAATGACATCAGGTGGTACCTCATACATAAGTGTTTTTATCTCACAACCACCTGATGTTGATTTGTGTTTACAATTGTCTAAGGCCCAAGGTGGCGCGGCGTGGAACACGCTAACTGCCACAGCCAGCACTACCAGTTCGTGGGGACTGTAAGTCCCAGGGTGCCCCGCTCCCAGAAGGGAGGAGTCAGCTGCCACCGTCGCGCTAAAAAGCACCGAGAAACACTGCAGCGTGGGACGCGCTAACTGCCACAGCCAGCATTATCAGTTCATGGGGACTCTCAGTCCCAGGGTGCACCGCTTAGTCAGTTGCCGCCGTTGCGCTAAAAAGTGCAGAGAAACACCACGGCGCAGGACGCGCTAACTGCCACAGCCAGCACTACCAGTTCATGGGTACTCTAAGTCCCAGGGTGACCCGCTCTCAAGAGGGAGGAATCATCTGCCGCTGTTGCGCTAAAAAGTGCCGAGAAACACCGCGGCGGGGGACGTGCACAGGCCACGCCCACGCAAACCCGGGCCAAGCGTGGGCCCGTCCTTGCCCGTCATTGACAGGAAGAGGTAGGGCAGGGCCACCACTCTTTCATCTTATCTCTAGACAATCAACGTGGAGCCATTTGTAACTGAATAAGGTACTGTACCGATTTTTGGCAACCCTTCAGTTTATCTTTATTTTATTTTTTTCTCCCCCTTGGGAAATTCCCTTGTAGATTAAAAACATTCTATAAGCTCTACACCTGCAAATCCTTGTTTTTGTTTTGTTTACAATAAGATTTCGCTCTCAGGGAATTAGTTACAGGCTGGTTTCTAGAAACTATTGATTTCAATCACCTATTGCAGGCTTAATAATGGCAAAAGGAAAACCATGGAGGGCATGGGAGGTAAACGGTCCTACTGGCGGGGCGGGCAAGGGGAAAAAGGCAAGAAAAGCTCTCAAGAATGCTACTAACAATTGTGCGATGGATAGAATTGATACTCATCACAGAATGCGAAGTGATATTAGGAGCAGAGTTGTCAGCACCCATTGATCACACTAATCCTTCACATGAAAAGAGTCCTATTCCTTTGCGCCCAACCATTGTACTCTCAATGTTTCAGAAACCCCAACATAAAGATGCCCCAGGGCATAGCGAGGTCACTCAACTAGGCCCCAAGTCAGGGCAGCAGGAAGATATTCCTCCCCAGGCCCCTAATTCTCCAGTTCATAATTCTGCAGGTCACTTTGAGCCCTCTATTATTTGCTCAAATAGATTGGCAGCATTGGTTGATGTGCTTGATTGTTCTGAGGAAGTAGCGCCCCAATCTTTTACTCCGACTCCTATTGAGAGTTTGATTGAGTTAGCTGAAACCTGTGCCTCATCGCCCAGGCTCTCTTTCAGATTGTTAATTCACTCTGGGAGGAGCTAGGTACGATGAAGCTGATGATTGAGGAGCTTGTGGCCACTGTCAAATTGTTAGCTTCGAAAAATACAACGCACATTCCAGCAGCTTGTCTGCCGCCCAATTCATACCCACATTGGCCATTTAAAACTGACCACAAAAAAGGAGATTTAACAAGCAATGGTCCGTCTCCCCTTCCTACAGCTTCACCCCGACAGGCTCCCACGGTTTCCATCTCCAGGCAGGTAGGTCCCCCTCAATCTAACTCGTCTAATATTCAGCAAAAGCAACTTGCTCCCCAAGTTACCACAAATTGCAGAAGATCTAATAACACATCAGTAACCAAACGTTTGGGTCCCAAAGATCACTTTCAATTGAGCAAACAATCCAGTCTTCACCCTGTACAAGCGCGGACAGTCTTCATGGTCAATGTCCCTAAGTTTGTTTCACTTGGTTGCTTTGAAAATGAAGACTCCTTGAAAAACGAGTCCATACACTGGATAGACCATGTCAGGGGATGTCGCTGATTGATAAGGGAAGATATAGTCAGGGCACGGAGATGCACATCCTATAATACATTTTTGGACTGCATCGAACTTACCCTGACCAGCTCCAACCTGGCTGAAAATCTTTGGCACTGGAATACCGGACTTGCCCCCAAGACTCTTCAGCCATTCAGCTTAGGCGCTTCCCAACAATTGCTGCTGCTAGGGCACATGATAGTGTGCCAATGGTGTTCACACTTGACGGGACCTCACTCGAAGCTGTTGATTGACTACGATATGACTCCAAATCACATCAGGAACCGCAATCTATTCCTTTAGATAACAATCAAAGTGCCCCTAACACTATGCAATCATGTACTGATCGTGAACAACCAACAACTAGTTTGGGACCTATTAACCGCAGTAGCTATCCTGTTTGTAATTTGAGCGGTCAAGGAGCCACAATATCCACTGATACTCTCGTCTTATCCTCTGCCCCAATGCCTTTGATCCAACAGACCCCTTTAAGTGATGAGACCCTCCTCTCCCAGGTCAAAATTATTTCATGGAATGTGGCAGGGCATCATAGCAAATTGTTATTACCTGACTGGAACGATCTGATTGAGGGACATGACATCTGTATTTTCCAGGAAACATGGAGCCTAGTCCCACTCTATAAGTCGGGTTACACTTCTTTCTTTACACCAGCCCCCACTATGGGGAGAGGGCGGCCTTCGGGAGGCCTTATTATCTGGGTAAATATTGCCATGGTCTGTAGAATTATTGAACATTGATGCGCTAGCCCAGATATAATGAGGCTTTTGATTAAGGGAAGCAGAGGAGGTGAAACTCTTGAGTTGTTCATTGTTTATATAAGGGGAACATCAGGGGGTAAATTTTCACCTATACTCACGTCTTCGGAACAGGAGTTATCTGGTTTCTCATCTGATTCATATGTCATGGATGCAGGAGATCTTAACTGTACCTTTGAGCCTTTAAGCTCTGAGGACATGTTGGGGGTAGAGGAAGATAATACAAAGTGGGGTGTCCCTCTTCTAAATATACCCCCTATTAAAAAATGGTCTCAGGTAACAATTCAGCTTAACGCACTTACCTTGGAATTTGGACAGCGGGCTGCCAATGGTAGAACTTCATCAGATGCCTTAGGGGCCAACACATACAATAGAGCCAGTTGCCCCTCTTGAATCGATTACATTTTAATAGACATTAGACTTTGGAGAACCATGATCGACATGGAAGTGGTTCCTACTACCGATAGTGATCATAACCCACTATGTCTAATCATGAAGGTCCCATGGTTCCCCCTTTGTCCTGTTTATAGTGTAGGCTCCTCTATGACGACCAAAGAAGTGGTCCCTTCCAACTGCAGAAGGTACCTCAAATGGCCTAAAGTTGTTGCCCAAGAATCAAAAATGGCTGGCATCAGGCATGTCCTGAACGAGAACACTCTTGAATTACAGGAGGCATTTAGCAAAATAGATGGCATAGAGAAGGTCCCAGAATTATATAGGAGAACGATAGATCAGATAGGGTCCTTCTTTCAAATAGCAAATAACTGTAGTAAACCAAGCGCATGCCAAAAAAGCTGTCAGACTTGGTTTACTAGGGAATGCAGGCAAAAGAAAAAGGCCCTAGCTCTAGCAATTAAAAACAAAAATTGTCCTCTGATACACACTACTAGAAAGGAATATAAAGCTGCTCTCCTTCATGCAAAGCTGAAGTGGGATGAGTCCCACTGGCAGAACTTAAAGGACGCTAGTATAGCTAAGAATACCAACTTTTTCTGGAACCTTTTCAGATGGGCAGATAGGAAAGATCCTGATCTAATTCCCAATCACATTACAAGCCAAGATTGGTACGATCATTTTGGGAAACTTTATTCTGGGACAGATGCAATTTATAAAGAAGGTCCATATGACCAACGAAGTACCCATATCATCCTAAATATCTCTGATCTCTTCACACTAGATGACGTAGAAGCGGCAATAAAGAGAATAGTCCCAGCAAAAGCCCCGGGACCAGATGGTCTTCCCGGGGATCTTCTTCTTGTAGATCCTCATAATTGGGCAAGTTTTATCATGTTTTTAATCAATTCCATTGCTAAAGGATGCCCGGTACCTGAATCGTGGAAGGGTGCAGAAGTGGTACCACATTTTTAAAAAGGTGCTAGGGAGGACCCTGCCAACTACAGTCCAACCAGTTTGATTGATGCTATTCAAAAAGTAGTTGGCAGGGTGTTGCTGCAGAGAATCCAATGTTGGATGGAGGATGAGAATGTCCTCTCGCAATATCAGGAGGGATTTAGGGCCAACACAGGGACGGTCGACCAAGCATTCAGGCTGCTTCTCCTTAATTGGAAGGTAGTCGTGATTTGCAAGGGCAGTCTTTGTCTCGCCTTCATTGACTTAAAGACTGCCTTTGACCTGGTCCCCAGCGAACGGTTGTTGCAAATATTAGGTGAGCTGGGGATCCCCCCGTTGATCCTCAACCTGTTGATCGGATTACACGAGGGCAATTACGCACAAGTAAGGTGGGGGTCCCAAGAACAGAAAACAGACAGGATTCCAGTAAACAGGGGAGTATGCCAGGGCTGTGTTATGGCACCCACCCTGTTCTCTTTGAATGTGAATGGGGTGGTCAGCTTCCTCCAGGAGGTTCCATTTGTTGCCCCAGCCCTGGCAGGAGATAGGGTACCCACTCTCCTGTTTGCAGATGATACCCTGCTGATTTCTAAGATCCCGGCAGGGTTACAAAGACTCCTGGTTAGATTTCAGATCTTTCGTAAATCTAGGGGGCTGGTCATTAATACTTCTAGGACCAAGCTTATGACGTTTAACCCCTATAGACAATCTCACCTTAGACGGAACCCGCCTGGAGAGAGTCAGTACGTTTGATTACTTAGGCATTCGACTCTCCGAAAAAATGCATTGGAGACATCACATTGACAAAATGCTTTTGAACGACAAATGTGCAGTTGGGGCACTAGGTAGAGAACATCGCTCTTCGCAGAGCAGACCAGTGGCCCCGGCTCTCACGATTTATGCTGCAAAGGCAGTTAGTTTGGCTTTTTTCAGTGCCGAGCTATGGGGTCTCTACAATGTAGAAGAAATCTGCATGTCCGAACATAAGTTTTTGTGAGACCTAGTGATGCTCCCCCGCAATGTACCACTGAACCCTTGATGAGTGATATGGGTAGACGCTCATTTTGAGACATAGTCAGGCAGCGGCCACTGCTTTTATGGGTGCACCTATGGCGGACTGCCGAACTTTCTAACTATGCTGCCGCGCTCACAGAAGTAATGAACCTAGATGGTAATCAAAGAGGTAGCTGGATAAATAATGTCAAGAAATCACTTATCACCCTTGGCCTTAAAGATTTGTGGGAAAGTCAAAATCCACCCAGTAAGGTTGAGCTTAAAACACTCTATTGGGCCTGGGTTGATATGCAGGAGCTCAGCAATCCCAAAGCAAAAAGGCTTACAGAAGATTTCTATCTACTAAGCAGTACATATGCTTTGAACCATATCTAGACTGTATCCAGACACCACGAGATAGGGCGCTTTACATACAGTTTAGGGTGGGCTCACTTTTGGTCCGCGAATTAACTGCAAAGTGGAGCCCCTCCTACCAGACAATTGCGGGTTGTCTCTGCTGTGAGGCAACGATTGAGAGCGAGGCCCACCTCATGTTTGCTTGCCCAGCATACAAAAAGGCAAGATCGAAATGGCTAAAATCCGTCTGTAGACTACTGGGAACTTCTGACCATTGTGCTGCTTTGCGCATTCTGAAATTGGATCCAAGAACTTTGTTTTCTTGTAGTGTGGCTAAGTATTTAAGCTGAACCTGGATAGTAAGACACAAATTCCTACGCAGGGAGGTCTAATGAAACACTATGGTTTTATCTTATCTTTTATTCGAGCTCAATTTGCTTGCCCAAATTATAATGCACTCTCACTTTAAATAACCTTTTTAAATGTAAATGTCCTATTTTAGTATTTAAGGTCGAAACCAAATCAATTTTACATATGAATCAAGGACTTGTTTGATAAAGCTTGTTATCGTCAATGATTTGGCAATGTGACAGCTTATTATGTCCTGATGGATTTGCATATTTTTACCATTAACGCTTTAAAGATAACTCATATTTTTATTGATGGATTGTAAGAATGTTGATGCTTTTATGATACTTCTTATTGAAATAAAGCTATTTGATATGAAATGAGGTCTGACATGACTTCTATGACTGATCGTCCATTTTCAAAGCCTTCCCGAATCCCTTTTATGCAGAGATTGCATCTTCCACCTTGATTTGCAATTCAATAGGCTCAGATTGTAATTTGGTAACTTGGTCAGCTTGCCGAGGCATTCTTATCTTGGAGTTCTGATACGCGCTGTTCTCCATCAGTGATGCGTGATGAGAGTTGCTGGATATAAGATTAAATTGAGCCCGGCTAAGATTCGGTTTTCTTTTGTGCTTCTTCCTGTGACAGTTTCATTCTTTTAAGTTCCACCAGGATTTGCTGTAGCAGGATATGTGAAGTGTCCTCTAGCCCAACCGTGCTCTTAGAGATTCCAGGTGTAGGAGCAGATTGTGGATCCAGTAAACTTTTGGGGAGCAATCACAGCTTGGGTCTTGGTTGGGGACTCGACAGCAGTGGTGAATAGAGAAGTGTCAGCGAGCAAGCTTGTTGTAGTCTCCCCGGAAGAGCACTTATCATGGTTTTCCATACTTAATATTGGCTTAGGTGTAGTAAGGCTGGCCGATTTATGTTGGATCCTTGCACTTAGGACTGAAAATAGTGGGTAGGTGCCCTAAAGCATGTCTCCTGAGAGCGCCTTCATTGTGGGTGTTACGCTTGTTACTGGCGGGCTTGCTTCAAATACCGGGGAAGGGGCCTGGCTTACTGCAAGTGGAGGCCATTGACTGGCACAGAGCTCCAAGGTACAGCCAACTTTTGGGCCTCTTGCTGCCCACCCAATTTTATGAGGCTCAGTCTTTCCTTGGTACGCAGCTAAATAGCCTGAATTCCATTTCTTTTTTAGAGGGATTCTGGCTGTGATTCTTAGTAGCCTGAGTGGAGTTTGCTTCTAGCTGGGTTTTAGCAGTACAGTCACTGGAGATTCTTTTCATGTCCTTACAATGTATTTTGGGAGGTGACCTAGAGGGGGGACGCAACCCACACCTAAACCTGGCTAGGCAGTTCCGCGCCCACCCCCTGGCCCACTACCCACTCTTGCAGCACCCTAGTTATGAATAGCATCAGTCCAGAACAGAAGGGACACAACCAGCACAAGATGAAAATAGCCGACGTTGTGGTAACTTCCCAGATAAGGCACCCAAAACTGAAAAAAGGTGATATCTCTGACCTGGGGGTTAGATGATAAGATGAATTTGTCTGTGTTGGACTTGGCCCTTCTGGCAGGTTCACCCCTGAAACTTTTTGCTTTTTAACTGTGACTTGTGTTAGTGATTTTTGCTTTCTGCGCACTTTACCACTGTCCCAGGGTAAAATGTGTGTAGTGAGGTTGGCCTGCCCTCCCATAGGAATGCATGGAGGAATGTATGTGTCCCTAGTAGTTCCTGATGCGTGGGGAGTGCAGGTGCGAGTTCTGTGTGCAGTGTGAAATGAGTGCCTTGTCTGGTGATTGGCTGGCTGAGGTCAGGTGACGGGCTAGGGAATCCCCAGAGTCAGGAGGAGTCACCCAATGGTGAATAGGGAGATCAGCAGCTAGATGGGTGGGAGGAGTACACCTGGGTCCTGAATAGGGCTTGGCTTTCCCCACACAATGCTGGCTCCGCCCCCTGTGGTGCGACTGATGACCCTGGCCTGTGCTGTGAATAGGGAGAGGGGCTGAGCAAAACAAAGTGCTCAGGAACCAGTTGTATCTGGTTCGCCCCTTCCCTGCACCCTTCAGACAAAGGGATTTGGTGTATAAAAGAGGGGCTGTGACCCCATGAAAATGTTCTCGTTCTGTACTTGAATCTGCCAGGGGCGTGCTGCTGCTGGGGCCCAGGGGAAGGCTTGCCTCCCTGGGCCCTGCCCAGCCCCTGGATGCCTAATGGACTTTGTGGGACCATTTGCTTCTGTTTCCTGGATCTCTCAAGGACTTTCTACTGGTCCTGAACATAGCGCCTGGAGAGCGCTTTATTCCCTCAGAGAGAGGAGCTGGGGCTGTGCAGCATTGCGCTGCTGCGAGTGAGAGAGGGAATCCCCATCGTAGGGTTTCCCCCATGATGTGTGCCTTGCGGGTGCCCACCCCGCTTATCTGTTTGCTTTGGGTGCGCAGGTGCCCACCCTGCGTCTTCGTTTTAGGAGAAGGAGTAATACAGGTGCCTACCCCGCTTAGTTACTTATTTCCAATTGTGGGTGCCCACCCCGCACTTTGCCCACCAAAGAAATCACCGCCGCGGCCCGAGCTGCATTTAAGAATCGCCGCCGAGTCCGCGGCCCGCCTGGTTGTGGGCGGGGCCGCGGGACGGAAGTGCGGCCATCTTCGGAGGAAGTACCGGAGCCTCGCCGGCTCCATCCACCAAGTCCCGGTCCCGAGATGGGGGACCGGGTGAAGCATGGCTGCGGGATGAGGAGGACGGGAGCCTACCCCGCCTCCTCGAGTGCCGGTAAACAAGTCCCGGGTCCCTGGGAGGGGCCCGGGTGAAGTAGGAGAGCAGCACGAGGCTCCCATCTGTGAGGGAAGCCCCGCACCGCCGGAGAAGTGCTGCCGCCTGCAAGAAGAGGAGTCCCCTGCGCCGGAGCCCGGTGAGTAAGGGCTGGGCAGGGGACAGGGCTGCACAGTGCTTGCGCTCCCCAAGGGAGCAGGCTTCGTGTTGGTGCGAGGCACCCAGTCAGAGCGGCCCCGTGTGTGCAGCGGGCCGCTCCAACGACGTGGGCATGTTGTGTTTAGGCGCCCCCTTGAGGGCACGATTGTTTCTCGAGCCTGTAAGGCTCCAACGTTGCGGGGCACAGGTGGTTCCGAGCGCGAGTGCGCTCCCTCGCTTTTGGGGGCATATTTGTTTTAGAGCCCCACAGGCTCCAACGCTTGGGGACATGTGTATATTTCAGAGCCCAAGGGGCTCCAGCATGTTGGATATTGCTACAGGGGCCATTGAGAGCCCATGCCTATTTGCCTTCCCAGCTGCGCAGCACTTAGTGCCAGCTGCAGCGTTTAGGCCCTGTTCTTGTCCCCAGCTGTCCAGCAAGTAGTGGGCAGCTGCTACGTTTAGGTTCTGGCGCGACCTGGACTCTAATGTGTTTTTATGCGTCAGGTGCCTTATTCTTACACCGCTGAATGTGTTTTTATGCATCATGTGTTTTCCTTTCCTGCACCTCTGAATGTGTTTTTATGCGTCATGTGCCTTATTCTTACACCGCTGAATGTATTTTATGCATCATGTGTTTTCCTTCCCTACACCTCTGAATGTGTTGCGATGCATCATGTGTACTGTGCTTAGACCACTACAGTTATTGTGATACTTAGGTGGTTGTTTTCTCCTAGTACAGGTGGTGCTAGTGAGGTCCTGGTTCCCTGCGCAATATTTTCCTAAGGTGATTAGGGTTGTGTAGGTGGTACTTACCTGTTACCAGTAGTTACTGGTTGTGTGCTACACGTGTTATTTTGTGCTACAGTATTTTACATCCTATGTTCTAAGTGCTAAGTTCTAAAAGTGCTAATTCCTGACAGTGGTCCATGTGGCCCTGTCCCCTGTACATATAATCCCTTGTAAATTCTGCCCGTGCCTGTTGGCACATTGTAAGGTGTGTGTTTTTATCTAATGTGTTTTGGTATAATACAAAGGCTATTTTTATATAATACCTTGTGTGGAGTTTCTTTTGTGGTGGGCCTTGGGTGTT
This sequence comes from Triturus cristatus, assembly GCF_964204655.1. NCBI lineage: Eukaryota > Metazoa > Chordata > Amphibia > Caudata > Salamandridae > Triturus > Triturus cristatus. Next base: position 379,992,963 of record NC_140588.1, read on the forward strand.
GTTGCTGGGTGCGCGCGCAAACGCTTTACACATTGCCTCCGGGATAAGCCTGACTGCTCGTGCCAAGCTACCAAGGGGGTGAGCAGGGGTTATCTTTGGCGTGTAACTCCCCAGCCCTGACTAGAGTGGTGGTTTCTGCCTGGCTTTGGCGCAAGCCCTAGCCAACCAGAAATCCCATTTCTAACAGTCCGTATTAGTCTTGTCAGGCCTTTGGAGCTCGTCCTCCTCTTGACTGCAAAACAGTGGCTACCCCGACTCGAGGAACTCCAGGGGACAGGCAGGCATTGCAGCAGACCAAAACAGACCTGCCAGTGTCTGCCCCGGATGGATCAAGGTGCCTCCCCCCTCCGGTCCGGTCAGCCACCACCCTAAACAGTGCTGCGCTGGCTGTAGCACCTGTTGTGGCAGCACCGGCCATACCGACAGCTGCTTGCAGCAGCGCAAGCCTCGAACGCCATCCTCTGCAGCGGAAACCCCAAGCCACGGCTCACACACCAGGCTCGTCTGCTGCTGTGCGCAATCGCCGCAATCAGCTGCCAAGCCTGCCTCGCCATCAGTCGCGGAGCATGACAGAGCTCCCGTGACCCAAGCATGAAGCCTGTATTTGAAACATGCTTGCTGCTTTTGTATGCATAAAAGACCAGGCACGAAATGTGAGTTTTGCATCTGTGCCTGCCTTCCCCTGGCTGCAAGTCCATCAGTGAATTGAGACTTGCAACTAAAGTGAAAATGAAAGTGCCACATATTTCTGAACGTTTGTATTCTGTTCACAAATATGAGACCTGTATTTGAGAACCATTATGAATTAGCCAGCAGATATAGCATTCATGCTGCCCCCAGATTTGCAGTCTACCACAATGGACAGTGAAATTTAACACATTTAAACAAATATGTCATTATGTCACATCAGCATGAAATCTACCTAAATGAAAATGAAAGGTTGTTTTTCTAATAACAAATTATAGCTAATAGGCAAACCCACCCATGGACTGTCAAGCAATGGTTAATGTTGCAACTGGTACTTTCACTGATATGGGGAGGCATAGCTGATGAGTATAAATGCCAAAAAGACACATTGCTAGCTTTTACACTGCTATGGGTGATTTTTGGAAGTTAAGGTATAGTATTTTTGTTCAATTTCTGCCATTTTTGTAAGGTTTATATGACAGAGATTTTCAGCAAGAAAGCTGGCAACCACGTGGCTAACTGTAGATCTTTACACAGAACGTTTACCAACACCATTTTGAAAGGCTTTACAATATTACAACAGCAGTGGTTCCTCCAAAAGAGCAGAGGACCCCCCCCCCCCACTGATGCTGTCAAAAAGGGTGAAAAATAAAAATATTTTATTACCATTTTAATTTTTACTCTCTGCAGCTGAACCAACTTTGAGGGCAGGGCCAATGGGTCATTGCTGCTGGTTGGTAGCAGTGAGGACTGACCACTTCAGTTTGAAGTGCGCATGTCAGTTTGGCTGGCTATCTTGCGATGGCCTGCCTGACCTGCGCAATTTAAACCTCTCCAACTCAGCCGTCTTAGACTGCTGGGTAGAGATTAGGCTCAGTCCTCCATGGCCTTTAGGAGCGCTGATTCAGCCCACTTCAGGGAATTGAGGCGTCTCACTCATGCTGATTAACATTATTATAAGCATAAGAGCAGCATCTGGATTGGAGAAGGGAGTTGGCTGTGGGACCTTGCCCTTGGAGGAGTCGGACGGAGTCAAGGACTGGAGAACATTGAGGAAGTGTTGGGATGTGCAGCAGGCTGCTAAGGTAAGTTAAACTTTCATTTTTCTTTGTAAAAGGTTTTCTTCCAAATGTAAAAAATAGAATGTAACTGGTGCTCACTTTAAGCTCTACAATTCCGGGTCAAGTTCTTCTTGACTGCCACATCATTTTCATAAACCGTCACTGTATGACAAGCACAATTACTAAATCTTAATTTAATACCTAGGGCCTGGGTTATTGTTTGGAGGGTGACCAGCATTAAGTCCACCACCATGACGGTCTACCACCTGCCATATCTAGAGATCACAGCCAGCCCTGCTGTGATCTCTGTGACTTTAGAGGAAGAGCAGTCATGGACGTTCCTCCGAAAAGACTGCAAGCTGCAACAACAAACTGCCAAATCGGGACTGTGGTACTGAAAAAACAAAGAAATAATGACTCCCACACCCTGGGAGTATGCTCCCAAGATGTGGGTGCCATTTGTCTTTGTTTTCTGTTCAAGGCTGCCAGGTTTTTCCTAGAGGTGACGGACAGAAAATCAAAACATCAGCCCATTGGCTCTAAATAAGGGGACGGTCTGATCTGCTTACTCCAATAGTCCTTCTCTGTCGGGAGTAGGAGTAAGCTTTCTGGTGGTTGAGCCAGCAGGGACAACACCGTTAGAAGGATTTGGGATGGTATGCCCGAATCATAATTTTATACCTGGTTTGGGGAAATTATTGCTTTATCATGCCTAGAATGCTCTCTTGGAGTATATTTTAATGGTTTGTACTTGCGCTTTACAATTTTTATGTTGCGGACTGTTTTATTTGTGTTACCTTGTGTCTTTCAAATCTTTAACCTTCAATTAAGCTGCACAGAAGGAAGCTATGAGCACCTGGTTCTGATCAACCTGTAGAAACCTGCCCCTATGTATTGTAGGACCTCAGGTAGAGCATATTAAGCCTTTACTAGCTTTGTTTCAACCTCCTACAGTATCCTTCTAGGTTTTTATCGTCACCTACCATCAATATTGCCAAAAATTCATCTGTCACTTCCATGACTATCTCTCGCTTGAGTGAACTGAGATCCACAAAAACCTTTTTGAGTAAAGGCAGTTTTCTTATAAGGCTGCACTTTTGCTGTGTACCATCCAGTGCTTAAACAGAGTATTGGAACTAAACAAATTGTAGGACAAAATATTGTGGCGAAAATATATAGAGGACACAAATGTTTTGAAGGTAAGTTTCTATAGGTAAGTGAAGTTTTACTATATATAACTCCACATATATGTACCTTGATGATCTATATAGCTTCAAGGTACGAAGATGTGGAGTTAAGAATGGTAAATCTATACTTAACTATTTGCACTTACCTTCTCTGTATTTTTGTCCTTGATATTTTTGGCATGATATTCTGCCCACGTGATATTTTTGCTTCCTATATTTTGTCAGGGACCCCTTTTTCTTGAATTTCTGTGTACTTTTGTATTGAACTATAAACCTTTTTTACAAACCCTATTCCTATCTGCTTTTGAAAAGCTGAGTTTGTTTTATTGTGAATTGCTTGTGTTTACCCCAATATTGAAATGTCTTGAAGTTATTAAAATATTGTCTCCCTTTGTCTGGATATTGTTTTGTTTTGCGCTTTTGGGTTTCTATATAAATAGGCATCTCTTATATAGTAAAGCATTTAGCTCAAGCAAGCTACCCGAAAGCAAGGCCTAGATGTCTTAGCATATATATAGAAAAGGGAGTATCACGGAAAAAATATACATACAATTATTCATAGAGAGAGCACATTTAATTACCCTTTCAAAAATATTAAATAATCGAGATAGAATACATCTGGCATCATTTGCAGTATATCACAAGGAAACAGGCGTTTATACAAAGAAAGATACAGACACATATATCACATACCATCAATACAATATATAACAACAAACAATTAACCCAAACAAAAACATTTTTTTGAGAGTGTCCCCTTACGAGGTATCAGGCGGACCACTCGGAGGTAGTCAAACTAAACAATGGGGAACACAAGCAATGAGGGCAAATATAACCCGAACTTTGTTACATGTGTCCCGGCGACAGTCTGTAAATCACTGAAACTCAAGTGACTCCTCCATTCAATATCTGTCGACGTGACCACGTTTCAGCCAAAGTAAACTTCAGGCCTCTTCAGGACAGGGGTTAAATGGCAACTAAAAAAATATATAAGGGGGGGGTTTCACCATTAAAATATTTACAAGGATCTGGAACTAAGGGTGGTAACCAAGTCGTGCGCACAAGCCCAGTAGCCAACAAAGGAACAGATAACACCCTGTGTGCCAACGTGATTTATAAAGAGAAGAAGGAGATAAATATTAGTCATACAACGCAAGGTGCCTGGGGATATCTAATAGCAACCCTGACCCTAGTGTGAAGAGACATTAATTAAGTGGAGACAGAACTTCCGATAAAATCTCTTATATAGCCACCATCCTGGTGTGCTGTATACATGTGCCCAATTAGAAACCTTATATCCCTACTCATACAAAACATAGATACACTCACATGTATCTTCCAAATTCAAATCCAAAATAAGCTCACTCGCAATCGATGGGAACGTTCTGTAATTGAGGAAAAAAATGGAGCAACAACGTGTCACCGGGGCTGCTGGGGAGGGGATATAATATACACAAGGCATACTATCGTCACATACATCAAAATGCACCTACCTAGTAGAAACTTAATCGCGCTTCATAATTTTGCCTTCGGCAGTGATCAGAACACCGTTTCACCAACTTAATCGCGCTTCACCACTTTGCCTTCGACAGTGATCATAACACCGTTTCACCAACAGTTTCTAAAACAATAATGGAGACAACTATTATGTGTGCTCCGTTATTACAAAGCCTATCTAAAACGGTCTGTCCGGGGAGAAGGGGAGGCACTTACTAGGTCAAACACGGGCTGTCTCTTAACTCGAATCCTCAAAGGCACGCCAATCCAAACACACGCGGGTTCCGAAGTAACGGAGCCAAACGCGTCTGACCCGGAACTAAATACTCGCCCTCTACAGAGGTCCCTCCCTCTGCCAACGAAAACAAGGATATCGAAAGAGGACTAAAAGGCATCTAAGGCTCATAGCGATCTCGGGTCTTCGAGTTCCATAAGTTGGAAACAAACTCCTCTGACTATATACAACACGGGGCAACAGTATATACAGAAACATTCAATGAAAATATATTTAAAATAGACAACACCATAGAAAAAGGAATCTAAGGCTCATAGCGATCTCGAGTCTTCGAGTTCCATACGTTGGGAACAAACTCCTCTGACTATATACAACACGGGGCAACAGTATATACAGAAACAATCAATGCAAATATATTTAAAATAACACCATAGCAAAAGGAATTCTCAGATACACCCATTATAGCTACTAACTCGGTCCCTCGAATAAATGGGAAAACAAAGAAAAGAAAGTTTAGAGTGGGCATTGTGAGCACAACACGGTTAACACACCAGGGAGACCCCACCACTCACTAAAGTACAAAGGATCTATATAATATATACAGTTACACTAAACAATTATACTTACAAAAAATCTAAGTACATAACCACAAATGAGAGGAGAAGCGCCCTACAGGTGGCTCATCCGGCTGGTACATCGAGGTCATATAACGGTCTGTTTGTAGTCTTGGCCAAGACTATAATTGCATACTGAACCTTACGAAAGCAGGAGCCCCCTTAGACAATTATATAGCACATCCAGTCAGAAATTGCCTAGGGGAAAATCAAGTCAAATCTATGCAGGATTAATTTCTAATCAACGACCAAACCTCATCACGGTCATTGAGCCCCCTACTACTAGAGGTCTGAAATCTTTCAATAAGACGTGCTTCTAGAGCATAAGGCAAGTTGTCCCTGAGGTTACGCGGGTGTCCTGATGAATAGTCTAATAAAGTGTTTCTATCAGTCGGCTTAGTGAATAAATCCACTTTCAACTTGCCGTTTCTAGCGATAATCCATACATCCAGAAAATTAATGCGTGTATTGCGCCTTATGGGCAGTTCCTGAGGGTACGACGGAACTGTACAGAAAAACACGACTACTTCAGGAATGCAAAAAATCTACAAGAAAAATTGGTAAATAGAGGTTACCCCAAGCGATTGGTAAAGGGAGCACTTAAACGGGCGTCGTACACACCCCGGGAAAATCTCCTTACACCTAAAACTAAAAAGGAAACAGAACAATTGGTATGTGTATTGACCTTTAGCCCGAAAGCTAACAAGGTCAAACAGATTATCTTGAGGAACTTGAGATTACTGGACCATCTAAATATTCCTAAGCCACTGTTCGCCTTCAGGCGCGGTAGGAACTTGAGAAACCAGCTTGTTAAAGCTTCTAGGCAAGCACCTATGCCCACAGATACTAGAGGTCTATTGGGGTTACCTAAAATTGTAGGACACTTCAAGTGTAACAATTGTGCTGTATGTGTACACACCAAGGACTCTAAAACAGTCACGATTCATGGTAAAATACATAGACAGCTGATGTTTTCAAATTGCAATACGAAAAATGTTGTATATTGCGTAACATGTCCGTGTGGTTGTTCATACATAGGACAGACCACACAAGCAGTCAAAATGCGGATTATCCAACATAAATCCCGCATTCGGTGCAAGACCCTGGGGGCTCCCATGGTCCAACACTTTTTGGAAAAAGAACATGGTGAAAACGAGCTGGAGTGGACTGTCCTGGCAATAGTGAAGGCTCCTACTAAAATACTACTACAGAAAAAACTTAACACTCTAGAAGCACGTCTTATTGAAAGATTTCAGACCTCTAGTAGTAGGGGGCTCAATGACCGTGATGAGGTTTGGTCGTTGATTAGAAATTAATCCTGCATAGATTTGACTTGATTTTCCCCTAGGCAATTTCTGACTGGATGTGCTATATAATTGTCTAAGGGGGCTCCTGCTTTCGTAAGGTTCAGTATGCAATTATAGTCTTGGCCAAGACTACAAACAGACCGTTATATGACCTCGATGTACCAGCCGGATGAGCCACCTGTAGGGCGCTTCTCCTCTCATTTGTGGTTATGTACTTAGATTTTTTGTAAGTATAATTGTTTAGTGTAACTGTATATATTATATAGATCCTTTGTACTTTAGTGAGTGGTGGGGTCTCCCTGGTGTGTTAACCGTGTTGTGCTCACAATGCCCACTCTAAACTTTCTTTTCTTTGTTTTCCCATTTATTCGAGGGACCGAGTTAGTAGCTATAATGGGTGTATCTGAGAATTCCTTTTGCTATGGTGTTATTTTAAATATATTTGCATTGATTGTTTCTGTATATACTGTTGCCCCGTGTTGTATATAGTCAGAGGAGTTTGTTCCCAACGTATGGAACTCGAAGACTCGAGATCGCTATGAGCCTTAGATTCCTTTTGCTATGGTGTTGTCTATTTTAAATATATTTTCATTGAATGTTTCTGTATATACTGTTGCCCCGTGTTGTATATAGTCAGAGGAGTTTGTTTCCAACTTATGGAACTCGAAGACCCGAGATCGCTATGAGCCTTAGATGCCTTTTAGTCCTCTTTCGATATCCTTGTTTTCGTTGGCAGAGGGAGGGACCTCTGTAGAGGGCGAGTATTTAGTTCCGGGTCGGACGCGTTTGGCTCCGTTACTTCGGAACCCGCGTGTGTTTGGATTGGCGTGCCTTTGAGGATTCGAGTTAAGAGACAGCCCGTGTTTGACCTAGTAAGTGCCTCCCCTTCTCCCCGGACAGACCGTTTTAGATAGGCTTTGTAATAACGGAGCACACATAATAGTTGTCTCCATTATTGTTTTAGAAACTGTTGGTGAAACGGTGTTATGATCACTGTCGAAGGCAAAGTGGTGAAGCGCGATTAAGTTGGTGAAACGGTGTTCTGATCACTGCCGAAGGCAAAATTATGAAGCGCGATTAAGTTTCTACTAGGTAGGTGCATTTTGATGTATGTGACGATAGTATGCCTTGTGTATATTATATCCCCTCCCCAGCAGCCCCGGTGACACGTTGTTGCTCCATTTTTTTCCTCAATTACAGAACGTTCCCATCGATTGCGAGTGAGCTTATTTTGGATTTGAATTTGGAAGATACATGTGAGTGTATCTATGTTTTGTATGAGTAGGGATATAAGGTTTCTAATTGGGCACATGTATACAGCACACCAGGATGGTGGCTATATAAGAGATTTTATCGGAAGTTCTGTCTCCACTTAATTAATGTCTCTTCACACTAGGGTCAGGGTTGCTATTAGATATCCCCAGGCACCTTGCGTTGTATGACTAATATTTATCTCCTTCTTCTCTTTATAAATCACGTTGGCACACAGGGTGTTATCTGTTCCTTTGTTGGCTACTGGGCTTGTGCGCACGACTTGGTTACCACCCTTAGTTCCAGATCCTTGTAAATATTTTAATGGTGAAACCCCCCCCTTATATATTTTTTTAGTTGCCATTTAACCCCTGTCCTGAAGAGGCCTGAAGTTTACTTTGGCTGAAACGTGGTCACGTCGACAGATATTGAATGGAGGAGTCACTTGAGTTTCAGTGATTTACAGACTGTCGCCGGGACACATGTAACAAAGTTCGGGTTATATTTGCCCTCATTGCTTGTGTTCCCCATTGTTTAGTTTGACTACCTCCGAGTGGTCCGCCTGATACCTCGTAAGGGGACACTCTCAAAAAAATGTTTTTGTTTGGGTTAATTGTTTGTTGTTATATATTGTATTGATGGTATGTGATATATGTGTCTGTATCTTTCTTTGTATAAACGCCTGTTTCCTTGTGATATACTGCAAATGATGCCAGATGTATTCTATCTCGATTATTTAATATTTTTGAAAGGGTAATTAAATGTGCTCTCTCTATGAATAATTGTATGTATATTTTTTCCGTGATACTCCCTTTTCTATATATATATATTGTCCCTTATACCCAGGTATCATAGGGTGATTTGGGTATAGCCCTGTTGTTCCTGACCAGTTTAGTTACACTTTGTTAAGTGTGAGGTTCGTTTCAAATTATAACACATTGTATGTGGATAACAAGTTATACACTTGCTTTCACAGGTACGACGTTTTGCTATTGAGAGACAGATTTTCTTTCTTCTTTGTTAATATTGTTATATGTCACTTTTTTTGTTAGTGAATGTTGATGTATGATTTGTGCTGTGTTTTAGCCATTATTGTTGAGGATGTCCGAGCCCTATATGGTGAGTTATTCAGAGGAGGACATTAACAAACTGAAGCAGATACCATCACTTTTGGGAGTAGATACTGCTGGACTAACTAACCTGAGTTCAGACAAAGGTGAACGGTTGATCCAACTTAGAAAAAAGAACACTAGGACGCAACTACATGCACAAGTATTACTGGAATATCTAAAATCCAACACCATACCTGCAGGCTTGCAGGTCAAAAATATTCCTGTGATTTTCATAAACGATAAAACTTACTTGGTTGATTTTAGTGGGGTAGGAACTAAGTGTTCCCGGGATTGGATTGTGTTATCTATCCAAACTGCTTTAAGGATTAGCGAAGAGGAACTTAAGGAAATTAAGAGATTAGAAGAAGAAATTGGAGACGATACAACTATAACAGATGCAAAATCACTGTTAGAAACTATCAAAAAAACATTGGCGGATTTTAAAACCCACACAGTTAATTTGAAAACATCTAAAGTAGTGAAAGACATCAAGAACTACAAACTAGAGTGGGTTTACCCGTATCTAAAAGAGGATTTCTTCAAGAACAATAATCCAAGTAACCTTAATTTGCAATATAGAGGCAGATCCCGTACCAAATTTGTAACCTTTTCTACTTCTTCATCTGACTCAGAATCAGGAGAAGGTACCTCCGCCCAAACCTACCCTACGTACCAGCCCTATTATCAATATCCTCAGCCCTACCAACACCCACCCCCTTTTTTAGACAGAGGCAGGCCCAGGGGCCGCGGGTTTCGAAGAGGATGGGGCACTCCGATGCCACAGAATCAGGAGCAGGGATTCTTCAGGACACGTCAGAGAGTTTACAGACGATGAATCACAATGAGAGTCACAATAATACGAGCCTGGAGTTAATGCCTATATATAATTTGTCTCAACACCCTTTGTCTGATGTAGAAACTGCAGTTCTCCGTAAAGGGTTGTCGTTTGTACCTACAGTTATGCAAGACCCTGTAGATACTAAAACTGAAGTGTTACATTTCCTCAGGAAAATCAGATTGAAGATCTTTTTTGCAGAATATAATGAGAGCAATGAAAGAAACTTTAGTGGCCTTAAAAAGAAGTCCACGTTTTGTCCACAGCGCTTAGCCATGCCTGAAGAAATTTTGTTCTTTGAAGATCAAACTTTGCGCGAAATAGATCTGTTGAACGCTAAACGAATTTCGTTTAGATCTAACTTTAATAAACAAGAACAACTGGCTCTACAAGAACTAGCTAGTAATCCCCTTACGGTTATTAAGCCAGCGGATAAGGGCGGAGGAATAGTCCTTTGGGATGCAAAAAACTATGACGAGGAAATTAATAAGCAGTTAAGTAACAGAGAGCACTATCGACCGATAAATGACAACACCACAGCTAGATTAAAAGCCCAAATCTTACACCTAACTACAGAAGCTATGGAAGCAGGATATTTATGTCAAAAAGAATATGAGTTTCTAAATGTCACCGAACAGAAAATACCAAATATATATGTATTACCAAAAATACATAAAGATGCTTCCAAACCGCCAGGTAGACCCATTATTGCCGCTTGTGGTTCAATTTTGGAACCACTAGCAAAATACATTGATGTGTTTCTTAAGCCATTTGTCCCGTTAACGAAAGCTTACGTGAGAGATACAATGGACCTCATCTCTAAAGTGGAGCTCTCGGAGTTCGACGGAGACCAACAGTTGTTGGTCTCCCTGGACATCGAGAGTCTCTACACGAATATACCACAAGATGAAGCACTTCTGGTGATGAGACATGTATTGGACACTAGACAGAGACCTCACCTAGTTCCTTCAGAATTCCTTCTTGAATTGGCCACTATCTGTTTGAAAAACAATTTCTTTGCCTTTAAATCCGATTTGTTTTTGCAAGTTAAAGGTGTAGGGATGGGATGTTGTTTTGCCCCCGAAATTGCTAATCTAGTGATGGATTTCTTTGAAAATAGGTACATCTTCAATGAGGAGACTCCATTCAGAGAGCATATCCGCGAGTGGGTACGCTTCATTGACGATGTATTTATGGTATGGAAGGGCACACATGAAGAACTTGAACTATTCCATATATGGCTCAATAACCGTACTCCTGACCTCAAATTTACCAAAAATGTGAGCAATACACGCATTAATTTTCTGGATGTATGGATTATCGCTAGAAACGGCAAGTTGGAAGTGGATTTATTCACTAAGCCGACTGATAGAAACACTTTATTAGACTATTCATCAGGACACCCGCGTAACCTCAGGGACAACTTGCCTTATGGGCAGTTCCTGAGGGTACGACGGAACTGTACAGAAAAACACGACTACTTCAGGAATGCAAAAAATCTACAAGAAAAATTGGTAAATAGAGGTTACCCCAAGCGATTGGTAAAGGGAGCACTTAAACGGGCGTGGTACACACCCAGGGAAAATCTCCTTACACCTAAAACTAAAAAGGAAACAGAACAATTGGTATGTGTATTGACCTTTAGCCCGAAAGCTAACAAGGTCAAACAGATTATCTTGAGGAACTTGAGATTACTGGACCATCTAAATATTCCTAAGCCACTGTTCGCCTTCAGGCGCGGTAGGAACTTGAGAAACCAGCTTGTTAAAGCTTCTAGGCAAGCACCTATGCCCACAGATACTAGAGGTCTATTGGGGTTACCTAAAATTGTAGGACACTTCAAGTGTAACAATTGTGCTGTATGTGTACACACCAAGGACTCTAAAACAGTCACGATTCATGGTAAAATACATAGACAGCTGATGTTTTCAAATTGCAATACGAAAAATGTCGTATATTGCGTAACATGTCCGTGTGGTTGTTCATACATAGGACAGACCACACAAGCAGTCAAAATGCGGATTATCCAACATAAATCCCGCATTCGGTGCAAGACCCTGGGGGCTCCCATGGTCCAACACTTTTTGGAAAAAGAACATGGTGAAAACGAGCTGGAGTGGACTGTCCTGGCAATAGTGAAGGCTCCTACTAAAATACTACTACAGAAAAAACTTAACACTCTAGAAGCACGTCTTATTGAAAGATTTCAGACCTCTAGTAGTAGGGGGCTCAATGACCGTGATGAGGTTTGGTCGTTGATTAGAAATTAATCCTGCATAGATTTGACTTGATTTTCCCCTAGGCAATTTCTGACTGGATGTGCTATATAATTGTCTAAGGGGGCTCCTGCTTTCGTAGGGTTCAGTATGCAATTATAGTCTTGGCCAAGACTACAAACAGACCGTTATATGACCTCGATGTACCAGCCGGATGAGCCACCTGTAGGGCGCTTCTCCTCTCATTTGTGGTTATGTACTTAGATTTTTTGTAAGTATAATTGTTTAGTGTAACTGTATATATTATATAGATCCTTTGTACTTTAGTGAGTGGTGGGGTCTCCCTGGTGTGTTAACCGTGTTGTGCTCACAATGCCCACTCTAAACTTTCTTTTCTTTGTTTTCCCATTTATTCGAGGGACCGAGTTAGTAGCTATAATGGGTGTATCTGAGAATTCCTTTTGCTATGGTGTTATTTTAAATATATTTGCATTGATTGTTTCTGTATATACTGTTGCCCCGTGTTGTATATAGTCAGAGGAGTTTGTTCCCAACGTATGGAACTCGAAGACTCGAGATCGCCATGAGCCTTAGATTCCTTTTGCTATGGTGTTGTCTATTTTAAATATATTTTCATTGAATGTTTCTGTATATACTGTTGCCCCGTGTTGTATATAGTCAGAGGAGTTTGTTTCCAACTTATGGAACTCGAAGACCCGAGATCGCTATGAGCCTTAGATGCCTTTTAGTCCTCTTTCGATATCCTTGTTTTCGTTGGCAGAGGGAGGGACCTCTGTAGAGGGCGAGTATTTAGTTCCGGGTCGGACGCGTTTGGCTCCGTTACTTCGGAACCCGCGTGTGTTTGGATTGGCGTGCCTTTGAGGATTCGAGTTAAGAGACAGCCCGTGTTTGACCTAGTAAGTGCCTCCCCTTCTCCCCGGACAGACCGTTTTAGATAGGCTTTGTAATAACGGAGCACACATAATAGTTGTCTCCATTATTGTTTTAGAAACTGTTGGTGAAACGGTGTTATGATCACTGTCGAAGGCAAAGTGGTGAAGCGCGATTAAGTTGGTGAAACGGTGTTCTGATCACTGCCGAAGGCAAAATTATGAAGCGCGATTAAGTTTCTACTAGGTAGGTGCATTTTGATGTATGTGACGATAGTATGCCTTGTGTATATTATATCCCCTCCCCAGCAGCCCCGGTGACACGTTGTTGCTCCATTTTTTTCCTCAATTACAGAACGTTCCCATCGATTGCGAGTGAGCTTATTTTGGATTTGAATTTGGAAGATACATGTGAGTGTATCTATGTTTTGTATGAGTAGGGATATAAGGTTTCTAATTGGGCACATGTATACAGCACACCAGGATGGTGGCTATATAAGAGATTTTATCGGAAGTTCTGTCTCCACTTAATTAATGTCTCTTCACACTAGGGTCAGGGTTGCTATTAGATATCCCCAGGCACCTTGCGTTGTATGACTAATATTTATCTCCTTCTTCTCTTTATAAATCACGTTGGCACACAGGGTGTTATCTGTTCCTTTGTTGGCTACTGGGCTTGTGCGCACGACTTGGTTACCACCCTTAGTTCCAGATCCTTGTAAATATTTTAATGGTGAAACCCCCCCCTTATATATTTTTTTAGTTGCCATTTAACCCCTGTCCTGAAGAGGCCTGAAGTTTACTTTGGCTGAAACGTGGTCACGTCGACAGATATTGAATGGAGGAGTCACTTGAGTTTCAGTGATTTACAGACTGTCGCCGGGACACATGTAACAAAGTTCGGGTTATATTTGCCCTCATTGCTTGTGTTCCCCATTGTTTAGTTTGACTACCTCCGAGTGGTCCGCCTGATACCTCGTAAGGGGACACTCTCAAAAAAATGTTTTTGTTTGGGTTAATTGTTTGTTGTTATATATTGTATTGATGGTATGTGATATATGTGTCTGTATCTTTCTTTGTATAAACGCCTGTTTCCTTGTGATATACTGCAAATGATGCCAGATGTATTCTATCTCGATTATTTAATATTTTTGAAAGGGTAATTAAATGTGCTCTCTCTATGAATAATTGTATGTATATTTTTTCCGTGATACTCCCTTTTCTATATATATATATTGTCCCTTATACCCAGGTATCATAGGGTGATTTGGGTATAGCCCTGTTGTTCCTGACTAGATGTCTTAGCATGGCTTTATCTGACATCTCTTTGCCAATATCTGAATAGAAGTGCTCTTAAGACTTCGGTATGGTGCATTTCGTCTCTGGGTTTTTCCTTGATCTAATTGTTTATATACTTCTTCACGTGTATTTAGCATTTGTGCCTAAACCCATTTTTCTTACCACCCTCGTAGGAAAATGTCAAGATAATTACTTTCTCGCATATGTGAAAGTACCAAGGGGCATATCAGCAACGAGGCGATAGAAAATTATCGCTGCTTTTGCGGACGTTTTCGGCTGAAAAGCGGCGATAATTTTATCGCCTAATTAGCAAGGTCACGCTAACGCGTGAAACCTTGCATTAGCGCAAGTATTATTAACGCCCAGCTTTGCATCTCTAATGAGATGCAAAGTGGGCGTTCCTGACCTGACATGACAGGAGAAATGTCGCTAAGCTACATTTCTCCTATCATTAAGCCCCACGCTATGAAGCATAGCGGCAAGAAAAGTAGCGATAACCCCTGTTATCGCTACTTTCCTTACGCCTGCTTCCGGACTGACTTAGCCATGATATCCTATGGAGGGTGGATATCATGGCTAAGTTTGTGGGGCCCTATCAACAAGCTAACGCCACATTTCGTGAGATTATCGCTGGGTTTCCAGCGATAATCTCACGTTAGGCAGTTAGCGCTAGCATTTTTAACGCTTTTGAGATAAGCGTTGCTAATAGCACGCTATCTCAGCGATAAAAATCCATGCTAGCTGGCGATAATTATCCTAGCGCTAAGTGCGCGTAGTGATAATTATCGCCGGTTGTTGCTGATATGCCCCTAATTTACTTGTCAATAACTTTCCCACATGCATTCTGTAAAACACTTTACTATCCAGCTTTACTCTCACCGATTGGTCAATCTCTCAATCCTTAAAGTAGGCTGGACCATATGCCAGATTTTTCAACAATAAGTGTCTTTCCTTTGGGATAGTGTTGTTAGCTTGCTTTTTCCAGAAGGTTAGATATTATGACAATGAGATGTAACATCACAGCTAACTCACAAATTGTCCCTGTATGTTCCAGAGCTGGAAAGGAAGAGTGAGATGCAGAGAATGTCAAGATCTACCTGCGCCCCCCCAACAGGATCTAAAACACGAATGAACATTCCTTTACATATATGCTAGATAATTAGCATTTCAATACGAAATGTGTAAAGTTGAAAAAGAGTTGAAGGCCCAGGTCAAGATATAGCGCTTTTCATTAAAACATATTTTTGAAGCAGTGTTTATAATCTGCCCTTGCAATTAAATAATGAGCCCATGAGATCATAATCAACCTAATTATCATCTGGAACAAGAGCATGCCTTTAATACATGTGAGCAGTTGGCTCTTCATTAGTAACAACCAGGCTTATATTCCCAAGCAGTCACTGTGCCTTGCTATAATCTAATTTACCTGATGAATGAAAATATTTTCTACAATGCTAGGGAATGAACTCTTTACGCTAATAAATAATGTTAGTCTATGTTAGTAAGGCAGACAGAGTGTTAAACCTTATATATTTATATATTTCAAATACTGTTATTGGCCATTACCTGGAAATCTCTAGGTTAGCTTAGTATGTCATGTGAGTGGATGTGATATGTAAATTTGAGGTAAAACATCTGAGTATTGCATTCATTTAGAGTTTCAAGGTTTCACCCAAGGACTCCTGCAATAGAAAGCAGCCAAAATCGCCTGGTGAAACTCTTGGGGGAATTATGTGAGAAGCAGTTTGTAGACAATATCTGCATGTTTCCTCCAAAACCTTACTCACTTTATCAGTATGGTTGGTGGTGGCGGGGGGTGGTAGTGAGGGTTTCATATCAGGCAAAATTCCACCTGATTTGTAAGGTACTCCTACGAGTCTAATATGAATATGAGATAGGTCTTTTTTCAGCCTTCTTTGATAGTAATAGGATCACATGATGTGGTATAAAATACTCTGCCATGCAGGGGTAGCTCCTCCTCGGGAGTGGGGGGAGCATCGCCACGCCAGCTGCGAGTGCAAAAGGTAAAAGCAAATAAATAAAATGGCATGATAATGCCATCTTATTTGTTTGGACCGCACCGACTCGTGCTGTATACAGCGCAAGAGTGGGGTGGGGCGGGGCATGTTCCTGCAAATGCAGGATGGCAGCACAGGTCTACAGTGCACATGTCAGATTTGCCGGCTGCCTACAGTCTCCTACCTGACATGCACAGTGTAGACCCAGCAGTCCAAAGGCTGTAAAACAGCCTAGGGATTGCTGGCACAGGCCCCCAGCCTCAAAGTGAGTACTGAGTGAGCCTGCTCCCACCAATCCTGGAGCTGCTTTCACAGCATGAAAGCAGCTACATGATTGGTTGGAGATGCTTTCCACAAGCAGGAAGGAAGTCCTTACTTTTCCTGCTGTGGAAAGCGAAGAGGAGTGCCACAGATTGTGCTCCTGAATTCATGGTGCGTTGTGCGCCTTCATGCCCTACCATTTAATTGCTGCAGTACCTGCCACTGCAGGCAAATGCTTCAGTAACCACAATCTGGTATGTATACATATAGTCTGCTTCTCAGGTGTACTGCCCTTGTAGTATGCTGTCAATCACAATGGAAAAAGAGTCTGAACAGCAGGATAAGGATTGTAGGCTCATTCCTGATATTCTCAGCATTGCCAGTTTCTGTGCAGAAGGAGCTTAGATGAAAGCATGTTTGCAAAGTTTTTTTTGCGGGGGGGAGCTCTTGAAACACTGAAAGTTAGGTTTTGTTCTCTGTGCTGCAGTAAAGGCGGTGCTCATTTAAAGGCAGAAATTGTGAACAGATTTCCTCCATGCTTCTATCATCTGCATTTCCGTTTGTTCTAAGAATGCTCATGACAAGACTCTGGTAGGTGCGTAATGAGGTACTAATTAATATAAGTATAACAGTCCAAGGTACGAATACGCTGGGTGCAGGGCACACATCATTTTGAATTTGATAATGTCCTAAAATGGGAGCAAATACGTATGTGTTTTTTTAAGGCTACTGTGTTCCCATGAATGTGTTCACACTTCTTTTAGAATGAAGCTTGTTCTGTCTGATTCTGGACCAGGTGGGTCTAGTAATATAATAATGAACGTGTATGGACATTGGTGTATATTTTGTAAAGTTCACTAGTATAGCATCACTATTTGTCCCCTTAGTTTAAATTAATGGGTCAATTGGCAAAGCAGAAGAATCTTCATCATCATAGAGAGTTCAAGATTTGAGGTTTTTTGTAAGCATTTCATTTATTTGCCATATGTATACAAGATTATGTTCAAAGGGGATACCTAGTTTCTTCACCTTTTGTGTAGATGCTTTGAAATGTTCCATTATCAGTACCTTTTTAAAGTCAGAGCTTTGTCCATTAAGAGGACCTCTATTTTCTATTGATGTAAGTGACGAAAATGTTATTCAATCTGAAGTTTGCATATTCCAGATGTGCTTTGATCTTAATTGTTCTCCAGAAAAATGTAGCTACTGGTGTCTTCAGAATGCATCTGGATTTTCGAGCTGTGAAGCTCAATCAGGATACCTATATAAATTACAAAGGATGAACATGATAGGTTAGAGGGCAGAAGCCCATGGAACGCTGAATGAGCAGTCCTTAACTGGACACTCAAATGGCCCCAATTCCTAATTATTGGTTCGTTTAAACAGGAAAGATTTGAACCACTCTTGGGAGACATAACCAGCGCTCTTGGGAAGTTGCTGAGTTTCTGATCCAATCACCCAGCATTTTGATCAAGTTCATGGTGAACGGTGTCTTATGCTGCCAAAGTGCCTAGGATAATCCGTGTTACATGATTGCCTTCAAAAATAGTGTTTAGAGGATTCAATGGGATATTATCCAATGTTATTTGAGGTGCCGTCTGAACTTTAGGCTGGTGGTAGTATAAGCCAGTGCCATTCTATGTATGCCTATATTTAATAAAATACAACTTATCCCAATGTTTTTCTGGGGTTTGTAGGTTCGATTTCGATCTGTACCGGACTATGAAATTTTTTAGCATTTCAGGAACAGAATTATTATGGCAAGCTGCAAGGATTAAAGGCAATTACTGAGACTGCAATGTCTTGATCAAGAGTATGGAATGTGGAATGCTTTAATTTGCTCAGTGGGTCCAATGATCTGTATCAAAATAGAGATTACTCTATATGATGTGTGGAATCTGTAGGGTGGCCTTCACGCAAACCTTTTGCCTGCTTATCTCGTCGTTTTGCTGTATATTTTTGTTGGCCTTAAGACTCTGAGCAGTTTTCCACTGCTGACCAGTACATGTGCTTCTCCCCTAAACATGGTGACATTGGTGTATGTATACCTGTTTGGCATATATAGTTTACTTACAAAACCCTTGCAAAGTGGGATACCATATACCCAGGGCCTGTAATCTAAATGCTACTAGTGGGCCTGCAGCACAGGTTATGTCACCCACACAAGTAGCCTTTCAAACCTGTCTCACACCTGCCATTGCAAGGCCTGTGTGTGCAATTTACTGCCACTTCGACTTGTCATTTAAAACCACTTGCCCAGCCCTAAACTCCATTTATTAATACACCTAAGTCACCCTGAAAGTAGACCTAAGGTAGCCCTAAGGGCAGAGTGCTGCGTAACTAAAAGGTAGGACATGTACTTTTAAATTTTACATGTCCCGGTAGTAAGAAGCAGCTAAATTTGTTTTTCACTACTGTGAGGCCTATTCCTCTCATAGACAAGCATTAGGAATGCCTTAGTTCACTTTTAAACTGTAATTCCTGATTAAAAAGGAGTATCTGCATCATTTTTCATATCTTTGTAATGGTATGTTATGTTATGTTAATAAAACTTAATGAGCGCACGAATACTCAGAGGTGTCTTGGTGCCAGGACTGTGATTAGCCCAGATGGAGCATCTAGTTCTGGAACAGCCAAGGTTTTAGCTCTTTTCTAAAGATGGTAAGTGAGCTTTAGCTTCTGAGCTCCATTGGAAGCATGTTCCAGAGTTTTTCAGTGCCACACGAAAGTCTTCGGCCTCCCCAGCTTGAAGACCGGATCCTCTGAACTTTCATGAGACTAGCACCTGTAGAGCGTAGTTGTCTGGCCGGTTCAT
The DNA here is from genome assembly GCF_964204655.1 of Triturus cristatus. Lineage (NCBI taxonomy): Eukaryota > Metazoa > Chordata > Amphibia > Caudata > Salamandridae > Triturus > Triturus cristatus. The sequence goes on from NC_140588.1 coordinate 380,012,248, forward strand.
ACCAGGCAAAGAGATTTCTGAGAATAAAGCAGTCCTGTATTGCTCAGTGCCTTGTATGCTATGCATAGCGACTTAAACTTAATTTGTGGCACCACAAGAAGCCATTCGAGTCTTTGAATTTCCTTGGCTACTGATTCGTGCTTAGGGACATTCAGAAGAAGTCTAGCGGCTGCATTTTGCAATGTCTGTGTCAGGATCCCTAATGTGAGTTCCAGAAGGAAGCGCAAGGAATTAAGTGCTATGGGCGCTTCAGTCTTGAATGGTTTTCAATGGTCGAGTTTGTGGCATGCCCGCATTTCCAAGATGGCCGCGCAGACGCTGGAGTCGGCGGTCTAGTTGCTAACAGATCTAGAGGGAGACGATGTGACGAGCGCGCGCCTGAGGTAGTGCGCACTTCACCAAGACTTTTCCTCAGAGAAGACGTGTTTCGAGAGAGTTCCCAGTTCTGAAGAGAATACCTTGTCAAGAAGTTTTCCAGAGTGACGCAAGAGAGTTGTGTCGATACTTACCGAAGAAACCAGAAAAAGCCACAGAGTCCGTAGAGGCAACTTATTGAGAGTAGCGTTTGGAGTTTATTCTTCGTCGCCCCAGGAAACTAGATACGACGTCCGCAGCACCTGAAGAGAAGACAGAAGAAAGCTAAGTGAATTTCTGATAGATTATTTTAAGGTCACATTAAAATGATAAGTAGTGTTGGGTGACGCAATAAGTAAAGACTTACCAGGGAAAGCAGAGATCAGCATACCGAGCCCTGAAAAGAAAAGAAGTACATTGTAGTATATGCTGAAGAGATTACTAAGGGAAAAATATAAAAGACAATAAGAACAGTCAACTAGGAAAGTAAGGAGAAAGACTTACCTGAGCATTAACAGTTTCGCAGTAACTCAAGGAGAGGAAGCAACAGGAGAAGTCAAGGCACAAAAGAATCATCTAGAAGACTACAGTTATTAGTATAGCTAGAAGCAAGAAAAGAAAGAAGAGAAACCACGAGAAGAAAGATTGATGGTAGGTCAAAAGAGAAAGAGTTAAAAGATATTAAGACTACAAGATAAATAGGCATAATAAAAACGAATATATGTTTTACAGATAATTAGTGACATCAATAACAAGAAAGAAGAAAAGGCAGAGTTGAACAAGAAGAGAGGCACAGAGTTCAGGATACTGGGTAGGTAGAAAACACCATTAGAGAAGAGAAGAAAAGAGACAGAATAGAGTAGAGGAGGAATAATAATAATGTTGTGTGCTTAGTTACCTCAGGAATCTTCAGTAGCAGAGTGATAGCTGAAGAAGAATTCCAGATAGGAAAACCGGAAGGTCCAGAACCAGTCTCTTCTCTCGTTTGTTATTTTATCCAATTTCCCCCTTCCCCCTTGCTGATCAGTTAGAGCCAAAGACATATATTGGAGCTGAGTGATTAGTAGTGGGAGTCGGGAAGCTAGCAGCTTCTGTTCCTGTGCAAGACAAAGGCAACCAGAGGGAAGCTGAAGGTGAGCCTTGACAGTCTGGAGCTTTTTTTGATACTGTTTCTGCATATTCAGATAGAGTCCATTACAGTAGTCCAGTTTTGACTGTGTTAGTGTGGTTACAACTGTCCTTCTAGAGTCGGTGGGGATATAAGGTAGAATCTTTTTAAGTTTCTTTATCAGAAAGTGGGATGCAGACACAATGGCGTTGGTCTGGTGAGATAAGGTTAATTTATTACCAATCAACAGCCCCAGTTTTTTTACCTTCTGCGCTGGTTTTGGCGGTTCACCCATCTCCGCCGGCCACCAGAAATTGTCCCACCTGGGTTGCAGGTTGCCAAAGATCACTACCTCGGTCTTCTCAGAATTAAGCTTGAGACAGTGCTTTCCCATCCATCTATTTATTTCACTCATACAGTTCTGGACCTTTGATGTAGGTGAGGCTTGTTCTTTAAACGCTGCTACCACTATCTGTGAGTCATCAGCGTAAGACGTGAGACTGAAACCGAACTCTCGGATCAGAGGGGCAAGTTCAGATATATACACATTGAAAAGAGATGGACTAAGTGATGAGCCCTGTGGAACTCTGCATGGGACGACGTAGGGATCCAATTTATACTTGTCCAGAGTCATTGTTTGTCTCCTTTCCTTCAGAAAGGAGGAAAGCAGGGCCAGTGCCGTACCCTTGACACCCAGCATTTCTAGCCGCTGCTGCAGAAAACTGTGATCCACAGTGTCAAAGGCAGCCAACAGTTCGAGGAGAAAGAGGGCGGCCGTGCCCCCTCTGTCCATCACAGTCCTAATCTCCTCGATGGCCCTAATTAATGCCATTTAGGTACTGGGCTCATGTCAAAAACCAAACTGAGAGTGATCAAGTAGATCTTTTTCCTGGATGAAGTGGGCTAACTGTTCATAATTTTTTTCTACTATTTTGGCTGGGAGCGGCAGTCAAGCTGTAGGATGGCAGTTATTAGGGTTAGACACATCCAGATTGGGGTTTTTTAACAGTGGAAGTATGGAAGTATCTTTCCAAGAAGCCAGGAAGATACCCGAGGTGAACATACTATTGAAGATTTTTGTGAGCTCAGGTCTTACCTCCTCCACTAAATCTTTCAGAAATGAGGGTGGGCAGGGGTCAATTGGGGACCCAGATTTAATTTCTGTAATGTGTTTTTCCACTACCTCAGGGGAAATCTGTGAGAAGCAGTGAAAACTCTTTCCCTTAGTTTCTGAGATTAGCGGTGATTCGGTGGGACTGCGATAGAGAGAGGCGTCAAAAGCATAGTAGATATCCTTGACTTTGTTTTTCTCAAAAACTTTGGTTGCTCTTGATGCGTTTGTTCTTAAACAGAGACGACAGTTTCTCTACTACTCCAAACAGTTCTTTTGGCGTATTCTTGGCTCTCTCAGTCTGCATAGTAAAAAAGGGCTTCTTTTCTGACATTAGCAGATTTTTATATTGAGTTAGTGCGGTAAAGTTTGATTTAACATTACTATTTAAGAAATGTCACCTTTAAAAAGTGGACATTTCTCTGCTCTTACCTTAACCCTGTGTGCTCGCAGCGTGTCTCAATACACGTCTGTGGTAGGTGACAGCTACACTTTGTGCATTCCCCCTAGAAACCCACATACTCAGGAAGAGTGAGTGTTACAGAGAATCCCATCTGCATTTATGTACATTCTGATAGCTCTTCTTGGGCAGAAAGAGGAAGGAAGAGGTGTGGCGCAGCGGTCAGGGTGTCTGACTCCGGAGCGCGGGGGTTAAACAAAATAAACTTCAGAGGGTCCCTGTACTACGAAAGAGGGGTAGGTAGGCAGGGATTAAACAGTTCAAAAAACAGAAATTGTACCCCTAATTAGAAGGAAGCATCTCAAATACCACAGAAGAAGTCAAGAAGAACTTTTTATATATATAGCTTTTTCTTGCATTTTTTATTATAGAAATATTAATCAATATTTTTTGTTTTTACACATACATAATTTAAAATGTTTTTTTCATTTTTGTTCAAAAAATATTAATTGATAGCCAGCTAATAGTCAGGCTGCAATCAACGAGGCAATAAAATTAACAGACAAATAAACCACAAAAACATATAAAATTGACAGTCAGTGCAAAAAATAAAGTAGAACACCATACAAATGTTTGAACTATACAAAAAATGCATTAAACATGGAGAGAAAACACACAGGCAATTAAGCCTATCAACAGGTACGCCGACGCGCGTTTCGGAGCCTTCCTTCTTCAGGGCTTTGATGGCGATTCAAAGGACAAAGGAAATTCAACTAAAAGTGACAAATAATCAATACTTCAAAATTGACAGCAAAGAAGAGCGCGGGGGCTCATGGTTTGATCCCCAGCACCAGTGGTAGGTCAGCCCAGCACCATCTGACTCTGGGCAATAGCTTGCTTAATCTTCCCGACGGCCCCCAGCGCCTTGATGCCCTTGGGCAATTGTTCACGCTTTACAAATACTGTATAATTATTATTAGAGCAGACAGATACACCTGTAAAGGCAGTGCCCTGTCCTGTGCCCCACACAAAGAGCTGATCACCCCCACTGATAGTCGGGCAGACAGGGCTCGGATGAAAGGGGACCTGTGTACTTCAAGGGCCCGCTTTGAAGTCACTCCCACTTCAAAGGCACTTTTGTGTATAAGTACTGGGGATCTGACTCTATCAAGACAGTACACTACTGGACCTGTGACGCTGCAACAGCACTTGTTCTCTGCCACCTGTGAGTCCTGCCCTGCCAAGTGGTGTAAATCCAGTCCTGGGCCCTTGAATGGTGATTTCCGCTGACCAGAACTTTCAAAATCGATGCAGTGATGACTTTCAGCTGATCGGAATGGACACATTGCCCTTCGACGCCGATGCAGGAGCCGATTGATGACATTGCTTCAACGGACTGCGCGGTTCAACGACAACAGACAGCGTGGCTTGATGACGCAGCCCCTGCATTGTAAAGGGGCTTGACTCCAAAGCCTTTATCGACTGCGCGTATCGGCGCTGATGCTTCGCCTCCTTCCACAGGATCAACGATGATGCGGCAACTCCTCGCATCCAAGGTACTTTGTCAGCTGGACCAGTCTGAGTCATGTAGCCAAACTGCCCACCATCGTGGTCAGCCTGAGCTTTGCATTTGCCACGTCCAACGCAACCTCAAGTAACCCCTTAGCGCTATTGCCTTCTGAGCACTACTTTTTGATTATTCTTTAATAATTCATAAATCCGGTTTTACGTATTGGTTTTTTAATGCTTTTATCTTGATTTACTCATAAAATTATTGTCTATTTTTCTAACCCTGTGTGGAGTATTTTTGTGTTATTTTCATTGTGTTACTGTGCGTGTGTGTTGCACAAAAACTTAACACATTACCTCTTTAGATAGGCCTGACTGCTCTGTGCTAAGCTACCAGAGGGTGAGCACAGGTTATCTTTTAGTGTGTATCTCGCCTACCTTGACTAGGATTGTGGTCCCACTTGGACAGGGTGCATACCTCAACTAGATACTCACTTGCTAATAGTGAGCATAGTGAATATTTGGATTTTTATCAAGGGCTGTTTGTTTTCTTTAAAAAATTAATTTAGAAGCCATTCTAACAGACTGATATTGTTGCTCTATGAAAGGTACAATAAGGAAATTAAACAAACAAAAAGAAGTTGTGCAGTAAGAATATATCAAAACAACCTAAACAGTCGCCATAATGAAAAGTTGGCTAGTGTACCTAATGTCCCATTTTGGAAAGTATTATGTTATTTGACCAATCGCACAACTCTCACAAAGCTGTTTAAGTTTAAAAAGAAATGTGTGAATGGATCTTTGAGAATGCCCTTTTGTGGGAGCAAATACCACCTTTATTCAGAATGTCTCCAAATAAAGTCTATTTATAGGCATCAGTCTATAAGTACTAGGGCACAGCATTGTAGTGTTTGCTTTTCAGTTCTATCAGTCTCTCTTTCTCTTCTTTTCTCCTCTTCTCTCTTTGCCTCTCACACCCCTCTGTTTCTTTGAATTTACCACTGCTGCCATAATGGTGGGTGCGCAAGCACCTGCCTTATAGGTAAATGTGAAAGCTGGTGCTGCATTCAGTAATGCAGGTGTGGCATGTGTGTGCAGACACTGATATCTCAGTGACAGGTAAGTCAGCGTCCACTATGTTGGAAAGCATTTTATCTGGCGTTGAATAAGTGATTCATTCTGCTGATGCAACTGCTCAAGTTGTCTTTTGAAAGGGCTTCATGCCACCATAAAACATATCCAATTGTCAGTTCTCATATCGTGACATGGCATTCCTTTTGCATGGTGTGGACTGCAACACTCCCATCTGCATACAGCAACAGAAGCTGTTTAATATATATATGAGTCCAGTGCTGCTCAATCTGATAGGTCCTGTGGCCGGCCACTTAGTCTGATTCCCCTGCTCCCAGCTGACTTAACTCAGTGTATTTTACAGCAGCCTATGAACTACTGTTCTGGTCCAGCTGCAGCTGTCGAGTAACTCTTGGCTTCTGTTTCCTAGTTACACACCATGGTTTGCCTCCTTTCCCTTACCATAGTCTATTCCCCTCACTGTCCCCTCATTTGCCATTCCTTTCTTTGTTATAGAGATGGAACAAATGTATTTCTGCTTACGTGTCTATTTGTGTAGGGGAGCACCCTTCTCCATGCCTCTTTTCATCTCCCATGACATAGTACTCTCTGCATAGCCTTAGCCTGACCCTTACTGACTTCCTGGCCTGTGGCCACCGTATTCATTGCTCAGTCATGTCTTCCTCATGTATGTTTGAGTTGCTGTCTTCCAGGCAGACTTCTGCATTGGCAACTGCTGTGTTTCACTGTTACTAAATATTTCAAGTTTCATATGAATATAGTAAAATACTCTGGGCCTGATTCACAAAGGTAAACTTACACTTTTGTGCAAGTTTAAGATCGTTTGCTATTCACAAAGGGATTTATGGGTGGTATCTTTACGAGTGCAGAGTCTCTGCAACATAAAAAAATAGGCCTTTTTGAGTGCAGAGACTCCGCACTTGTAAAGATACTACTCATAAATCCCTTTGTGAATAGCAAACAATCGGAACCTTACACAAAAGTGTACATTTATCTTTGTAAATCAGACCCTCTGTGTCATAATGTTTGATGTCTAGTACTTGGTACATTTGCATTGTATAGTCTACATTGAAGACTTTAAGTACTACCAAACTGTATTGATTTGCATGTATGACGGCAGTCCCTTTCAATGTACAGAGATGACTGCTGGGTCTCCCATCAGATTTACCATTGGTGGAAGTTAGTCTGTCAGGGTGGAAAGGTAATCTGGAGTTTACTTGTTGGTATGTTAGAGCTCTTTTGTTGACCTACTCAGGATGTGGTCTTGTTTAGAAGCGGGAGACTTGATTCTTTTGCTAATATCTTGTTGGTTTTGGATAGAGGGTTACTTCTTCTAGGGATGTCAATATTGATCCCAAATCAAGGGTATATAGTGCCATATGTGATGTGGTTCATATCAAGGGTTCTCTAGGCTTGAAAGAGCCCACAGCTATTTGTGTGGGGACTTTTTTATGGCATATTGTTTCTTTTATTCAAATATCCTCAAAACCAGTAACATTACTCTTTTTGCTGTATCGGAATTTTCTCAAAGCTTAATTCAGCCGCACCCAAGCAATTTATTCACCCTTTCCAAATTAGTATTGCATGGTTTTTTTTATAATCTGGCAGTTTGAGATTGCTCCACCTGACCTGGCAACAAAGCTCAAACCCGAACACCAGAAGAATCCGTATTCAGCCAAATCATTTCTGCACCTCGTCCAAAAATAAGACACTATGAAATTAAAAAATGTAAGGGTGACTGTTCAAGTTGTGTTCCACCCCAATGATAGCCCTTTATGGATATTTACAAGGTCAGGAGGGAGATGATGTGCTCCCTCCTGACTCATAGTATCAAATTAAAATATGTTCTAACTTCCTTAGAGTACAGAACATTCTAATAAAAGGCGCAATGTTAAACCTAGTCTTTCCTCAATATTTTAAGCAATGTATGTACTATATAACCCGTCGTAAAAAGAAAAATAACCTGTAACCTTTGATATTCTGAATGCATTGAACTTTGTTGGCCTTTGTGGAATTCTTCGTCAACAACTACAGTGCTGTTTTCTATGGAATTCTGGCCTGCAGCCGGTTTCCCAGTGCAGCAGATTATAAAATCCCAGAAAAGAAAGCAATTTGTCATGCCATGAACTGCGAGAGAACCACATCCTAACATTCGTACACCTCTTTCGCAATGCTGACTAATTATATTTAAGTGTTTGGCAAGAACAGTGTTAGGATTTGCAAATCTGTCTACATGTGGTAGAACTACAATATATAACCACACTGAGCAATATTTAAAAAACAAATAAAATGCAACAGAAATCCTCCATAACATTTTGCAGGCATGTATGCTACTTTTTTCATCTCTTATATTTTTTATAATATTACTTGTTCATTGTAGTCAGTTGGATTGACAGGAAACAATGCGATTTACAGTAAAATCATGAGAACACTAATTTTAAAACATGATCAGTTTTTAAGTGTGAGTAGTCTAATGAACGATAATAGGAACAAAGGAAAAGTATAAATCAAAAGTTTCAATTGAAAGGATGTCAGGCTAATGTTCTGCCACATTTTGGATTTTGCTTGATGTGCGCCTGAAAGTATTGCTTTGCTCTTAACGTAATCGTCACAATTGCCATCCGGATTACAAATTGGCCCGCAAATTCATGTTTTATAATATGCTTAATTTTCTTTTATTAAATTGATGAATGTAACGGCAAAGAAGGCATTTACACCCTGATGAGAATCTACAGATATTGCATTTTATAATTCTTATATTGTAGCGACAACCCATTTTTCATTCGTGGAAACTCAACCTTGCAATCATTGTGAAGCATGCAAGACATTCTTTTTATTGGACAAAGGTCACTCGCTGAAGTACGGAAAGACATTGCTCTGTTAAACTAATTTGCCTACATGCAAATTTTTGTCATTTTTGCCTCATTAACTATTTATCATTGAGCAAAAAATATAATTAGGAAGGGGCAGCAAGCAGGCTGATAGAACTGGAACTAATATTTTGCAACTCTAATGATTTTGTGCATCCCTAATTAGATAGCATAGGGTTGATGCGATTAGGTCAAGATATAGCGTTTTTCATTAAAATATATTTTTGAAGCAGTGTTTATAATCTGCCCTTGCAATTAAATAATGAGCCCATGAGTTTAATATAATCAACCTAATTAGTATCTGGTGCAAAAGTATACCTTTAATACATGCGAGCATTTGGATCTTCATTAGTAACGACCAGGATTATATTCTCAAGCAGTCACTGTGCCATGTCATAATCCAATTTATCTGATGTTTGGCAACATATTGCGATGGCCGCATTTTAAAAGTACCGCAAATATCACATTGGCTCAGGCGCGTGATTTTTTATTCAGCGGTTAAATTTGAACACATAAATTTAAGGAAAAACAATCAATACTTCACGCCAGCCCATATAGCATTTCTGTCTTTCTTTTATTCGGTTTATCAGCTCTAATTGACATGTACGGTTTTGCAGTAGGTCTACCCTTGAACACCATATCCAGAATTCAGACATTATGTTAGGTTCACGGGCCATCTCTGGTAACTCCCAAACAAGTGAACAACTGTTTTAGGCAATTGCTATAGGATCTGACCAATGGACGACCTTCAATGTTCCTTAATCTCCAAAACTGTTTAAGAGCTTATCATTACTCTACAATTCACCCAACTGCTTTTATTCTTTGCCTTTCTAATTATATGTATATATGTCCAATGCCACCTTAGCAAAACCATGCAACTCTACCAAGGCATATATTGAGCAAATGGTGTTCTATCAGAATTTTCTGAGGCACACACTTCCAAATACTCTTTACCACTTATAGTGCATGTGAATTGGAATAGCCCTCCCAGGCATCCCAAGGAACTCCAAGACACTATGGGCTCAATTATGATGTCGGTCGGAAGGCATTCTGACCAAATCGTTCTCCGAATGGTTTCCGACCAAATCAGATGCGGGGAGTCCGACCGACCGATTACGATGGTTCCAGATACCATTAGTCCGGATTCCCATTGACTTCAATGGGAGCCTGTGTTCCGACCGAATATGCGGGCTCCCATTAGAGAAAGGAGTTGGTGTGAAAAATCGTGCACCCTGTGGCGGGCACCCCCTGCTGCCAGCCACACTGTGCATGGTCTGAAAGGGGGTTCCCTTGGGTACCCCCACGGGACCCCCTCAGAAGGCTCTGGGTGAAGGGGAGCCTGCTATGGGCCGCCAAAGTCAGATTCTGTCAGCCGATCCGTGTCAGACAAATCCAATTTGGAAAGGCTGTCCGAATCCAACATCGTAATCGCTCTGTCGGAAATGTGGTTGGTAGACCTGTACGAGTCAGCTCTGAATGACTCAGTTCCTCCGAATGCCATCCGGAACCAACTCTGAAAATCTGAACATTTTCAGAACATTGTAATCGGTCGTTCGTAAAGCTTTCCAAATCGGTCGGAAAGATGGGTTCCAAATTGGATTTGGCAGACCCGAATCCAATTTGGAGCCTTTCCGAAAGACATCATAATCGACCCCTATGTCCTTGACAGTTCCTACATCAGATCCATTGAGTAAAACGTTTTCTGTCACGGAGTCTACTATAGATTGTGGGGCGTATACAATATTTTGGTGTAGGGCAGCGCCTCAAGCTTCCTAGCAGCGCAGCCCTATGTAAAAATAAAGTGCATGTGTGTGCGCGGTATCTACAAGATATGGCACATTCCTGTCCTTTCTGCCAGCATACAAACTGCAGCCGACTCATGCACCCTTGCACCATGGTAAAAGGGTGTCTGTGTTGTTGGTGTGATTGTTTTTGTGCAGGAAGGGACACCTTAAATGTATGTTTTCAAATGTAATCGCTGAATAAAAAAGGACCCAAAGGAGGAGTTTTCCTCGTTCTATGTGTGCTGCAGAATGCAGCACATGTGCAAAGAGGAAAAAAGAAGGAGAAATGTAAACATTTCTCCTCGTTACCCCTGCTGTTGTAAATCTGGGTCATTGTCAAAAACCATGGTAACTGCATTGGAACACCCACAGCAACACCCATGCAACACCCCTTCCACGCAGAGAAAGGCATTTGTTTTGTTAGTTTTATATAGCACAAACATGACTCAAAGCTATCAGAACGCTTCCATCAGCACTAGTTGAGCTACAGGTGGACACATTTCTTATTGGTAGGCACAGGGAGAATAAGTGATTTGCCCAGAATCCCAGGATGCTGAGAGTCCCTGCCAAGACTCGAATCTGGTTCCCCAGCTTCGAGGTCGGCCTCTCTAGTCATTGGGCCACATCCTATAAGGCATTGCCTTACTCCATATTTACAAGGCCATGAAAAGCCAAACAGGGTGGCTTTGCGTGGCCTTGCAAATATAGGCCAGCACACTGCGCCTCCGGAGCTTCCGAAAAGTAATGCGTTAAGGTGCCATGGGGGCATTGCAAATATGCCCCTGTATTTTGTAATTTCCCTGCTAAATAAAATTATTTAAAGTCATTTAACCCTAAAGCTCCCCATTCAACTGCCTGATTCAGTACTATTCTGCTCACGATTGGGAGTTGCAATGGGAATTGCTAACAGACAATCTAATTCACATAAAAATACCCACATAACAAAAAGCATGTGTAAAAGCTCCGTACTTCCAAGCACCTGGGCAGGATCACCATCGTAAGCTAACCAGTGCAACGCGGACTATATGTGGCAATGTTTTCCAAAACGTGTCCTCTGTGGACAGTTCACTGTTGTTTACAATGGGGGCAAAAGGTGATCTTGTCACAGAATACTTTACTCACTTAATATTTCAGTTAAACAAACATAGTATGTGCATTTAGAAAGACTTTATTCTTTTTCCCCTATTCTAGTTTCACAATTTCTTAGAAACGTTTTCCAAGACCTCATCCATAGGACAATCGTTAATGGGGAAAAAGTGAGCGTTCCCGGGTGCAACTCTCAATGTCCTATCCTTTCAATATTTGATTGCCTAGCTTTACTCTCAAGACTATTAAATATAGAACCTAATAACCGAAAACAGAATCTGAAGACTAATGCAAGATATAAAAAATAATTCTGGTGCCTAATAATGGAAATTTGGTTTCTGCAGCCCGCCCCTCTGCATGCAGTAACATGCTGGCATTTCTCTTCAATTTAATTTTAAGCCCATGAGCAAATCATTTTTTGCAAGAATATACAGCCGTACCTGAAGTTATTGATGAGTGATCATGAAAGGTTTCTGTTAACACGCTTTAGATTTAATTTATTATTTAGATCACTCAGCTTTCCAGCCATGAATGACTGGTCAAAAATCTTGATTAAATGTCCCTGTGACGATTTATCAGTTCAAAATGATATGCATATACTTTTCTTTTGCAAATTTTATATAAGACCCAGACGAATGTATGTTGTTCCACTGCTAAACATCATGGAAATCAATCGTTGTCGCCCTGCCTTTTTAGCTGTACAGAAACTGGATAGTATTTTAACTGTTGTATTTATTTCCTCATTTTTTAACAATGTTTTTAAATTACGAAAAACAATTGTGATCTGAACCTATGTGGAAGTTTCTCCGTTTGGCCTTAATGATAAAAACCCTCTTTTTGTGATTTTTTACTGTACTTTCTTGTACTTTTATGGTTATCTTGTTACAATAACCGAATAAAGTTATTTGAATTTGAATTTGACTTACAACTTTAATGAATGGAAATAATATAAATCAAATTAATGTTGTTTCTGAAGTATAGATTAAAGGATAATTTCAAAATTAAAGCAAAAAATGAATGTCCATTCATTATAATTAAAGCTGCTGTATAGCATTAAAATTATTCATATTATTTTCCTTAAATATTATAGTTACTTTTTGTGTTTAAAATAGGTTTTTAAAATATTTTATAATTATATAATAAATGTGTACCATTTATATATATATATATATATATATATATATATATATATATATATATATATATATATATATATATATTATATTTTACTATTTAAATAATTTAATTTAATTTAATTAAACATTATTTCTATTGGGGTTTTATTTTAAGTGCCTACCTCCATTATCTTCTACATGAGAGATTTGCAGTACCTGTAGTGCTGGACTTTTTTGTTTGTTTTTTGTTTGTTTCAGTAGTAACTTACATTCAGAGTTTGTGAATACTGAAAAGAAGTAAACTTACTCAAAAGTGTAACGTTGCTCAAAATTGTAAGTTGCCTTTGTGAATTTATTTGTGAAAATCTCCTGAAGCCTCCTGTAAGGATCATTGGCTCACTGTGTGGTGGCTTGTCTCAGTAGAAGGTTTTAACCCAGCTGGGGTTAAAGAACAGTAGAATGTACTGTTTAGGAAAACTTAGGGCCCGATTACGATGTCGTGCAGAAACTTTCTGCCCCACACCGTCTCGGATTCGGATCAGACTGACTCACGGTCGGCGGCCCTGCCCGGCCGATTACAATGCAACTGAACACTGTTCAGTCGGATTCCCATCGATTCCAATGGAAGCCTGTATTCCGCTTGACAACACTGGCTCCTATGGGGAAATGGGGTGTTTGCAGAAAACCCTGCACCCTGTTGTGGGCATCCCATGGTGCCTGTGACACAGTGACACAGTGCAAGGTTTTACGGGGAGATTCCTTGGGTACCCCATCGGACCCCAACTGGAGGCCGTAGTGTGAGGGGGCCGTGCTAGGGGCCCCCAAACTCACTTTCCAACAGCGATTTAGCGGCAGTATTCTGCCGCTAAAGCGGCAATAATTTTAACGCCGTTTCTTGATAATATGCCCCAATATTTTTATGATTTACCTGCACACAACACTAGCAGATTCCTTGCTTTTATGCCACAAGATTACTCATTTTCAACTGAGCTTTTTCAATCATGCAATTTTGCATGCCGGGTCGTTTCTTGCCTTCTGAACAATATAGTAAGAGTACATCTTTTTCACATGCAGCGATTACCTCGAGAATTCAAGATCCTGTATCTAAAATGGCTCTGTTTAGGTTAGCCTAGAATATTATTTCCTGTAATTTAGCAGGATTAAAAGCAAAACGAGATAATCAATCTTGGCTATCCTTTGTAAATCTCTTTTATATCCAATGCCTTTAGTAAACTTTAGGTATTGAGAGTCATTGTATAAATGGCTATATGACCAATGAGACCATGGCAACTTCATCCCTTTCAGGTAGAATTAAGGGTGGGTTTTCTATTTTTGTCAAGCAAAAGCAATAACTTCTCCAAAACCTTACGCAATATGTCTATAATGTACAATGAGCCATGAATCAGACCAGTAATTTTTGTAGTTTATTCATCTAAGATACAAAAATATATTTTTATAATCTATTCATCCTAAATACAGAGAATATGTTTTATATAAATAATTTTTTAAAGCGAGAAAAATTGTACATACAATTGTATAGTTATATGTGTTCAATTCGTGAGCACCCACTTGCATCAGCAAACAATACAAATATTAAATCTAAGCAAATAATCAATAACAATATAGTAATAAGAGAAGAAACATTTATCAAAAAACTATACACAACATTAGTCACATAACAGACATTAGAAGAAATCACAATGAATAGAAATTGTTGCTCATTATGCAAATATTTTTGGTGTAATGAGTATTATATCAAATGGACAGAAATGACGCGTGTTTGGGAAGTTAACAGTAGAGGAGGTGAACCTTCATTAGGGCGCTGTCTGTGTGAATCAATTCTGTGGCAGGGGGCCATCCATTCAAAGTATAATCAAACGGAGCTGTGCACTAGGCAGGGGGCTCACAATCTTCACAACTACTGGTCTGAAAACAAAAAACATAATTAGATATACTCACTAAACTAAACAGGCAGGAAGGAGCCAAAAGATAAAAAAACTTAACCGTGCAGTAAAGTATATGCAATGTGAAGCTACCTATCACCAATAGAGAAGAGCCACAGTGCAGGACAAACATAGACCCAAAAGAACAACGTGGTTCAGTAATGGCCAACAGATGAGAGAGACTCAGGGTGAAGAAATCAAGTTAAATAAAGATAAGCCTACTATGGATAAAGGTTCCCAATTGGTATACATAGACCAAACACTGTGCCACAAACTCATTGATCGTGAGGCACACACATATGATATCGGCTTCACAGGAGGGAGGAGATGGAAATAAATATGAAATCACCAGTCTCACCGGGACGATTAGACTTCTGCATAAGAAAACATAATAGAAGGCAGTGTAAGTGAAAACCAGATCAACCGGAGAAGAGTCCAGTAAAATGGGACAATGATAAACCAATCTCCCAAGACCCTTGGTGGGGTGAAAATGAGCAGTGTGGCTCAGGGGGCTGGAGCGGATGACCAGCCAAGAAAACCCCCCAAAGATAGAATAGATAATTTAGGCTCAAACAGTCTGCAACAAACAAGCAAACAAGCATCAAATGACCTGTTCCCTAAGCTAAATAAATTACTAGCTGAAACAAACAGCACAAGGCTTACCATAAGGAAATGAGTCATGAAGGGGACACACCTTCCTCCTGGCCTAAAAGCGGCCAGTGTAATGGTAGCTACCAACGGTGGTATAAATATGCGATGGCAGTGCTCCGAAACGCTGAGAAAAGGATTCAGCTGGAGCAGGGTGTAGCAGAGCTTCCGTGTTAGACTGGTAACCTGTTGCCGGGTACGGACAGGTGGCCGCCCTATTGAAATGCGCGAGAGCACCAAAAGGTATTTAAAAGGTTTTAGAAGAGTGACTGATAACCCCAATAAAACAGAAATGGGATAACAAAAGTATAAATGGGGCCAACAGAATATATAGCGGTGGCTCCAAGATTTAAGAACAAACGTGAAATATGCACTGTAATAAAAATGGTAAACTGCAGTCTTGTAAGAGTCAAGAGCAAAGGACCTGTCTGGATAAGAAACGTGGCTGCCATCTTGGGATGGCGTGTTGACAGTGCAAAGTATAAAAAGTAATAGATAAACAACAACTGTCTCAGTGACAACCAGATAACTCGAACCTGAAGAGCCCAAGATAGACTATTTACATGGAAAAAAACACTATCAATAGAGAAATAATAGAGACTCAGGGCTAAAGTGGCAAGAAAAAAATAAAGTAATACATAAAAAGAATATGCAAAGAAAATATCATTACAAAAATATATATATTTAAAAAAAAATATATATATATTAAGTCAGATACTATCAGAAATGGACAAGGGGGTGGTGAACTAAACCTCTCAAGAGGAAACGGACTATGGTGGAGATAAGGCAAAGTATACCCGGTGACCTCTAGACTAGAGTATGGCATTTTCCCAAGGGAGGAGTTCGTTGAGGCCAGAACTAGCTGTCTGAAGAGTATAGATCCAAAAGGCCTCTCTTCCTCTCCTCAGGCCATCAATGTTGCTGTCTTTGGGATATCTTATCCTTTCTAGGATCATCCATTTAAGATCTTTCTTAGAATGCCGTTTCTGGGACCAGTGTTCGACCAACGGGGCTCCAACACAATTGTTTTTTATGGCGGATATGTGTTCACTAAATCTTACTCTGAACTCACGGCTGGTTTCACCCACATAACCTAGATTGCAGGGGCATAAAATGAGATATATGATATTGGCAATCCTACAGTTAGTCATCTAAGTAAGTGTAAATTGTCTCTGTCCCCAATCTAAGGTGGTCGTGGTGGCGGCATAGTTGCAAGCATGGCAATTGCCGCATGGGGTTAGATCCTGAAATCGATTTCTGAATGTACTCTCTTTCTTCTTTATAAATTGCTCTCACAAGAGAGTTTGTGAGATTCCTATTCCGTCTAAAGGCAAAGATGGGCCTGGGGAGGTTGACCAATTTTTCTCCAGAATTAAGAATATGCCATTGTGAACCAATTATCTGGCGTATTTTATTGTTGAGGTTTGAATGCCATGTAACACAAACCAGTTTCATGTTGTCCTTCCTACGTTTGTCTTGAAAGAGGGTGTCCCTATTATAATATCTGGCTCGTTTGTAAGAGTCCTTGATACGTCTATTGGGATATCCTTTAGCGAGCAACTTGTGTTTCAGTTGTTGAGCATGATAGTCGTAGTTCGTGATGTTAGAGCAGTTCCTGCTTAATCGCAGGAACTGGCTGAATGGAATACCATCTCTTTGACACCTAGGATGATAGCTATCATAATGGGGTAGCGTGTTTCTCGCTGTAGGCTTAGTATACAGGAACACTTGGATCACATTGTTTTCAATATAGATCCATATGTCAATTTTATCCTTGCTGGTCTTGGGACTAAACTTTATGTGGGGATCACACAAGTTGATCCAAAGGAGGAATTCATTAAGTTGTTCTTCTTCTCCCTTCCATATGAAAAAATATAATCAATGGATCTTTGCCATTGGTGGATTTTCTTAGCAAAAGGTGTTATTTCAATGAAGACAAATTGGCCCTCAAATGCCCCCGTATAGATGTTAGCCACATTGGGGGCACAGGCTGCCCCCATGCTGACTTCTTGAACCTGTTTATAGATGCAATTGTTGAATTCAAAATAGTTCTCTTTGAGAACAATAGCCAAACATTCAAGGATGAACAAGTGATCATCCTGACTATCGCTCCTTTCTAGGGTCATTTTGACTGATTCCAATGCTTCCCGCTGAGGTATGTTGATATATAATGCCTCAATATCCACCGTGACAAGAGTGTCAGTATTGGGATTGGAAGGTATTCCTTCAATTTTGGATATCATGTGCCCAGTGCCTTTGACATAAGCTGGAAGGGCAAACACCAATGGTTTCAATAAAGTGCATATTTGGACAAGGGTTCTGTCATGGATCCAATGGTAGACACAACCAGTCTGAACGGAGGCTTAATAGGGTCTTTATGAGTTTTTGGCACTCCATATAGCACAGGAATTTTGATGTAAGGTCTGTTATGAAACTCGAACTCCTGCCTACAGATGGTGCCTCTATCCTAGGTCCTTTCCGTAATATGAAGAATTTATTTTTTAATCCTCTGTTCATGGAAGTTACTCACTTTGGAATAGTGCTCTGGCACCTCCAACATCTTGAGAATCTGGCCCTTATAATCTTTCATTTCTAGGACAACAATACCCCCACCTTTGTCACTGGGTTTGATCGTGACATCATGGTTTTTACATAGTTTATCGAGGGCATTGTGTTCATCAAGGTTAAGATTATAATGAGGTTTAGGAACAAGTCTCAACAGAAATTGAATTTTAGTACAGACAGTTTTCCAAAAAATGCCAACTTCTGGGCCTAACTCATCAATGGTAGGAGTGAAGATAGAAGAAGGTCTGAGTCCTGATCTGTTGTCAGTGGTGGAGACAACCATATTTTCGAAGAACTTTCTAAGTATAACTTTTCTGAAGAATGAGTGGATATCCCGACAAAGTTGATTTATCGATGTTAGAACTAGGTACTAATGATAATCCCCAAGTGAGCAATTTAAGAGAGTATTCATCAAGTGCTACCTGAGATAGATTGAATACCAAGATAGGGTCGGTATGGGAAAGGGAACTCAGTCCTTCCAGTATTGGTTACGTCTGGTTTGGAGGAACTGAGGGGGATTGTCTGTATGTTGATATCGTCCACTCGTTTGATTACCGGACCTCAATCTCGGAGTGCCCCGACGTTTTCCTAAAAAACGATTGTTCCTATTCGGCCCTTCGAAAGGCGGTCTCCTATTCCCGTAGGTATTGAATGAGTAAGATTCACCCTCTGCTTCTGATTCAGAGGTATCTGAAAATGTAAGATTTTTTTATTTGTCCAATGTTGGTGGTCCGCCTGACTAACACTAATATTATGCTTCCAAGTAGGGGTATACTCTTTCCTCTGAAAAGTAGTGAATGACTTTTTTAAGTTTATCAGTCTTTTTGTCTCCACCTCCATCAACCAGCGAGACTCTTTTGCCTATCAGATAATAGAAGTAAATTTGACCACTGGATCTCTTCTTGTTTGTGTTATGTTTTTTCTTTATAATAGTGTGTCTCTCTCAGGAAGAATGCATGTGACAGCAATGTTTGAGAAGGACCTGGATTCTATCTGGCATATGGGGGGCAAGGACATATGCAGAATATGGCCAGGAGAATTTTATGCTCACCTTTGCTATAGGCCCTCAAAGACAATTTGTCGGGTTATGGATTTGAAAGGAGATGAACATGCTCATTTTGCACATGACAGATTTGGTGAGGCATATATAACGTATTCATTAAGAATAGTCTTGTCTTTGCAAATGAGGTGAGTGATGTACCTGACCCCTTCAGCCATACATTCACAGGGATAGGCACTCCTAGTATAATTGATTTTTTACTTGCAATGGAGAATTTGAGGTCATGTGTTTCCAACTTTAGAACTCCTAATAATGGTATTAGTGACCATAATCCTCTCAGTATGGATATTACTCTGGGGAATGGGAGGCTTTAAACCCCAGGGAGTCTGAAGGGTACTGAGGCTGTAGGGGTTAATATCACCTTTATTAGATGGAATGGGGCAAACTGGGTGGAATTTCTAATTAAACATATTAGTAAAAATTAGGAACGCTTTCATGTGTGTCTGGATGAGTCTGCTGCCGAACTAATGTTTAGGAATGCCTTTGCAGAAACATCTAGAAAGATAAATCAGAGTTATGTACAGCTAATCAATCTAGGGACCCTAATAACATGACTGGTTCCATTTTAGTTATTCGAGGGCTCATTAAAACTTAAGCATCACGTTCAGTATAAAACCCAGGATCAAAGACAAGGTTGTGTCATGTAGACGTAGATATAAGCCAATGCTTTACAAGAGAAAGAAACCTATCAGAGATGGAATCATGGTTAGCCCTTGTGTCTAAGAGTGACACTAAGGACAATGTTGCCTTTTGGAAGCTGATTAACCAATATTATTTTAGAGAATCTAGTGCCACTGCTACTGAAGTTCTAATTCCCTCCCTTGAATGGGTCGCCAACTTTGGCATGACTTGCGATAGTCTGTGTAGTGAGAGGGTGGAGAGGGAGAATTTCAATCATTAAGCAAAGGGCACTTCCTTTTTTTGTCTATAGATGGTTGCAGCAATGCAGGGTTTCTGGGCTGTTATGATTATCATTGCAGGATCTCTTGAAGCTTCAGTTTTCATAATTGTTCACCTAAACTTGTTTAAACATATTTTATCTATTCCTTTCTTTCTGCAGATTCCCATATACCTTTCTATTTGAAGTTTGTTCAGCAAAGATGTATTCACATTTCACAACAAATTATTAGAAAGAGAGAATTTTTTAATCACTTCTAGAATTTAAATTTTTTGGTATTGTACCAGAATATCTTTGTCAGAATATGGTCTGATATGAAAATCTTGCCCTAAATACAGTTTACAAAAATATCACCACATTGGAGTTAATAATAGAAAACTACAACCAAAGTATAATATATTTGTACATGATAAACAGCAAGCGGTGTCTATGGCATATGTTCTATGATATTCTGACATACAACTTTAGTTTTCATTTCTGAAATGTGCTGTTCATCCTTTGTTTGTTTGCCTCCATTTCTCAAAATTGTTGGCACAGATTTACATGAGACTGTCCAATGATTCTCTAGGTTTTATGCAAAGGTATCGAAAGACTTTAGCTTTTTCTGTAGCGATAGTTCGGTGATTAGAAGAAGCCAGGTTCAGCAGGAGATGCAAGAGTTGCAGAAATCCGGGAAACTGCAATATCTTATGGGACAATAGGTAAACTTTTAAAAACAAGGATAAGATGTTTCTTAGTTTTATAATCAAGCGATTATTTTCTTGATATGAGTTTATTTTAACAAAATAAAGCCAGTGCAGATCTGAAAAACAATGTGCATGTTTATTTAAAAATTAAATAATTCCTCTAATGGAAATACCATTACAAAACATTTTTTAAAGACGAAAGTGAACATTAAATATGCATGACGAATATACAGAAGGCCCCTTTTAACCTTTGTGTAGTGGAATTGACTTGAGAAACCGTTCAGCCTTGATAGCAGGATGCTAACCTGTTCATCTCTAAAATGATCAGCCAGGGGGCTCCACCTGTCCGAAGTGATCTAACCTGAACTGTCTCTTCCGTCTTGGTGTATTACAGAGTTAGTTAATGCCTCCTTTGAAGAAGTCTTGGTCACTTATGTGGCATCACTATCATAGGATAGGATAGGATGGGTATTTATAAAGCACATTAAAACCGAAAGGGATCCAGGCGCTGGGGGGGACGAAAGAGAGACTAACACCCACCAAGTAGGAGGCAAAGAGCCAGGTCTTTAAGAACTTCTTAAAGGACTCGAGTGAGTTCGCCGCGGTAATAAAGTAAGTTAAAGTATTCCAAAGTGTAGCGGCTGCCACAGAAGATTAGCGGCCCCCCCCACCTGGACATACAAAATCTAGGCCAGACAAGTTTTTTCTGAGTAGAAGACCTCAAGGTTCTGCCTGGGGTGTACCAATGGAACAAGGTTTTAAGATGTAATGATCCTGATCATTAGAGGTACTTGGGCTAGCAGTGGTAACCATGCACCCGGAGACATCGATACCAGGGAAATCTATAGTTTCCGAAGTCAGGGTTTACTGT
The DNA here is from genome assembly GCF_964204655.1 of Triturus cristatus. Taxonomy (NCBI): domain Eukaryota; kingdom Metazoa; phylum Chordata; class Amphibia; order Caudata; family Salamandridae; genus Triturus; species Triturus cristatus. The sequence continues at coordinate 380,033,348 of NC_140588.1, forward strand.
AGGATTGCAAACAGTCTGCTGAGAAATGGCAAATACATTTGGGCATCAGTGGTTAACACACGGTGGCGTGTTTGAAGCACACCATTTATAATTTCAAAGTGGACAGAAACACCAGTTTCCATATAAAACAGAATTTCAATGACGGCCAGAATGAGGTCCTAGCGGGAAGCTAGTTCATCATCCTTGCTATGTCAATGTTTAGCACTCTACTTTATATTCCTAAATTTGCATCTGCAGTTAGGATTCAGGAGTACTACAAATGCCCCTAATTTTTCAGTGAATGCAAGTGAAGACATTTCTATTCGTCAAAAATGGGGGGAAAGTTCCAATTGTACTGCAAACCTAGGGGCTTATTTACAAGCCCCTTGCGCCTCTTTTGCGGCACTTTTCCCATGTTGAAAATGACGCAAAAGTGGCGCAGGGGGCTTGTAAATAAGCCCCCTAATGTTTAAAAGGCATGTGCAGGGCCTTACCTGGAATTTGAGTTTCTTATATCTCTGAACGCACGCTATGCGATTTTGCAGAGCCCCAAAACTAGGCAATCTACACAAGTCATAAGGAGTAAGTTTACAACGACTAGATTCGCTATTGTTTTTCTGAATTAAGCCCTAAATGTCTAGCTTGCTCTTTGTGCTCAAAGTCTTCAGTGCAGTATCTCCCTAGCTGCACATTCTTTCCACATAGGCGGGCAGACAGACATTCCTGCTCATCCCATTCTTCTTGTCACTTGTGAATATTTTCAACAGATGAGCTCGGATCACTCTCACACCTCACTAATCAATGCCCCCTCTTCTAGACGAACGGCACCATTGCTGGCGTGTACACCAGGCTCTCACTCATAACCCCAGCTCTAGCCAGGCAGCTTGTTACTGGCTCCACCAGTCTGCATGGAGTTAAACAAATGAGCCATTTCCGAGAAAATATTTCCATGTCCCTCTGCTTCAATAAGTGCGAACCATAAATTCCGACCAATTTTAAATCCCTCGCACCTGCTCCTAGTTAAATTGGTTTAGCTAAAACATCACACTCTGTCCATCTAGAGTTGCAATTTAAACCTGTCGGAAAGTTTCATCTTGAATAAGGCAAAACTAATTGTGGGCAGAAGCAGTGCTAAATATTTCCTTTTCAAGATATGACGATTCCTTGTAAAAATCAACATAATAATTCAAGTAGTATGTAATAGCACAATCTGTGTTTGCAGTAACATGTATTCCATGTGCCAGATGTGCATTGAATAAGACGCAGATGTGTAGTTTAACACCTTGGAGGTTTAGATAGGGGGGTATGGGGACAAGATTGTGCAGAGCTGCAACTATTGCTTAGGTTTCTGTGATATGTCACCATCATTTGTGGTTGACCCTTTTACAGTGTTTGAAAAAGGCGTCATCGCGGAACTATAGGCTTGTATATACTTTGTGGTTTAGCTGGAACAGATCATTTACCTATTAAAAGTGGGGAACAATGATTCTTGCTTTGCCACAGACCATGTTTTCAATAGGCGTTATTATTCTTTTTTCTTATTCTCGATCCATACTATAACTAACCATGTCTGCTCCTTTGATTTTTGCCCTTTAAAAAAAGATAAATAAACATTATTGTGAAATTAAAACTACTCCTTCCTGGTGTTCGTTTGCTTTGACTAGGACAAAGGAAAATGTAATTTTGATTTTGCAGTAATGTTATCTATGATGCCAAAGAACATGTCATGAGTGATGTGATATGTGAAGTAATTAACATGGAATGGTGAGGGCGCAAGGTATAGTTACTTCAGGGCACATGCTATAGTTTATTAAAAATACTATAACTGGTGAATTTCAGTGGGTTTGTTTGTTTGGAATTTATGTTTTAAATGACATTTTCACCTGAGCATAAGGTTCCTTAATCTTTGTTTTTCAGTAAATTTCAGAGTTTTTTTAATTGTAAAGTAGGATATTATTACAATTCCCAATTCTAACATCACTTTAACCTTTGTTTTTTTCAGGGAAGTTCTATTTTTTTAATGTTAAGTAAGATGTCCATTAGTTGCGCGACAAGGAATGGGCGCCTATTTCCCAATGCCACACACACCTATGTCTTGTAACAATATAAAGGGTGGCATTTGAAGAAAGGCAAATGGGTCAGAACACCAAAATATACAAAGAGGCAGGTCTATTGGCTTTATCAAGGGGTCAGCACATCAATAAATATAAGGCAGACCTTTTGGCACTGTCAAAAAATCAACAATGATAATAATCAAATGCATATTTTACAATATGGCTAGTTTGTGCATGGAAAGATTTGCAGTGATCTGTCAAGCAGGTGCTGAGAAAAAAGAGAGGTCTCAAAACGCATTTTCCCCATTCATTTTCCCATAGGAAGTTTAGACACAGCTACAGTGTAAACCGCTAAACGGATATATGACAAATTTGGCAGAAAGAGTGCTTATTGTGTTTTGGTGTTAATCCATTCAGTAGTTTTTGAGCAATTAATGCATAAAACCTTTGTATATCTCGGGAGACAGTGGCTCCGTGGATCCCGACATATCTCAAACTGAGATCTGATTGGTTGCCACCTCCTCAATGAGGAAGTTGTGGCAACCAACTTAGGACTCTGGACTCGGTCCCTAGTCCTAAAAACCACAAACCAAAAGACAGAAGGGGTGGGGAAGGAATACCCTGACCCTCTAGGCCTGGTGGTGGGGTCCAAGAGGATCCCACTTGGGGCCAAAAACATGGTTTCCCTGTCCGTGTAAGTGTTTGCTCTTACTTGGTGGGAGCAATTTCAAATCTCACTCCAAGTGGGAGCAAACACCAAGTCCATTCCCAGTGGGCGGGCGCTTGAAAAATGCTCCCATCCAGTGGAAGCATACTTTTCATTTGTTTCCCTGTCTGCAGTGAAGTGGGTAGGGAACTAGATGAAAAGATTGCTCCCGCCTGCAGGGAGCAGCATTTTTGGATGCTACCTGTGGGCTGGAACATAAGGTTGCATTTGTAATATTAATTTCCATAGGAACCTTTGTCCACACCTACAGCCCGAACTGCGGAAAGGACTTACACCAAATTTGCCGGTTCAAAGAAGTGCCTTTTGCTTATTTGGTGTAAATCCATTCAGTAGCTATTGAGAAATGTAATTTTAAAATTATAGTGTATCTCTGGCCATGGACATTTTGCAAAGGTTTTGCAATGAATCACGAATGCACACACCAACGGGAATGCTCTGATTGGCTGGACGCAACCTCAATAGAAAGTTGCAGCATGCCATTTTATCTATCAGTAACGGTTCCTGGGGATGAACATTTCTGAAATATCTAACATAAGGGGTCCGAAAAGAAGTACTCTGACCCCATGTTTGAGAATTGGGGGTGTTAGTGACACAAGTTATGTGTCCAAAATAGATTTTTTTAATCACGCACGATATTCATGACGATGCCCCGTCCGCCAGCACAGGCCCCCATGTACCATCGCGGGGACATAACGACTATCAACGTCATCGCGAATATTGGTGAAAATATAAAAAAAATCAGTGAATCATTAATACGCATTGTTATAGAGATATTGAGATTTTGATAAATGTTTTTATAGAGTTATTTATATGGTGAGTCATCTACTGTGATGGTTAGAATTAATTATATAGTTATAATTTTTAGATGTGTTCGTGGCCTTTAGATGCCAGTTTTTATTTTCCGTTTTTGCGACGTGTCCGTGAGGATTGCGATTACCACAGGGAAGATGTCACCACAGTCTCCAGAGTCACAGTGAAAACAGAAAATAGGTTTTAGAGATGGTTGTTCTAGAGATACACTAATAAATCATGAGTTTGAGGTGTACAGTAATAAACCCCTAGTGTGTAAAATACTGTAATATGTGTGCATATATGTATTTTCACTTTATGGAAAAGGCGCGACTGTCTCGGTTAGTGGCGACTTTGCGATGTCCCGAATAACCGCGAAAACAGAAAATAGGTCTGAAAGATGTTTTTTAAAGAAAATTAGTAGAAAAATATGAGTTTTTAAACACATACTTTGAAATAAGCATATATATAGTAATATGTGTAGGGCAATGTTCAGAATGGATTTTTTTCAGATTCATTTTGGATGTGTTGGTGGCCATTGAATGTCTGCTTTTGTTTTCTCTTTTTGTGACTTGTCCGTGGGGATTGCAATTACCAACGTCATTGCTGTCTCCGGAGTCACCGTAAAAAGTTACAATAGGCTTTAGGGATGGGTTTTATAGAAACTCTACAAAAACATGACTTTAGAGAATACTGTAAGAAACCCTTAGTGTGTAAAAAAAACCAGGAGTATGTGTGGATATGTGTTTTAGACTTTTAGACAAGGCGTGATCGTTGTGGTTATCAATGCCACTGCGACGTCCTGAATAACTGCAAAAGCAGAAAATAGGTCTGAAAGATGGATTATAAAGAAACTTAGTACAAAAACATGAGTTTATACGAATTTTTAAAGAAGTAGGTATATAGTAATATGTGTAGGGTAATATTTAGAATGGATTTTTCACATACTATTTTTGGATGTGTTGGTGGTGAATGAATGTCTATGGGGATCACGATGTTGTAGTGCATATAAAAAATGTAAAGAAAAAAGCCACCTATTAATCCACAGAAGAAAATACAAGCTTATAAAAATACCCCTTATACAGCCATTTTAGATAGAAGTTACAATTTAAAAACCTTACAAATTCAATAAAGCAATCATAGGTTACATGGACGTTATAGTTGGGTAATAGCATTAAAAAAAATCTTAGAAATTCACTGAAAGAACCAAAGGTTACAGGGACATTATAGTTAGGAAATAGAATTTTTTTAAACCGTAAAAATCCTCAGAAAAAAACAAAGGTTACAGGGACATTATAGTTAGGCTGACATTTCACTCGACAAGACCAGAGAAATTCAGCAGTTTAGTTAGCTGAGCTAACTAAAACTTGCACCCCTGCAATGCACTACTTATGACCTCACATATTACATAACTCATGACATGGTCAGTGACATCACTCATGACATCTGAAATGAAATCACTGATGACATAATTCACAGAATCTCTGATGCACCCACTCTAACCCCATGTAACCTTCCATACACTCACTCCAACTTCCACACTACCATTCTCAAAATCATTGACACACCCATACCAGTACTTACATACCCACTCACATTCATAGGTCTACACACATATCCACTTAGTAACCCATACAGCCACTCTACACCAACTCACTCAGTAATACAGCCACTGATATATCCACTCATACAGCCACTCACACACTGTCAGTCACTCATAGAGCTACTCACACACCTGCCACTCACCTATAGAGTCAATCAGACAGCCATTTACTCACCTATAAAGTTATACACATACCCACTCACTAACCCATACAGCCACTATCACAATCCCTTACTCACACATACAGTCACTGATATACTCTAACATTGAAGTATACTGCCTTTCACATATCCACTTACTCACCCATGTACCACTGACATCCATTCACTCACTGACACAGCCATAGACACACTCAGTCACTTATACAGCCCTTCTCTTACACACTCACTAACCATACACCCACTGACTCACCCACTTACTCATCCATGCTGGAAGTCACACACCCTCTCACCCACCCACACAGACACTCAGACAACCAATCAATCACCCATACCCCAGACATGTACCTGCTCACCAACCCATACAGCCACTTTGACACCAACAGACAGACTGATACAGACAATCCAACAACCTAGTCAGTGATCTATACATTTACTGAGACACCTAATTACTCACTTATACAGTCAGTCACACAGCTACTGAATCATCGATACAGGCACACATACACCCACTGATCATTGATGTCATCAGTAATATCACTAACCATATCATGCGTGATGTAATATGTGAGGTCATAAGCAGTGCATTGCGGGGGCGCAAGTTATAGTTAGCTCAACTATAAGTTAGCTCAACAATAAGTGCTGAATTTCTCTTGTTTTGTACGAATGAAATGTCAGCCTAATTATCATGTCCCTGTAACCTTTGGTTCATATAAAATCCATTGGCAGTTGCCAGTAGGTGGTTATAGTTAGGACTATGTTTCCATAGGAAAGGTATTTTTACTTGCCTATAACTTTGCCATCGTTGGTGAATCTTCACAACATTTTCCCAAAATATGGTACTGGTCATTCTCGTTCTGCATAGAAAGTTTCAGGGTGATCCATCAAGCAGGGGCTGAGAAAAAAGAGGTCAATAAAAGTGTGTTTCCCATGTTAATTCCTTTAAGACATGTCTGCAGCCCAAATCGTTGGATGGAATTGCACCAAATTTCCCAGAAAGCTAGCTTTTGGTTCACAGATTGTGCTTTTTGTTATTTGGTGGGCATCCATTCAGTAGTTGTTGAGAAATGTAAGGAAATTAAAATTTGTTTATCCAGGATCATGACTAATTTGCGGTGAATGCATGGACCAAAAAGAATGCCATGATTGGCTGGCCGCAACCTGAGCAGAGATTGCGGCTGCCATTTTAATTCAGCGGTACAGTCCCTGGGGCATAAATCAAATGGTAAATCTTGGCATAAGGGGTCAGGTTGGATGTGCCCCGACCTCATGGGAAGAATATAAGGATCTTTCTGTGAGTACACATGTGTACAATATGTTGTTAAACAGGTTTTTTTTTCACATGTGATATTTGCAAATTCTTCGTGACCACCAGCGGTGTGGTGTAACGTCGTGGTGAATTTGCGACTATTTTGAAAAAAGATTCACAGATATACTCTGACAATGATGCACCAACTCACAGACCCACTCAAGACTCATGCACCCACTCACAGACCCTCTCTCAGACTCATGCACCCACACACAGATGCACTGATAGACTCATCCACCCACTCACAGGCACACTCAGAAATTCATGCATACACTCAAAGACCTATTCAATGACTCAAAGACCCACTCAGAGATTTATGCACCCATTAACAGACCACAGATAAACGATGGCACCTAGTCAGAGACCCACTCAGATACTGATGCACCCACTCACAGATGCACTCAGAGGCCCATGCAACCACTCACAAACCCACTCAGAGACACAAGTACCCACTCACAGACCCACTCAGAGAGCCATACACCCATTCACAGATCCACTCAAAGACTCATGCACTGACTCTCACAGAGACTCATACACCCACTTACAGGCACACTCAGAGACCCATGCATGCATTCAGAGACCCACTCAGACACTCATGCACCCATTCAAAGACCCACGGAGACTATGATGTACCCACTCAGAGCTCCACTTAGAGACTCATTCACCCACTCACAGACCCACTCAGTCTCCTATGTACCCACTCACAGACATACTCAGATACTCATGCACCCACTCATCGACTCACTTAGACAATGATGTACTCACTTACATACCCACTCAGTCATGCATCCACTGACAGACCCACTCAGTCACCCATGCACCCACTCACAGACCCACTCAGATACTAATGCACCCACAGATAGACCGACTCAGAGACTCACACACCCACTCACAGATCCAATCATATACTCATGCACCCACTCACACATGTACTTAGAGATGTATGCACCCACTCATAAACAACTCTCAGACTCATGCACCCACACACAGATGCACTGATAAACTCATAGACCCACTCAGAGACCTATGCATCCATTCATAGACTCTCTCAGACATTCATGCACCCATCCACAGATCCACTCAGAAACTCATGCACCCACTCACAGATCTACTCATAGACTCTAATACCCATTTGTAGACCCACTCAGAGACTCATACACCCACTCACAGACCCACTCAGTCACCCATGTACCCACTCACAGACACACTCAGATACTCATACACTCACTGACAGACTTATTCAGACAAGGACTCACCCACTCACACACCCACTCAGACAGTCATGCACCACTCACAACACACTCGGAGAATGACAAACCCAATCACACAATCATGCAGATAGCCATGCACCCACTCACAGACACACTCATTCACCCATGCACCCACTCACAGACCCACTCAGATACTCACAAACAAACTCAGAGATCCACTCAGATACCCACTCACAGACCTACCCAGAGACTCATGAACCCACTCACAGACCCACTCAAAGACACATGCACCCATTCACAGACCAACTCAGACACTCATTCACTCATTCACAGACCCACTTAGACACTCATGCTCCCACTCACAGGCCTACTCAGAGACTTATACAGCCAATCACAGACCCACAAAGAGACTCATGTACCCACTCAGAGATCCACTCAAAGACTCATGCAGTGAATCACAGATGCACTCTGAGACTCACACACTGACTCACAAGCCCACTCAGAGACTCATGCACCACATCACAGAAGATCCACTCAGAGACCCATGCACCCATTTACAAATCCACTCATGCACTCATCTACCCATTCACAAATCTATTCAGAGACTCATGCATGCATTCAGAGACCCACTCAGAAATTACACACTCATTCACAGACCCACTCAGATGACAATATCATACCCACTCACAGATCCACTCAGAGTCTTATGCACCCACTCACAGAGCCACTCAGTCACCTATGCACCCACAGTCTTAAACCTATGTTTTAGTAAACGTGACTCACCTCTGAGATATGCTGTATGTAAGCCATAAAGCACAGTGCTTTGTGCTTAAAAGATGAGAGAATTGCTTTTGAGTTTCAGTACGTTACTCTTGCACTTGCAGACCCCTATGCCAAGCACTACACATAATATACCTCTCATAATGTAACTAACATACGTGGCACTTATTAATTCACTCATGACATGGCTATTGACATCTCTGATGACATCTCAAATGACATCACGGATGATATCCAGTGAGTGAAAGCATTTCATATACGTTTTGAGACTTAAAGATATATATATAGAGAGTAGATTGTGCTGTCTGGTACACGGAAATACCACTTCTGCTATTAAGGTGTTTTGTACATTATTGATGGATAAGATTATTTAGCTTCACTTCTTAACCTGTTGAACGCTAACGTCAGAAACTTCACTTCTTTTTAATTCCTTGCAAACGCTAACTGCACTGCGCTATTCTTAGCCTGCCCCACTCACCTGTGTCTTGCTTGTGGTATGGTGGATTTCCTGTTTCCACGGACCGCCGCAAGCAGTTTTTTGCTTGTTTGATGTGGAGGAAAACAGGATACTTGAGACACTTCCGGTCTCAGAGAGGGGAGGGAAACTCCCGCAGTTAGTGGTCTAGTGTTTTACTAGACACCCCAACTTAAACTCCATGAGTACGTGGACGCGCAGCGGACGTGTGCAGCGGGCGCGCCTCTGGCGCAACCAAGGGTGCACCATAGGTAAGCACGTCTTCGCCCGTCCACATCCGGACTGTGTCCGGCGCTCATAATCCTGGAGCTTGTGCTAGGGATCAGGTAGATTGATCTAGCTATTCTAGAGAAACCCTGATAAAGATCAGAGAATGTGGGAAACACTGCTCCTGCGCTATCATCCCCATTGATAATCTCTTTGAGCAGCATCAACAGGTATGCGCCTTCTGTGGTTACGGTGTGCTCTTATGCCCCAACACCTGGCCGCACAGGGTTATGAAACCCTTCAATAATCTTGGTAACTCCAGCCATGAAGGAGAGAGATATAGTGGTTTCCTTTTAAATGCTTGCTCCCTCATTAAACACAAGTTGGAGTTTGCTATTTTTTTAGCAAACTTTGAACCTGATTGGGTCCTTATTACTGAAACCTGGGCCAACAATACATCAGGCCCAACCTAGTAGATGCAATCATGACTAACTACTCTATCCAGAGGGTAGACAGGGTGGAACATACGGGTGGAGGTCTGCTGTTATTTTTAAATCTCATTTTAAATGTTGGATAGCATCAGACTTTAACCTACAAACTTGTGAAGTCCTTCATTTTAAATTTGTTACCTCAGCCACCTGTTCATTTGGTGGGCTGCTGATCTATAGGCCCACAGGCCCAAGACCTCTGTTTCTTATGGAACGTAAGCACCTGCTAGAACCTTTTCTAGTGGAGAGCTGGATGACAATCCTGGGTGATTTTGGCTTTCACTTAGAAGAGGTGAACAACCAAGATCAAGCACTCTTCTAGAAACCCTTGCTAATCTTGGAATGTCACAATTAGTATCAGCCTCCACACATAAGGTGGGCCACACTTTGGATGGGATTTTTACTAATGATACCAGAGTAGTTTACCCAAAAATCATTCCTATTTGTTGGTCAGATCACTGCGCAGTTGCCTTCGAGTTTGCCCCCCTCCCGGCAACCAGAAATAATAGAGCTCCTCACCCCATGGATATATCCAGAAACCAAAAAGGAGCCTCTGCCGAGACTCTAGCTAGAACTCTAAACAGTATATCCTGTGTAATCCAAGATGACTCTGATAGCGGGGTTGAGGCCTTCGCTGCATAGCTGGAGACTGCAGCCAATAAATGTGCCCCTTTGAAAACAATTGTACATCAAAGATGCCTCACTTCGGCACCATGGTATAATGATAGGCTCAGGATGCTCAAACAAGCATGTCGCCGTCAAGAATAAACTTGGAGGAAAACCTAAGATGAACAAGAAAGAATTGCATATAAAAGGGACATTAAAGAATACAAGGTCACACTAACGGAAGAAAAATCAAAGTATTGCAACTCTAAAATAAAAAATGCCCCCTCCTCTAAAGAACTCTTTAGGCTAGTGCAATTGCTCTCAGCCTCTCATCACAATATGGAGCCAGAGAGCTCCCAAGCATTGTGTAACCAACTAACAACTTTCTTCCATTCCAAGATTACGGACATTTATGCAGATTTTGGCCTAACTACTATCACGCGTACGCAGCCAACTGCTACTAGTTGGCCCTTACCTACATCTCAAGGGCCGTTGTCAGGTTCAAGCCAAGAGACTAAAGGACTCTCTGTGTTTCCTCCACTATCTCCCAAGCTGGCTGAACAATACTTCCTGAAAACCTTCTCAGGATCACCCCTAGATGCCTGCAATCCAGCAGTCCTTCACATGGTGGCAAATACTATAGCCAACCCACTCTGTAAAGTAATTAACAATGTGATCGTATCCGGACCTTACCCTCTTAGCTGGAAACAAGCCATCATCAGGCCTCTTTTAAAAAGAACAAATCTGGATATTACGAACTGTAAAAACTATCGCCCGATCTCCTTGCTTCCCGTCCCAGCAAAGATCCTGGAGATGCACCTTAATATCCACTTGATGGAAACTGTGAAAATGCAACACTGATTTGATGACTCCCAGTTCAGCGTCAGGGTAATTCACGGGACAGAGACTACTCTAATGTCAGCCATGGACTGTATTAGGCATCTAGTTGACGAAGGACAAGGGGTAGTGCTGATACATCCGGACTTATAGCATTTGATACCATCTCTCCTACTCTGCTGCTGAATAGACTCAAAGGCCTTGGTATCTCTCATCAATTGTTAGCTTTCATGTCCTCTTTCCTTAAGGATAGATCCCAAATTGTGAAGCTACAGCACTTCTACTCAGAGGCTTTTTCTTTCCCCTGTGGAGTACCGCAGGGCTAATCCTTGAGCACCGCACTTTTTAATCTTTATGTAGCACCCTTAGCGGCAATAATCCACTCCTTTGGAATGGAGGTGGTGTCCGATGAAGATGACACTCAGATCATGGTGTCAATCGCTAAGAACTCATTCTCGATAGCAGAGAACATTTCACGCTGCATGACCAAAGTGGCAGAATGGATGTCATGTAATTTTCTAAAACTTAATGGGGACAAGATGGAAGTAATGATCTTTGGCCCAGGGATATCAAGATGGAACAGTAGCTGTTGGCCTCACTCCTTAGGAACCTGTCCTACCCCGGGAAAAAAGGCCAAGAAATTTGGAATATTGAGGGACACTGAACTCACTTTTAATGCCCAAATAAATCGTACCATAGCAACCTGCACCTGGATTATAAGGATGCTCAAGAAAATGTTCCCATTTGCCCAGTGGTCTGCTCGCAAGCGGGTCGCACTTGCCCTGGTAATGTCCAGACTTGATTACTGCAACTCATTGTATCTGGACTCAAAAAAGGACATGAAGCATAGACTCTAGGTTAAGCAGAATGCGTTGCCGAGTCTCGTTCGGGACATACCCAGGGGGCAGTCCGCTGCAAAGGGACTGTAGACCCTACACTGTCTCACAATTAACAAACGCATTAGATTTAAATCTCTCTGCATGGTACACAAGGCCCTTCACCTCCCATATCCTGCAAGATTGAAAACTATGCTTGGCCGGTATCTCCCAGGTAGACCTCTTCATTCTTCGCTTCAACTACAGATCATGGTACCGAGAACCAAAAGAAGAAAATGGGCTGACAGAGCATTTCCAAAGGCCAAGAACACACTCTGGAACACCCTTCCACAAATTATAAGGGCCATTCCTCAGCTCCTGCCCTTCAGGAAGGCTCTTAAGACATGGTTATTCTCCTTGTAGTTATCTTCTATTTATGGACTATGAGCTGGTTCTTCGGGATGGTGACCTATAGCGCCTTGAAGCTTTTTGGTAATTGCTGCGCTTTACAAATTTAAAATCAAATCAAATACTAAGCTACTGCATACATTAAACTACTATCATTTCTGTACTAATAATGAGTGATATTATTTCTAACATATGTGACCTCAGTGACTGTGTGACTGTCTGTATCTGTGTTTGAGTGGCTGTATGGGTGTGTAATTGGGTGTGTGAGTGACTCTCTAGGTATATAAGTGGGTGTGTAAGTAGCTGTGTGGCTGAGTGAGTGGCTGTGTGAGTACCTGTATTGGTGAGTGAGTAGGTGTGTCAGTGGCTGTATGGGTGAGTGATTGGCTGTGTGAGTACCTGTATGGGTGTGTAAGTAGGTGTATGGGTGACTGTATGGGTGAGTGAGTGGGTGTCTGAATGGCAGGATGAGAAAGTGACTGGGTGTGAAAGTGGATGTATGGGTGAATGAATGGCTGCTTAAGTGGGTGTTTGGTTAAGTGAGTTGTTATGTGAAAGGCTGCTATTGGAGAGTGAGTGTCTGTGTGAATGGCTGTATAGGTGAGTGAGCGGATGTGGAAGTGCTTGTATTTGTGTGTGAATGGGTATGTAAGTGGTTGTATGAGTGTGAGTGTGTGTGTGAGTGCTTGTGTGGGTGAGTGAGTGGCTGTGTTGAGAGGGTTTGTGAGTGTCTGTATAGGTGAATAAGAGTGTGTTTGCTGTAAGGGTGAGTGTGGTTGTGTGAGTAGCTGTGTGGGTGAGTGAATGGTTGTGTGTGTGTGGCTGAATAAGTGAGTGAGTAGACATTTGAGTGGCTCTATGAATCAGTGAGTGGGTATGTGAGTACTTGTGTGGATCTGTGAATGGATATGCGAGTGGTTTTATGGGAGTGGGAGTGAATGTATGAGAGGTTGTATAGGGCTGTGAGTGGGTGCGTGAGTGGTTCTGTGGATGATATCATCAGTGATGTCATTTGAGATGTTATCAGTAATGTCTTCAGTGATGTCACTGACCATGTGCTAAGTGATGTAATATGTGAGGTCATAAGCAGGGCATTGCAGGTGCGTAAGTTATAGTTAGCCCATGTATCTATGACTTCTGAAAATCTATGGCATTGTAAAAGTGAAATCTGAGCCTACCTATAGCGTCCGTTTAACCTTTGCGTTTTTTAGTGAATTTCTATGATTTTTTAATTCAATTTCCTAACTATAATGCCCCTGTAATATGAAATGAAAATAGGTACTTATAAAGCACATGGCTACTCCACAGAGTGTCCCGGCACTAAAGAACCACCAAATGACAGGAAACCAGAGCCCAAAGGCCAGACTGCACAAAAAGAATTATTGTTGGAAAAGCCAGGTTTTTAGCTATCTCCTAAAAGTGAGCAGGCCCTGGACCTGCCTGAGATGAAGAGGCAGACAATTCCATGAGTGGGCAGCCAGCACTTGAAAGGAGCGACCGCCTACCCGAGAGTTGGCAAATGCCCTGAGAACCTCAAGGCACATTGCGGCTCGTTGTGCTGGACCCTTCTCCTGAGATATTCAGTACCCGTGCCATGAAAGGCCCGAAAAGCAAAACCAGAGCCTTAAACTGGATCCTCTTCCATACGGGTAGCCAGTGCAAGGCCTTCAGGTGGATCGACATACGTGCTCTGGGTCCCACCATGAGAATGGCTCTGGCCGCCACATTCTGAACCACCTGCAGACGATTCAGTAAGTACTCAGGTAGGCCCAGATACAAAACATTAACGTAATCCAACCTGGATATAATTAAGGCTTGTACTACAGTCTTTCGATACTCAACCGGTGGCTGGGGGAGAAAGTTTTTTAGCATTTTTAACATGCCCAAACAACTGCCAGCGACAGTTTGAATTTGAGTCTTCATTGTTAGAGTGGTATCCAGCTTGACTCCAAAGTTCTTAACAGTACTAACTGGAGCTGTGGTAGGGGACATATTATGAGCCCACCATTGATACCATGAATCGCATGGCGGACAACCAAAGAAGATAATCTCTGACTTTTCAGGGTTACACTTTAATTGGTTATGCCGTAACCAAGAGAAAACCTCTGTCAGACAGATTTTGAGGGAAACATCCTTTACCACGCAACCATTACAACGCGGTATGGTTACATCGTGGTTTTAACAACGCAAGTCGTTACACCGACTTGCACTGGAGGGCGCTGTAGGATAAGGAATAGTGTGAATTACTTTCCAACACCTTCCCTACTGTACGTAGACTGGAGTTGGAATAGTAATTCACACTATTCCTATGTCCAGCGCCCTCCAACGCAAGTCGATGTAACGACTTGCGTTGTTAAAACCGCGATGTAACATACCGCGTTGTAATGGTACGCGTTGTTACATCATACATCCAATTTTGATCTTGTTGTCTCTAAAATCTGTGCTTTTGTCACACATAAACAACAGCTGAGTATCATCGGCATATGATACTGTCTTGGCGCTGTGTGAATATTAAAAAGAGACAGGTTCAAAATAGATCCCTGCAGAACCCCCACCTTCATAGGTGAAATGGGGGCTGAGAAGGGGCGGACCAAATTGCCTGCTGACGATCACTCAAAAAAGAAGCTAACCACTTGAGTACCATGCCACCCATGCCGCATTCCAATACGCTCTGCAAGAGCCGGTCATGGGGCACGGTATCAAAGGCCGCGGACAAGTCCAGTAGTATCAGCACTGCACTTCCTCCTTTACCTAGTTGTGTTTTGATGGTTTTCGAGACTTCCAATAAAGCTGTTTCAGTGCTAAGGTGGGCTCTGAATCCATACTGACTATCATGGAGTACGAAGTTAGCTTCCACGTACTCAGTCAATACTAGATTGACATACTTTCTAGGGCTTTGGAGAAGATAGGCAGCAATGATATAGGCCTGTAATTAGAGGCTACTGCTGGATCAGGAGAAGGTTTCTTCAATAGGGGAAGAATTTTGGCCTTTTTCAAGCTACTAGGCACCATTCCCTTTTGTATTGAAGTATTCAAGACCAGATTGAAGGCTGGATTTATAGTCTCGGCAATGACCGACAGTATTTTTGCAGGGCAGGGGTCCGAAGGAGTAACTGACTTCAAGGTGTTCATTATCTCAAGGGATTTCTCTAAGGAAATGGGAGGAAATTGAGTAAAAGAAAATCCAGCCCCAGAGTTGGCCAGGCATAAAAACCTTGCATCGTCTTCCTTGGCTGGGGATGAAGTCACAAAAGACTTTTGAAAAGTAAAAATGTTATTGTAGAAGTAGCTGGCAATATGATGAACCCAGGCAGACATGGGGGTAAACGGAATTCCCACCGCGCTCGGGGATGAGAAATCCTTGACAATTTTGAAAATTTCTTTACTCTTGTGTGCCGCTACCTCAATTTTAGAGGAAATTTTTTTTTTCTTTTCCTTGCGGATATTATTATTATAGTGGGCTTTCAGAGCTTGTTTGTACATGATTTTGTCCTCAGGATTAAACTTATTCCTCCACACTCTCTCCAACTGTTTGAAAGCACTTCTGCTTTTCCTAAGAGTTTCAGTAAACCACGGAGCAGAGGCGCGTGTAGATTTGGCTACTCGAGTGGTAAGGGGAGCCAGCTCTGAGGCACGGCCCTTGAGCTTATTCTCAAGGCTGAGTGCATCTATCCCAAGATCGCCACTAAAGGGAATCGGATGCTGACTCAAAGCTGCCTTCATGGCATCCGGCATAGTCTGACAGAAGGATCTGAAACTACACGGGCGGGGTTTACCATGAGGTTGGGAGTTAAATAGAACCTTGGGGACTTTAAAACCTAGAAGAAAGTGATCAGACCACACCAGCGGAAGCGGTGTGTCTGTTTCTATTCTAACATTGGAAAATATCTGATCTAAAATATGTCCCTTTTCATGGGTGGGTAGGTGAACATAGGGGGCCAGATTAAAAATCTCCAAGGATTCCCGCACCCTCGTCGACTATTCTTCAATTTCTAAGGTTTTTTAATGTTGTTTCCTAACCATAACTCCCTGAAACCTTTGGTTTTCTAAGTGGATTTCTAAGGTTTTTGAAATGCTATTTCCTAACTGTAATCTGTAACCTTTGA
Source organism: Triturus cristatus (assembly GCF_964204655.1). Classification (NCBI taxonomy): domain Eukaryota; kingdom Metazoa; phylum Chordata; class Amphibia; order Caudata; family Salamandridae; genus Triturus; species Triturus cristatus. Next base: position 380,049,900 of record NC_140588.1, read on the forward strand.
GGGTCTGTGTGTGAGAGAGTACATGAGTGTCTCAGTGGGTATGTGCGAGAGTATGTGAGTGTCTCAATGGGTGTGTGAGTTTCTGCATAGGTCAGAGTGGCTGCGTGAGTGTCTCATCGGGTGTGTGAGTGGGTGTGTGAGTGTCTCAGTGAATCTGTAAGTGAGTGGCTCAGTGGGTGCATGAGTGTCTGAGTGAGTATCTGAGTGGATTTTTGAGTAGGTGTGAGAGTGTCTGAGTGGGATTGCATGTGCCTCCATGAGTGTCTGAGTGAGTCTGTGAGTGAGTGCAGAGAGTCTGAGTGGGTCTGTGATTGGGTGTTTGAGTCTCTGAGTGGTTCTGTCGGTGGCTGTGGGAGTGGATGTATGGGTCTGTGAGTGGATGCATGAATGTCTGAGTGGATCTGTGAGTGGGTGTATGTGTCTGAGTGACTCAGTGAGTAGGTGCATGAGTGTCTGAATGGGTATGTGAGTGGCTATGTGAGTGGCTGTATGAGTCTCAGAGTGGGTGCATAAGAGTCTGAGTGCATCTGTGAATGGGTGTATGAGTGTCTGAGTGGGTCTGCCAGTGAGAGTGGGAGCTCCTGAGTATGTGGGTGGATGTTTAAGTGTCTGTCTGGGTGTGTCAGTAGCTATGTGAATGACTCAGCCACAAAGTAAGAGCACCTGCCCTTTTTCCCAAGTAAAGTCTTGTGTTTTGCATAAAATATCTACACAAGTGGAGTTCTTTTTTCTGGTTAATTACTAAGTGCTCCCTCTTTGGGAAAATGTCCAGTATGTATTCTATACTAGAGCTGTGTAATGGAGCATGAGGAAATGTCACCAGTGACATTGTGTGCATTTTGGTCAAATGTGATATTTCCTGGTGCTTCTTTATCCAGAAATATGTGATAACTTGAAGCCTCCTATAGAGAAGATGCTGAGATTAAAAAGAGGTAAATCTCCACCAAACAAGGGTCCCGTCCCTCCACTTAACTTTATGAAGTAAGTGTTTTTTTGCTTGGTGGAGAGGTCCACATATTCCTCACCAAAATCAGTGGGAAAAGCACTTGGGGGGGCTGCTTGTTAAGCTGTCCATCATCCTGGCAAAGGCAGGAAGACCATTGGATACTACTAAGGTGGGCAGGGCCAAACAGAGAAGCATCTAAATGATTTCCACATTTGCCTACTCCTAGTATTTTAAAGGGAGAATCATTGACTCTGCCCTCACCAGGAAAGGACAAGAAAGAACCCACTTGTCACAGTCACATACAGATTGTGCTCCAACAGATCAATGATGCAGTCACCTCCATGAAGGATTTCAGATTGTTTTTAATATGGAATTGACAAGAAGGGCCTAGTTGAAATTTAAGGGGGAGGGGGCCACATGGCCCCCCTCCCCGGGCTGATTTTGTCCCTGGGTCTCCATCCCATGGGTCCTGGCCTTAATTCAAGGTGGGACACATGGCTCCCCGAACTGATTTTAGCCTTCAAATGCTGGGTGCCCTGAATCCCACCCAGGGCACCCAGTCAACCCCATTGGGGACAGCAGAGGGAGTGTGAAAGACCCCTCAGTCATTACAGGCTCCCCACCTCCTGTGGGAGCCGGCATTGCACTTACACACAAGGAGGTGCTAAATAGGGGTGTGCCAAGCTCAAGCAGTTGCTCTACATGAAATTGTGCAGAATTGCATCAAAACTCTGTGTAATCTCGCAGATTTCGGCAGAGTTCCGCGAGCGGGCAGAGTTGCTCCACTTGACTACCCCTAACTTGAATGCACTCAAATGAGTCAGTGCTGGAAGACTATAGCGCTGAGGGGTACAGCACTGGAATGAGGCTACACCAAAATACAGCTTTGCTGGAATAATACTGCACTGAGGAAGCCTACCCCAGAACAAGTGAGCACTGGAATGAGACTGTAGAAAGACATGGCTGTTGTAATAAACAGCGACACTGAGCAAGGCAGGCTGCACCAAATTTAAGCAGCACTAGAGGAAGGGAAACAGAACAAGGAAGTATTCAGTAACACTGCATGAACTGAGGCTGAACTGGAATGAGGCAGCATTACAATTATGTACTACAGAGCAAACTGACACTCTAAAAAGACAACATTAGAAAGAAACCTTTTAGTAAAATCCAAAAGAAGCCTAGTCCGAAATTTGGCTGCCCCAACAAGGCTGCACTGAAAAAAGTAAGTGCAACGACGAGGCAGAGCTTAGAAGAGTCAGGTCAGATCCATGCAGCACTAGAATAAGGCAATATTGGATGCAGCTGCTCACGAATGATGCTTCCCTAGAAAAGGCTACATGGCCAAAGCTGCACCGTCCGTAGGGCTGCACTGAAAGACACCACCTAAAGCAGTCACAGACTGAACCAGCAGCGACTGAGACTTTACTGGAATATGAATGGCTTGCTATGAGGCTATGTAAACTGAGGCTGCAGTTTACAACACTCACCCTATTGAATGCAAACAGCTCCTGCTTAAGCCTCTACCGCTGCAGGTCCACTCCTCCTTCTCTAGTGAACGGCACTCCGCTTGCAGCCAGAGCAGAGATCCATCAGTTTCTTTTCGGCAGCTCTCTATGTTTTGTGACACTGCTTTGTTTTTCTTCTCCCAAGATGGCAGCTCCCATGGCAGACACCTAAGTTTAATGGTGGGCAGTGGGGGCAAACACCGCTACTCTGCAGAATCTGAGTATTTTGCTAATATCCGCAAAATTCTTCAAACTCCGTCCGCTGAGCAGAGTTAATTGTCCACCCCTAGTGTTAAACATTCAGCTCCCTGTGAATGACAGCAATTGTTTTGTCTGTTTCCCTGCCCACATGACAGCGGGCATGGAAACAGACAAAAACTCCGAGCAAACAGCTATGTACCTGTGGTGGGCACCTCAGGACATAGCAGGAGCTGGCCCTGGGGAGTGGCAGTCACCAGGGCCATATTCGGCTCCAGGAGTGTGGTCCCGCAGTCCCGCTCCTTATGTGTTGACGGGCTGGACCCGGGGAGGTGGTGGTCCCTGGGGCCGGGGGGTCCATGTGGACACCAACAATTTATTTAATTTACTACCCCTGGAAGGTGGTGATCCCTGGGCCTTCCAGTACGCACTCTCCCCTCTATTATTGAAAGGAAAGCCTTGGCGAGATGGTGGACCCCGCGGCTTCTAGGAGGCCCAGGAGGTGGGCCCTCACGGCTCCCCTCCATTATTAAAAAATAACCCCAGGGAGATGGTGGTTCCTGGGGCTCAAAAAGCCTCAGGAGCGGGGGCCCATGCACCACTCTCCTTTTTTTTTTTAATGAAATGCCCTCCTGGCGGCCCTTTTCAAAATAAGCGTTGGAGCCCACGCTTGTTTATTTTTTTTCAATTTTCACTGGAGTCATTGATCTGTCATAATTTACAGTGAAAATTTAAAAAAGTGCTTTTTTGCCCTAGCGGGATCCTTCTGGATCCCCAGGACCAGAGCTGAGGGGTCAGGGTATTCCCGCCCTGCCCCCTTTTTTCTGGAACTCACCTGAGGATGAGTCTCAAGAAGCCTGCCAAAACTTCCTGGTTGATGTTTTGCCAGCCAATCAAATTCCAGCACGGGGACTGTTGGATCCTCGGAGGATCTGCATCCCTAGATATACAAATATGAATTTCCTTTAATTTCTCAACAACTACTGAATAGATTTACACCAGTTCAAAAAAAGGTTGTTTTCTGAACCAACATCTACTTTTCTGCTAACATTGCTGTAATTTCATTCAACAGTTTGGGCTGTAGTCGTGTCTAAAATTCCTATGGGAATTAATATGGGAAACACACATTTTTTGACCCCCCTCCTTTTCTCAGCCCACACTTGACGGACCTTTGACCCCAGGGTAGGTCGCTCCCCTGCCCTCGCGGCGCCACCAGATCCTCTGTGCCTGCCTTCTGCTCTGTTGCTGTGCCGACTGTCCCCCAGAGTGTCTGCCTTTTTCCCCTGTGTATGATCGCGTCCCCTTTTGCTTTTTTGTATCCCAGAGTGCCTGCTTTCCCCGTGTGATCGCGCTCCCCTTGCCTTCTGTATCCCTGAGTGCCTGCTTTCCCCGTTGTGATCGCGCTCCCCTTGCTTTTTGTATCCCTGAGTGCCTGCTGCCCCTCGTGCCCCCGCCGTCCCCCTCCGTCCTTCCGCCGCTTTTTGTCGTTTTTTTCTCGCTTTTCCGGCTTTTGTACCCCTTCTAGGTACTTTTCCGCTTTTTCGGGCCTCCTCGCCTCCCCGAGGCCCTTCGCCGCTTTTCCCGCTCTTTTTCCCCCCTACCCGCCCTCCTCCCGCCTCCCAGCTGTCCCCGCCTCCCCGGCTACCCCTTATATGGCGGCCGCTGCGAGGCAGTGGTAGCGACCTTTGACCCCAGGGTAGGTCGCTCCCCTGCCCTCGCGGCGCCACCAGATCCTCTGTGCCTGCCTTCTGCTCTGTTGCTGTGCCGACTGTCCCCCAGAGTGTCTGCCTTTTTCCCCTGTGTATGATCGCATCCCCTTTTGCTTTTTTGTATCCCAGAGTGCCTGCTTTCCCCGTGTGATCGCGCTCCCCTTGCCTTCTGTATCCCTGAGTGCCTGCTTTCCCCGTTGTGATCGCGCTCCCCTTGCTTTTTGTATCCCTGAGTGCCTGCTGCCCCTCGTGCCCCCGCCGTCCCCCTCCGTCCTTCCGCCGCTTTTTGTCGTTTTTTTCTCGCTTTTCCGGCTTTTGTACCCCTTCTAGGTACTTTTCCGCTTTTTCGGGCCTCCTCGCCTCCCCGAGGCCGTTCGCCGCTTTTCCCGCTCTTTTTCCCCCCTACCCGCCCTCCTCCCGCCTCCCAGCTGTCCCCGCCTCCCCGGCTACCCCTTATATGGCGGCCGCTGCAAGGCCGCGCAGCGGACGTGCGCAGCGGGCGCACCGCTGGCGCACCGAAGGCGCGCCTAAGGCAAGCCCATCTGCGCCCCTCCACGCCTGGACCGCGCCCAGCACCCGAACCTCTGGCCCCCGCGCCCCCCGCCTGACCTACGACTCCGCCTTCCTCGCCAACCTCAACCCCGGCCGCACGCCGGGCTGCTACTGCGCCACCCCGAAACGTACCCACGGACCCTTCACCTGCAGCAACTGCCGCTTCACCTGCCTCCGAACCCACTCCGCTCCCGCCAAGAACTACTCCCCCGGAAACAACCTCCACTGCATCCTGGTCAACACCCGATCCATCCACAGGCACGCCATCGAACTGTGGAACCTCATCAACTCTACGAACCCGGACATCACCTTCCTCACCGAGACCTGGATGAACCCCTCCTCGGCACCCGACATCGCCATAGCCATCCCCGACGGCTACAAAATCATCCGGAAAGACCTCACCAACCGCATTGGAGGAGGCATCGCCATCGCACACAAAAACTCCATCCGCATCTCGACCGACACGACAACTCACTCCCCGACGCCGAACACCTCCACTTCATGATCCACAGCGACCCCAAAACCACCCTCAGAGGCACCCTCATGTACAGACCACCAGGACCTCGCACCAAGTTCAGCGAAGACATCGCAGACTTCGTCAACCCTCACGCACTCTCATCCACCGACTACATCCTCCTAGGAGACCTCAACTTTCACCTGGAGAACCTCACCGACAACAACACCACCGCCTTACTGGACAACCTCGCCAACCTGGGACTGAATCAGCTAATCAACACCCCCACCCACGACGCCGGACACACGCTCGACCCCATCTTCTCCTCCAGCAAACACATCACCTTCAGCCACACCACCGAACTCACCTGGTCGGACCACAGCTGCGTCCACTTCATCTTCAAGAAGACCACCGTGCCCCACCACACCCAGCAACCACCAAGAAGACACTGGAATCGTATCACCGCGGAACAGCTCGCATCAACCCTCTCCCAGAACCAACCCACCAGCACCACCGACCCCAACGTAGCCGCCAACAACCTCACAAACTGGATCTCCGACTGCGCCAACCTCCTGGCCCCCCTGAAGACTCAAGCCAGCACCAACAACCACAAGAAAAACTCCTGGTTCACCCCCGACCTCAAGAACTCCAAGAAAGAATGCCGCGCCCGCGAGAAGACGTGGCGCCTTAACCAGACCGAAGAGAACATGTCAGCTCTCAAGGACGCCACCCGCCAACACCACCAACACCTCCGCGCCGCACGAAAAACAGCCTACCGGAACAGACTTGACAACAACGCCCACAACAGCAAGGAACTATTTGGCATCGTCAAAGAGCTCTCCAACCCGGAAGCAGAAAACAACTCCATCCCTCCCTCACAGGACCTCTGCGACTCCCTCGCAACCTTCTTCCACCACAAGATCACCGACATATACAACAGCTTCCCGACCGCCGACACGAGCCCCCCTCCGGAACCCGCCACCGACACCACCACCATCCTCACCTGGAACCCTACCACCACCGAGGAGACCACCCGCATAATGAACTCGATCCACTCCGGATCCCCATCGGACCCCTGCCCGCACCACATCTACAACAAGGCCGACGACATCATCGCACCGCACCTCCGAGACGTCATCAACGCCTCCCTCACCGCCGCCACCTTCCCGGAGAGCTGGAAACACGCAGAGCTCAACGCCCTCTTAAAGAAACCTACAGCAGACCCCACCGAACTCAAAAACTTCCGGCCCATCTCTCTCCTGCCGTTCCCCGCCAAAGTGATTGAGAAAATCGTCAACGCTCAACTCACCAACGCCCTGGAAACCAACGACTCCCTCGACCCCACACAGTTCGGTTTCAGGGCCAACCACAGCACCGAAACCGCCCTGATCGCAGACACGGACGACATCAGAGCCCTGACCGACAAGGGAGAGACCGTGGCCCTCATACTCCTGGACCTCTCTGCAGCCTTCGACACGGTCTGCCACCGCACCCTGATACGCCGCCTCAGCAACGCCGGCATCAGAAGCAAGGCCCTGGAATGGATCGTCTCCTTCCTCTCCGGAAGGACTCAGAGAGTCCGCCTTCCCCCCTTCAGATCCACAGCCACGGAGATCATCTGCGGCGTACCTCAAGGATCCTCCCTCAGCCACACTCTCTTCAACGTCTACATGACCCCCCTGGTGAACATCGCACGCAAACACGGACTCGACCTTATATCATACGCCGACGACACCCAGCTCATCTTATCCCTCACTAACAACCCCACATCAGCTAGGACCAGACTACATGAAGGAATGAAGGAAGTGGCGAACTGGATGACAGACAGCCGTCTGAAACTGAACACAGACAAAACGGAGGTCCTCATCCTCGGCCCCACTCCCACCGCATGGGATGACTCCTGGTGGCCCCCCGCCCTAGGCAGCACTCCCCAACCCACCGACCACGCGCGCAACCTCGGCTTCATCCTGGACTCTTCCCTCACCATGACCAGACAGGTGAACTCGGTGACCTCGGCATGTTTCAACACCCTCCGCATGCTCCGCAAGATCTTCCGCTGGATCCCCACCGACACCAGGAAGACCGTCACCCACGCCCTCGTCACCAGCCGCTTGGACTACGGGAACACCCTGTACGCCGGCATCACCACCAAGCTGCAGAGGAAACTCCAACGGATCCAGAACGCTGCCGCAAGACTCATCCTGGACATCCCTCGCCACCACCACATCTCCGGACACCTGAAAAAACTCCATTGGCTACCCGTCAACAAGCGGATCACCTTCCGACTACTCACCCACGCACACAAAGCCCTTCACAACCTCGGACCCAAACTCATCAACAACCGCGTCTCCTTCTACACTCCCCCGCGCACTCTGCGCTCCACCGGACAGGCCCTGGCAGCCGTACCCCGCATCCGCAAAGCCACCGCCGGAGGAAGATCCTTCTCTTTTCTAGCAGCGAAGACCTGGAACTCTCTGCCCAGCCACCTTCGCGCCATACCTGACCACCTCTCCTTCAGAAGGCAGCTCAAGACCTGGCTCTTCGAGCACTGCCCCCCCCCCCCCTCCCAGCGCCTTGAGACCCTTGATGGGTGAGTAGCGCGCTTTATAAATGCGATTGATTGATTGATTGATTGATCCCAAAAACATTCCATGTACAAGTAGAATCATCTGCACATTTGTTCTGAAAATTCTTTGAAGATTTGTCAAAAAGGCACCAAAAGTCAGAAAACACTTATAGAAACTAGGTCATAAGTATAACTATCTAGGAAATAACTGAACTTTCTCTGACTGCATTCAATGATTTTTATTTTAACACCTCGGAAAGCTGAGAGGCTGGCTGAACAAGTCATGTTTCAAAATTGTTTTTTTTCATTACACAAAGACCTTTCAACCTGTGCTATCTCTTGACAGCCACCCCTTTATTGGTTGCCTATGAAAACAAGATCATTGTCATGTAGGTATATATGCCTGAAAAACATTACACTCTAGAAATAAAAAATATCCAGCTAATTTCTTTGTTCATCCAAATGCATGATGGGAGATTCTGTCCTCTGTAGATTCGAACCTAATGGTGCCTCCTAGGGAGGTAGTTCAAAGCCCGCATTTCATTTGGGGGCTCAGGGACCCACCCACCTCCCAGAGAAGAGTGATGAAATCCCCTATGCACCATTTTACAAATGAATTGAATAAGTATCCTTTTTGTGCTGCAACCTCAGAATACAAAATGAGTGTGGAATGACAAAAATAGAAGTATCAGGAACACATTTAGGGTTGCCCAGTTCAAAGTTGTCCCATCTGACTGTGAAATATGAGTGACGTCCTTCACCAGCAATTAAAAGCCAATGTAGATGACATTTCTCAGCTCTTGTCAGCCTTCTGTAACATTGTAATGACTACCACGTTGTGGTATACATTTACAATAATGATTCACTAAAGTGGTATTTTCATGTTATAAGCAATACATATGTATAGGAATTTGATTACTACTGATTGTAATTAATGCAGGAGTATGGTTCTCAGTGCCCCGAATCATGATTCCCACAGTGAATAGAAATTGGCAGTGAATACACAATTCTAACTCTATTTACCAATCCATTTAAAGTAGTTTGCTTCTGCATTTTCGTGCATATAATTCACTGCCAATGTATTCCCTTTGTGTGGTCACTTGTGGCTCTGAGTACCATACTGTTTGAGTTCTGCAATGTTCTTGTACATTTTTAATCATTAGAAAACTATGCATTGGCTGACTGTTTTCCTTGCATTATTTGCAGTAGCAATCAGCTTATTATGAATATGTATTTTGAAGTTATAAAAATGAATCCCCAGTGAAGCATTGTTGTAGGTATACACGCTTGCCCAGTTTCCTTTCAGACATATGTGGTTGTCCTTGTCTCTTGTTAATACCACAATGTGGCAGACATGGCTACCACCGCATGCAAACTGTAATGCTGTTTACTGGCGTCGCTCTGTTATGTTTTTTCCCAGTTTTATACAGCGCGAACTCGACAGGGCGGTATTGGAGCTCTTTACATGAGCACCAGTTATATTTCACAAGGTCACATTCATTCATCTTTGTGTTTTGAAGCAAGTGTAGAATAAGTGAGTTGCCCAGAAACACAGCTGGCCTCATTTATGAGACTCCTTGCGCCTCCGGAACCTCACATTTTGTGACGTTCTGTGGCACAGAAGCCTGCGTGATATTTATCAGACAGCACTAAGCCACTATTTTTGGCTTAATTCTGCCTGATAAATATCAGACCCTTTAACGCACTATTCTACCTTAAAGGGGCGTGCAATGGGTGTTGCTGGGGGCGTTCCTAGCAACATCCTTAGCCTTTTGACACTGCCCCAGATTGATGAGAAATCGTAAATTTGAGCTGCGCCAAAAGCTTACGCCTCCCCAGGGGAGGCGTAAGGGAGGCACAACGAGGTGAAATATCTTTATTTCTCCTCGTTTTTCCTTTTTCTTCATGTGCTGCATTCTGCATCACACAGAAAGTGATTATTTTTGTACAGAAAGATCTCCCTTCCTGTACAAAAATAATCATCCCCGCAACGCAGGCACCCTTGCACCATGGTGCAAAGGTGCCTGGCGCATGGCAGCCTATTGTGTGACGGCGCAGGGGAAAAGGACAGGAATTATAGATGCGGAGCATTCCTGCTCTTTTCTTTTGCCGTAGGGCTGCGCTTCCCTACGGCAAAACCTCATCAATGAGGCCCAGGATGTTTAGCCCACGCCGAGACTCGGACCTGCTTCCTATTGTTTCCTATACAAATGGCAAGGACCGTGCATAGCAATGCATAAAAACTGTCGGGTGTAGCATAAAGTACTCCGTAACGTCTAACGCAGCACATGATGAAACTTGTTGGGCTAAGCTGGGCCCCATCAGTATTGCTGTGCAGAGCTGCACTCTCACTCACTCCACTGTCCCCTCAGCCATTGCCCGATGCTTGATGCGCCCCAAGGTGAGGGCCCAAGCAGGTCTCAGACTAAGAGTCCGACTCTGCCCACAGTGACAAGAGCCCCAGGTGCCCCTTGGATTAATTCACACAAATATTGGAATATGTACTCCCAAATAGAACAATTTGACTGTTAAGACGATGACAAACAAGTGAGTTATCTATTAATGAACATGTATGTGGTAATCATTGCAGAGAGTCAATTAAGCAGCAAGGGCCGCCTGACGAGACGGAGAGAACCGACTTGGGATGTACAAGTCAGCCCAGAGGGCTCTGTGAATGTGCGAGAAAGGAAAGGTTAACAGGCGTATGATTAAAGGGGAGAAGGGAGGGATGGCGGAGATATAAAGAATACATCTGAGGAGATGTATTAATTGACTTTTTATCTTTTGACCAAATGCTCGTCTGTCAGCAGTGAAAGATGATGGCGTCGTTCAGGTTTTGAGGCAGGGATGAAAGCACTGACGACGGCGATTCATATCAACATGCGGACCGAATGTTTGAAAGAACATGGCTTCCATTCAATATTTAGGGATGTGTGCACACTGGGTGTGCGTCACAGCTTCATTGTTCCCCCAATAATCTATGCCAACGAGTCTTAATGGAAGAGAAGCAAGCCACCTATTAGCATATACTGTAAGTGTGAACTCGTGCCATTGAAATATATTAATGCCCTCTGATGAGGGCATTAACTGATGTTAGTTGGCCATCCTACATTTAAGAGCCAGACCTGAAAGCAAGGACATTAATGAGGGAATGTGCAACTAACAGCAATTACTACAGCATGTCTAGTGCCAGCACACAATAGGACATATTGGGGAGATTGTCTGTTGTGTCCTCTCGTGTAAGGGGTTTTAACAGGAAAGGGGCATGTAGGTGACCAGGCGGTGTCAAGTTCACTCGATGATAAGGATGGGGGTTATGGGCATGTAGTGCACAAGCAGCTCCTAGAGGGCTGCACCACGAACAGCAAATGTAGAAGTGGCTAAAGTAATCATAAGAATTGTTTCGTATTGTTAGTGCATCCACTTTGCCTATGTGTGGGGCAAATCAGGGGAAGAGCAGAGAGATCCCTGAAGATGACAGATTGTGAACCACTACACTTCCTCAGCAGTAACAGTGCTCTTACATGATGAGACAGTAGGAGGTTTTCATTTTCCCCTTTCCCACTTTAGAAAGGAGACACTCTTACTGTACAATACAATAAATTAGATTTTGCAATCGAGGTTTTCCAATAACTGAAAAAAGTATTATGAATAAGTAGCTTCACTGGTGCATGTGCAGTAGAATTACTACTTCCCGCGAGGTCCTTACGAGCACTGTGTCCATTCCTAGACCTTGGTGTGACAGTCTAATGCGTTCAGTCTTGTTTTGCTTCCATAGCACTATTCAGACTAACACACTTCAAGTGACTGGTATGTAGATGAAAAGTTCAGGAGGAGAGACTGTCCCTAATGACCTGGAGTGAAGAGGTCACCCTAGAGCAGGTACACAGAAATCTTTTGATACTAAACTGAGTTTGGTAAAGACAACATTGGTGGCTTTGATGATGTTTCAGTAACTGTCGGACTACTTTGGGAGAGGGACATAGGGCAAGCAGGGGCTTCTAGGCCACAGTGGGGGGTCATTCATCTCTGGTGTCCTGGGGTCCGTCCTACTGTGGCTCTGCAAACTGGGACAAGTACAGCCTTTTTGCACTTGACCTTCAGGGTAGCGGGGGCAAGCCGTCAAAGGCTTCTCATAGAGGTACTGTTGGGGGGAGAAACTCTGAACTCAATCGACTGACAGAACAACTGACTGTCCAGCTCAGTGTTTAGCTTTATAAAATGAGAATTACTGTGCATCACAGCAAAGTGAAATCCTTCACATATAAATGTGGATTCAGCTACAGGGTTGTACAATCACATCCGCGGGGCTGTAGCCAAACAAATATCAGAACATCCTAACACAAACCCAATGGTGCCCACAATATCTACAGTGCAGTGGCAGAGATCAGTGTTCAAAGGCAGAATGAGACATATGCATAAGCTCGCTATCAGGCTAGGCAGCAACTATCATGTCTGGGTCACCCTAGGACCGTTTGTGCAGATCAAAATCAGAGCAAAAGAGTTTGCACTGGCAATCATTGTACTCCTAACAGGCAGGCTTATCATTACGAGTTAAAACAGCTTGTTCAGTACTATTAACCCCCATTAATGCTCATAAAGTGCTATGGTTTCATCTCGTCTTCATATCAAGAAACCAAGCAATGGACAATATGTCAATATAGATAGGATGCTTGGTTATAAGGTGACAATAAATAGTGCCCCACATAGAAACAAACATCACCACACCACACATTCACAATCCTGAGAAATAATCTGACATTTTGGAAACATCTGAAGATCACATTTTTCAGCACAGCATTAAATCATTACTCCTGGAGCTGGGCTTCCTTATGGCACTTTGACCTCTGCAAGGGACCAACTCCACCTAATGAGGTAGATAGAAGTCTGTTGTGTGGGTACATTCTATACTTTGCTTCACTCTTACTTTAGACGTATGGGGCTCTATTACACTTAGGGAGCACTTTTTCTGTTTGTGCCACAGCGCAACCTTAAATAGCTGCACCTTGCGCAAACAGGGAATGTGGCCCTATTACCCTGAATGCACTGCCCCCAGGGCAGCTGCAAATTCAGGCTGCCCTGGAGGCAACGCATTTAAGTGAAATACGGAGCAGCTGTTTCAAAGCCACTTCGTGTTTCACTAGGCAGACGGCAACCCGCCTGCACTTTAAAGAGAGATTATCGATTTCCTTGCAGGTGCGTGCAGTGAGTGACTGCATCTGTCTGCAAAGGAATGTCTGGAGGGGTCATTAGGACTCCCTTCGCCCCCTCCAAAGGGCTTCCATCAAGGGCTGCAATGACAGTGCACCACCTTTTTGTGGTGCACTTTCAGTGTGCCTCCTGGCAACTTCTTTGCCTTTGCGCCCACATCCGTAATGCTGCACGGGCACAGAGGTAAAGAGATTCCCTCATTTGCATGGGACCACTCCCCAGGCAAATGAGGGAACTCCCTCTTGCTATGGTGTTGGCACTAAATATGCACCAGCGCTATCTGTGTTACAGAAGGGGCCTCACAATGTCCAAAGTTGACCTAAGTCAGGACAAGCAATAGCATATCTAACCCATAACTTATATTATCTTTTCCACATCTGAGGCACTCAGCAGACATTGAACAGTTCATTTTATATACCCGGGACGGTCTATAGAGCAGCATCCAAGAAGAATAAACGTGCATCTATTACTAATTTACACCTCTTAAGCAAGAAAAAAAGTAAAAAAGCCTACTTCTTCCCAAGTGTAAAAGCATAAAAGCTAAACTGATATTACCCTATTTCTTAATATTGACGTTGAAACTTGAAGGTCCTTTAATAGAAAGAAGATATGCCTGCAACTGCCCCATGCCCTTAGGTCTCCTTCTGGAGGCTGAAAGCAACAATTCATTTTGAGAAATCTTCTACACCTGTGAGGGGGAGTGTCTATTAAGTAAGTGAAAACAAGATGATTGTTCAGCCCTAAGCTCTCTTAATTACATTCTCAAAGCTGAATATGATCTGTTAACAAGAAATGTTAGATGGAACCAATATTGATTCCCAGTTCGCAAAAGTTTGTGGAGCTAGTTTTAAACTGGATGCACTACAACCCTTAATCCTTGTTTCAGCATGTATTGCAGGACACTATACTAATAGTAAAAGATCTGAGGCCACTTGTAGAACCCTTTCTTCAGGTTGCAAATGGGCTGATTTGAAGCATCAGCTTGTTTGCGAACACAAAAAGGCTTTTTGGCATGTAGAAAGCCCAAATAATAATTTGGTAACTTGTTACTGAATTGCAATTTGGGTTTTGCGATTCAGTATTCGGAACGGGTGTGTGATGGCATCCCTTCCTAATACCGGATTCAAATGGTATGTATGAATATTTTGCGACAGTAATGTGGTCGCTAAACATTCGCAATTTACTGCCATTTGAATAATTATGGTATCCCATTCGTAAATGGGAAGGGATCTCCAAGGGACCCCTTCCCCTTCGAGAATGGTTGGCAAAATATGATTTAAGAGCAGACAATGGTTCCCTGGACCACTGCCTACTCCTAAAATATGAAACAGAAACTATTTATTTTATTTACTTTAAAAGTTTCCCGTTTTCCTTTACAGAAAACAGTCTGCTTTTATAAAAAAAGATTGCTTTATTGAAAAGCAATCACAGACATAGTGGTCTGCTGACCCCAGCTGGCCAGCATCCCTGTGATTTTAGCGATTCCCTATGGGTCACAAATCGAGACCTACCTCACTAATTTTCATGAGTTAGGTCTATTTGTGACCCACTGGGAATAGCAAATGAGCTCAATAGAGTTTTATGCATTTGAAATAGCGATTTCCTAATTGTTATTTGCAGGAACTTGCTGTTTCAAAGTTTTGTACACATGGCCCTTGGTGCCTTTCACTACCATGTATATAGCACCTTATGATTGACTTATTTTTGGGTTGGGGTTAATCTCATAAACAAGGAAGCCTGATATTTAGACCAACTAAGATAATTGCTAGCAGTGAATTGTTGTAAAAGGCTTCATTATTGGGAGGAAAACATCAAGAGCAATACGATGTAAATGGTATATCAAAGGAGAGCTGGAAGCTTGGTAAGCTTCTGTCTCCCTGAAGTTGGCATATATAGGTACTTTAGATCAATGCATGTTTTTTTTATTTGACTGTAATAAACTTAATATTGCCTTCAGAATGCTCCTACAAAAAGTATCCTTGAAGTCATAAAGCACAGTAGAGAAACAAAATGAAGGAAAATCAGCATCTTTAGTAGAGCTACTAACATGTTTGTGCCTAGAGCACGGTTACTCATAGTACGGCCCGCGGGCCGCCAGCGGCCCGGCAAGCCTTCCTTAGCGGCCCGCAGACCTTGCAGACATCCTAACTGTGTTTAAAAAAAAAAAAAAGGAAATAGTGGTAGCAAACACTGCCGGGTGCAGCAGCCCAGACTCTGAGACTCTGCTCTGTGGGGGCCGGGGAATTCCAGTGATTGTCAAAGTGGAGATGCAGGGGCCTAAGAGGTGAAATACAACAAAGCTTTATTAACATGTAAATGGTCTTTTAAAGACCTGTGAAATACTCGGGTGCGGCAGTGTGTGTGCGCTAGGAAGCTGTCTCAGTGCGGCTGTGTGTGCGCGCTGGGAAGCTGTCTCAGCTCAGCTGAGGGCTGATACACACACGGGGTGAGATGACAGAGGGTGACGGAGGAAGGGAGAGGGAGACAGAGGGAGAGGGAGGGAGACAGAGGTTGACAGACGGTGACAGAGAGAGGGAGACAGAGAGGCACAGTCTGGGGAGACAGAGGGAGGGAGACAGAGGGAGAGGGAGGGAGGCAGAGGGAGGGAGAGGAAGGGAGACAGAGAGAGACAGAAAGAGGGAGGCAGAGAGGGAGACAGAAGGAGGGAGACGGAGGGAGACAGAGGGAGAGAGACAGAGGGAGAGAGACAGAGGGAGGGAGACAGAGGGAGAGACAGGGAGAGAGACAGGGAGAGATAGCGGGAGGGAGACAGAGGGAGAGAGACAGAGGGAGAGGGAGGGAGAAAGGGAGGGAGAGAGACAGGGAGGGAGATGGAGGGAGGGAGACGGAGACAGGGAGGGAGACGGAGACAGGGAGGGAGACGGAGGGAGGGAGATGGAGGAAGGGAAATGGAGGGAGAGGGAGGGAGAGAGACAGAGGGAGACGGAGGGAGACAGAGAGATAGGGAGGGAGACAGAGGGAGGGAGACAGAGGGAGGGAGACAGAGATACAGAGGGACGGAGACAGAGAGGGAGACAGAGAGGGAGACAGAGAGGGAGACAGAGGGAGGAGGACAACAGAGGAAGGGCGACAGATGGAGGGCGACAGAGAGGGGGACAGAGAGGGAGACAGAGGGAGGAGGTGGACAGAGGGAGGGCGACAGAGGGAGGGCGACAGAGGGAGGGCGACAGAGGGAGGGTGACAGAGGGGGAGACAGAGAGGGAGACAGAGAGGGAGGAGGGAGACAGAGGGAGGAGGGCGACGGAGGGAGGAGGGAGACAGAGGGAGGAGGGCGACAGAGGGAGGAGGGCGACGGAGGGAGGAGGGAGACAGAGGGAGGAGGGCAACGGAGGGAGGAGGGAGACAGAGGGAGGAGGGAGACAGAGGGAGGAGGGCGACGGAGGGAGGGTGACGGAGGGAGGGCGACGGAAGGAGGGCGACGAAGGAAGGGCGACAGGGAGAGAGACAGGAGGAGAGAGACAGTGGGAGAGAGACAGGGGGAGAGTGACAGGGAGAGAGAGACGGGGAGGGAGGGAGAGGGAGAGAGGGAGAGGGAGGGGGAGAGAGGTAGAGAGAGGGAGGGGGAGAGGGGGGTGGAGGGGGAGGGGAGGGAGGGGGAGAGGGAGAGAGAGAGAGATGTGTGTATGCCGGGTATGGTGGCTCAATGGACGAAGGCGTCTGCTGCAGGGACCTGTGTTCAACCTCATGGTCACAATTGTTTTTTGCTTTAGCCCCGCCCCTCCCCCTCTGACCCCGCCCCCACCAGTGCAGCCCTCGGCCAAAAACCACACTGTAAATTTGGCCCCCGAGAGAAAGTTTGTGAGTACCCACGGCCTAGAGCATAGCAAAAGATCAGAACATTTCAAATTCATCCAGCTTTGGAAAGGGAAACAGTCTCCTACATGCTACTGTTCAGCGATTTGCTGGCAGAGCCTTCAGTTTGTCTGAGCAGTTCTGGCACCTTGACACAAATTCGTACTCTAATTCAAGTATACAAGAGCAGTTAAATTAAAAATAGTTCGATGAGTTTAATTTAAAGACTCCCTTGGCTTGACAAAATAAGCTATATTTTAATCAACAGGCTATTTTTATTCTTACTAATAAATTGCAAGGCAAAGTAATGAATATGGATGTGTCACATCTTTGCCATTTCTGGTCATAGGGGAATTAACATTACTTTAAATTTGGTTTTACACATTTTTGAATTCCAAGAATATACCTGTCCCGTTTGTACTAAACATGAATCTTTGCATTCTGAGCCTAATTAATGGTACCTGAACTATAGCATACAATCTCAAGAGAGTTTGTTACTGGTCTTCTATCTTCTGAAAATTATCATGTAATAAAGATGACAGTAGACACTTTTTAAAACATGGTCCATTTTTTGCAATTGCAGATATTATCAGCAGCTGAAGAAGTAGTCCATTGATTTTTGACAGATATATTTTGATGTGATGGGTTGCATAATAAAATCATCTCTGATAGAGGCACTCAATATCTGTCATGTTTTCAGAAGACAATATGTAAGTCCTTGAAAACAGGAATGGCTCTATCTTCTGGAAATCATCCCCAATCGAATGGGCAGAAATACCAAATTCATCAGAGATGCTTTTCAGCATCATTGAGTGTTTCATCTTCTAATTGCAGAGTTTTCTTATAATAATGCAATTCATTGTTGTACTAAGGTTCCACCATTCCATTCTTTTGTTGGCAAGGTTTCCATCAGATAGTTTTTGACAGCTCCTCCTTAAGTTAATCTTTTATTTCCTGCAGCTACAAAATATGGGAGTAAATTGATATAAGATAAAGTCCCCTTAATTGGAGTTCTGTGAAAAATATTGCCTGTCACACATGGGATAGATGTGCAGCCATATTACTATCGCCTTAGGGTGTAATGCACTTGTAATTGTCACAATTCGCTCCCTGTGCTCTTGTGCCCACTACCAGGAGGCTGAATTGTGGGACTTTCCACTGTCATAATAAGCTTCTGGATCCTCCCTTTCATGCATATATTGACTTCCAGCCACATTTGGACGCTACTTGGAAATTGCCATCTATTCCCAATCCATGCCGGGATTTGTGGAAGCCAGCCTGCTCATGCCTGAAACTCCATTACCTAGAATTCCCTGCTCACTGCTTCTTCTCCACCACTGCAGGCCAAGGATGGGTAGAGGAATTCAGCTCACCTGTGGCTGGCTGCTGCTAGCCTGCTCACACCTGATGCATGCGATTACTGTGAGTTCTTTTAAGCCCCAGCTCCCTTCAGTCCAGAGTTGGTCATTGAAGCTGTGTACCGGTGAGACCGATCCTTGTTTCCTGAAATGTTGTTGTCCTTGTTTCCAGTATTCCTGAGCTATAGCTATTCATTGTGCCTGAATTATCACTGCCTGCAGTGCTACCTTGTTTCCTGAGTTCCTGAGCTATAGTTATTCTTTGCTCCTGTTCCTGGACTTCCGCTTTTTCTTGTTCCTGATTTGTACTGCTTGCAGTGCTCTCTGAACTCCTTGTTTCCTGAGCTGTAGCTATTTCCTGTTTCCAGAACTAGCACTGCCTGCCAGTACTTCTTAGATTTCAGAGCTTATTTGAAACTGGGTACAGTATAGAAGCACTGCAATCCCGAAATTCCAAAATATGTGTTTTGCTACTCCAGACACGTTTATTCAACTATGACCATATGCTAAGCATTTGATGTCAATATCTTATATCAGGTTCAAAGGTAGGCGTAACTATTGAATCCTGCTTCACCTGCACTCAGAGCAATGTAAGCAGGAAACATGACCTTGTCTGCCATAACCTTGATCCTCTGTATGTGTTGTATGGAAATAAAAAAGGGCATAACAATTGTTTGCTATTTTCATGAGTTATGTTTCCCATTTGCCTATTGTGCCATCTCCTCAATTAAGCAAACAGAGTTCACATCACTTAATTGCATGCAAATTTAAAATAAAAATATTTGTCACACTATTTTATATATCAGGTTACTGTTACATTCTGATCACAATTATTTGCCATAAATATGTGTGATTACTCTTGTAGTGTTCCTGGTTTACTTCTGAACTCCAGGAGAAATCCACGAGGGCTATAGGAGTATGTTACATCGAAATCTTTGTGAATAGAGCTCATTCACCTTTTAATTATGTTTCTAATGCAAGATGAGGATTTTAATTATGCTGAAATTTTGCCATCAAAAGGACTGCTTGACTCCTGACAGAATCACATTAATTATGTAATGTGAATGATGCAGACAGATAAATTGTCTGCTGTAAGTGTCATGATCGCAATGCTTGGAAGGGAGGTGTTTATCCCTGCAATGCTGAAAGAGCAATGCAGACTGTTACTATCAAGGTGTGTGGAGACTGATGAAGAAGCTCAGTCTTACCTGTATTTTTTCACATTACTCATGTGAAGCTCATGTTGACATGTGCTAATTGGTGCTTGATTGCCCTCAAGATGTTTTCACAACTGAGCCCTGCAAGCAGCACATCAAGAGTTTCTCTGTCAAATAGTTTTTCTTTTTTTCTGCTTCTGGATAATTTGTGACCACAGGCAAACTTTGAAGATCCAAAGTGGTTCTCAGCAGTTCGTTGGGGGTAGATCTGTCATCGGGTGGATGCTACAGATTGCAATGCTGGTAAAGAGCCAAGTACTTAGAGTGTCCTAACCTGTGCTAATTACAGACCATTCCCATCCCTGTGACCCAGGAGGGATGCGGTTACTCACCTATCATTCCATGAACATTAGAATTAATACATGCACTACACAGCCACAGAGATTTTATTTAGTAGCAGGTATCACAAAATTCGCAGGTGAAAATATGATAATGACTTATTCTAAAAAAATGAACATTTCTAGCACTTCAGACTCTTTTTTTCCCCAGTTAATAGAGATTTAATAAATGAGTGTTAATTGTTTTTGTTGAAGCCAGTGAATTTTGACATGCTGAAATTCACATCTTACATCGTTTCTCAAGCACGCTACATGTTTTTGATAGGAGGGCAATGGAAACAACTAATGCTTTCTTTGTCACATGCGGTACTATGAAAATGCCAAAAATTATTAAAAACAATTTTCTAACAGCAGCCTGTTAATGGGGAAGTTGAGGTTAGAAAGCCAGAAAAATCCTCTGCTGAAGGGTGTATGTTAAACTGAAGTCAAATTAACTTTTATCTTAACAGCATATATTTGAAACATTTTAGAATATGAAACATATTCTTTTGTTTGCCTTCTATGTTTTCTAGTGTGGTTATTCATGTAATAATGTCACACACTAATCATGTCTCGCCTACAGTCGCGGCCAGTATGACTCGTGGGTGTGGGGGTGGGGGGGTCGTGCGGGGAGGGGGTCACATGGGGGAGGCTTAATTAAAAAAAATAAAAAAAATAAAAAGTTAAGTTAACTTACCTTTGCCGGCCCGGTTCCGTGTCGTCCATCTGCGTTGTCCTGTCTACAACAAGAAGCAGTTTACCACAAAGAGCCGCTCCTAGTGTGATAACCCAAACGAGTTACAAGAACGTCGTAAGTGTGGGCATCTCACAAAAAGTTACGGACTGGTCTCACACACCACCTGGTGTCATGCTTCATCATTGACCAGTCCTCGCCCTCTAATACCTTCGTTTGATAGAGGGCGGGCATGCACTTGACGACAAGGATGCACTTTCTAAATGACTCGATCCATCGAGCGGATGCTAAGGACAAAGGAGCTTTCCACCTTGTGTCACAAAGTGACCAACAGTAGATTACCCCCGTCCCCCTTCCCCCCTTGGGACAAGTTGTCTATCTGGTTAGGGCTTCACATGGAATTCGCAGCTGCGACGTGTGCTGGGGAATTGGCAAATGTGTTTACGTTTGATTCTTTTGCTGAGGTGCATCGTTTGTCCTGTAAAAAAAGCTGTAATGATTTTACACTGGCAGCGTGTGTTTCCCACACCTTTAACACACAAGAGGAGTGTTGTGGTATTGGGCACACCTGTGTCAAGCGTTACTGTGGTGAGACTGTGTTTGACACCACGAGATCTTATTTGTGAGCTGATTGATTTTGGGCACAATTTCATTTTCACTGGCTGACCCTCATCAAGTGGATAACACCGCTAAGTATGCTATGAGTTTAAGTTATTGGTGAAGCTGTTGGGGGCATTGATTGGCTGGAAATAAGCGAGTTGGGCAATCGGCAGTTTAACTGTTTTCCCGCGATTTAAAAAGTACACAGCGCGTGACTTTCTACATGCGATCTTACCTGCTGTGCCTCAAGCCCGGGTGTGATGCCTTCGCTGGATTCCTTTATCGGACATGAATGCATCCACGTAGTTGTGACTGCTTGGGGATGTTTGCCTGCCTTGACGTGCCGTGAGCCACTCTGCACGGCGTCTATGACATGCTGCCATTTTGTTCTCCGAAGGGATCCGGTACCTCAGAGGAGTTTCCACATTAATGCGCAGTGATGGGTGAATCTTCTTCTTCCTCTGTGCATGCGCGGTGATGTGCACACCTTCGTTTCAATAACAGATCTCTGTTTCGTTTGGAGCACATGCGCATTGAGGAGGAAAACTTCTTTCCCTACACATGCGCAGTCATGCGCTCACTTTTGTTAAAGTTGCAGATCTTCAAATTGTTTTGGAAGCTTGGATGTTGCACATGTTGGTGTAGTGTTATTTGGCATCCTGCGGTGGAGTTTGTGACTGTCAACCACGTTTTTTAATCGGAACTTCCTAGTCATGTGTCATGAAGCACACGGAGGACACTGGATCTTGCCTGCAGTTTGGGTGGTTATGAAAGGTGGTGCGCATCTTTCATTATTTCTCACTCCATGTGTGTGACGTCAACTGTGAGGAGGAAGGTACTGTATCGTGTTACAGCTACATGGATCTAATGGACAAAGACAAGGACAAGGACTTCACTTTGGGTGAGGACTTCGGGTGAGGGATCGCTCACCGGAGTCAGGAATTTCTTGTTATTTTCGTTGTTACAATACTGTTTTGTGGGGGTGTGAGTGTGTGCCTCTATCTTGTGGGGGTAGTATGTGTTCTGATTTAGTTGAGGTTGTGGGTGGTGTGTACCCCAATTTTTGTTTCATAGGGATGTTTGTACCCTGGTTATTGGGTGGTGTTTGAGAAATTTGTAGCTGAATGTCCAGTTTTGAGACGTTTTGGGAGTTATGTGCTCCAGTTCAGTTCACAGGGAGTTGTTCCCTATTACTATGTGTTGAGTTTATGGGAGGTGTTTTCCCCTATAGGGTGACGTTGTTCCCCTATTTCTGTGATTTGTATCATAGGGAGGTTTATTTTCCCTATTTCTGTGTTGCGTTATGGTGTATCATAGGGAGGTTTATTTTCCCTATAACTGAGTTTAAGGGAGGTGTTTTTCCCCTATAGGGTGACGTTGTTCCCCTATTTCTGTAATTTGTATCATAGGGAGGTTTATTTTCCCTATTTCTGAGTTTAAGGGACGTGTTTTTCCCCTATAGGGTGACGTTGTTCCCCTATTTCTGTGATTTTTATCATAGGGAGGTTTATTTTCCCTATTTCCGAGTTTATGGGAGGTGTTTTCCCCTATGGGGTGGTGTGTTTACCCCATTGCTGTTCGTTTGTTGGTGGTGTTTACCATCTAATTAGGTTCCCTAGGGAGGGGGATGGGGTTCATTATTGATTTTCTTGCAAGTATTTTCTGATTTGTTGTATGTTTACTTGCATAATGAATTTTCTGTTTATGTATGCAATGGTATTTTGGTGATATCTTGATTTTATCCATTTGTATCTTTATGCTTTGTTTTTGTAAGGAAGGGAGATGTGTTATAACCTGTTGTGTTGTGTGCATCTTCCTTATTACTATTCTGTCCCTTGCTGCTCAGCCATGTGTGATGTCACTTAGAATGTTGGGTGTGAGGGACTGGTGGAGTTGGCAGTTGGAAGAGATATGCTGAGCAGCAGGGAGGCTGCTCCTGGTGGGGTTTTACCTGGGGCTCTACAAGAGATCTAATGAGCTTATATATGGACTTAACAGAGGCTTTACTTGAGATCTTACCATCGTATTTGATCCTGTAACCTGCCTAATAAATATACAACCTGTTCTACGTTACCTGGCTACCTGATTGATGCTTCATTATTACAGAAGTGCTGCATAAATACTTTCCACAATGCAGCTAAGTTAAGCCTGACTGCTTCTGTGCTAAGCTACCAGAGGATTAAGCACAGGTGAATTGGAGGTTGCTTGTGATTTCACCCTAGCAGAGAATTGCGATTCTCATATTACCATGACTAGAGAATCTGGATTTCATTTAAGATAAGGAGGCCTACATTATGCATTATTCCTTTAATGCAGTCCAAGCAGCCGCTTACATCACAATATTAAAAGGTTCCAGAATATAACAAGAGCAACACATGAAAGGCATGAGCCATCAACAATCTGCCTCTTTTAAATGTGGAGTAAAATAATTTCATGAAACTAGAAACATCAAAACGATCTTCTGATGAGCAGGATGAAGGAGAAGGAAGAACGAAGGTAAAACCAAAGGCCAGACGACACACAGTTAAGGAGCGTTACCTGAAAAGAGAAAGAAGTAAATATCTCTTGAATGTAAAAAATAGTTTCAAGCTTATCAAGCTAAAATGAAAAAGAGATGAAACAAGTACTGTTAATAAAAAGTACAGTAATAAACTGTAACAAAAACAGCATTAAATCATTGTAAGACCACCAAGGGGTGGGATGGGAGGGATAATGTCAGCCTCCTTGTCTTTAATGAAATCCAGATTCTCTAGTCATGGTAATATGAGAATCGCAATTTCATTACACGAACGGGGGCTACATTATGCATGTTGGTAGCTTTGTAAAACAACATGAGAAATATGTTCAATAGGCTTGCAATAATGGTGTTCAAAGGTGCTAGCATTTGACCAGTCAGCAGCTTTGAGAATGTCATCCAACTTACCTCCAGACCAGATAGATTTACTGGCCATAGCACCTGTAAGGGAGTGAGCTTGAAATTTCTTTAAGTCAATATCTGCTAAACTCATAACAGTCTTAACCCATCTAGCAATTGAGGTTGAGGTTATGCCTTTGTGGGGTTTAACAAAGGATAAAGGTAATTGGTTAACATCCTGAGGGCGAAGAGCAAACATTCTGCGATCATACTCTCTCATGCAGTCCACAATGCAAAGTTTTGGACATAAATCAAAACGTGGGTAAAAGATTGAATCAGACATAGTCTTTGTTCTTCTATAAATCTCAAATTTAACTCTGAACATGTTATGAGATCTATACGTAATCTCCAGGGCTTTGACACCAGCGACCCTTCTGCATGAGATTAGGCATAGTAGAGTAGCCAGCTTAATGGAAAGGTTTTTTTCCTATTGGGGAGAGTATTAACAGACCAGTTATTGAAAAGATCAAGGATTAGTTTAACATCCCAAAGACTTTCATATTTAAGTTTAGGAGGTCTTCTTAAACAAATGCTTTTCATCACTCTACAAACAATGACATTTTCGCCTACCGTTTTACCATTGACAAGGACATGACCAGCAGAAATAGCCGATCTATAGCAATTGATAGTTCTGTAGCTGAGGTCTTTATCAAATTGTTTAACAAGGAAGTTAACTATGTGAACAATAGGTGCTTCCAAGGAATCCAGGTTCCTTTCCAGGCTCCAACGTACCCAGATTCTCCATATGTTGTTATATCTGTAGTGAGTGCCTGGGCCCAAGACTCTCTGAGGAGAGTTGCAGCTGTCGCTGAAAGTCCTGAGATTTCATTGGGTCTCCTGACACTCTGCAGACAAGAAGGGTTAAACTCCTGTTCTGAATTAAGGGGTGAACTCCTCCATCTACGTCTGCAAGAAGATTTTCTAGGGTAGGAATTAAGAAGGGGGGTTGCAAGCTAGCTCTAGAGTGGTGGGGAATCATGCTTGGGATGGCCAAAAGGGAGTTATTAGGACAAGGAAGCACTGATCCTGTCTCACTATCTGAAGAACTCTCTGAATCATGGCAAAGGGAGGGAATGCGTACACCTTGGCACCTTTCCAAGATTGTAGTAAGGCATTGACTGCTAGAGCACCCGGGTCGGGCATCCAGCTGAAGTTGTTCTCCAGTTGAAAGGTTAGTCTGCTCGCAAATAAGTGTCTCTAGAGGGCCCCAGATCTTGTTTAGGGTCCTGAACATGGAAACATTCAGTTTTCAATTGCTGTCATCTAGCAGGAATCTTGAGTTCCAGTCTGCAGAGATGTTCGATTTCCCCGGAAGGTATTCCGCTTTGAGTGCGATCTTGTGTTCCAGACAGAACATCCAAATTTTCTTTGCTAGATTCGAGAGGTCCGCAGATTTGGTGCCTCCCACACAATTTATATAGGCTACCGCTGAGATGTCCATCTTTAGAATGACTGACCTCCCCTGGAGAGAGTGTTTGAAGGTCATGAGGGCGTAAAGCCCAGCTGTTAGTTCTAAATAATTTATGTGGTGAGATGATTCATCTTGTGACCAGATACCACCAGTGTTCTGATTGAGAAGACAAGCTCCCGAGCCATGAAGGCTCGCATCTGATTCTAAAACAAACTCTGGTTTTGAACCAAAGATTGCTTTTCTGTTCCACGCATCTAGGTTCTCGAGCCACCAGGCTAGTTCCGATTTGGCTTCTTGATCCAGACAGATCCGATCTCCGTACCAGAGGCCAGATCTTAGGGCTCTAGCCTTTATCCTTTGAAGGGCCTGATAGTTGAGGGGACCGGGAAAGATGGCTTGGATGGAGGAGGAGAGGAGACCCAGAAGTCTGGCTAGCTCTCTCAGAGATAAGTCTTGCTGTTTCAGGACGTGTCTTATTTCCTTCCTGATTTTGGTAATCTTTTTGGAAGGTAGTGAAAGGAGACATTTCAATGTGTCTACTGTGAAACCTAGGAACTCCAGAGATCTGGAAGGGGACAGAATTGATTTTTCTTTGTGTATGATGAATCCTAAACTTTCTAGGAGATCTATCACAGTCTTCAGGTCTTTGGCTAGTTGTGAAGGATCTTGAGACATTATAAGAATGTCGTCTAAGTAAATGATTAAACGAATGCCCCTTATTCTTAGAGATGAGGCAACAGCTCTCATGACCTTGGTGAAGCACCAAGGGGCAGAGAAGTGTCCGAAGGGGAGAGCCTGAAATTGGTAAAGGTGATTTTTTCAGACAAATTGAAGAAAGGGTTGGTGGGATTCGGCCATAGGAATAGTGAAGTAAGCATCCTTTAAGTCCAGTTTGACTAGCCAGTCTCCCTCTAGAAGCAAATCCCTCAAGAGATGGATGCCCTCCATCTTGAAGTGTCTGCAAACCAAATATTTGTTTAATTCTCTTAAGTTTATGACAGGTCTCTAACCTTTGTCTTTCTTTTTTACAATAAATCTTAAAGTTTCTAATGGGACCTCTATTATGGCTCCTTTCTGAAGCATAGAGGAGATCTCCTCCTCTATTACTTTTTGTTGCTCTGGAGAGAGAGGCATGTCTCTCGGGAAAGAAGTTTGCAAAGGTAAGTGAGTCAAATCTATCATAAACCCATTGACAGTGTTTAAGAACCAAGGATCTTGAGTGATCAATCTTCAATTGTGAAGGAGGAATTTGAGTCTGCCACCCACTTTTTGGGGGAAAGAAGGAGAAGGGAGAGGGGAAAGAGTTCTCACTTGCAGGGTTGTTTGAGATGAAGGTTCCACGGGATCTAAATCCTCTGATGTGTTGGCCTCGAATTTTCTAGGGGTAAAATTGAGGCACGTTGTACTGCTGATACCCTCTTCCGAAACCACAGAATCTTGGAAATGGCCTTTGATTGAAGCGGCCGGAAGAGAGGCCTCGTCTTCTGGCCTACCCAAAAAGGTTAGGATTGAAAACTCTGTGCAAATTTTGCTGTGCCTTGTCCAGGGCGGTGAAAGTGGAGACGTATTACCCTAAGGATTTAATGAGGTCTTCTCCAAAGAGTAAACCTTTTGGGTTTTGCAAGGGTTCTTTATCCGCCATGTCAGTTAGTTTTGGATTTATGTTAGTCAAAACGACTCTGTCTTTCTGCATTAATGCTACCGTTGGCATTACCCAGTAGAATTAATGCTCTCTAGCTCCATCCCCTGATGAGATTGTGTTGAGAGGGGTGCCATTGACGTGGTTGTTTTCTGCGGAATCTAGGATTCTGGATAATGGTCCCAGTACGTTGAGAAGACGGTCTTGGCACCCTTTCATGGATTTTTCCACCCCTTTTCTTGGATCACGTCCAAGTTTGAATAGGAATTTAATAAGTTCAGGGTCCAAATTGGGGGTATAGCAGCTTTTATCCTCAGTAGAAGGTCTAGAGCTCTAAAGATGTTACGAGTGTCCCTTTCTAAGAGGTTTCTTATCCATTTTTTTATTACTTTTGCGACGTGGTCCTGAGGGAACCACTCGGAACAACTTGGGTGTTTCAGATTTAATGGGGAAAACGTTTCTTCCCCTAAGGGGTCAAGGATAATGTCCTTAGAGGATGATGGGAGTTCCTCTTATGGATTGTAAAATTCTAGATCCTCTTCATCAAGATCATGGACATGCTCATCAGGTGTGTCTGAGGATTCAATATCATTAGATTTGTTATCTCCCATATTGTAAAGAGCATTATGATATTTTGTGCCGCTAGGGACACCCAGATGTTTTGTGCCTCTAATAACACCCAGATAAGTTGTGCCGCTAGGGACACCTTGGGAGTTCAAGGTGCGAGGACCTCCATTAGAAGTTGAGGTGCTAAGACCTCCCTGAATTGATGAGGTGCTTGGAACTCCTATATTGCTTTTATCAATGTTTTTACTTTTCTTAAGTCTTTTACCCCTTAATTCAGTCATCTTGTCAGAGTAGGGGTTTGGAATTTCTGAGATTTCGTCCAAATCGGGGAGTGACCTTTTAGAGGACATGATCTGACTTAAGGTCTCAAACATGCAGGACCTCAATTCCTTATGAAGGATTTTTTGCAGGGCTTCGCTGTCCTTAGTAGGAGTAGGGGCAGAAGCCTTGTCTGAGTCAGAAGGTTTATAGATGAATGAATGTCAAGAGAATAATTCCTCTCTTATTATAATTAATTTTGTTTTAGAATGTTGAAAAGGCCAGTTAAAAGAGGATTTCCTGCTAAAACCCCTTTTTTTATGAATAAGTTTGTAAAATAATAACTACTTGCGGATGAAATAATAAAAGGTAGCGATACAGAGCCGCGTTTAAGTGCGCGGCCTGCATCAGTGGAAAGAGGCAAAAAACAGGAGTTAAACAAAGACATTAGGTAAGCTAATTATGGCATGAGGAAGTAGAACAAGGATGAAATTGAAGAACAATAGTTTACACAAAAAACAAATATTAAGGTTCGAATAAACATCTAAAAACCTTTAAATATATTCAACATTAGAAATAGTACATAAGCTGAAAGAAGAGGCAGGTTAATCTGGTCAATCACGCAAGGATGGGACGAGGGAAGGGGGTGTAGGGAGATCTCCGTAAATTGGAGATCGGTATAGAGGCAGTAGGAAGGGGGGGTAGGGTTAAGCCACACACAAGGGAACTTCAAAATAGAGATAAAAATTAATAATGCTAATGAAGGAAAATGAACTTATCTGCTTGGAGCCGCATTTAAAAGAGGCAGATTGTTGATGGCTCATGCCTTTCATGTGTTGCTATTGTTATATTCTGGAACCTTTTAATATTGTGATGTAAGCGGCTGCTTGGACTGCATTAAAGGAATAATGCATACTGTAACCTCCGTTCTTGTAATGAAATTGTAGTTGCTGCTTAAGAATGGTTTCACCCACTCAACTAGTAATCCAATTTCTTACACCAGAGCAAGTAAAGGCACTTCTTTGAATAAAGTACTACTTTCATGTCAAGTTTGGTGTAATTCCATGCTGCTTTTTTTCCATTGTGGGGAGCAAACATTCCTATTGGAGTTAAATGCTACTTTTTTTACTTCCTCTTTCCTTGCCCATGCCACGCAATTTGCATGAAACTTGCAATGCCAAACCCAAATCAGGTGACTTTTTTTGGGGAAAAGTTTGTTCATATTCCTCAAAAGTCACCAACATTATTAAAAACAGCAGTTCCATGGAAACTCTGATCATCACAAAGCAGGAACTATTGTTGCCTTTGTGTGTGTGTGTGTGTGTGTGTGTATATATATATATATATAAATACAGACATAAATAAATATTTATAGTTATACACATACATATATCCACTAAAAAAACAAAGGTTAAAGGGATGTTATTGTTAGGTGAAAATGCCTGTTAAAACATACCATTTTAAATTAACAAAACCATTGCAATTCACTAGTTATAGTTATCTTAAGTAACTATAACTCATGCCCTAAACAACCAATAACATGTGCACCACCATGCACAGTGTTGTCATAAATGATGTAATTACAGATGTTGCAATGATCTTATCAATGATGTCATATAACATGTCATGAGTGATGTAATGTGTGAGGTAATGAGCAGTGCATCGCAAGGGCATGAGTTATAGTTGCCTTAGGGCAAGAGTTATAGTATAAAATAGTATGTTTTAACTGACATTTTCACAATACTATATTTTTTCAATGAACTTCTAAGTTTTTTTAAATGCTAAGTAAGATATTAATACCTTACCAAACTATAACATAATTTTAACGTTAGGTTTTTTCAGTGAATTTTTATACTGATCTTAAATTAAGACATTGATTACCATGCCTTGTGTGGGGTTGGGCATAGGGCCAGGACCTGCACCCAAATCCCCTGCTGGAGCCCAACTCCCTGCTGTGCACGGCCTTCTGCCATGCATGGAAAGGGAATAGAGCACACTGGGGCCAACCCCCTCAGCTAGCAGTCCACCGCTAGTTGCAGCCAGTCCCCACACCCAACCCCCTGCTGGCGTGCACAGATGACTATGTGTAACAATATAATGGGTGTAATTTTAAGTAATGCAAACATACTGACTTTGTCAAAAAGTCAACAATAACTATAATCAAATGTATATTTCATAATTCACACATTGCAATGATTAATAAAAGTGGCTGTCATTAAATATTTTAAATAAAGCAATTTTAATAAATAAACATTAAAATGTATTTTAGTCTTTCTTTTAACATTTTTCAAAGCACAAAGTGCAACCATGCAACCAACCACTAGAGGTCTCCACACTCCAGTTGAAAAGCATACAGCTCCAGCTCAGAGTGTTTTTAAAAAAATATGGTAAATTCTCCTGGGACACTGGATTTAATAACCCAGGAGTCCTACAATTCTTTTTGTAATGCTGCACTCCCTGCAGCCCCAAGCGTGCATCTTCTAAGAGCACCACAAGCAAGAATATATGTTGGGTAAAAATGACCTGTGGGCATAATGGAGCACTACTTACTAGGAGTTCATATTTACTAGGAACAGTGTCTAATTAATTAACAGGTTTTGTTGCTTATTTATTGTTCATATTGTCACTTTTTAATATTGGGCCTTTAGGGACCCCACCCCCTTGGGCAAATAAGTTTTCCATTATAGGGAGGAGAAATACAGTCCCCAACCCCATTGCCCCAGGCCGGCAATCATCTAAAGGGGAGGAGGAAAATGAATGAGGAAAATGTGTTTCTCCCACTTGTTGGATCACCCAGAAACTATTGAGGAAGGAACGGAGGTGTATGAGACATTTTTTGGAACGTTTTGTGAAGATTCATCAAACAGCGCCTAAGTAATAGGTAAAACAAAAAATGCTTTTCCTATGGAGACATGATCTTAGCTATAACTACCTAGTGGCAAGAGCCACTGGGTAAATTGTTTGCGTAGTATCAGAGTTTTAATGTTGTCAGGGTTATTAGGATTATGCATCCTGGAGGACCAAATTATGCAGCATGGTTATCTAAATTATGTAGGAAAAATACAAATTATGTGGCACATTCTCTTTGTTGTAGTTAGCATTTTGAGAGAAAAACAACAGATTTTTTTAAATCTGCAAATTTTGTGATAAATTAAATGTAAAAAATGGTAAATCCTTACTTACGCTGCAAATGCTGTTGCAAAAGAATCAACTAAATCCACTGGCCCTCACCATTGCCCATTGTCTTATTATCAAATAATTAAATGAGTGTAAACAAAATAAATAGTCTAAATCAGATCTGTTCCCATTGTTTTTAAACCAAATAATTCAAAAAAGGTAAAAATATATATATATATTCCAGCTCCAATCAGTGGCAATTGTTAGCTGCACCTTGAAGAAAAAGTTTTGCATGCTGTCTACCCCATAATAAATATGTAATACAAGAAATTCTTAATGGGTACCGGGTGAGATGGTTCAATATTGCCATCTCGGGGTTCTGGTGACATTCACAAACTACTGGGTCTCTTTGGTCTGAAGATTTATGATGGGTTCTTCATGCAAGTTTTGTGCTGATTCATCAAGTGAGGGCTAAAAAAGAGGGGTGGGGCCAAAGGTAACATTTCCCTTCATAATTCCCCTAGGATTCTTTGATCCTTTAAACAGAGAAAGAATGAATGAAATTACACAAAACATGGCAATTAAATAGAACTTTACTCAAGGAAGTGCCTTTGATTACTCTGATTTAAATCCGTTCAGTAGTTTTCGAGAAATTGGTGTATACAAAGTGTTCCTTCATGGACATGAAGTTGTTATATTTTAGAGGTATCTAGACTTTTAATTTACAGATCATCCATGGATTTGTGAATGCATTGTAAAAATAATAAAGGCAACTTATTGGGGAATGGGGCATTTTCTCTTACTGTGCTGTGGTTGACAGACTGTCATAAAAATATTTCTTTTGCAGCCATCATTACCCAACATGCTGCACCAAGCACTGTATTGGGAAAATAATTTTCTATCCCAATTTTTTTAAATCCTAAAATGGAATTATGAATCCTGGACTCAAGGGAGATGCACTTGGCCACACATGGGCATTGGCCACATGTAGTTGATTGGGAGTATGGCCTGGCATGACCTGGCTGTAGTCCAGTCTTTGCTGCCGACACTTTCTATTCATGGCCAAAGGCCTTACATAGCAGGAGTTGGTCACACACTGAGATTTGAGCACAGGACCTGTCAGAGAGATGTGTGCCAGGATTGTGACCCGCATATGCTATTCACGGACAAAGGCTGTTCACAATGGGTATTGGCCACCTGCAACAGATTTGCTAAAAGCTATAGTCAGATGCCAGGACTTGCACCCAACCACCTCTGTGCATAGGCAGAGTCCACGCACAGAGTGGTGTGGTTGTCCATGGAGAGTGGGGCACAAGGACCTATATGATCAAAAACAAAACACAGTTCACAGAAAAAAGTAAAGGTTAAAGTGAAGATGTGCTAAGCCTGGGTTGTATTACCTCAACATATGTTTAAAAAAAACTCAAAAAAATACCACTGAAATTTGCAAGTTATGGTTAGGACTCCAATTCATAACTCGGTCAACATGAATGCAAACCCTAATTCTGGCAACAAATGCAATGCTTATGACCTCTCAGCATTTTTTCGAACAAATAACAACACCTAAAAGCATTTCCAGTCACTGCTATTGAAGTAGTAAAAAAAAAGAAAACACAAATTCACCAGCAAGATACAAGAAACAAATGAGTGAAAATGTAAGCTGGGTGTGACCTAGGAGGAGTATCAAATACAAGGAAAACTAGAAGAAGATGGACAACATTGTCATATGTTTATTAACAGTGTTGAGTGTGGTGCGAAGCCATGTGACAATGTTGTCCATCTTCTTGTAGTGTTAGGAGTAGGCAGTGGTCCATTGGACTTTAAAAAAGGTTTGTGTAACTTTAATTTTTTTTAAACATCCTTATTTTCCACTAAGGAAAATGGGATGCATTTAAACATAAATATTGCTGTATTTAAAATAAGTCGCAGACATGGTGGTCTTCTGACACCAGTGTGTCTCTTTCTCTGTGACTTTGGCCAATTGTAATGGGTTGAAATTTATTACTGTAGCCTCCACTCCACTCCTGGAGCACACAAATGACTATGCCACACACAGAGCTCTGTAATGCACATCTTTATTCTTTGGCATGCAACCATTAACTGAACAGACTGCACCATAGACTATATTGGCCACACCTAGACGGACCCAAATCCCTCCCAACCGATTATGTAACTTTGTAAGGAGTTCGCCAGGACCCCACTACTTCACATGAGCACACAACATTACTGCCCCTTTGTTAAATAAAAAAATATGGAAAACATATATACATTAGCGTTCCTCAATGAGTCGTCGAGGTGATTGCACCAATCTTCCAGATTGAGTCGTATGAGGTGAAGAAGTTGAACTGTCATCTGGCATAGTAGATGTAGACTCAGATGCTTGACTTGGGCACTTGTCTCACTTCTAAGGTCTGGAATTGATGAACATCAAGGCAGATGCTTGAAATGTGAGAAGTCTCTCCTAATGGACTTTTTAGGATGTTGAGCGGTCACCATATGTCCTTTAATTGTCATGACCTTCAATGGTTCAACGTCAAACGAGCATCAGTCTTGCATTTCTGTTTTTGTTTGACTAGGACCCAGCCTCCGTCTTCAAAAACCATGCAATGAGTGCATCGGCGCTTATCGGCATAAACCATCTTACTTTTGCCAGAAATGTCCGAGATACAAATCTCATCAGTGTCTATTACTCGACTCGTGGTCCATATGGTAGCTTTGTCCTAATGGCTCTCTAGCGTAGCAAGGTGGCAGAGCTTTCACCTGTTGTTGAATGGGGAGTTGACCAATAGGCACAAAGGGCTGGACATAAGGCTGACTTGAGATCGATTACTTCGAGTGCAGCATGCTGAACTAATTTCTTCAGCGTGCCCATAAATTGTTCAACAACACCATTTGCCTGTGGCCAGAGAAGTATGCTTTTCTGATGCTTGATGTTCAGATGACTAAGAAAGTCCTTACATTTTCTGCTAGTCAAGTGTGGACCATTGTCAGATTTGAGAGTTTGGCTGGAACACCTCATACTGCAAAAATATAATCTAGCCTCTCGATGACTTGGGTGGTAAATGATAAATCTTCCACTAAGGGAAAACATGAGTACTCATCAATAACTACCAAGAGATAATGGCCATTGCTTAGGGGCCAAAGAAGTAAACTGCAATTTTTTCCTATGCTTGTTTAGGAAGGTCAGACATATTTAGCGGTTGCTGTGTTGTCTTGAGAGACAAGCAGTTACACAGGTGAGATGCTTTCATTTCCTTCTCAACTTGTTCATCAAGATGAGGAAACCACACTCAGTTCCTGAGGGCTCTTTTGGTGGCTACAATGCCATGATTTCCTTTGTGTGCCTGTTAAATGACCTGTTGTCTCAAGCTCTCAGGTAGCACAATCCTCAAACCTCTCAGTGTAATATCTTCTTGAGTGATAGAAAATTATATCTGCACATTTTTTTATTTTTGATATTCAACATCATCTGTGAGAGGTCGAATATGCTTTCTCCATGATTGCGTGTAATGACATCCTTGAGTGTGAGCATGTCTCTGTCTGTGTTGGTGGAGGCAATGATCTGCTTAATGGATAGAGCTGCAGGGGTGCTAGACTTTGCTATGACATTGATGTATGCTTCTGCCGTTTTAGGCATTGCACTGCAATGCTGTTACAGCAATTGTGAGAAGTAATCTGAGGGGGTTTGATCCTTCCCCGGCTTATGCACAATAGTGTAATCATACTCTTGTAATTTCAACCCCCACTTCTTGATGCAAGGGGGCTTCTTGGCTTTCGGATTTCGGAAGATGGTAAGCAATGCTCAGTGGTTAGTGACAAGGGAGTAATGCTTTCCATACAGAAACGCATGAAAATATTCATAAGCCCGCGCCACAGCCAGAATCTCTTTTTCTGGCTTAGAATAAGCACATTCAGGCTGAGATAGACTTCTGCTAGCATAGGCCACAATGTGTCTCTGAGCATTTGGATGTCCATTGTTTTGAGCAAGGATTGCGCCCAACCCCACCGAGCTTGTGTCTACAACAATCTCAGTATTTAACATTGAATCAAAGTAAGCCATTTCAGGTGCATTTTCAATTGTGAGTTTGATTTTCTTGGAACTTCTACCACATTCAGAGGAATACTGGAAGGCAACATTCTTCTTTGTAAACTCTCTTAATGGGGCACTCACCATGGCAAAATCACAAATGTATCTGGAGCAATAGCTGGCCATGTCTAAGAAGGCTCATAGCATGGTTACATCTCGTGGGGGACAGGTGGATGACAATGCTTGTTCTTATTCAGGTCAGGAGTCACTCCTTCAGTGAAAGTATGCCCAAAGAATTTGAGTTTGGTTTTCTGAAACTCACACTTTTCAGCATTTAACATGAGACCTCCATCAGTGGGCAAAAACCTACTTATGTAAGAGCTTTGTCATGTTCCTTTTGTGTGGCCCCCAAATACTAAGACATCACCTCTGTAGTTAAATCAGCATGTGTGACAGGTTAAATTACTCAGCGAATGACATCCTGAAAGATTTCTGCAGCCAACAACACACCAAAACTGAGTCTTTTGTATCTGGACAAACCAACATGAGTAGAAAAGGTGTATTGTACCTATAGTTCTCTTTCAGCTTGAGTTGATGGTAGCCTTTGTTCGAATTCAGACGGAACTAGACTTTGACACCATTCAGGTGTATAATCATGTCCGCTACGTGTGGACCTGGATGTCTTTCTCTCTCGATTACTTTGTTGGCTTGGTGCATATCAACACAAATGCGCACTGCACCTCCACTGACCTTTTTTGGCACTACCACTATGTGTGAAAGCCATGGCATCGGACCAGTAGAGCGGTCGATGTTTTCATGCTTTCATTAATGTTTCTAGTTCTTTTCAGCTTTCCTGTAAATGAAAAATAATCTGACAGTGTCTCTGAGCAACAGGGAGAATGTCCTCATTAATGTGAAGTTGCACCGTCTTTGCTTTGAATTTCCCTAGTCCATGAAACAATGATGGAAATTGGCTCTCTATTTCAGAATGTGCATTAAGGTTGTAGTTGATGGATATCAGTCCCATGTCAGCAGCAGTGCTGAAACTGAGGAGACATACAGTCAAAGAAGTATCTTGGAGAACATGAATTGGTGCGTGTACTGTCGTTTTCTTATGCCTCATGGTTGCTACAAATGACCCTTGACTTTGCAATGGCATAGAAGCAGCCCAGGTGTACACCTTTGTTAATGATGGTGTTAGACATGGTACTGGAGAGAGTTCATTGCATTTTTCTGCCAGCATGATATTGATTGATGCACCACTGTCTATAATGAAAGTTGTAGGGCTGTCATCCACCTTTCACGTGATTTTGGGACGTCAGACAAATGAGTGTAGATGCTTCAGTTGGCAATCTCTCTTTGATGTGTGTTCTTCTCTGCAATCAGCCAATTATACATGTACATGTCTTTCTGCAGTCAACATCGTCATTGCACATCCATCTTCTTCACTGTCATTCAATGATGATGCTGAAGAGATTTTGCAAGATGAATTTGATGACGTTTGACTTTGTTTAGTTTCTACTTGCCTCTATTGATGTTAGTGTTTGGCCTTGTGGGCATGGGTTCATTTTCTCTTCTCATTGTGACGCATTTAGTTTCTCTTTCACTTTACAGACCATTCTGAAATGATTATCCTTCATGTGGAAATGAGAATCCACATCGGAAACACAATTTTACTTCTTCTGAGACATCCTCTTCTGAGCCCCTGCTTACTTTTCATGATCAACGCTAATTCATTCTGAGTCATTCCAGCTTCCAAATCAGCAGGCTGTCAATCTGCACATTCCTTCGCTCTTTCATCAATGAGTACTTTTTCTAGAGCGTCTCTCTCAGCAAATGTCATCTGAACGAATTGGAGAGGCGGTCATCAATGACCCTGAGATGCATTGATTCGTCGTCATTTAATTCACTGAACTTGCAATGCTTGATAAGGGTATCAAGCCTTTTGACAAACTCATCCATCATTTCACTAGTTTGCTGTCTTGCCTAGTTAAAAATGTATCTTTCATAGTCGGCACTCGACATTGGATTGAACTTGGCTCCCAACATTAATTTGATTTAATGGTACGATAGTTCATCAGCTTGTGAACTTTTCTTTATCACTTCTTTCTCTCCATTACCTGCAAGGTTCTTTAAGTTTTTGATTATCTTTTTGTCATCTACTTACTCTAGAGCATCTATGAAGTAATTGTATGTTTTGATCCATGCAGTCCATCTGGTGCCAATTTTCTGCTTTTTGGTGGTGTTCAATGAT